>NC_088415.1:50415015-51085015 GCF_034236695.1 Oncorhynchus nerka | reverse complement strand
TTTTTCTAAAATTATCCGCTGCCATTGTTGCAACCCCTATTACTAGTCTGTTCAACCTCTCTTTCATATCGTCTGATATCCCCAAAGATTGGAAATCTGCCGTGGTCATCCTCCTCTTCAAAGGGGGAGACACTCTAGACCCAAACTGCTACAGACCTATATCTATCCTACCCTGCCTTTCTAAGGCCTTCGAAAGCCAAGTTAATAAACAGATCACCGACCATTTCGAATCTCACTGTACCTTCTCCGCTATGCAATCTGGTTTCCGAGCTGGTCATGGGTGCACCTCATCCACGCTCAAGGTCCTAAACAATATCATGACCGGCATCGATAAGAGACAATACTGTGTATTCATCGACCTGGCCAAGGCTTTCGACTCTGTCAATCATCACATTCTTATTGGCAGACTCAACAGCCTTGGTTTCTCAAATGACTGCCTCGCCTGGTTCAACAACTATTTCTCAGACAGAGTTCAGCGTGTCAAATTGGAGGGCCTGTTGTCCGGACCTCTTGCAGTCTCTATGGGGGTGCACATGGTTCAATCCTCAGGCCGACTCTTTTCTCTGTATACATCAATGATGTCGCTCTTGCTGCTGGTGACTCTCTGATCCACTTCTACGCAGATGACACCATTTTGTATACTTCTGGCCCTTCTTTGGACACTGTGTTAACTAACCTCCAGACGAGCTTCAATGCCATGCTCTTCAACCGATCGCTGCCCGCACCTGCCCGCCAGTCTAGCATCACTACTCTGGACGGTTATTACTTAGAATATGTGGACAATTACAAATACCTAGCTGTCTGGTTAGACTGTAAACTCTCCTTCCAGACTCACATTAAGCATCTCCAATCCAAAAATTCTAGAATCAACTTCCTATTTCGCAAAAAAAGCATCCTTCACTAATGCTGCCAAACATACCCCCGTAAAAATGACTGTCCTACCGATCCTTCACTTCGGTGATGTCATTTATAAAATAGCCTCCAACACTCTACTCAGCAAATTGGATGCAGTCTATCACAGTGCCATCCGTTTTGTCACCAAAGCCCCATATACCACCCACCACTGCAACCTGTATGCTCTCGTTGGCTGGCCCTCGCTTCATATTTGTTGCCAAACCCACTGGCTCCAGGTCATCTATAAGTCTTTGCTAAGTAAAGCCCCGCCTTATCTCAGCTCACTGGTCACCATAGCAGCACCCACCCGTAGCACGCGCTCCAGCAGGTATATTTCACTGGTCACCCCCAAAGCCAATTCTTCCTTCTGCCTCCTTTCCTTCCACTTCTCTGCTGCCAATGACTGGAACAAATTGCAGAAATCACTGAAGCTGGAGACTCATATCTCCCTCACTAGCTTTAAGCACCAGCTGTCCGAGCAGCTCATAGATCACTTCACCTGTACATAGCTCACCTGTAATTAGCCCATCTAACTACCTCATCCCCATATAGTTATCTATTTGATTTATTTTGCTCCTTTCCACCCCAGTATCTCTACTTGTACACTCATCTTCTGCACATCTATCACTCCAGTATTTATTGCAATATTGTAATTATTTCGCCACTATGGCCTATTTATTGCCTTACCTCCTTTATCCTACCTCATTTGTACATACCGTTTACAGACTTTTTCTATTGTATTATTGACTGTATATTTGTTTATTTCATGTGTAACTCTGTGTTGTTGTTTGTGTTGCAATGCTTTGCTTTATCCTGGCCAGGTCACAGTTGTAAATGAGAACTTGTTCTCAACTAGCCTACCTGGTTAAATAAATGTGAAATAAAAATGGTAAAAAATTAAGTAATTTTTTAAAACTAGCTAACGTTGCCCTTGAATAGAACTTAGGCTAGCGAGCAAGCATTTTAGCCAGGTAGCCTAGGACCCTTTGATCATTGGATCATTTTCAAGGCGCTTTACTGGCATGGGAAATATATGTTAACATTGCCAATGCAAGTGAAGTAGATACTACACAAAAGTGAAATAAAATAAAATGAACAGTAAACATTACACTCCACATTTCCAAAAAGATAAAGACATTACAAATGTCCTATTATGTATATATACAGTGTTGTAAAGATGTGCAAATGGTTAAAGTACAAAAGGGAAAATAAATAAACATAAATATAGGTTGTATTTACAACTGTGTTTTTTCTTCACTGGTTGCCCTTTTCTTGTGGCAACAGGTCACAAATCTTGCTGCTGTGATGGCACAGTCTGGTATTTCACCCAGTGGATATGGGAGTTTAACAAAATTAGGTTTGTTTTCAAATTCTCTGTGGATCTGTGTAATCTGAGGGAAATATGTGTCTCTAATGTGAACATACATTTGGCAGGAGGTAAGAAAGTACTGCTCAGTTTCCACCTCATTTTGTGGGCAGTGTGCACATAGCCTGTCTTCTCTTGAGAGTCAGGTCTGCCTATGGCGGCCTTTCTCAATAGCAAGACTATGCTCACTGATTCTGAACATAGTCAAAACTTTCCTTATGTTTGGGTCAGTGACAGTGGTCAGGTATTCTGCCACTGTGTACTCTCTGTTTAGGGCCAAATAGCATTCTAGTTTGCTCTGTTTTTTGTTGTTAATTCTTTCCTATGAGTGAAGTAATTATCTTTTTCTTTTTTTATGATTTGGTTGGGTCTCGTTGTGTTGTTGATAATTCCTTCTCGCATCTACGCTCTCCTCCTCTCACCTTCTCCCTTCGCTTGTGGACTTCAGTGCACAGCACATCAGCTGTCTGTGACCAGGCAGAATTAACTTCCCAAGCCAAACCTTCATATCATAACCACTTAACGCTACACACAGCCTACGTCGTTGTCACCATATTAGTATGGCCCCAGGGGCAATACATTTATAAAACTAAAACCTTACCTTGACTTGTAAGAGTTCCAGTGTTGAATAGCCATAGCCAGCTAGGTTTGAGTAGGCTAAACTAGCTAGCTGCATTTGCTAGCTAAGTAAGTGGAAATTAAAATCTCTCTCTCTTTTTCTTGCTTCCCCTTCATTTTTTAGGAAATTAATTAAAGAACTTTTCAACTATTGTCTTTTTTCTGTTTGAGTCAACTCCTCACCACATTTTATGCACTGCAGTGCTAGCTAGCTGTAGCTTATTGTTTCAGTACTAGAGTCATTCTCTGATCCTTTGATTGGGTGGACAACATGTCAGTTAATGCTGCAAAAGCTCTGAAAGGTTGGAGAACGTCCTCCAGAAGTGCTAATTACTATGTAAGTCTATGGAAGTGGGTGAGAACCACAAGCCTCCAGAGGAGGACGGAAACTAGCTGTCCTCCAGCTACACCATGGTGCTACCCTACAGAGTGCTGTTGAGGCTACTGTAGACCTTAATTGAAGATTTATTTAATACATTATTTGGGAGCATGTGAATATATTTAGTATAGTTTTATCTAAAAAGGATAACTTAATGTTTCACTGTTATTATTCTTTATGAAATACACTGATGAGGATGGTCCTCCTCTTCCCTCCTCTGAGGAGCCTCCACTGACATACTGTCACACCCTGACCATAGTTTGCTTTGTATGTTTCTATGTTTTGTTTGGTCAGGGTGTGATCTGAGTGGGCATTCTATGTTACATGTCTAGTTTGTCTATTTCTATGTTTGGCCTGATATGGTTCTCAATCAGAGGCAGGTGTTAGTCATTTTCTCTGATTGGGAACCATATTTAGGGAGCCTGTTTTGGTGTTGGGTTTTGTGGGCGATTGTTCCTGTCTCTGTGTTTGCACCAGATAGGGCTTTTTCGGTTTTTCACATTTCTTGTTTTGTTAGTCTATTCATGTATAGTTTCTTTATTAAAGAACCATGAACTCTTCTTCGACTCATGAAAACCGTTACACATACACAGTACAAATACTGTAGAGGTCTGTAATTTATATCATAGGTACACTTCAACTGTGAGAGACGGAATCTAAAACATAAATCCAGAAAATCACATTGTATGATTTTTAAGTAATTAATTTGTATTTTATTGCATGACAGTATTTGATCACCAACCAACCAGTAAGAATTCCAGCTCTCACAGACCTGTTCGTTTTTCTTTAAGCCCTCCTGTTCTCCACTCATTACCTGTATGACCTGAATGCAAAGTGTCAGGTCTGGAGGAAACCTGGCACAGCTCATCACCTGGCCAATACCATCCCTATGGTAAAGCATGGGGATGGCAGATTCATGAGGCGGCAGGTAGCATTGAGCCAGTAACCGAAAGGTTGCTGGATTGAACCCCTGTGCTGACAAGGTAAACATCTTTCGATTTGCCCCTGAACAAGGCAGTTAACCCACTGTTCCCCGGTAGGCCGTCATTGTAAAAAATAATTTGTTCTTAATTGACATGCCTAGTTAAATAAAGGTTAAACAAAACATTTAAAAATTGAAATGCTGCTGGGATGTTTTTCAGTGGCAGGGACTGGGAGACTAGTCAGGATCGAGGAAAAGATGAACAGACGCAGGCTGCCTTATTGTTCCTAGAATTTCTAACCAAACAGATGGAGGCAGGGCTTTCTCCTATATAAATACATTTTTATAGATTGGTCTGCCTATCCATGTGAGAGATCCTGTCTCCGTCTAGACCTTTAAGTTTTTACTGAAGACTCATCTCTTCAGTATGTCCAATGATTGACTGTAGTCTGGCCCAGGTGTGCGAAGGTGAACGGCAAGGCACTGGATCGACGTACCGCCCTTGCTGTCTCTGCCTGGCCGGCTCCCCTCTCTCCACTGGGATTCTTGGTCTCTGACCCTATTACGGGGAATGAGTCACTGGCTTACTAGTGCTCTTCCATGCCATCCCTAGGAGGTGTGTCACTTGAGTGGGTTGAGTCACAGACGTGATCTTTCCTGTCTGGTTTTGCACCCCCTCGGGCTCGTGCGGGGGAGGAGATATTTGTGGACTATACTCAGCCTGGTCTCAGTGAGTAAGTTGATGGTCTGTTTATATCCCTCTAGTGGTGTGGGGTCTGTGCTTTGGCAAAGTGGGTGTGGTCATATCCTGCCTGGTTGGACCTGTCCGGGGATATAGTCGGACGGGGCCAGCCTCCAGTATCTATGATGCAATAGTTTATGTGCCGGGGGGCTAGGGTCAGTCTGTTATATCTGGTGTAATTCTCCTGTCTTATCTGTTGTCCTGTGTGAATTTAAGTATGCTCCCTCTAATTCTCTCCCTCTCTCTCTCTCTCTCTCCCTCTCTCCCTCCACTCCCAGAGGACCTGAGACAGGGACCTGGCCTGATGACTCCTGGCTGTCCCCAGTTCACCTGGTCATGCTGCTGCTCCAGTTTCAACTGCTCTATGGAATCCTGACCTGTTTACCGGACGTGTTACCTTGTTCCGGACCTGCTGTTTTGACTCTCTCTCTCTCTACTGCACCTGCTGTCTCGACCTCTGAATGCTTGGCTATGAAAAGACAACTGACATTTACTCCTGAGATACTGATCCGTTGTATCCACTACAACCACTGTGATTATTATTTGACCCTGCTGGTCATCCATGAACGTGTGAACATCTTGAAGAACAATCTGGCCTTCATGGCCATGCACTCTAAAAATCTCCACCCGGCACAGCCAGAAGAGGACTGAACACACCTCAGAGCCTGGTTCCTTTCTAGGTTTTTTCATAGGTTGCTGCATTTCTAGGGAGTTTTTCCATGCCTTCGTGCTTCTACATCTGCATTGCTTGCTGTTTGGGGTTTTAGGCTGGGTTTCTTTTTTTATCACTTTATGACATCTGCGGATGTAAAAAGGGCTTTATAAATACATTTGATTGAATGGCGCAAAGTACAGAGGCATGCTTGATGAAAACCTGCTACAGAGCGCTCAGGACCTCAGACTGGGTTGAAGGTCCACCTTGCAACAGGACAATGGCCCTCAGCACACAGCCAAGACAAAGCAGGAGTGGCTTTGGGACAAGTTTCTGAATGGCCTTGAGTGGCCCAGAATTGAACCCGATCGAACATCTCTGGAGAGACCAAGCTTCATGCCCAAGAATTAATGGTACTGAGTAAAGGGTCTGAATACTCTTCAAGGTGTTGAAAGCATTCCACAGTCAATGCTTCTCACAGTTGCGTCAAGTTGGCTGGATGTCCTTTGGGTGGTGGACCATTCTTGGTCCCCATTGTAAAGGCTGGAGCTGAATGCATAATGTGAATGTTCTTCACAATGCATCTGACAGTATATTGCTGTTCAGTTGTTGATAAAATGGCTACTGTGGATCAAAACAATTTGACAGGGAGCTAAGCGTCGTGGTTTGAGATGCACAGTCAATTTCAGTATGCAAGTGATATACTTTGAGATATCAGCTGATGTACGAAGGGCTATATAAATACATTTGATTTGATTTGATTTGATATAAATAGGTATGTTTACATGGATGGGATACTTGGCACGGTATGTAAGCAGTATAGCCAATGGGATGTTAGACACAGTGTGTAATCACGGCTGTACCAGTAGGTACTGTATGTGTACGTGGATGGGATGCTCAGACCAAAGAGAGGTATTTGTATGTATGTGGATCAGCAGGCTCCCTGGCTCCCACGCTGTAAAGGCTCAACCAATAGGAACTGTCGCTAGGGTTTCAGAGCTAAGTGTAAAAGGGAGAGAGAGAGAGAGAGAGAGAGAGACTGACTGACTGAATCTCCATCACACCAGGTTCACACACAAACATGCACAGTGGTGGAGATTCTGTAAACAAGGACCTTGGCAAACACAGCACAGCGAGTCGACAACATAGCAAGGCGAGGGTGTTTCAGGAACAGGCTAGGAAAAGAAGACAGAAGAGATTGAATGATATGGAAAGAAGAGGAGAGTGCGCAAAGAGGTGGGAAAAGAAGGGAAGAGTTGTGGGAAAAGAGGAGAGGAAGCTTGAGGCTACAGTATCTTCTGCTCTGTGCTTTCTATTGGGGTTATTGGGAGGTCAGAGATGGTTTGCTGAATGAGAGCAGACTGGTGAAATAAAGGAGACATTCTGGAGATACTTATTACTGCCAACCCTTACGGAAAACCCACATGCATTTCACATTAAGTGTTTCAAAAATAAGTTTTCATGTGATCACATGATTTTATGTGAAGTTAATGCAATAACGTGTGACAGTATGTAAAGCGACATGTGATTACATGAAACTACACGTGAAAACATTTGGTCACTTTTGAACTGTTCCAAAAACACGTTTTCACATGATTTCACGTGAAATTTCATGTGAAATCATGTTATATTCCACATGTAAAATCATGTGAAATAATTTTTCTGTAAGGGAATCCTCATTATATTCTCCAGTCCCCCTATTACACACACACACGCACGCACACACACACACATACACACACTAACCAGTGGAGTTTTGATCAGATTGCCTGCGGGTCGTTAGCACCGATAAGCGGATGTGACATCCAACCTCAGGTGCTCAGGGGAAATAGTGCTGTGGTCAGACTGTGCTTATTACCCTCCACACATCTTGAGGGGAGCTCGGGGACCTGGCCCGAGCAGACACACAGACACTGAGAGATGAGGCTACTCTCAAGGGGATAATCTGTTGACAGACAAGTCCCAGGCCGGAGTTCACGCTTTCCCTTTCTCTCTTCCACTCACTCACCCGCTCTTTTCTCCTATCCACATGTCCTCTTCTGTCTCTTTCTTTCGCTCTCGGTTTTATACTCATTACTTTACTCTCTCCTTCTCTCTCTCTCTCGCTTACACACACTCCTCTCTGCCAGAGAGGTCACAGCTGATGTCCCAATTATGTCCAAGTGGACCGAGAATAATCAGTCTGTGTGCGCACAGCTGCGTGTGTGTGTGTGTGTGTGTAATCTCCCCATGCCTTCTGTGAACAGGGGTATCAGATTCACCGGCGGAATGTCATGAGGGGATTTAAAATTATGACCAGGACAACAGGCATTCCTCCTCCCTTCCCTCTTTCCACCCATCTTCTCCACTCCTTCCACTTAACTTTACAGATCTGTCTTCCAGCAATGAGTAGCAGAATAACTGATGGATTTACGAATGCGCAACATCCGTTGAATATGACTGGTCCGTAAATGTCAGCAAAAGAACGTAATTCAATTGTTGCCAGCAGCACAGTTACAGTCACCAACGTTCTAGATGACATGAAAGACTAACCAGCTCTGCTAGGGTGAGAAAAATGGCTAGTGAGGCTAGCCAACTTTAGCCAGTTACCTTGGGTGCTTGACTGCTGTTGTGAGGTCTGAAAGCTCGGATCAACCCTAGTCCTCGTCCAGTGTGAGCTCTGAATGCTCCGAGCGAAACACTCTGAATTTATGAACTCTGATAACGCTATGAATTTACGACAGCCCAGAGCGTACTCTGAGTGAATTTTATGAACGCACCCATAATGACAACTATGCCTGTGTTTGCGATGTCATATGGCCATTAGGTGGGTGTTTGTGTTGTCATATTGGCCAAATAGAACTTGGCCCGTGATATTATTTGTCATAATGGCCATTTAAAATGAGAACTCCGATTGTGATGTCATAATGGCCATTTGAGATTAGAACTCGGGTTGTGTTTGTGATGTCATAAGAACAGAACTCTGTGTTTATGACCTAATAACAGTCATTTACATTCATAACAGGGTGTGTTTGTAATATTATACATTTACATTTAAGTCATTTAGCAGACGCTCTTATCCAGAGCGACTTACAAATTGGTGCGTTCACCTTAAGACATCCAGTGGAACAGCCACTTTACAATAGTGCATCTAAATCTTTTAAGGGGGGGGGGGGGTGAGAAGGATTACTTTATCCTATCCTAGGTATTCCTGAAAGAGGTGGGGTTTCAGGTGTCTCCGGAAGGTGGTGATTGACTCCGCTGTCCTGGCGTCGTGAGGGAGTTTGTTCCACCATTGGGGGACCATTATAATGGCCATTGAAGATCCGGTTCGGAAACGATACCTGTCACTCATGAGTTTCTTCACATCATGTCCAAGAAACTCAAGACACTTAAAGCCTTCTAAAACAGAATAAACTAAGCGCTTCTAAATCAGATGAAAGGCTTTTGGTTTTGGGAGAACACTGATAAATAATAGAAGAGCGTTTTTGGGGTAAATAATGGTGAGGTGCTTTTTTTGCATCTACCCATAAACTATTCAGATAGCAAAAAAATAACCACAAACAGATGCCCTAAGATGTTATACAGAGACGTTATACACAGGAAAATAGATATGCAGTACAGCAAAAGCCACATGTGCACACACAGAGGGAGGCACACACAAAAACATGCTGATGCATGCACGTACACGCATACTGTAGATATATTGATGCACCACAGGCATATGCACATAAAGAAATAGCTGATTTTATCCGAGTATCTCAACCAATCCAGTGCCTCCCCATCTGCTTAGTATGCGCTGCACTTTATCCGAGGATGGATAAAAGTTTTAAAAAATCTGTTCTGTTCATCCAACAGCGGGACAAACGAAGTGGTGGTGGGAGGATGGAGGGAAAGAGAAAAAGAAGGGAGAGAAAGAGAGAAAAGAGCTTGAGGAAAGATGCTGACAGCTCCCAGTGTTTAAAAATAGTTTCAAGTTTCAAGTTTTATTAGTCGTATGTATCCTGAATAGCGACGTTCCAAAACCAAAAACAATTGTGATCCTAATTTTGCCCGGAAACACATTAATTATTAATTCTGGACCAATGACACGCGGAGAGAGGGACAAAGAGTCAAAGCTCTATTCTGACTCGCATAATACATTCATGAATCAATGTTAAAAAAAGGAGGAGGAGAGAAGGAGAGGGAGAGAGAAGTGACGAGAGAGCCAAGGATTCAGAGGCCTTGTGAGCCTCGGAGGGGGAGAGAAAAGGGAAATAGAAAGTGGAGAGAAGGTTAAGAATTTGTTATTAACTGACTTGCCTAGTTAAATAAAGGTTAAAGAAAATTAAAATAACAAGGAGGCACAGAGAAACAGAACACCACACAAAAGCCAGGAAACTGACAGACTGCAGACAGGCTGAGATGAAGAGAGCTGTGTGGAAACAAATGAAAAGAGGGAGGGTGAATTGATCTTGTCTACAAACGTAGATCTTGGTAAACACACATAAAGTACGGAAGCTAAATGAGATCTGTGAGTACAGGAGGAATGAAAAATAACCAATTTCTTTTGTTTTAAGGGAGGTGCTTGTGAGTGTATACTTGGGTGAAAATCCAAGGTGAAATACTGAAAAGGGAGACCTGTATAAGAGAGATGCAGCAACCAATTTAGACTTCTGAAAGCACAACATGTAGACACAAATCAGATATTTATATCTATATCAAATGTTAAAAGAGAATTTAGCCCTTTTCTTTTGCATCCAAATCATTATTTGTATGTAACTGGAAAGGGAAAGGGGGATACCTAGTCAGTTGTACAACTGAATGTGTCTTCCGCATTTAACCCCTCATGTTATAGAAGGGTCCAGACACGATTTCACTTATTCTTAAGATAGTTTCCCGAACCAGCAAGTCATTTCCTGATCCTCATTGTGCAGTACAGAAGAAGCATTTTCATGTAAAAAAAAAAAAAACACGAACAAATGCTCCAAAACCACCAAAATACAACCTTTTAGAAACGGAAAAGCTCTCAATATAGGTCTTAAGATGCTGTACACACAAAATGGAACATTATCCGCAAAGTTATATTCCATTTTGTTGTGACTCAAATGAACCTCTCCGTCCATTCTAGCAGCATGCTTCACAGAGTGAAGGGAGAAGAACAACTGGATAGGGGAAACAGCTCTAGCTGCACAATATGGAATATAACATTGTGGATAAAGTTCAGAATGACATAATTGCATGTGTACAATATCTAAAGACCTGCATTACTATACTGAGAGCTTTTTGTTTCTAAAATAACCTATTTGGCTGTTTTTGGAGCATTTGTTCATGCTTTTTCAGAGCCCCAGTACTGCACAAGGTCCTGTGAGGTAAAAAAGGGTCCTGTGAGGTCCTGATAGAGAGAGAAAAAGGGAGAGAGCGAGAAATGATAAAGACAGAGAGAGAGGATATAGAGGCAGAAGGGGATGGAGAAACAGAGAGAGAGATAGAGAGAGGAGGACAGAGACAAAGGAGGATAGAGACAGAGAGAGAGGAGGCATCTTGTCATGGGTCATTTTAATCATTGTCACCCAAACAAGCCAGAAGGAAAGAGTGTCAAGGGATTTACAATGCCACACACACAGTCACGCAATGCCAAAATACAGTATAGCATGCTATTCTTAAAACTCTCTTACACATGTACACAGACAGTACACATACGTAAAAACACACACATGCATGCACACATACACACACTCTCCTTTCTTTCTCTCACTGACAGAAATACTGAGCTACTGTAGCAACATGAACAAGCAATAGCCTAAATGAAAATGTCACTTTCATCTCCACAATTCACTTAAGGGCCAGCAAGAAAAAACGTAAGGAAAAAGTTGAGTTGACTGTGCAATGCAGTGTATGATTCGACACAATTTTATAATAAGTGGAGCAGCTAGGCAAAGCAAAAGCATGCGTGTGTGTGTGCACCAGTGGAGGCTGATGAAGGGAGGACGGCTCATAACAATGGCTGGAACGGAGCGAATGGAATGGCATCAAACACGGTGTCTGATGTTGTTGATACCTTTCCCCTGATTCCGCTCTAGTCATAACCATGTGCCAGTCCTCCCCAATTAAAAGTGTCACCAACCTCCTGTGGTGAGCATGTCCATGTATGTGTGTGTGTGTGCGTGTTTGTGTGTAACTTGCACTTTTGTATCATATATAGTCACAGCGTATGTGACAAAGCAAAAGGACATTGTGACCGCTGCATGCCTCCAGTCCCTGAGGAGTATGATGTCTGTGTGCGTGCGTGTGTGTGTATTGTATATTCACATTGGTGAATTGTCTTCGGGCTTTCGCAGGGCCTGTTTGTGTTGCAGTGAGGCAGAACTAACGGCTGAAGCACTGCGCCCTCACAACATTGTGTGTGTGTGTGTGTGTGTGTGTACGCATATGGATGTGCGTGTGTGTTTGCATCTACAATGGAGGCTATATCAGCTGCGGCGTCAAAGAATACTACGAAGCACTTATCTACAAAACCACCCAGTCTTAAAGCACCCTATTCCCTACAAAGTGCACTGCTTTTGACCAGAGCTCACTACATAGGGTATGGGTGTCATTGGGTGCCATCCAACCTGGAATACCTGATGGTCAAATGCTGACCCTTCTATCTCCCTATAGCCGTGCGGATAACATCTCAAGCCAACATCTCACTGGCACTCAATGATCTGTACGAGGCTCTAAACAAGCAGGAAACTGCGCACCCAGAGGCTGCACTTATTGTAGTCGGGGATTTTAACTCTGCGTCACTAAGGGCCCTCAATGCCCTCCCCCTGACCCCCCTTCGGCAAATCAGATCGTAACGCTATACTCCTACTTCCTGTATACAAGCAAAAGCTCAAGCAGGAAGGGCCTGTGACACGCTCTATAGAGAAATGGTCAGATAAAGTGGAGGTTATGCTACAAGACTGCTTTGTTGGCACGGACTGGAATATGTTCTGGGAGGAGTGATGGCTTTGACGAGTTTTTGACATCATAAGAAAGTGCATCGGTGACGTTGTCCCCTCAATGAAAGTTCACTGCTTTCCCAACCAAAAGCCCCGGATGAACAATGAGATACGCGCCAAACTAAAGGACAGAGACACCGCACATAGGGCTATAGCAGCTAAGGCTTTTCATACACTACACAACTTCTAAAATCTTACATTACACATTGATTCTGTAGTTGATCCTGCCCTGAGTTTCTCGATTATCGTTGGAAAAAAATGCAGGCACACAAACAGTGAGTTGCTTTATTAGTGTGCACATTATTATGTGCAGAAACATCCCAAAAGATACGAAGGAGCAGAATATGGATTTAATATGAAATTATCTTTTTGGTTTCTGTCATGGTAGCACACAGATGCAGTATTGGTGGAGTTCGTTTTGCACGAGATTTGACTTAAGGACCAAAGGAATGATCTAGAATAAGCAAACTCCGCTCATCTGGGGCATTGGGCCATGTAAAACAATCTCGCCCATTTAAAAGGCAGCCACATTCTCTCCACAGCTCCACTACTTTGTCTTCCATCACTTCGGTCCACACGATGCGTGTTGCTTTCTTCTTCGCCATCGTTGTTTTGGTCCCACATGCTGAGTGCTCATTGGCTATTGGCAGCAGTCCTTGCCCAATCACGTCGCAGCACTGCTCATACTACATTATCGGGACATCCAACAGGGGTCCGGAGAATAGAAAAGCCATCATCGGTGTGTCCTTGACCTGCTCAAACTATGCGAGTCCCGATGTACTGATCCTAGCCCAAGTTCATAGGATTTCACCCCGATCATGAAAACATGTCTGGAATGGCAAAATCATGTAGTGTATCCCCAGCATAACCCTGAGGCTACAGTCAAGGATAAGAACGCTTAGAAGTCCCACTACCTCCACAGGCCATCAAACATGCGAAAAGACAATACAGGAATAAGGTGGAATCCTACTACACCGTCTCCAACGCCCGACACATGTGACAAGAACTAAAGTCTATTACGGATTATAAAAGAGGACCCAGTTTTAAACTACCCAACGATGACTCAGACGAATGTAATGCTTTAATACGACTCCTTATCAGACGAATGTAATGCTTTTATACACGCTTCAACAAAAACAACACAGAGCCTTGCTAGAGGGCCCCCGCTGTTCCAGAGGATTGGGTGATCTCGGACTGACGTTAGTAAGACTTTAAATCGGGTCAACAATCGTTATTGGGCCCCAGGGCCAGAAGTTATTCAAGTGTGCGTCCTCAGGGCATGAGCAGACCAGTTCGCTGGCATCTTCACATACTTCTACTTTATCTCAGTCTATAATCCCTACATGTTTCAAGCTGCTACCATCATTCCTGTTCCCAAAACTCTAAGGCAATGTGCCACAATGACTACTGCTCTGTAGCAGTCATATCAGTAATAATGTCATCGTGAAGTCCTTTGAAATGCTGATCATGGCACACATCAACTCCATCATCGCAGACATCCTGGACCCACTCCAATTAGCATACCACCCCAACAGATGGGGTGACGCAATCTCAATTGCACTCCACACTGCTCCCACCCAGACAAGAGAGAATTCTGTTCATCGACTACAGCTCAGTGTTCAACACCATAGTGCCCTCCAAGCTCATCAACAAGCTTGGCACCCTGGAACTGAACACCTCCCTTTGCAACTGGTGAGGGTAGGCAAAAAGCACCTCCGCCACACTGACCCTCAACATGGGGGCCCATAGGAGTGTGTGCTTAGTCCTCTCCTGTACTCCCTGTTTACCCACAACTGTGTGGCCACGAATGACTCCAACTCCATTATTAAGTTTGCTGACGACATGACTGTGGTTCGCCTGATCACTGACAATGATGACACAGGTGGAGGTCAGAGTCCTTTTAGTGTGGTGGGATCAGCAGTGGAGTAGGTCAAGAGCTTCAAATTCCTCTGTGTCCACATCACTGAGGACCTAACATGGTCCTCTCACACCAGCACAGTCGTGAAGATGGCACTACAATGCCTCTTCCCTCTCAGGAGGCTGAAGAGATTTGGTATGGGCCCTCAGGACCTTTTACAGGTGCACAAACAAAAGCATCCTCACTGGTTGAACAGTGAGAACAGGGCTCCGGGCAGCCGAGCGGAAATGGAGGAAAACTCGCCTCCCTGCGGACCTGGCATCCTTTCACTCCCTCCTCTCTACATTTTCCTCTTCTGTCTCTGCTGCTAAAGCCACTTTCTACCACTCTAAATTCCAAGCATCTGCCTCTAACCCTAGGAAGCTCTTTGCCACCTTCTCCTCCCTCCTGAATCCTCCTCCCCCTCCCCCCCCCTCCTCCCTCTCTGCAGATGACTTCGTCAACCATTTTGGAAAGAAGGTCGACGACATCCGATCCTCGTTTGCTAAGTCAAACGACACCGCTGGTTCTGCTCACACTGCCCTACCCTGTGCTCTGACCTCTTTCTCCCCTCTCTCTCCAGATGAAATCTCGTCTTGTGACGGCCGGCCGCCCAACAACCTGCCCGCTTGACCCTATTCCCTCCTCTCTTCTCCAGACCATTTCCGGAGACCTTCTCCCTTACCTCACCTCGCTCATCAACTCATCCCTGACCGCTGGCTACGTCCCTTCTGTCTTCAAGAGAGCGAGAGTTGCACCTCTTCTGAAAAAACCTACACTCGATCCCTCCGATGTCAACAACTACAGACCAGTATCCCTTCTTTCTTTTCTCTCCAAAACTCTTGAACGTGCCGTCCTTGGCCAGCTCTCCCGCTATCTCTCTCAGAATGACCTTCTTGATCCAAATCAGTCAGGTTTCAAGACTAGTCATTCAACTGAGACTGCTCTTCTCTGTATCACGGAGGCCCTCCGCACTGCTAAAGCTAACTCTCTCTCCTCTGCTCTCATCCTTCTAGACCTATCGGCTGCCTTCGATACTGTGAACCATCAGATCCTCCTCTCCACCCTCTCCGAGTTGGGCATCTCCGGCGCGGCCCACGCTTGGATTCGTCCTACCTGACAGGTCGCTCCTACCAGGTGGCGTGGCGAGAATCTGTCTCCTCACCACGCGCTCTCACCACTGGCGTCCCCAGGGCTCTGTTCTAGGCCCTCTCCTATTCTCGCTATACACCAAGTCACTTGGCTCTGTCATAACCTCACATGGTCTCTCCTATCATTGCTATGCAGACGACACACAATTAATCTTCTCCTTTCCCCCTTCTGATGACCAGGTGGCGAATCGCATCTCTGCATGTCTGGCAGACATATCAGTGTGGATGACGGATCACCACCTCAAGCTGAACCTCGGCAAGACGGAGCTGCTCTTCCTCCCGGGGAAGGACTGCCCGTTCCATGATCTCGCCATCACGGTTGACAACTCCATTGTGTCCTCCTCCCAGAGCGCTAAGAACCTTGGCGTGATCCTGGACAACACCCTGTCGTTCTCAACTAACATCAAGGCGGTGGCCCGTTCTTGTAGGTTCATGCTCTACAACATCCGCAGAGTACGACCCTGCCTCACACAGGAAGCAGCGCAGGTCCTAATCCAGGCACTTGTCATCTCCCGTCTGGATTACTGCAACTCGCTGTTGGCTGGGCTCCCTGCCTGTGCCATAAAACCCTACAACTCATCCAGAACGCCGCAGCCCGTCTGGTGTTCAACCTTCCCAAGTTCTCTCACGTCACCCCGCTCCTCCGCTCTCTCCACTGGCTTCCAGTTGAAGCTCGCATCCGCTACAAGACCATGGTGCTTGCCTACGGAGCTGTGAGGGGAACGGCACCTCAGTACCTCCAGGCTCTGATCAGGCCCTACACCCAAACAAGGGCACTGCGTTCATCCACCTCTGGCCTGCTCGCCTCCCTACCACTGAGGAAGTACAGTTCCCGCGCAGCCCAGTCAAAACTGTTCGCTGCTCTGGCCCCCCAATGGTGGAACAAACTCCCTCACGACGCCAGGACAGCGGAGTCAATCACCACCTTCCGGAGACACCTGAAACCCCACCTCTTTCAGGAATACCTAGGATAGGATAAAGTAATCCTTCTCACCCTCCCCCCCCTTAAAAGATTTAGATGCACTATTGTAAAGTGGCTGTTCCACTGGATGTCTTAAGGTGAATGCACCAATTTGTAAGTCGCTCTGGATAAGAGCGTCTGCTAAATGACTTAAATGTAAATGTAAATGTAAATGGTTGTATCTCTGCCCACAAACACAAAGCCCTACAGAGAGTGTTGCGGAGGGCCCAGCGCATCACTGGGTGCGAACTCCCGGCCATCCAAGACATTCATGCCACCTGAGCCATGGACTGTTTTCTCTGCTCCCGTTCGGTAGGCAGTACCGGAGTATTGGGTCTCGGACCAACAGGCTCAGAGACAGCTTCTTTCCCCAGGCAATAAGACTGTTGAATAGCTACCCTTCTCCCACAGATTATCCACACTGACTACATGCACTGACTCTATGCTCATCCATAGCTCTCTACCATTCAGGCACACACTCCTACACGGACACTCTTCTCATTCACGCATACACACATACCCACATACACACACTCTCATGCACCCCTGCTCAAACACTCACTACTGAGGCCACACACATGCTGCCATAGTGATTATAGTGACTACTATTACCATTCGCTGCTGCTACGTTGATTATTATGATTATCATTATCATTGGTAGTTATCCTGCTACTAGTCACTTTACCCTTGTTTACATACCTGCATGTACATATTGTACCTACCTCAATTATTCCAGCACACATTCTAATTGTGAGGATAAAGGGTATCTGAACGTACTTCTGAAGTGTAATGGAAGAAACATGTCTATAGCAGTACCAGGACTGCACTTAATAAGCTAAAGGAGCACAGAGTATCAGAGCGGACAGGTCATAGAGATTGAACACTGATTAACACTCCCCTTTAAGCTCTGCTAGTCTTCCAAGAGCCATTCATCTACTGACAGAAAGGGGGATGGAGGGAGAGAGCGAGAGAGCGAGAGAGCGAGAGAGAGTGAGAGAGTGAGAGAGAGAGACAGAGAGAAAGAGAGAAAGAAAAAATAGAGAGAGAGTACAAGGTTGAACGTCAACAGCTAAATCACCAAGCAAACAGCGGATAGAGAAAACACAAAGACAGTGTGTGTAAACATCGATAACTGTGATGCGGATGTGTGAGAGAGTGGAACAAGGCATGAGTGTGTGTGTATGTGTGGAAAGACACACATACACTAGCCACACATACTCTAGAAATCCCTGGTATGAGAGGCCTTCCCCTAGTATTATGTTGCATCTCTGCCCTGCCCTCCTCTCCTGACCAACAGATGGCATCTAACCCCCCCCCCCCCACACACACAGTGACATCGACAGAGTCTTAACTGTAAGGCATAACAACATACAAACACACACTGTGACACAGCCACAAAAGTTAGAACCTCACTGCATTTATAAATGGCAAGAAAATCCAGAAGATTGAATTAAATCTACTCCCCCTCTCCTCCTACAAAACCACAACAATCTCAACCACGTCAGCCAGCCAGGACACGTTAAACATGAATCGAAATGGCCGAAGGCTATATTTTGATAAAACATTTCAATTTGCCACAGCTTACTGAAAGCATTGCTGATCTGATCACTAACCCTGGGCTTAACAAATGACAGACAGAGTTCGAGCAAACTTTCACACACCCCCACACACACGCACACACACACACACATACACAGACACACGCACACAGAGACACATAAGGATATACAGTAAAAGGACATTACACACACAGATACATATATGTTCAAGGTCGCAGACACACAGGCGAAAGATGAAAGGAAGGAAGCGGAGAATAGTGAGAGGAAAGGATCCATCTAACAACAAACGTTCCCACAAATGTAGAGAACCTTCCCTTAAGAATCTCATTGGGTCAAGCGAGATCCATACAGAAAGGGTTTGTTGAGATCGGTGTGGAAGAACTTGACTGGCCTGCACCGACTGCATTCCAACTAATTGCCCAACATCAGTGCCAGACCTCACTAATGATCTTGTAGCTGAATGGAAGCAATTCCACTCAGCAAATGTCCAACATCTAGTGGAAAGCCTTTCCTGAAGTGTGGAGGCTGTTATAGCAGCAAAACGGGAACCAACTCCATATTAATGCCCATGATTTTGGAATGAGATGTTCGACGAGCCATGTCGTGTATTTGTTTGTCCAACGGTTCGGTCTGGACAGTCGGTTTTGTGGAGAAGACCTCTTCAAAATGAGGATGTCCGCGACAGTTAGCTCAGACTACTGCTATAAAGCTTGTGGATGTCGAAGAGCCAAACAACCGACATTGTTGTTTGTAGAGTCTCTTTCAATATTGGTGACATATTCGTTTATAGCTCAGGTTAAACCAACTATTTTGTGACTACGTTCTTGTCCGGATCCTCTCATGTGTAGAAAAAGCTGTTTTCACAAGCCCCATATTAGGGAATAGGCTCAAACCTTATATCGGCGGAAAGAGGGGATTGAGCTGCAGCCACTACATGAAACAGTAAGTCTCTAGAAAAAACACACAGAGAGCTATTTAATATTCAAAATGACTTCACTGTGCGATTGACGCATGTATGTGTCAATCGGCTCTAAGTGAAATAGAATGTGGTTAACATGTTCTCAGGACTTAAGATATTAATGTCCTTCACATGTTTCAAATCAAATCAAGTTATATTTGTCAGATGCTTCATAAACAACAGGTATAGACTAACAGTGAAATGCTTACTTATGGGCCCTTCCCAACAGTACAGAGAGAGAAAAAGAGAAATAATAGAAATCATATTTAACAAGAATAATTTAATACACAATGAGTGACAATAACTTGCCTATATACACAAGCTACCAGTACCGAGTCGATGTGGAGGAGTACAAGGACATTGAGGTAGATAAAGTGCCTTCGGAAAGTATTAAGACCCGTTGACCTTTTCTACATTTTGTTACGTTACAGCCTTATTCTAAAATGTATTAAATACATGTTTTTCCTCAGCAATCTACCCACAATACCCCATAATGCTAAAGTGAAAACGTTTTTTTTTTTATTTTTGGCAAATATATTAAAATAAAAAACAGAAATACCTTATTTATATAAGTATTCAGACCCTTTGCCATGAGACTCGAAATTGAGCTCAGGTGCATCCTATTTCCATTGATCATCCTTGAGGTGTTTCAACAACTTGATTTGAATCCACCTGTGATAATTGTTGTTGCAGAGATTGCTGTCCTCTTGGAAGGTTCTTTACATCTCCACAGAGCAACTCTGGAGCACTGTCAGAGTGACCATCAGGTTCTTGGTCACCTCCCTGACCAAGGCCCTTCTCCCCTGATTGCTTGGTTTGGAGATTCCAAACTTCTTACGTTTAAGAATGATGAAGGCCACTGTGTTCTTGGGGACCTTCAATGCTGCGAAAATGTTTTGGTACCCTTCCCCATATCTGCGCCTCGACAAAATCCTGTCTCGGAGCTCTATGGACAATTCCTTCGACCTCATGGGTTGGTTTTTGCTCTGACATGAACTGTCAACTGTGGGACCTTATAGAGACAGCTGTGTGCCTTTCCAAATCATGCCCAATCAAATTGTAAAAACATCTCAAGGATGATCAATGGAATAAGGTTGCACCTGAACTCAATTTCGAATCTCATAGCAAAGGGTCTGTAAATAATACTTATGTAAATAATATATATTTTTTATATATATACATTTGCAAAAATGTCTAAAAACCTGTTTTCACTTTGTCATTATAAGGCATTGTGTGAAGATTTATGAGGAACGTTTAAAATGTAATCAATTTTAGAAAAAGGCTGTAAACTGTGGAAAAAGTCAAGGGGTCTGAATCCTTTCCAAATGCACTGTATGCTAATATGGAAAAAATTTGCTATGGCAAACATTTGCTCGCTAACCAACAACTTTAACAATGTATTTGAGAGTCAACAAGTGCTCACTGTGCTAATCAATTTTTATTTTCAATAAACATTGGAGACAAAAATATAGTTTTCATGTTTCTAAGCCAACCCCGTCTGTTTTGCCCCATAGTTGCACATGTATCGGTTTTGTTGCTAAACAACCAAATGTTATTATACCAGATAGAGTATATTAATGTCATTATTAATGTCACCTGAGTGTACAAGACATTAGGAACACCTTCCTAATATTGAGCTGCGCAACCTTTTGCCCTCAGAACAGACTGAATTTGTAGGGGCATGCTCTACAAGGTGTCGAAAGTGTTCCACAAGGATGCTGGCCCATGTTGGCTCCAATGCTTCCCACAGTTGTGTCAAGTTGGCTTGATGTCCATTGGGTGGTGTACCATTCTTGATTCATGCTGGAAAACCCAGCAGCGTTGCAGTTCTTGACACACTCAAACCGGTGTGCTTGGCACCTACTGCTTACCCCGTTCAAAAGCACTTAAATATTTTGTTTTGCTCATTCACCCTCTGAATGACACACACACAATCTGTGTCTCAATTGTCTCAAGGCTTAAAAAAATCCTTCTTTAACATGTCTCCTCCCCTTCATCTACACTAATTGACATCAATAAAGGATCATAGCTTTCAAATGGATTCACCTGGTCAGTCTACGTCATGGAAAGAGGAGGTGTACCTAATGTTTTATACACTCAGTGCAAAGAATGTGAGAGTAGGGTGATTCCCTAGGCACTTATGTAGATGAAACAACTTGAAAGGTAAGCAACAAGTTGAATGCACTTTAAAGTAAATCTCAGCTCTGTTAAAAGTACACTCAAGAAAAACTATTTCATTGATCACAGTGATTCAGGAGTATGATTAAAACAGGTTAACTTGCCACACCAACATTAGACAACTACTCAAAAAAACCTTACATTTCTGAAATAAACCAATCAAATCAACGATGAGGCTAGTCAGATTAACCAATATAATATCTTATATTCTGAGAGCATGGCAAGCATGTTCTGTGTATGTTTGGTGGGATGTTGATATTCTCCTAACCCACAGAAAATTGGACACATTATTCTTCTTGCAACGTTTCCATGAAAAATGTCTACAACATTCATGTTAAGTTCTGAGAACATGTTTACCACGTTCTGGGTAAGTTTTATTTTATTTTACATGAAGGGAATGGTCTCATGGAAATAGTCCTTGCACGTCACTGGAACACTCCTATGAAAATGTTAGGTAATGACCTAATAAGACTCTTAAGGGAACGTTCTCTAAAGTTGTGGGAATGTTTGTTGTTAGCTGGGCACACACACACACATACACCCTAGTTAGACAGGTGAAACAGTTTGACCCACATTAAGCATTCAATGAAGGACAAGGAACACGAGTCCTGACTTCCAGAGAACAGGTGGTGAGGAAAGAGGAAGGCAGCCAAACACCACCACGCGAAAAGACGTGAGCTGAGTCCTTCACTCTTTGTGAACAGGTGATGAGCCGTGAGATAACATTACTGGAGACTGAATATACACTCTCAGGAAAAAATGTGCTATCTAGAACCTAAAAGGGTTCTTCCGCTGTCCCCATAGGACAGGGATCATCAACTAGATTCAAACGCGGGCTGATTTTTTTATTGAGTGGATGGTTGGGGGGCTGGAACATAATTACAAATCATTTGTAAACTGCAAATTGACAGCAAGAAGCACAAACAGATATAATATTGGAATAAAACATCATTTCCATCTCTCTATTATCATCTCTCTATTATTCGTGGAAATACTTGGGAACAGATTTCCCAAATTTAAAACACTTTAAGCTGATTTCCTGGCATTTCTTTACAGTTTTTTTCCAACAATGAAAATTAGAATAAAAAAATAAGAATAATTTTGCTCAAAAAACTTAGGGGGGCCAAATAAAACCACCTGCAGGCCAAATTCGGCTGGCGTGCCGCCAGTTGGGGAACCCTGCCATAGGAGAACCCTTTGAAGAACCTTATTCGGTTCCAAGTAGAACTGTTTTGGGTTCCAAGTAGACCTTTTTCCACAGAGGGTTCTACATGGAACCCAAAAGGGTTCTATCTGGAATCAAAACAGATTTTTACCTGGAATCAAAAAGGGTTCTCCTATGGGGACAGCCAAATAAACTTTTTTTCTAAGAGTGTAGGCTGATAGAGAGTTTCAGGTCAGCCATCCAGCCATCAAATTATCCAGCCACCACCATAGACTGGAAAGATATAATGATCTTATAATGCCCAATGATTAGAACAACCAGCCAAGAAAACCTCTGAATGAACAAGAGAAAGACAACAAAAAAAGACAAATGGAGTGATCGATTCTCTGGCCTGTGAGTCACATCTGAGAAAATGTAGCCAAGAAAGTAAATGAAAGTATATTGAATGGAATAAGAGGGAGATGAGAGAGAGTGTTTAGTCTGTTCTTCCATCTCTATTTTTATTGTGACCTAGTTATCCAACACAATAACAAAATAGCTAGAGGGTTAACTCCTGGTTACACATAGAGCAGGGTTGGGGGCCACAAAAAACCTGAACTCATCAAGAGAGGCTGCATTGGCTGCAGGGGCTGCGTACCCACATATATACCCACACATGCAGTCAGAATTGGCCATAACCTTCTGAGGGCCCATACAAAAATGTGCATTTCCATACATTTTGTGATAGGGTGCAGATAAAATGTTGTCCATTTTTAAGCAAATGTCCAGCAGCGTTGTCCTGACTAATGCCATGTTAGTATGATATCTGAGTGAGAGTGACTAACAAAATCAATGGGGCCCCAGTCCATAATTCTACCATGATTACCACAAGTTTAGATAGCTGGCTAGACTAACTTACCAATGTAAACATTTTTTTAGCTGAAATGTGCTAATTGAGTCAGTGACTGACATAAGAAGAAAAAACTGCACCTAGTCTATTCTACAACTCCAACGGAGATCGTAAAAAATCTTATTATCATATTGTGTGTCTGTGTGTGTGTGTGTGTGTGTGTGTGTGTGTGTGTGCTGTGTGGTTGCTGTGTGTGTGTGTGTGTGTGTGTAATTGACTTTCCTGGGTCTGATAGCTTCTTCTCCCCTAGCACGTCAGACAGACTGTCAGTTCCCATCTTTGTGCCAACCAGGCTAATAATATAATCCTCCACGCCCTAAGAATGTGATTGTGTGTACGTGAGTGTGTGTGTGTGTGTGTTGAATTTACCTTCTGTGGGCTAATTGTAAAATCCTGAACACAGAGGACAACCTCAGCATGCTCACTATGGTTACCAAGGTCAAAAGCATACCCCCCCCCCCAACACACACACACATACCCTTTCAACACCCCTTTCTTCCAAACCTTTCCTCTTTTAATCGCCCACCTCCCCTTCCCCCTTCCCCCCTCTTACTTCACTCCCTCTATCCCTCCTTATCTAGGCAACCTTCAGACACTCTCCTCCCTTCAAATTCCCAGCCCTTCATGGTTCTGACCGTTTTCCTCCATTGAGGTTTTTACAGCTTCCAGGGACAGAGGAGACCACCACAATGGACAAGAGGATTTCACTCTGCTAACACTCTTTCTTTTCATTTCTCTCGCTCTCTTTATCTCCTATCGCATCCCCTTCTCTATTTCTCATCTCTCCTCTTCCAAAGCCTAACTCCCTGTGATGGTTTATGTGTGAGGTCCCTGCAGGTTGGCTAAAACCCCTCTCTCTCCTCCCTCCCCTCTCTTTTTTCCCTCCCTCTCTCCCCATGGTTAGCAAAAACCATCACACCTTTCTCTCTACACTCCTCTCCCCTCTCTTTCACTATCCCCCTCTCCCCAGGTTTGGGTAAATTGTCATCTCCCTGCTGTGCCCTGAAACCAGAGAGACATCATTATTCTCTGCCCATCAATGAAGAGGCTAAGCATTTCACATCCTTTTGCGTTGCCCTGCCCCATTTAAATTCCTCATCCCACCTTCTACTCTGTTAATTTTCTATTTTCCTCCCTCCTCCCTTTTTAGTCTTTTCTTCATTCCTCTTATCTCTTTATGTTATCACCTATATACTGTACATCCATTTTCCACCTAATTCTCACTACATCGTTATCTAATATCTCTCTTTCCACCTTTTCACTCCATCATTTTCTATCTTCCTCCCTCAGTCTCTGTCTCTCTGAACCATTCCTCTAGCAGTGGGAAGCTTAGCAACAGCAGCAGGCAGCCTTCATGCTAACTCCACTAAAGGGATTATAGGGGTGTGTGTGTGTGTGTGTGTGTGTGTTTATGCGTGTATTTTGCACATGTATCAGAGAGAGAAAGAGAGAGAGAGAGAGAGAGAGAGAGGAAAGGAATAGAGATGGAGACGGAGAAAGCTGTAGAGTAAAACTGGTGTGATATACAGTGCATTCAGAAAGTATTCAGACCCCTTGACTTTTTCTACATTTTGTCACATAACAAGCCTTATTCTAAAATTGATTAATTACAAAAAGATCCTCATCAATCGACACACAATACCCCATAATGAAAATTAAAAATAGTTGTTTAGAAGAAGAAAAAAATGCTGAAAAAAAAAACTGAAATATAACATTTACATAAGTATACAGACCCTTTACTCAGTACTTTGTTGAAGCACGTTTGGCAGCGATTACAGCCTTGAGTCTTCTTGGATATGACACTACAAGCTTAGCACACCTGTATTTGGGGAGCTTCTCCCATTCTTTTCTGCAGATCCTCTCAAGCTCTTTCAGGTTCGATGGGGAGCTCTGTCAGGTTCACAGCTATTTTTAGGTCTCTCCAGAGATGTTCGATTGGGTTCAAGTCCGGGCTCAGGCTGGGCCACTCAGAGACTTGCCCCAAAGCCTCTCCAATGTTGTCTTGGCTGTGTGCTTAGGCTCATTGTCTTGTTGGAAAGTGAACCTTAACCACAGTCTGAGGTCCTGGGCGCTCTGGAGCAGGTTTTCACCAAGGATCTCTCTGTACTTTACAGAGAGCTCTGTCAGAGTGAGCATCAGGTTCTTGGTCACCTCCCTGACCAAGGCCCTTCTCCCCTGATCCCCAGATCTGTGCCTGGACACAATACGGTCTTGGAGCTCTATGGACATTTCCTTCGACCTCATAACTTGGATTTTGCTCTGACATGCGCTGTTAACTGTGGGACCTTATATAGACAGGTATGTGCCTTTCCAAATCATGTCCAATCAATAGAATTGACCACAGGTGGACTCCAATCATGTTGTAGAAACATCTCAAGGATGATCAGTGGAAACAAGAAGCACCTGGGCTCAGTTTCGAGTCTCAAATAAAATAAAATCAGATTTTATGTGTCATATACACATGGTTAGCAGATGTTAATGCGACTGTAGCGAAATGCTTGTACTTCTAGTTCTGACAGTGCAATAATATCTAACAAGTAATCTAACAATTCCACACAACTACATAATACACACAACTCTAAGTAAAGGGATGGAATAAGAATATGTACATATAAATATATGGATGAGCGATGAACGAGCGACATAGGCCAGATGCAATAGATGGTATAGAATTTTAATTTGACCTTTATTTAACTAGGCAAGTCAGTTAAGAACAAATTCTTATTTTCAATGTTGGCCTAAGAACAGTGGGTTAACTGCCTGTTCAGGGGCAGAACGACAGATTTGTATCTTGTCAGCTCGGGGGTTTGAATTTGCAACCTTCCGGTTACTAGTCCAACACTCTAACCACTAGGCTACCCTGCTGCCCCAATACAGTATATACATATGAGATAAGTAATGCACGATTTGTAAACATTATAAAAGTGGCATTTTTAAAGTGACTTGTGGATTGGTCGATTGGTCAGACCAGTGTTGAAAAATTCTAGTCACGGGTACATCCTGTTTGAGTCGTGGTTGGATTTTCCAAAGGAAGGGCGGGGGAGGGCCTTGTATGCATCACGGAAGTTAGACTAGCAGTGATCCAGTGTATGAGTGTAGCATGAGTGCTACAATCAATATGCTGATAGAATTTAGGTAGCCTTCTCAAATTTGCTTTGTTAAAATCCACAGCTACAATAAATGCTGCCTCGGGATATATGGTTTCCAGTTTGCATAGAGTCCAGTGAAGTTCCTTGAGGGCCGTTGTTGTATCGACTTGAGGAGGGATATACATGGCTGTGATAATAACCAATGAGAATTCTGTTCGGCATTTGATTGTAAGGAATTCTAGGTCAGGTGAACAAAAGGACTTGAGTTCCTGTATGTTGTTACTTTTACACCATGAGTCGTTAATCATGAAGCATACACCCGGCCCTTCTTCTTCGCAAAGAGATGTTTATTTCTGTCGGCGCGACGCATAAAGAATCCCGGTGGCTCCAACAACATGTTCCGAAAGAGCCATGTTTCTGTGAAACAGAGAATGTTATAATCCTGGAAGTCTCTCTGAAAGCAACCCTTGCCCTAATTGAGTGTACCGTGTTATCTAGAGACTGGATATTGGCGAGTAATATACACGGAAGTGGTGGGTGGTGTGCACACCATCGAAGTCTGACCAGGAGGCCGCTTCATCTACCTCTTCTGCAGCGACGTTGTTTTGGGTTGGCCTATGGAATCAGATCCAATGTCCTGGGTGGTGGTGCGAACAAAGGATCCACTTCAGGAAAGTCGTATTCCAGGTTGTAATGTTGGTCAAATGTTGTCGCTTTGATATCCAATAGTTCTACCCGGCTGTATGTAATAACATTCTTACATTTTCAATGTAAGAAATAATACATAAAAATACTTTGAGGACTAGAAGCGAGGCGACCATCTCCGTCGGCACCATCTTTAATAGAAAAGGGTATGAATACTTATGTAAATAAGGTATTTCTAAAACCTGTTTTCACTTTGTCATTATGAGATATTGTGTGTAGATTGATGAGGATTTTTTAAATTTTTAAATCAATTACACAATACGGCTGTAACGTAAAAAAATGTGGGAAAAGTCAAGGGGTCTGAATACTTTCCGAATGCATTGTAACAGTGACTCATTTCAGGACACTAGCCATACTTCGCTTGTCACTCCTTCACAGGAGAGGCATTTGAAGAAGAACTGCAAAAGTGTTGCTAAGGCTCCGAGTTTTGAAATCAGTGGAGTGCCCGGTGGAACCAGAGTATGATAGCTAAGAAGCTGGAGAAAATTCAGGCGTGATTGCAAATGCGGAGGGAGTTGAAAATAAAGCACAGAAGGCTATTGTATAAAATGCCTGTCTCCGGTTTGCATCTTCAAACTAAGGGCAACCATGACAGAGAGGGAGAAGCGTTCATCCATGTATACAGGTAATAGTCTAGCTAGCTATATTTTCAGATATTATAAGTTTCTAATTTCATCAGAAAGATGTTTTCATTGCAGGTTAAAGTGTACTGTTAGCTAGCTAACATTTGCTGGATGGTTCGCTAGCTAATATTACAATCTGTGTAGAAATATTATTTGTATCTCAGAGCCATTTGCATTTCTGGTAATAGCCTAATGTTAGCTAGATAGCTAACATTGAACCTAGTTGGTTAGTTACCTGTAGATTCATGAAGGTTAGTAACATTATGATTTGGGATTATGGTGAATTTTTTTAGCTAGCTAGCTAGATGTCTAAACAAAAGACTCCACTATGCAAGTAACCATTTCACTGTACCGTTTACACCGTCTGTATCCTGTGCATGTGGCAAAGAATCTTTGATTTAATGTGATATAGTGTGTGTTTATCAGAGACGGTAATGTGAAAAACAACATGACCTGCACCAAAGTCAAATTAGGATAGAACTTAGGATAGTTCAAATTCTAAAATTCTCCGGTAGAACGCCATGATTTTAGTTTTTCACACTCAAAACCGTAAGCTATTTTCTGTAATTAGCTCGCCATTAACTTGTAATAATGATCTTGTTGCGAGTTTATTTTCCTTTAATAATGAAGACAAATGATCTAAGGTTAAGACTTTGTCAGCTACATGATATGGTCGTTATTTGAACTGGCTTAACGTTAAGCTAGCTAGCTAACAAGCTAGAAACTAACCAGAACATTGTTTAGAAAGTTGCTTTTACTTGCCTGATTTGCCACATTGACAAATACTAAATGTATTGGTGTTAAAATACACCAGTTATGCTTTTTGGGACCCCCAGGCTGCTGATGTCATGCAGCCTGTTGTTTTGGTGTATATACTTTTTCATTACGACAACAACAAGTTCATGACATCACTGTGACAACTGTATAGGGAAGGCCGTCATTGTAAATAAGAATTTGTTTACAATGACGGCCTACCCTATACAGGTTAAATAAATACAACATAAATAGCTACAGACATGTCGATAGACGTAGTATAAAACAGCCTTTAGTCTTGAAATCTTTTTTTAGTACACTACCATACTCACTGTTAGCACAACTAGCTTGTGCTTCTAGTTCCGACAATGCAGTAATAACCAACAAGTAATCTAGCTAACAATTCCAAAACTACTACCTTATAGACACAAGTGTAAGGGGATAAAGAATATGTACATAAAGATATATGAATGAGTGATGGTACAGAGCGGCATAGGCAAGATACAGTAGATGGTATTGAGTGCAGTATATACATATGAGATGAGTATGTAAACAAAGTGGCATAGTTAAAGTGGCTAGTGATACATGTATTACATAAGGATGCAGTAGATGATATAGTGTACAGTATATACGTATACATATGAGATGAATAATGTAGCGAACATTATATTAGGTAGCATTGTTTCAAGTGGCTAGTGATATATTTTACATCATTTCCCATCAATTCCCATTATTAAAGTGGCTGGAGTTGAGTCAGTGTGTTGGCAGCAGCCACTCAATGTTAGTGGTGGCTGTTTAACAGTCTGATGGCCTTGAGATAGAAGCTGTTTTTCAGTCTCTCGGTCCCAGCTTTGATGCACCTGTACTGACCTCGCCTTCTGGATGATAGCAGGGTGAACAGGCAGTGGCTCGGGTGGTTGCTGTCCTTGATGATCTTTATGGCCTTCCTGTGACATCGGGTGGTGTAGGTGTCCTGGAGGGCAGGTAGTTTGCCCCCGGTGATGCGTTGTGCAGACCTCACTACCCTCTGGAGAGCCTTACGGTTGTGGGCGGAGCAGTTGCCGTACCAGGCGGTGATACAGCCCGACAGGATGCTCTCGATTGTGCATCTGTAGAAGTTTGTGAGTGCTTTTGGTGATAAGCCGAATTTCTTCAGCCTCCTGAGGTTGAAGAGGCGCTGCTGCGCCTTCTTCACGATGCTGTCTGTGAGGGTGGACCAATTCAGTTTGTCTGTGATGCCGAGGAACTTAAAACTTACTACTCTCTCCACTACTGTTCCATCGATGTGGATAGGGGGGTGTTCCCTCTGCTGTTTCCTGAAGTCCACAATCATCTCCTTAGTTTTGTTGACGTTGAGTGTGAGGTTAATGTGTACCAAAAGATGATCATGATCACTTATGCCAGGTTACGACAGCTGACATAACTGACATAACACGGTCAGTATAAAGGTTGTTAGCAGCCACCAAGCCAGCCATAGTTATTGTTGCCTCTGCCCCAAAACACAGTAAGCCGATATTGTTGTTTGACCACAAAATACAAAAATACATGTAATCACCGTGGTGATTACTAGATTATTATCATGTTATTACCAGGGCTGGACAGAATCTGCAGGAAAGGAATATAATTACAGGTGGCTTTGTAATGATTTAAATATAAAAATGCTTGCAATTCAAGCCTCACTACTAAAGCCTACTATATATTCATTATAACGTGCTGACCCTATGGAGCAAACAGCATTACAGCTTGACCACATTTCCATTAAAGGGCTAATACAGTGCAATAGACAGAGAATGCAAATACAGCCAAACAGAGACAATGCTATAGCAACCCAAAGTTTACCCTACAAACACTATTTTATAGTGTACCCATGGGTATACTTCATTTTCAAAAAGTGCTACATGAAATTTGACAGCGTTACGCTACAGGATTTATGTGTTTACATAATCAAGAAAGCCTATGAAATCTGTTATGAAATGCTGCTGCTGGAATAACAGAATTTATGACAGAGGGTTGAGCTACAAACCCAACTATACCAATTCCATATACAGTAGGCTATCAATCACTTATCTGCCTGGATACAATACAGCTACCAAACCAATCCACTGCTGACAATCATCCAATATTATTGGATGATTGTCAAGGTAAGCTACAGGTAAACACTCGCTCACATTCATCCACAGGTAAACAAGCACACTCCTTTCTCCCTCTCTGATCTGATCTCGCTCTCTTAACCCTGGAGATATGTGAGTGAGGAGACAGGGTCAGGGTTGGAAGAGGTCCTCATGATGACATACCGACAGGAATTTATTCTCAGTGTGCGCATACATCTGTGTGTATGAGTGCGTATGTGCAAGTATGTGATTGCATCTGTGTGTGTGTGTGTGTGTGTGTGTGTGTTTGGCTTAGTAGAAGTTAACTCACCCAGGACTGAAGCGTGGACTTTGTTCCCTCGTCATTGTTGTGTGTGTGTGTGTGTGTGTCCGTGTGTGTGTGTTTCCCGGTACTGTGTCCCTATCTCCTCTCTGTCCATAAGTTTGATCAGCTCTCCGTGTGCCAGTCTTCCTCTCCTCCAATCCTCAGGTCTTCAGATCCCTCCTCTCTCTCTTCGTCAGCCTCCCTCTCTCCCTCAGCCCCTGGCATCAGCAGCTGTGCCAAACACGCCACTCATCCCTCTTTTCTTTGCTCTCTCCTTCTGTCTCTCTTCCCGGTTTGTGTATTTTGCAAACAAACAGACAAACACCTTTTTCGCAGCTCCTTGTCATTCAAAAATAAGTCCCAGAGAACCAGGTGGAGGGGGGTCTGTGAGATCTACTCCCCAGAGAAGGTGCTCCTCAGTGTGGGTGTGTGCTCACCGTCTCCCCTGGCATGGGTCTGGTTCTCTATGTGTGTTTGTGTGTGTATGAGAGAGGGAGCATGTTGGCTCTGTTGCTGTAGCTGTTGCTTCTGCCTCTTTCACAGCGTGTGTCTCTATCAGTGTGAGCGTCTCTCTGTCTTTCTCTGTCTCTCTCTCTCTCTCTCTCTCCTCTCTGTCTCCCTCTCTGTCTGCTGCTCAGGCTGTTTGGATTCACAATTGGCTCTGCCACCAGGCTCAGGGCTTAGGGATCCTCTAGCAAGAGCTGGACTTGAACAAAAACGTAGAGGGAGAGAATAGAGGATTTGAACTGGTCTGTATTTGGCACATTGTAAAACACACATGTCATAAATGTCAACCAATCACATGTTTGAGAGAGGGAGCGGGAGAGAGAGACAGAAAGACAGAGGAAAAAAAGAGAGAAGCGAGAGAGGAAAAAATGGAGCGGGAAACAGAAAGGCAAATTGGCAGACAGAAAGAGAGAGGGGGGAGGATTTACAGTATATCATTATTTGTCGATTGGAAATTATGTTGGGAATACTGTGTAGCCAGGGACTGGGGATTATTGGGAATGATTGTGTCCAATAATGATGAGCAAACACGTTGAACAGTGAAAAGATTTTTTATTTGTTACTATGAACAACTCCCCTCATTGTCAATGGAGCGTGGACGAAGCTAGCACACACTCACAATCATTTCATATCACTGTTCCACCCGTAGAGAGCCAGTGTACTTTCTATGAGATTCACACAGACCTGCCTGTGAAATATGGATGAGTATGTTTTTGTGGCAATTTGTTAAATCAGATGGATTATGGCTCAGAGAGAGAAGAAGAGAGAGAGATCGAGGAAGGAAGAGATGGAGAGAGAAAATAGACATTTTTATTGTTCTGTCCTTCTGCCCTGTCAGAGTGGATAAAATCATCAGCCAGCTGGGTTCAGGCAAAGACACACACATACACCCCCCCCACACACACATATCCCCAAGACACACACACACACACACACACACGCTCTTTGGCACATACCCACACACCCAGACTTCCTGCATGCCCTTAAAGTCAGTTAAGAGCTCATCACAGGAAAGGAGAAGTGTGGCCCTTGATCTAGAGGCCAAGGGTCTGGCATCTCAATAACCTCACCGGAGTCCAAGGCCAAGGAACACCTGCTGCCCAGCTAATACACACACACACAAACACACACATGAACGTGCATGTACATGCACACACATGCACACTCACACACAAACAGATACATGCTCACAAACACGTAACCACACACACACACACCCCTCTCATCACATGCACACTCACGCATATATAGTACCAGCAAAAAGTTTGGACACACCTACTCATTCAAGGGTTCTTCTGCCATATATATATATATATACATATATATATATATATATATATATATATACACACACATTGTAGAACTATGAAACTATGAAATTACACATATGGAATAATGTAGTAACCTAATTTTAAAAAAAATCTAATCTAAATATATTTTAGATTCTTGATGACAACTTTGCACACTCTTGGTATTCTCTCAACCAGCTTCACCTGGAATGATTTTCCAACAGTCTTGAAGGAGTTCCCACATATGCTGAGCACTGCTTTTCCTTCACTATGCGGTCCAACTCATCCCAAACCATCTCAATTGGGTTGAGGTCGGGTAATTGTGGAGGCCAGGTCTTCTGATGCAGCACACTATCACTCTCTTTCTTGGTCAAATAGCCCTTACATAGCCTGGAGGTGTGTTAGGTCATTGTCATTGTCCTGTTGAAAAACAAATTATAGTCCCACTAAGCGCAAACCAGATGGGATGGCGTATCGCTGCAGAATGCTGTAGTAGGCATGCTGGTTAAGTGTGCCTTGAATTCTAAATAAATCACAGTGTCACCAGCAAAGCACCCCCCCCACCTCCTAATCCATGCTTCACACCGGGAACCACACATGCAGAAATCATCCGTTCACCTACTCTGGGTCTCACAAAGACGCAGCGGTTGGAACCAAAAATCTCAAATTTGGACTCATCAGACCAAAGGACAGATTTCCACAGTCTAATGTCCATTGTTCGTGTTTCTTGGTCCAAGCAAGTCTCTTCTCATTGGTGTCCTTTAGTAGTGGTTTCTTTGCAGAAAATGATTCACAAAGTCTCCTCTGAACAGTTGATGTTGAGATGTGTTTGTTACTTGAACTCTGTGATGCATTTATTTGGGCACCAATCTGAGGTGCAGTTAACTCTAAGGAATTTATCCTCTAACTCTGGGTTTTCCTTTCCTGTGGAGTTCCTTGTGAGAGCCAGTTTCATCATAGCGCTTGATGGTTTTTGCAACTGCACTTGAAGAATCTTTAAAGTTCTTGACATTTTCCGATGGACTGCGTGTGTGTGTGTGCGTGCGAAGTTCTGATCCCTGCAGTTTCCTCTGAACAGTTGATGTTGAGATGTGCCTGTTACTTGAACTCTGTGAAGTATTTATTTGGGCTGCAATTTATAAGGGCACAGGACGAGACCCAAATGCAGACACAGGAGGCAGATGGTAGAGTGCTGACATTTATTATAACAAATGGAGAAGGCAGGTCGGGGACAGGAGAGAGTTCATCAACCAGGTCAGAGTCCAAACAGTACCAGACTGTCAGTACCGGGCAGTCTCGAGGTCAGGCCAGGCAGGGGTCAGATAAAAGATCAGAGTCCAAAACAGTACAAGGGGATAGGCAGGCTGGTAGTCAGAACAGGCAGATTGGCAGGCAGACGGGTTCGCAGTCAGGACAAGCAAGGGAATCCAGGAGGACACGAAAAAAACAGAGACTGCTTGACAAACGGCTGGTTGACTTGGCAAACTAGACAAACTGGCACAGAGAGACAGGAAACACAGGGAAAAATTCTGTGAATAATAAGCGACACCTGGAGGGGGTGGAGACAATCACAAGGACAGATGAACCAGATCAGGGTGTGACACAATTTCTGAGGCTGGTAACTCTAATGAATTGATCCTCTGAAGCAGAGGTAACTCTGGGTCTTCCTTTCCTGTAGCAGTCCTCTTGAGAGCCAGTTTCACTATAGTGCTTGATTTTTTTGCGTCTGCACTTGAAGAAACTTTCAGTTCTTGAAATGTTCCAGACTGACTGACCTTCATGTCTTAAAGTAATGATGGACTGTTGTTTCTCTTTGCTTATTTGAGCTGTTCTTGCGATAATTTGGACTTCTGCAATACCACCCCTACCATGTCACAACACAACTGATTGGCTCAAACACATTAAGAAGGAAAGAAATCCCACAAATGAACTTTTAACAAGACACACTGGTTAATTGAAATGCATTCCAGGTGACTACCTCATGAAGCTCATTGAGAGAATGCCAAGAGTGTGCAAAGCTGTCATCAAGGCAAGGTGGCTACTTGAAGAATCTCAAATATAAAATATATTTTGATTTCACATTTTTTTGGATACTACATGATTCCATGTGCTATTTCATAGTTTTAATGTCTTCATTATTATTCTACATTGTAGAAAATCGTAAAAATAAAGAAAAACCCTGAAATGAGTAGGTGTCAGACTTTTGACTGGTACTGTATGTACAGTTTACATATACCTTAGCCAAATACATTTAACTCACTTTTTCACAATTCCTGACATTTAATCCTTGTAAAAATCCCCAGTCTTAGGTCAGTTAGGATCAAATCTTTATTTTAAGAATGTGAAATGTCAGAAAAATACTGGAGAGAATGATTTATTTCAGCTTTAATTTCTTTCATCACATTCCCAGTGGGTCAGAAGTTTACATACACTCAATTAGTATTCGGTAGCATTGCCTTAAATTGTTTAACTTAGGTCAAATGTTTCGGGCAGCCTTCCACAAGCTTCCCACAATAAGATGGGTGAATTTTGGCCCATTCCTCCTGACAGAGCTGGTGTAACTGAGCCATTTGGAAGACCCATTTGTGATTAACTTCCTGACTGATGTCTTGAGACGTTGCTTCAATATATCCACATAATTTTCCGACCTCATGATGCCATCTATTTTGTGAAGTGCAACAGTCCCTCCTGCAGCAATGCACTCCCACAACATGATGCTGCTACCCCCGTGCTTCACGATTGGGATGGTGTTCTTCGGCTTGCAAGCATCCCCCGTTTTCCTCTAAAAATAACGATGGTCATTATGGCCAAACAGTTCTATTCTTGTTTCATCAGACCAGAGGATATTTCTCCAAATTTTGGTCTTTGTCCCCATGTGCAGTTGCAAACCATAGTCTGGCTTTAGATGGCAGTTTTGAAGCAGTGGCTTCTTCCTTGCTGAATGCCCTTTCAGGTTATGTCAATATTGGGCTCGTTTTACTGTGGATATAGATACTTTTGTACCTGTTTTCTCCAGCATCTTCACAAGGTCCTTTGCTGTGGTTCTGGAATTGATTTGCACTTTTTGCACCAAAGTACGTCAATCTCTAGGAGACAGAACGCGTCTCCTTCCTTAGAGGTATGACGGCTGCGTGGTCCCATGGTGCTTATACTTGTGTACTATTGTTTGTACAGATGAACGTGGTACCTTCAGGCGTTTGGAAATTGCTCCCAAGGATGAACAGACTTGTAGAGGTCTCCAATTTTTTTTGAGGTCTTGGCTGATTCCTTTTGATTTTCCCATGATGTCAAGCAAAGAGGCACTGAGTTTGAAGGTAGGCCTTGAAATACATCCACAGGTACACCTCCAATTGACTCAAATTATGTCAATTAGCCCATCGGAAACTTCTAAAGCCATGACATCATTTTCTGGAATTTTCCAAGCGTTTGAAGGCACAGTCAACATAGTGTATGTAAACTTCTGACCCACTGGAACTGTGATACAGTGAATTATAAGTGAAATAATCTGTCTGTAAACAATTGTTGAAAAAATTACTTGTGTCATGCACAAAGTAGATGTCCTAACCGACTTGCCAAAACATTTACATTTAAGTCATTTAGCAGACGCTCTTATCCAGAGCGAAAACTATAGTTTGTTAACAAAAAATGTGTGGAGTGGTTGAAAAACAAGTTTTAATGACACCAACCTAAGTGTATGTAAACTTCCGACTTCAACTGTATGTATGTATAAGCTGGAAGTAGAAGCCTAAAAATGGTTGTCCATTAGTTTACTCCAATTAGGGGGGGGGGGGATTGGAAGTGATGCAGACAATTACATTGACAGAACATTGACCCCCTACATTTTTAAAAACAATAATAATACTTATTTTTTTAAACACACACTAACATTTGAACCCCCTTCCCACATTGCTTTTTAACATACTGCACTGTTTATAGCTGGTATTATCCATTAGTCATGTCCTCTACGAACGTCATGAATCATAAACAGTAAGCTGACTCAGACAATGGAGACAATGTCTATTTTGAGCTTTGATGGCTTATTTAATTTGATTCTGGTGCCTGGAATAACAGAATTGAGTTGGATTCCGGTATGGGCGAAATATAGCCTACTACTGTATGAGTTGATTGTGTTAAGTCACTTTGGATAAAAGCATCTGGTCATTAAAATGCCATAACATCCTATTATCTTATATCCTAGTACATTATATCGCGTCATATCATATCAAAACCAATATTACCCCACCACCAAAACCATGATATTCATAATATAACGTAATACCCTCACTCTCCTTCTGAGGTTCAGTTTCACTCTGGTTGACATTTGCAGCCGGACAGGGTGAGCTACAGGGTGACATTTGAGAGAGCTGAGGGGCTCCATAAATATCTGAGATTTATGACTATTACAGAATGATGTTACACCCTGTGATCGAGCTGGCTACCGTAAAGTCAAACACAACATACCAGAGCAAAGGCTTAAGTAGTATGGAAAGCAACATAGTTAATAAAGTAGTGGGAGTTGTCAACATGATCCATTTGTGATGTATTGTTAGTTGTTGTTTTGGCAACTTTTCTGCGTATTTGTGCCTCGTCAGAATGAAACAGTGAGTCAGAGAGGCCAGACAGTCAGGAGACAAGAGACATTAACCCATACGGTCATGTATACCATACACAATCACAAACACACACGCACTCGTACACATACTCATGCACATCTCAAATGTGGTCATCCCCCTCTCATCCACCTCTTCAAAGGGGAAGTCACTCTAGCACCAAACTGTTACAAACCTTTATCTATCCTACCCTGCCTTTCTAAGATATTCAAAAGCCAAGTTAACGAACAGATCACCGACCATTTCAAATCCCACCGTACCTTCTCCGCTATGCAATCTGGTCTCTGAGCTGGTCATGGGTGCACCTCAGCCATGCTCAAGGTCCTAAACGATATCATAACCGCCATCGATAAAAGACAATACTGTGCAGCCGTATTCATCGATCTGGCCAAGGCTTTCGACTCTGTCAATTATCGCATTCTTATCGGCAGACTCAACAGCCTTGGTTTCTCAAATGACTGCCTCGCCTGGTTCACCAACTACTTCTCAGACAGAGTTCAGTGTGTCAAATCGGAGGGCCTGTAATCCGGACCTCTGGCAGTCTCTATGGGGGTGCCACAGGGTTCAATTCTTGGGCCGACTCTTTTCTCTGTATACATCAATGATGTCACTCTTGCTGCTGGTGATTCTCTGATCCACCTCTACGCAGACAACACCATTCTGTATACTTCTGGCCCTTCTTTGAACACTGTGTTAACTAACCTCCAGACGAGCTTCAATGCCATACAACTCTCCTTCCGTGTTCTCAACTGCTCTTAAATGCAAGTAAAACTAAATGCATGCTCTTCAACCGATCGCTACCCGCACCTACCCGCCCGTCTAGCATCACTACTCTGGACGGTTCTGACGTAGAATATGTGGACAATTACAAATACCTAGGTGTCTGGTTAGACTTTAAACTCTCCTTCCAAACTCACATTAAGCATCTCCAATCCAAAATTAAATCTAGAATCGACTTCCTATTTTGCAAAAAAAGCATCCTTCACTAATGCTGCCAAACATACCCCCGTAAAACTGACTGTCGTACCGATCCTTCACTTCGGCGATGTCATTTATTAAATAGCCTCCAACCCTCTACTCAGCAAATTGGATGCAGTCTATCACAGTGCCATCAGTTTTGTCACCAAAGCCCCATATACCACCCACCACTGCAACCTGTATGCTCTCGTTGGCTGGCCCTCGCTTCATATTTGTCGCCAAATCCACTGGCTCCAGGCCATCTATAAGTCTTTGCTAGGTAAAGCCCATCTTATCTCAGCTCACTGGTCACCATAGCAGCACGCACACGTAGAACGCGCTCCAGAACTGTCGGAACTAGAAGCACAAGCATTTCGCTACACTCGCATTAATATCTGCTAACCATGTGTATGTGACAAATAAAATTAGATTTTATTTGATTTAGAAGGTATATTTCACTGGTCACCTCCAAAGCCTATACCTATACCTTTCCTTCCAGTTCTCTGCTGCCAATGACTGGAACGAACTGCAAAAATCCCTGAAGCTGGAGACTTATATCTCCCTCATTAACTTTAAACATCAGCTGTCAGAGCAGCTCACATATCACTGCACCTGTACATATCCCATCTGTAAATAGCCCATCCAACTACCTCATCCCCATATTATTATTATTTTTGCTCTACTCCTTAGCACCCCAGTATCTCTACTTGTACATTAATCTTCTGCAAATCTATCACTCTAGTGTTTAATTGCTAAATTGTAATTACTTCGCCACTATGGCCTATTTATTGCCTTACCTCCCTAATCTTACCTCATTTGCACACACTTTATATAGATTTATTTCTATTCTGTTTTTGACTGTACGTTTGTTTATTCCATGTGTAACTCTGTGTTGTTGTTTGTGTCGCACTGCTTTGCTTTATCTTGGCCAGGTCGCAGTTGTAAATGGGAACTTGTTCTCAACTGGCCTACCTGGTTAAATAAAGGTGAAATAAAAATGTATAATTAAAAATATGACCCAATTCACAGTGACGTGTTCTCATGGATGCCAAGGGAAGACAGGCCCCCCCAAAAAATGACCAAGAAAAATAAAGAATATATATAAAATAATGTATCTTTCGTCTCTCTGTGTTTCATAATTTTCTTTAAATTCACAAGAGGCTAAACGTGTCTCACCGGAAAAAGCATCTGAGTGAAGGAAACAGTGCCCCTCTTTCTCAGTATGTGTAGCCCATCTATCTGATGCTGTCTGGTCAAAAATAGTATGACTTTGTTGCCACCTGTAGCATTGAATACAAGGGAAGCCAGCGAGCATCTGGCCTCCCTTGATATTTTTTTGAATAAAATAATAGCCAATCAGCATTGAGCCAAACTGACAGTCACATCATATTTAGGTTAAATTGATTGGACTAAATTGTTTTTGGTATCTTTTAGTTGTCACTGTATTAAACTAAGCAGAAGTGATTTGATGATGTTGAAGTTGAAAAGGTGCTAGAATAGTGGAGGCAGCTCCTGTTGCGATAGCTCTCTGTGATTCTAAATCAATGATCATTTAGTCCAAAAATGTCAGAAACATTAACTTGTTACATGCAAAATGCTTTGTGGACAGATGTTGCCCCCCCGGTTTTGTGATGAAACAAAGGTGTGGTTGAATTTATTCTGCCACTGTCTCTTCTTATTGTGGCAAGGTGTATGAACTAACAGGTTATAGAACAAACAATGCAATTATTAAAATGCATAAGTTGTAATATGGCTTTTCTTTCTGGCTTGGCTACACAAGTGATTTTACCCACTCACTGCTACTGCCAATTCAACTGATAGCATTACACCTACAACACACCCTCCTAACTCCCTCATACTGTATAATACCCACAGCCAGAGATATACAGTTCTCAACTGTCTGTTTTCCATGATGATACCAAGATGTTCCATGACACCCTAACAAGGTTTAGAAAATGGAAACCTTCTGGGGCTAGATTTAAAGACCTGTGCAGCTTTGTTATTTTAGGAAGGGGAAAGAAATACAAAAAGACAGAGATAAAACTATGAAACTGTCTCTTTATATTAACGCCATGATCTTGCTCTTAACACCATAATTTCAGTGTTGGTGTCACGCCATGGCCATAGAGGCTTTTTATTCTCTATTTTGGTTAGGCCAGGATGTGACTAGGGTTCGACTTGGGTCAAATGTTTCGGGCAGCCTTCGACAAGCTTCCCACAATAAGTTGGATGAATTTTGGCTAATTCCTCCTGACAGAGCTGGTGTAACTGAGTCAGGTGTGTAGGCCTCCTTGCTCACAAACACTTTTTCAGTTCTGCCCACACATTTTCTATAGGATTGAGGTCAGGGCTTTGTGATGGCCACTCCAATATTTTGACTTTGTTGCCCTTAAGCCATTTTGCCACAACTTTGGAAGTATGCTTGGGGTCATTGTCCATTTGGAAGACCCATTTGAGACCAAGCTTTAACTACCTGACGTCTTGAGATTTTGCTTCAATATGTCCACATAATTTTCCTTCCTCATGAAGCCATCTATTTTATGAACTTCACCAGTCCCTCCTGCAGCAAAGCACCCCCACAACATGATGCTACCACCCACATGGGAGGTTTTGGAGCAGTGGCTTCTTCCTTGCTGAGCGGACTTTCAGGTTATGTCGATATACGACTAGTTTTACTGTGGATATAGATACCTTTGTACCTGTTTCCTCCAGCATCTTCACAAGGTCCTTTGCTGTTGTTCTGGGATTGATTTGCACTTTTCGAACCAAAATATGTTAATCTGAAGGAGACAGAACCTTCCTGCCTCATGATGAATCTGGCACCCATGGTGTTTATACTGGCATACTATTGTTTATACAGATGAACGTGGTACCTTCAGGCGTTTGGAAATTGCTCCCAAGGATGAACCAGACTGGCTGATTTCTTTTGATTTTCCCATGATGTCAAGCAAAGAGCCACTGAGTTTGAAGGTAAGCCTTGAACGACATCCACAGGTACACCTCCAATTGACTCAAATTATATCAATTAGCCTATTAGAAGCTTCTAAAGCCATGACATAATTTTCTGGAATTTTCCAAGCTGTTTAATGGCACAGTCAACATAGTGTATGTAAACTTCTGACCCACTGGAACTGTGATACAGTGAATTATAGGTGAAATAATCTGTCTGTAAACAATTGTTGGAGAAATTACTTGTGTCATGCTCAAAGTAGATGTCCTAACCGACTTGCCAAAACTATAGTTTGTTAAGTTAACAAGAAATTTGTGGTGTGGTTGAATAATGAGTTAATGACTCCAACCTAAGTTTATGTAAACTTCCGACTTCAACTATGTTTACAATGCCAAAGCAAGTGAAATACATAATAAAAAAAGTGATCATTTATTTCAAAGATAAGCATTAAAGTTTTAGAGGAATTTAGATATTTCAAACCTGATATTGTGGCCATGTACAGTGTTAGAACGATGTGCAAAAACAAATAAACACAAATATGGGATGTGTTTGTTTTTCACTCGCTGCCCTTTTCTTGTGGCAACAGGTCACAAATATTGCTGCTATGATGGCACACTGTGGTATTCACCCAATAGATATGGTAGTTTATCAAAATTGGATTTGTTTTCAAATTCTTTGTGGGTCTGTGTAATCTGGAGGATATACAGTGCATTCGGAAAGTGTTCAGTCTCCTTCCCTTTTCCACATTTTGTTACATTACAGCCTTATTCTAAAATGGATAAACACATTTTTTTTTATAATCAATCTACACACAATACCTCATAATGACTAAGTGTTTAAAAACCCCAGAAATACCTTATTTACATAAGTATTCAGAACCTTTGCTATGAGACTCTAAATTGAGCTCAGGTTTATCATGTTTTCATTGATCATCCTTGAGCTGTTTCTACAACGTGATTGGAGTCCACCTGTGGTAAATTCAATTGATTGGACATGATTTGGAAAGGCACACACCTGTCTATATAAGGTCCAAGTCAGTCGACAGGATTGTGTCGAGGCACAGATCTGGGGAAGTGTACCAAAAAATGTATGCAGCATGGAATGTCCCCAAGAACACAGTGGCCTCCATCATTCTTAAATGGAAGAAACTGAACAATCGGGGGAGAAGGGCCTTGGTCAAAGAGGTGACTAAGAACCCGATGGTCTCTCTGACAGAGCTCCAGAGTTCATCTTTTGAGATGGAAGAACCTTCCAGAAGGACAACCATCTCTGCAGCAGAAGCCTGTCCTCAGTAATAAAGCACATGTCAGCCCGCTCAGTGTTTGCCAAAAGGCACCCACTAAAGGACTCTCAGAGCATGAGAAACAAGAGTCTCTGGTCTGATGAAACAAAGATTGAACTCTTTGGCCTGAATGCCAATAGTCATGCCTGGAGGAAACCTGTCACCATCACTACGCTGAAGCATGGTGGTGGCAGCATCATGCTCTGAGGATGGTTTTCAGAAGAAGGGACTATGAGACTTGTCAGGATTGAGGGAAAGATGAACTGAGCAAATTATAGAGGGATCCTTGAGGAAAACCTGCGCCAGAACAATCAGGACCTCAGACTGGGGGGCGAAGGTTCACCTTCCAACCGGACAATGACGCTAAGCACACAGTCAAGACAATACAGGAGTGGCTTCAGGACAAGTCTCTGAACGTCCTTGTTGAGTGGCCCAGCCAGAGCCTGGACTTGAACCCGATCGAACATCTCTGGAGAGACCTGAAAATAGCTGTGCAACAGAGGAGATGATCTGCAGAGAAGAATGGGAAAAACTCCCTTAAATACAGGTGTGCTAAGCTTGTAGCGTCAAACCTAAGACTCAATGCTGTAATTTCTGCCAAAGGTGCTTCAACAAAGTACTGAGAAAGGGTCTGAATATTTATCTAAATATTTCTGTTAAGAATTTTTTATACATTTGCAAACATAAAAAAAAATCTGTTTTTGCTTTGTCATTTATGAGGTATTGTGTGTAGATTGATGAGGGGGGAAAACTATTTAATACTTTAAAAATAAGGCTGCAATGTAACAAAATGTGGAAAAAGGCAAGGGGTCTAAATACAAATGCATTGTATGTGTCTCTAATATGGCCATACATTTGTCAGGATTTTAGGAAGTGCAGCTCAGTTTCCACCTCATTTTGTGGGCGGTGTGCCTGTCTTCTTGAGAACCAGGTCTGACTACCGAGGCCTCTCTCAATAGCAAGGCTATGCTCATTGAGTCTGTACATAGTCAAAGCTTTCCTTAATGTTGGTTCGGTCACAGTCGTCAGGTATTCTGCCACTCTGTCTAATTGTGTTGCTGATGCTATCCTGGCTACCACCTACAGAGAGATGAACCTAGAGAAGAGTCCCCTAAGCAAGCTGGTCCTGGGGCTCTGTACGCAAACAGACCCGAAGACCAGCTTGCTTATGGGAATCTTCTCTAGATTAATCTCTGTAGGTGGTGGCTTTATTATGAAAGGTATGGAAATCGCTTCCTTTTAGGCGGTTGTAGAATTGAACAGCTCTTTTCTGGATTTTGATAATTAGGCCTAATTCTACTCTGTATGCATTATTTGGTGTTTTATATTGTACACAGAAGAAGAATTCCTTATGCAGAGTCTCAATTTGGTGTTTATCCCATTTTGTTAAGTCTTGGTTGGTGAGTGGACCCCAGACCTCACACCCATAAAGGGCAATGGGTTCATAACTAATTCAAGTATTTTTTTGCCAGATCCTAATTGGGATGTCAAATTTTATGTTCCTTTTGATGGCGTAGAATGCCCTTCTTGCCTTGTCTCTCAGATCGTTCACAGCTTTGTGGAAGTTACCTGTGGTGCTGATGCTTAGGCCGAGGTGAGTATAGTTTTTGTGTGCTCTAGGGAAACAATGTCTAGATGGAATATCTATTGGTGGTCCTGGCCTGGCAACTAGACCTTTTTGAAACACCATTATTTTGTCTTACTGAGATCTACTATCATGGCCCAAGTCTGACAGAATCTGTGTAGACGTCTAGGTGCTGCTGTAGCCCCCCCTCACCCTCTCTCGCTCGCGCTCTCTCAGCTCACCCTCTTACCTCCCTGTCCCCCCCACACACACACAAACACTCCCTCTCTCCCCCATACAGAATGATAGATAGATCAGTGCTGACAGCTTCATTAGTGGTAGCATTGGAGAGGCGGGAGAGAGTTAGCTGTTAGCGATGATGTGAGCCTCTTATCAGTGGAAACAGTCCTGTACTTTAGCAGGGTGGAGAGTAAAGGGGTAGATGGAGAGGTGATGGGAGTGGGGGATAGGTGGTTGAGGTATGTGGGGGGCATGTGATGGGGAGGGAGGCGATAAAGGGCGATGAGATGGTGGAGAAAGGATGATAAGACGGGGGAATGCAAAGAGGGGATGGGGGTACAGGTGGAGAATACAGCACATGGATTAGTAAGGAACTGAGATATGGAGAGGAGAAAGGGGGAGAGAGGAAGATATTGGAGGGGAAAGTCCAAGGGGAGAAAAGGGGTTATGTGGAGCCGTTGGATGACCGCGATGGAGGAGAAAAGAAAAATGAAAGGAAGGATCTAGATTTGACTGGGGAATGGGGCCTTGGATGGAGGAGAGGGGGATGAAGCGGTGAGGAGTCAGAGAAGGTCAAGGTGGTGTGTCCCAGCCCTGCTCCTCTATATCTCACTCACACTCTCTCTCCATACAACTGACCTTGCCCTTTACCAACCTTGATGTTGACCTTTTCATTAAAAACATTCTCTCTATCACTTGCCCTGCGTTAACACCTACTGGACCCAGTTTATCGCACCCCATGAAACCCCAATGTTAATATAGATACCAGGTCATTTTTATTCGCACATCATAATTGAGCCATATAAATAAAATGAGTGGAATGAAGGTGCTAGTTCAAGGTGATGTTCTAAGACAAGTGGACTAGCTGCCATCCTGATGATACCATCTTTCAGAATGTAGTGTCTTTCTCAATGTTCTATCCATGCTATACATTTTACAAGGCTGCCATATTGGACTGTGGGAAAATGTGGGCAGGCCTACATAAGACAACCGACTACTTTTAGTCTTAATTTCTTATATTGATGACGTAGCTCTTTGCAGAAATATTGTTCCTGTCCACACAGCCATCAGGGTTCGCCGTTCATCGCACAGACAGAAAGAAAGAACTCTCTGGTAAAAACAAAGGTGGAGGGGTATGCCTCATGATTAAAAATGGTGTGATTGTGGTAATGTACAGGAACTCAAATCCTTTTGTTCTCCCAAGATAATTTTTTCTTGGGTTATTGTCACTGCCGTGTATATTCCCCTCCAAGCCGACACCACGACGGCTCTCGAGGAACTACACTGGACTTAGTGCAAAGTGGATACCTCATATCCTGAGGTCACATTTATTGTAGCTGGGGACTTTAATAAAGGAAATCTGAGGAAAATACTCCTCAAATTCTACCAACACATCTCCTGTGCTACACGCAGAGAAAACACTCTTGACCATTGTAACGCTCCCTTCATGGGATGTCTACAAGGCCCACCCCCACCCTCCCTTCAGCAAATCAGATCACACCTCCAGGCTACTCCTCCCCGCCTATAGGCAGAAACTTAACCAGGAAGCCCGTGGTCTGACCAATCGGAATCTATGCTTCAAGACTGTTTTGATCATGCAGAATATTATCGACGTATACACTGACTCAGTGGCTGGGTTCATCAGGAAGTGCAAAGAGGTTGTTGTTCCTATTGTGATGATTAGAACTTATCTAAATGAAAAATTGTGGATAGATGGTTACCGCAATTAGCGCAAAACTGAAAGTGCAAACCACCACATTTAACCACGGCAAGGGGACTGGGAACATGGACGTGTACAAACGAGCTTTGACCTCCATAAGGCAATCAAAGAGGCAAAACGACAGTACAGGGTGTGACGTCGCAATTCAATCATTCAGACAGGTGAGATGTGCCAGGGACTCCAGACAATCACAGGTCATAAAGGGAAAGCCAGCCATGTCGCCGACACCGGCGCCTCACTCCCAGACAAGCTAGACATCTTCTTTGCCCGCTTCGAGGAAAACAACACAGAGTAACTGACATTGGCCCCCACCGCTGTGTGTTCCTGATCTCTGTGGCCGATGTGAGACATTCAGATCAAATCAAGGTTTATTGGATGTGTACACAGTTTAGCAGGTGTTATAGTGGGTTCAGCGAAATGTTTATGTTAGTAACTCCTAACAATGGGGTAAAATGTCCAAAAAAATGCAAATGTAAGGAAAAGAAAAAGACCAAAAATAAATGAAGAATGGTGGGACGAATCTGATACTTAGCCTACTAGTCTGATCTCTTATACTGGGCCTACTAATACTAAAATAGCACTGTAGCAGTAATCAAATGCAATCTATACGTATGTACACTGGGATAAGTTACACAAGATCAGCTAATAATGATGTGTACAGCAGTAGATATTAGAGTAAGCTATGTCAAGAATCCAGTGTATAAATAAACAGTGTAACTACAATTTTGGAAAAGTTTTGGAAACCCTGACCTCGCCCACCTGGACAAGAGGAATATCTATGTGAGAATGCTGTTCATCGACTACAGCTCAGCCTTCAATACCAAAGTGCCCTCCAAGCTCGTCACCCATGACTGCGTGGCTACGCACATCTCCAACTCAATCATCAAGTTTGCTGACGACAACAGTGGTAGTCCTGATTACCAAAAATGACGAGACAACCTGTATGGTGGAGGGGAGAGCTCTGGTGGAGTGGAGCCAGGAAAATAACCTCTCTCTAATGTCAACAAAACAAAGGAGCTGATCTTGGACTACAGGAGACAGCACAGAGAGCCATCCCCATCCACAGGGAGAGAGGATCGAAACCTTTAAGTTCACTGAGGACCTGAAATGGTCCCTCTTCAACCACAGGAGGCTAAAGAAATTTGTCTTTGCCCTTAAGACCCCTGCAAATTTCTATAGATGCACCATCAAGAGCATTCTGTCGGGTTTGTATCACCGCCTGGTACGGCAACTGCACAGCCACAACCGCAGGGCTCTCGAGGGTGGTGTGGTCATCCCAACGCATCATCAAGGGCAGACTGCCTACCCTCCAGGACCTCTACAACACCTGGTGTCACAGGAAGGCCAATAAGATCATCAAGGACCTCAGCCACACAAGCCACAGCCTGTTCACCTCGCTACCATCTAGAACAGTGTTTCCTAACTCCGGTCCACAAGTACCCCCAACAGCACACATTTTTGTTGTAGCCACGGACAAAAACACAAAATTTAAACCTGTCAAGGGCTTGATGATTAGTTGACTAGTAGAATTAGGTGTGCTTATTCGGGGCCTCAACAACAATATGTACTGTTGGGGGTAATTGAGGACCAGAGTCGGGAAACACAGATCTAGAAGGCGGCGACAGTACAGGTGCATCCAAGCTGGGACCGAGAGCCAAAACAACAGCAAAATTGTCGCTGTCCCAAAACTTTTGTTGTACTGTATGTACTGTATTCTAGTCATGGCTCATTCTACAGCATATATACTGAACAAAAATATAAACGCAACATGTAAAGTGTTGGTCCCATCATGAGCTTAAATAAAAGATCCCCGAAAATGTCCATGTGCACAAAAAGCTTATTTCTCTCAAATTTGTGCACAAATTTGATTACATCCCTGTTAGTGAGCATTTCTCCATTGACAGGTGTGGCATATCACCAAGCTGATTAAACAGCATGATCATTACACATGTGCACCTTGTGCTGGGCACAATAAAAGGCCACTCTAAAATGCAACACAATGCCACAGATGTCTCACATTTTAAGGGAGCATGCAATTGGCATACTGACTGCAGGAATGTCCAACAGAGCTGTTGCCAGAGATTTTAATGTTAATTTCTCAACCATAAGTCCGCCTCCAACGTTGTTTTAGAGAATTTGGCAGCACATCAAACTGGACATCAAACTGGACCTTCACATCCGGCTTCTTCAACTGCAGGTTCGCCTGAAGGGGGGGAGTGCTGAGGATTATTTCTGTCTGTAATAAAGCCATTTTGTGGGGAAAAATTCATTCTGATTGGCTGGGCCTGGCTCCCCAGTGGGTGGACCAGGCTCCCAAGTGGGTGGTCCTATGCCCTCCCAGGCCCACCCATGGCTGCGCCCCTGCCCAGCAGAAGAGGCCAGTGGGAGGAGCTATAGAAGGACGGGCTCATTATAATGCCTGGTATGGAATTAAACTTTTATTTTATTTTCTTGATGGTATTTTTGTATTGATGATTTATTTATTGAGATGTAGACTAGTTAGTTGCTTATCATGGTGTTTTACTGATGGTGTATGTAGGCTAGTGAGCTGCTTATCATGGTGCTTTACTGATGGTGTATGTAGGCTAGTTAGCTGCTTATCGTGGTGTTTTAATTATGTATCTAAAGTGTATGTAGGCTAGTTAGCTGCTTATCATATGCCCATATATTTTTTTTATGTGCATCTCCATGTATTTTCCTGTGTGTTATGTATTTTTTTTGTCCTACACCAAAGACCAAATTAGAAATAAGTGTTTTTACGCTTTCATGTGTCATCCTTTGGGTTTCTTGTACTTTTAAAAACGATTTGTTTTTGTACAAATTGTTTTACATGAAATAAAATCAATCACTATAATATTATAATTCTATAACTTATCACCCTGTCATCCCTAATAATTGGGAGCATAAGGTTAGCACATCTTAGATTCAGCATGCGCTTTGGAGCCACCTCAACCTCACCCTCTATCTATCATACTGTGCCCTGATTGGTTAGTTCTGTGACCCATACATCTTCATATAGGCACAGGGCTACAGCTGCACGTCTCTAGGTCATTCTCTCTCTCTCTCACACACACACACACACACACAATGCTCCAAAGAAAAAAGAAACAGAGTATAAAGGCATACCATGTTATTCACACACACTCAAGGAGTGCCTGCAAAGGCACTGTGGGGGGACCTACTTTATCACACTTACACTGACAGGACCTACTTTATCACACCTACACTGACAGGACCTACTTTATCACACCTACACTAACAGGACCTACTTTATCACACCTACACTAACAGGACCTACTTTATCACACCTACACTGACAGGACCTACTTTATCACACCCCAAAAACCCAACAGCTCTTTACTGATATCTGATCACTTTTATACCCACATGGTAATTGAGCCATAGACATAGAATGAGTGGAATTGAGAGTCCAGTTCAAGGCAATGCACCATGGCAAGTGGACTAGCTGTCATATTGGGTGTATGATTTGGAATGTTTGAAGAATTGATAAGGATCATATAATCTTTCAGAATGTTGTCTTTCTCAGTGTTCTATCCATCTATAACTTCTACACTGTTTCCATTTTGGATGGACTACTAGCCTGCTATTTGGTAGAAAAAGCCCTATCTATACCCATTACAATTCTAAAATGTCATTTTTTCAGGACCCTGTCTTTCAAAGATAATTTGTAAAAATCCCAAAACTCAGTCAGTGCTCAGACTGTCCGCAATAGGCTGAGAGAGATTGGACTGAGGGCTTGTAGGCCTGTTGTAAGGCAGGTCCTCACCAGACATCACTGGCAACAACATTGCCTATGGGCACAAACCTACGGACCAGACAGGACTAGCAAAAAGTGCTCTTCACTGACGACTTGCAGTTTTGTCTCACCAGGGGGGATGGTCGGATTTGGGTTTATCGTCGAAGGAATGATCGTTACACCGAGGCCTGTACTCTGGAGCAGGATCTATTTGGAGGTGGAGGGTCTGTCATGGTCTGGGGCGGTGTGTCACAGCATCATCGGACTGATCTTGTTGTCATCCCTGTGTTACAGGGAAGACATCCTCCTTCCTCATGTGGTACCCTTCTTGCAAGCTCATCCTGACATGACCCTCCAAGCATGACAATGTCACCAACCATACTGCTCGTTCTGTGCATGATTTCCTGCAAGACAGGAATGTCAGTGTTCTGCCATGGCCAGCGAAGAGTCCGGATCTCAATCCTATTGAGCACGTCTGGGACCTGTTGGATCGGAGGGTGAACCAATATACGTTCCTAACTTCCCTGAAAAGTTGCATATCGCGGGGGCTATTCGATGCGAATGCAGTACGCCACAGGATGTTTTTGTGCTCGTCAAGGGCAGTCAAATCTGGAGTGAACCAAGGGCTATTAGGAAAGTTAAGAAAGCAAAGGCTAGCTTTATCAAACTGAAAGTTAGGAACCAATATACGTTCCTAACTTCCCCGAAAAGTTGCATATCGCGGGGGCTATTCGATGCTAATGCAGTACGCCAAAGGATATTTTTGTGCTGGTCAAGGGAAGTCAAATCTGGAGTGAACCAAGGGCTATATCTGTTCCTGGTTCAAAATGTTTTGAATGGAGCATGCTTATTTAAGCTGGTGAGGAAAGCACTTTTAAAGAATAACCAGGCATCCTCTACTGACGGAATGAGGTCGATATAATTTCAGGATACCCGGGCCAGGTCGATTTAGAAAGGGCTGCTTGCTGAAGTGTTTTAGGGAGCGTTTGACAGTGATGAGGGGTTGTCGTTTGACCGCGGAAGCATTACAGACTCAGGCAGTGATCGCTAAGATCCTGGTTGAAGACAGCAGAGGTGTATTTGGAAGGCAGGTTGGTAAGGATCTATGAGGATTCCCGTGTTTACAGATTTGGGGTTGTACCTGGTAGGTTCCATGATAATTTGGGTGAGGGCATCTATCTTAGATTGTAGGACTGCCGGGGTGTTAAGCATATCCCAGTTCACCTAACAGTACAAACTGAAGATAAATAGGGGGCAATCAATTCACATATGGTGTCCATGGCAAAGCTGGGGGCTGAGGGGGGGTCTATTACAAGCGGCAACAGTGAGAGACTTATTTCTGGAAAGGTGGATTTATAAAAGTAGAAGCTCAAACTGTTTGGGCACAGACCTGGATAGCATGACAGAACTCTGCAGGCTGTCTCTGCAGTAGATCGCAACTCCACCCCCTTTGGCAGTTCTATCTCGGCGGAAAATGTTGTAGTTGGGGATGGAAATTTCAGAATTATTGGTGTCCTTCCTATGCCAGGATTCAGACACGGCTAGGACATCAGGGTTGGCGGAGTGTACTAAAGCAGTGGGGGAAAAAACTTAGGGAGGAGGCTTCTGATGTTTAACATGCATGAAACCAAGGTTTTTACGGTTACAGAAGTCAACAAATGATAGCGCCTGGGGAATAGGAGTGGAACTGGGGGCTACAGGGCCTGGGTTAACCTCTACATCACCAGAGGAACAGAGGAGGAGTAGGGTACGGCCAAAGGCTATAAGAACTGGTTGTGTAGGCCGCGGACAGAGAATAAAATGAGCAGAATTCTGGGCATGGTAGAATAGATTCAAGGCAAAATGTACAGACAAGGGTATGGTAGGATGTGAGTACAGTGGAGGTAAACCTGTGCGTTGCATGACGATGAGAGAGGTTTCGTCTCTGGAGGCATCAATTAACCTAGGAGAGGTCCCGCATGTGTGTGGGTTGGGATGAAAGAGCTATCTAAGGTATTTTGAGCGGGACTGAGGGCTCTACAGTGAATAAAAACTAGCCAAGAAAGCAATAGACAAGGAATATTGACATTAGAGAGAGGCATAAAGCAATCACAGGTGTTGATCAGGAGAGCTAAGATCTTAACGGGTAAATGGCGATGAATGGGCAGAGCGAGTCAGTTAGGTACATACATGACCAGAGTTGGAGGCTGGGACCGATAGGTAAACAAAATGAGGTACCGTGCTATTGAAACAGTCCAGGGGCCATCAGCTGTGTAGCTGAGTGATCATAGGGTCAAAAGAGCAGCAATAGGTGATTCAGGGTGCTGTTCGGTAGTCACTAACTATGCTAGGCAAGCAGGGGACACAGCGTTCAGAAAAGCTAGCGGGCCGGGGCTAGTAGATGGTTCTTCGGCGATATCGTAACAGAAAAGCCTGTTGAGACCACATCGGACGATCACGTCGGCAGTCCAGTTGTGATGGATTGGCGGGGCTCCGTGTCCACAATAAATGGTAATGTAGCCCTAGAATTAGCTGGTATATGAGCCTAGCTCAAGGCTAGCTGGTGCTTGCGTCGGGACAGAGGAGTTAGCTATAAGCCACTTGTTTGCAGCTAGTTAGCTGCGATGATCCGGAGTAATGATCCAGTGTAATGATCCAGAGCGGCAGGAATCCGGTGATATGATAGAGAGAAGCAGTCTGATATGCTCTCTGTTGATATCTGGCAGGTGATTTTCCGAGATAAGGCTGGCTGATGCCGGGGGGGAAAAAGCGAGGACCAATAGCCGTGGCTAACAAACATTAGTAGCTAGTTAGCTGGCTGGCTCCTGATGAAAGTTCCAGTTATTAGGAATAAAAACAACAGATCCATATCACATTGGGTGAGTCAGGTTTCAGGAATCCGGTGATATGGTAGAGAGAAGCAGTCCGATATGCTCTGGGTTGATATCGCGCTGTACAGACTGGCAGGTGTTGTCTGAGCTAAGGCTGGCTGATGCCGGGGAAAAAAGGCGAGGACCGCTAGCCGTGGCTAACAAAGACTAGTAGCTAGTTAGCTGGCTAACTCCTGTTGGAAGTTCCAATTATAAGGAATAAAAAATTGGGTGAGGCAGGTTGCAGGAAAATATATTTAGTTCGTAGATAGGAAGTGAGATTAAGATATATACGAAAAGACCGGCTATTTAAGGGATAAGACACGGGATAAGACAAAGAAAGATATACACATCCTACTGCACTGGCATCTTTGACTAGATACCTTCCCTTAGAGAAAAAAATAATAATTCACAAACATTATTGAGAGAGTGTCAATGAGAGCGGTAGGGGGGGAGAGAGAGAGTGAGAGAGGAGTTTCGTTCTCTGGCTGCTCTCTTTCAGGAAGGACCAGGATGAGTGGGCAGCGAAATATCGTTTACCAACACAAACAGCTTGTGTGTGCGTATGTGTGTGTGTGTGTGTTTAGGCATGTGGGTATGTGTGTGCTTGTGAATTTGCGTGTGTGTGCATATGTATTCAGCTTTTCACCACGACCACAGATCACATTATATAACAGTCCTGAAATCAGAAGACACTATGCCAATAGCAGGTTGACTTTTATTGTCATAAATCTTGCACTGGAGGCAGAACTGAGCAATTTCCCCTAGATGGGCCAACTGCAAAGTCAAAATATGCTACATGGTAAAAATGCATGAATACCAAAATGTGCTTTTTGGTCTTAATTTAAGTTTAGGCATTCGGGTTAGCAGTATGGTTACTTTGCAGGGCTGCCTCCAGAACAAGATTCAAGACAGAAAACGTATTGCATGGCAATACAAACCAATAGCTTTGATAACACCACCAGCAGATGCAAATGAGCTTTTAAGCTAGCAAAATAGCATTGTCTAGTGCAGTTAAGCCAGTTGTGAGATTTAAATATCCTACATTCCAACCAGAGATGAGGTGTGAGTATTTGTGGAGGGGATGGGTTACTGAATTGCAGACAGGAGTTTAAACAGTGGCAGGCTTACTCCTGGGAGTGAGGGGGGTGTAGATGGGTGTATTGTATTGCACTGTTTCTATAGGCCCCATATAGAAACAGACTGAAGTGGGGTGCAGTGTATTGTGCTGTTTCTATAGGCCCCATATAGAAACAGACTGAAGGGGGGTGCAGTAGGTTACATGCCCAAACCCCCCTGGACACAAAAGGTGCTGCTTTGGTTGGACCTCAGATTAGGAGAGGATAAAGTGGTCTGAAGTGGAATAAAATGGGCTAAACTTGGCCTCGGTTGGCCTACATACCACCACCAGTAACCCCAACAGTCCCCAAACTCCACAACAGGATAGACAGAGACAGAAAGGTAAGACTCAGAGCGGACACAGTTCTATTTTTTGTTCTATTCTTGTATAGATGTCAATATGAGCTGTCGGCTGTAGCGGGTGTTTGTGAACACATTAGAATTAGAATCACAGATGCTCTCCTGCGTGTGAGATCAGAGGTGTGTGTGTGTGTGCGCACGCACCTTGGGTACATTCCCTCTTCGTTGGGTCCTTAGTTGCCGTGCTGACCTCCACTCTGATTGACAGGCACATTGCTAGGCGCAGTGGGATGACAGACACTGACCGTGATGTCATCAAAGTAAGAGCGACCGCGGTGTCAGCCATCTGACTGTGGCCATCTGTTTAGACTCACATATCACTGTACACCTCTTCACACACACACACACACACACACACACACACACACACACACATTGGTATTTATGCCTAAGGGGCATTCATGTAAGTTTTTCTCAAATACCATACCAGTACTGATATCAAATACTTCTAAATACAAGGATGTTTTTGGACTTAGTTACAGTACAGTAATGTTCTATGCTTAAATAGATATTCATTTCTGCAAAAGCAGAGGAAGGTCCAACCCGTCTATCAGCCCTACAGCTGCTGTGCCCGCCAGGTCAAGTGTGTGTGTGTGTGTGCACTCAGGTGCTTACTCAGGAGTGTGTGTGCGTTTGAGCGCAACATTTGTGTGTGTTTGAGTGCAATGCGTACATGTGCACCGTGTGTGTATGTGAAAAATGCAGCTAATTGGATGTCCTTCAGGATTAATCTACTGTCTTTAACCTTTCAGATCTCCATGGAGATGCCACAAGGCCTACAGGCTAAGCTTTTTCAATTCTGACTGTGTGTGTGTGTACATGCGTGTGTGTGCACTTACTTCCTCTAATAAGCCAATTCTGCATTCACTGATAATAATTTGTGACACATTGGGAAAATGTATTATGAAAGTAATGCATAAATAGGTACACACCAGAAGGCCTACTCTACGTGAGGCAACAGCTTCCATTCTGGCCCATTCAGACTCAATTACAGGACATCTGTGATGTGATATTATAGGAGACACCCCATACCTGGATTCCTGGAGACTCCCAAGCTGTACATAACTAGTGACTGGTAACAGGTAACTGCCAAAATAAAGGAAACACGTAGTATATGGTATATAGAAAGCAGACACTTCCACACGTGTGGTTCTTGAGTTAATTAAAACATTAGAACAGGGCTCCGGGCAGCCGAGCGGAAATGGAGGAAAACTCGCCTCCCTGCGGACCTGGCATCCTTTCACTCCCTCCTCTCTACATTTTCCTCTTCTGTCTCTGCTGCTAAAGCCACTTTCTACCACTCTAAATTCCAAGCATCTGCCTCTAACCCTAGGAAGCTCTTTGCCACCTTCTCCTCCCTCCTGAATCCTCCTCCCCCCCCCCCTCCTCCCTCTCTGCAGATGACTTCGTCAACCATTTTGAAAAGAAGGTCGACGACATCCGATCCTCGTTTGCTAAGTCAAACGACACCGCTGGTTCTGCTCACACTGCCCTACCCTGTGCTCTGACCTCTTTCTCCCCTCTCTCTCCAGATGAAATCTCGCGTCTTGTGACGGCCGGCCGCCCAACAACCTGCCCGCTTGACCCTATTCCCTCCTCTCTTCTCCAGACCATTTCCGGAGACCTTCTCCCTTACCTCACCTCGCTCATCAACTCATCCCTGACCGCTGGCTACGTCCCTTCTGTCTTCAAGAGAGCGAGAGTTGCACCCCTTCTGAAAAAACCTACACTCGATCCCTCCGATGTCAACAACTACAGACCAGTATCCCTTCTTTCTTTTCTCTCCAAAACTCTCGAACGTGCCGTCCTTGGCCAGCTCTCCCGCTATCTCTCTCAGAATGACCTTCTTGATCCAAATCAGTCAGGTTTCAAGACTAGTCATTCAACTGAGACTGCTCTTCTCTGTATCACGGAGGCCCTCCGCACTGCTAAAGCTAACTCTCTCTCCTCTGCTCTCATCCTTCTAGACCTATCGGCTGCCTTCGATACTGTGAACCATCAGATCCTCCTCTCCACCCTCTCCGAGTTGGGCATCTCCGGCGCGGCCCACGCTTGGATTGCGTCCTACCTGACAGGTCGCTCCTACCAGGTGGCGTGGCGAGAATCTGTCTCCTCACCACGCGCTCTCACCACTGGCGTCCCCAGGGCTCTGTTCTAGGCCCTCTCCTATTCTCGCTATACACCAAGTCACTTGGCTCTGTCATAACCTCACATGGTCTCTCCTATCATTGCTATGCAGACGACACACAATTAATCTTCTCCTTTCCCCCTTCTGATGACCAGGTGGCGAATCGCATCTCTGCATGTCTGGCAGACATATCAGTGTGGATGACGGATCACCACCTCAAGCTGAACCTCGGCAAGACGGAGCTGCTCTTCCTCCCGGGAAGGACTGCCCGTTCCATGATCTCGCCATCACGGTTGACAACTCCATTGTGTCCTCCTCCCAGAGCGCTAAGAACCTTGGCGTGATCCTGGACAACACCCTGTCGTTCTCAACTAACATCAAGGCGGTGGCCCGTTCTTGTAGGTTCATGCTCTACAACATCCGCAGAGTACGACCCTGCCTCACACAGGAAGCAGCGCAGGTCCTAATCCAGGCACTTGTCATCTCCCGTCTGGATTACTGCAACTCGCTGTTGGCTGGGCTCCCTGCCTGTGCCATTAAACCCCTACAACTCATCCAGAACGCCGCAGCCCATCTGGTGTTCAACCTTCCCAAGTTCTCTCACGTCACCCCGCTCCTAGTAAAAATAGTAAAAATAAAGAAAATAAAAATAAAAAATAAAATAAAAAATAGTAAAAATAAAGAAAAACCCTTGAATGAGTAGATATGTCCAAACTTTTGACTGGTACTGTAAGATAGTCTAGTTTGCTACATTTTCAGATATTATAAGTTTCTGATTTTGTCAAAGTAATTTTCATTTCTGTCACGCCCTGACCTGAGTATTCTTTGTTTTCTTTATATATTTCGATTACGTCAGGGTGTGACATGGGTGATGTATGTGTTTTTGCACTGTCAAGGGGTTTTGTAGGTTTATGGGGTTGTTTACCATCTAGGTGTTTATGTATGTCTATGGTTGACTAGATTGGTTCTCAATTAGAGGCAGCTGTTTATCGTTGTCTCTGATTGGGAACCATATTTAGGCAGCCATCTTCTTTGGGTATTTCGTGGGTTATTGTCTATGTGATGTTGCATGTTAGCACTCAGTGCTTCGATAGCAGGCAAGTTTGTTTTGTTTGTTTGTTTAGTGTACGTCTTGTTTTTTCGTCATTCATTAAAAGTATGTATTCACACCACGCTGCGCTTTGGCCTCCTCACAACGACGATCGTGACAATTTCACGTTAAAGCATACTATTAGCTAGCTAGCCAACATTAGCCTGCTGGCTCGCTAGCTAACGTTACATGTATGATCTGTGTAGTAATATTATTTGTATCTCAGAGCCATTTGCATTTGTCATGTATACTCTCCGGCCTCTAGGTCATCACCTGCTGATTATCCCGCACACCTGTCACCATTGTCTCGTGCAGCTGCGCCTCATGACACTCACCTGGACTCCATCACCTCCTTGATTATCTTCCCTATATATGTCACTCCCCTTGGTTGCTTCCTCAAGTGTTATTGACTATCATGTTATGTTTGTTTCATTTGTTAAAACGCTCACTCCCAGGACTTGCTTTCCAACTCTCAACGCACTCGTCACAGCATTGCTAGTTATAGCCTAATGTTAGCTAGCTAACATTTACCTGGTTGGTTAGATACCTGCAGATTCGTGCAGGGTAGTAACATTCTGAGTTGGGATTATTGTTCATTGTCTAGCTAGCTAGCTACATGTCTAAACAAAACTCCACTATGCAAGTAACCATTTCATGACACCTTCTGTATCCTGTGCATGTGACAAATTAACTTTGGTAAACACATACTATAATGAAATAAAATCAGAGCCGGTAATGTGAAGAACATGAGCTGCACCAAGTCATATTAGGATATAATGTTAGGCCAACGAGACAGTATCCAATTTGTAAAATTGCCCTGCTTTACTTCGTCACACTCACAACCATAAACTATTTTCTGCAATTGGGTCGCCATTAATTTGTAAATAATGATCTTTCTGTGAGTTTATTTCTCTGTAATAATGATGACAAATGAGCTAAAGTGAAGACGTTGTTAGCTGTATGATATGGTCATTATTTGAACTGGCTAGCCAGCTAACTTAACATTGTTATCTAGCTAAAAAGCTAGAAACTAACCAAAACATTGTTTAGAAAGTTGCTTTTAGTTGCCTAGTTTGATAGATTGACAAATACTAAATTCATTTTTAAATGGGTTTTAAATGGGTGGTTTTATTGGTGTTAAAATACACTAGACAAGGATGCTGATGTCATGCAGCCTGTAGTTACTGTAGTTTTTGTGTTTTTCATAACGAAAATGACATTTGATTCAGACAACAATACAATGTTCATGATGTCACTGCGACAACTGTCGATAGACGTAGTATAAACCAGCATTTTGTCTTGAAATCTTTGGTTGTTTAGTACATGGCCTGAATCCTAAAGAGATGAGTGGGGCTAAGGCTTAAGAGGGTGTGAACGATGGTGAATGGGTGTAGACAAAGAGCTCTCCAGTAGGTTTACCAAAAGATTCAAGGGCCATTTTCTCAAAGTAAGATTACAAGTTTATCAACTTTCAAAGCATAATTACTTTCCCATTGTTCTTCAACTGTAGTGTTTGGAATACCATTTTCTAGCTCTGAGTCTTTACTTTTATCCAATGAAAAAACAAAATTTCAAATTTCACAAGACCAAATTGAGCCGGTTGTTCACAAACAAACACACACACACACGCACACACATACCTCTCTCTCTCTATTAGACAAGTACTTGTTCTCTCTAATACAAAACACCCTTTCTCTATGGCCTGCTCTGTTCTGACTCTCCTGAATACATCTCTCCTCAGGGCTGAACTGAATACATTGTGCATAATGTGCATTAGGTTGCAGTGCTCAGGGTAAAACAGCAGTATAAACCATTACCCACAAGCTTCGAGCAGGCAGGGCATTGACTGACAGCAAGCAGCAGTCACCTCTGCAGGGTGAGAGAACAACTATTCATTCTTAATTTCCATATTCCTCCACCTTTCTAACCACAGTCCTCCATTTCCGCCCCCATCCCTCTGTCTTTCGTCCCCAACCTTTTCATTCTGCACTTCCATCATAGCCTTCTGGCCTGACAACTACCCCATGATCATCTCTGAGTGGTCGTACAGAGAGAGAGAGAGAAATACAATTATTTTCTCACCTCTATCTCTATCCCCATCCCCCTCTTTCTCATAACCCTTTAACCTGAAGCTTTCAAGCACCTAGTCCATTTCCGCAGGGAGAGAACTACAATTAATTCTTAACCTCTTTCAGAACCCACTCTTTCTAACCTTTCCCTTCATCCTGTCTTTCACTGCACTGCACCTCCCCCCTTGCAATCCTAGCCAGGTCAGTATTCGACATTCATCCATGTCTGAGGATGTTGGAAGATGACGTAGAAACCGGCCACTAGGGGCAGCAGTGAGCGCTTCTACCTTCAAGTAGGTTTCGGGTTTGCTAGGGCGTTGTCGACAGGGATGGCATTGTGGCAGTAAGCATCTTCCTCTGATTCCAATGTTGGTAAGTTTGATTCCAATGATAGAAAGTAGTTTTTTAGATATTGTTTTAAGCCTATTCTAAACCTTAACCCTTACCGTAACCATTCGCAGTTAATGCGTAACCTTAAGATTTTGGAGTTAATGCCTAAACTTAACCCTAATCTTAAATATTCTGAGTTAATGCCTAAACTTGAAATTCAACGTTTGACGCACAACTTCGAAATTTGACGTTTGAAAAACATGGATAAACGTCTAATTCTGACGTGAGACTGTGAGAGGTAGTTGTGTAATCCATGCCCTTACTCCACCACACACAAATTAAACAGTTTTGCCTCTATTTTACTGTAACCCCTCCAACCATCCACGTTTCATTGCGGACCGATTTCCCTCTCACTCCCCCAAGCCTTATCCTCTATTAGTCCACTTCCTCATTCCTGTTCTACTTCCTGTTCTTGTCATGTCTCACCTCCCAGGATCTCCTCTGAAGGAGAAGAGGACAATTAATGACCTCGGGTACACCTCTGTCCCCTGGCTCTTACACACACACACACACACACACACACACACACACACACACACACACACACACACACACACACACACACACACACACACACACACACACACACACACACACCTGACAGTAGCCCCTCCACTCCTTCTCATTTGGTCTGCTTATATAAGAGAGTCCAAGGAGAGGGACAGGGGGAGAGGAGGAGTAGGAAATGGAGTAGAATTAAGTGAGGGAAAAGGGGACAGGCACACAAGGTCAATCCCACAATGAGCAGAAAGATGGAACAGAAGAAAAGGAGGGAGGACCTGGAGAGAGAAAAATTAACTAGGGAACAGAGAAAGGAAGAGGGTAGTGGGAGAAATTAAGAATAGACCTACGGCAAAGAAAATAGACAGAAAAGATGAAGGACAGGAGAAGAAGGAAGAGAGAGAGGAGGGAGTCTGTGTTTGGCCTGTTGACGTTGGCCTCTTTTCACTCTGTCTAAATACCCCGTTGTAGGACACACATGCATGCACACACATACACACACACACACACACTGATTGGTGTGCCAATGACTGTTAAGTCTCAGTGTGGACAAATATGCAATTTAGTCCAGTGGCTCAGATGAAACTACCCAAGTATTAGATATGGTTTAAAGGTTGATATTTGGTTGCATTGTCAACCAAACACAATTCAATAATATTTTCTATAAACAGTAAATAGCCAAAAGTTAAGGCTCTCTTACAAAGTAATCTAATAGCATTTATTCAACTTTAAAAAGAATAACACATCCATGGCCACATTTTGAGGTTAGCCGACTGTAACTATGTCTTCCTATGTAATCATAGAAAGTGTCCATGTTCAAGATAGAATGCAAAAGTCTCAGGTCTGTGGAGAATTTCACAATTGGTGTAATAATGTGCGCAGAATCTTGAACAGCGTTTATCACCTGCATTATGTACTTTTAATGTAATCTCAACTGCAATCCAGGTCATTTGGTTGTGCTATTAGACGAAGCACAGTGATAACACATTAAGTAGTTGTATTAATACAACATATCAGTTTCATATTTTATGTTTGGTCTATTCCCCTATTAAAAGGACAGGTGCAACGGCTGCGAGAGAGTTGTTAGCCACAATCTGCCTCCCTAGAGGTCTCTGTGTGTGTGTGTGGACGTATTTAACTATTCTTGTTGGGACCAGAAGTGCCCACAAGAATAGTAAACAAACAAAGATTTGACCAACTGGTGACATTTTGTTGGTCCCCACGAGGTCAAATGCTATGTCTAGGGGGTTTAGTGTTAAGGTTAGAATTAGTGTTAGAATTAGGTTTAGGGTTAGTTTTAGAGTTAGGGTTAGGAGCTATGGTAAGGGTTAAGATGAGGTTTTTGGATAAAGGTTAAGGTTAGTATTAGGGTAAGAGTACGGGTTAGGGTTAGGTGTTGGGGAAAATTGGATTTAGAATGGGACTGAATTGTGTGTCCCCACAAGGTTAGCTGTACAAGACTGTGTGTGTGTGTGTGCAGTGATGCATAGCCCATATCTCTGAGCCGGACAGCTCATAATAAGGCAATCAAAGGGCCTGATGGAGAGTATTATCTCCCAATGGGAGAGCAGCTGACATGATGATGTCTTCTGCTGCGAAAAGGGCTAGCGTAGCAGGGCTAGCATAGCACAGGCCAGCCATCCAACAGCTGAGCTCATGACAGTGACAACCAGGTCCTTGGTCTGGCTTGTTAAAAGCAATAGGCTGGGAAAGGAAATACGTCTTTTGTTGACACCACATCAGGGCCGCGGGAAAACATGTGGGGAGGCGGCATTTGCCACAGCACTTTTCAATCAGGTGTAGCCACGCCACATCACTTTTGATTTAGTTCAAAAAAGAGGGGAAAGTGCAGGTTTTTTTTTTAACTCGCGAACAATTTCTCTGTTCTTCACATCCAGTGCTGCTGAAGGCTGTTTGTGTTTCTTGACCAATCACATTTACGGAACTCGCAGGTAACGTGGGCCGGGCCAAAGCTTAAGGAGCGCTCTCCACTTACCTCCGGTATTTATTTAGCAAGTGTGATAACACATCACTACAAGCAAAAACTCTTACATACATGTTGCAGCCTACACCTAAACATAGCAATCTGACATGCTGTATGGCATGGAAAATAGAAGATGTTTCCGTCTGATCAACTCTAGGCTACTAACAACCGCAGCTGCATGGTCTAGCTAGCCAATGCTTTATATAAACCCTAGAAGACTAACAGGGAGGCTGTTTTGAAGCCGCCGCGCCCCCAGCTTGGCACTTACCCACCAATAGTTTGGAAGCTATAAAAATGCATTTATTAATGTTTACATTTGTTTTTGCCACATTTATTATATTACAGACACCTTAATGCCTCCTTTTTTTTGAAGAACATATCAAGACCATTTCAAGGACAGCTTTTTTCCATCTACGCAACATTGCAAAAATCAGAAACTTTCTGTCCAAAAATGATGCAGAAAAATTAATCCATGCTTTTGTCACTTCTAGGTTAGACTACTGCAATGCTCTACTTTCCGGTTACCCGGATAAAGCACTAAATAAACTTCAGTTGGTGCTAAATACGGCTGCTAGAATCCTGACTAGAACCAAAAAATTTGATCATATTACTCCAGTGCTAGCCTCTCTACACTGGCTTCCTGTCAAAGCAAGGGCTGATTTCAAGGTTTTACTGCTAACCTACAAAGCATTACATGGGCTTGCTCCTACCTATCTCTCTGATTTGGTCCTGCCGTACATACCTACGCGTACGCTACGGTCACAAGACGCAGGCCTCCTAATTGTCCCTAGAATTTCTAAGCAAACAGCTGGAGGCAGGGCTTTCTCCTATAGAGCTCCATTTTTATGGAACGGTCTGCCTACCCATGTCAGAGATGCAAACTAGATCTCAACCTTTAAGTCTTTACTGAAGACTTATCTCTTCAGTGGGTCATATGATTGAGTGTAGTCTGGCCCAGGAGTGGGAAGGTGAACGGAAAGGCTCTGGAGCAACGAACCGCCCTTGCTGTCTCTGCCTGGCCGGTTCCCCTCTTTCCACTGGGATTCTCTGCCTCTAACCCTATTACAGGGGCTGAGTCACTGGCTTACTGGGGCTCTCTCATGCTGTCCCTGGAAGGGGTGCGTCACCTGAGTGGGTTGATTCACTGATGTGGTCATCTTGTCTGGGTTGGCGCCCCCCCTTGGGTTGTGCCATGGCGGAGATCTTTGTGGGCTATACTCAGCCTTGTCTCAGGATGTCCCCAGTCCACCTGACCGTGCTGCTACTCCAGTTTCAACTGTTCTGCCTTATTATTATACGACCATGCTGGTAATTTATGAACATTTGAACATCTTGGCCATGTTCTGTTATAATCAACACCCGGCACAGCCAGAAGAGGACTGGCCACCCCACATAGCTTCTACACCTGCATTGCTTGCTGTTTGGGGTTTTAGGCTGGGTTTCTGTACAGCACTTTGAGATATCAGCTGATGTACGAAGGGCTATATAAATACATTTGATTTGATTTTACATTATATTATGTGAGCTAAACATGCCATTTTGTGCGAAAACAAATTATATTATTACTTCCTTAAAATATATATTTTTGAATGTAATATTACTGTCCCCACTACAATAACAAAAATATTTTAATACATGTAATTTTGTCGTTGAAAATTGTAAGTTAAATACTCTATGGACTGCTTCTTCTGGGGAGTGCTATGGCCGACCAATGGCTTCAAAGCTTCTCACTGCCATTCAAATTTGTTTTTTGAGAAAATGTGAATGGGATCACTTTTGATTGATATTTTCAAACTTGACAAGTCTACATACAATTTTTCAATTCAAAATTATTCACCAGAATGAATCAATAATGGGATGGCAGGTAGCCTAGTGGTTAGAGTGTTGGGCCAGTAACCGAAAGGTTCCCCGAGCTGAGGTAAAAATCTGTTGTTCTGCTCCTGAACAAGGCACTGTTCTCCGGTAAGCCGGTATTGTAAATAAGAATTTGTTGTGCCCCAGAACTAATGCTACAGGCGAAACCAAGATGAAATTTCATACAGGAAATGCCCCAGATTCTGAAGGCGCTGTGTTCCAATGTCTCCTTATATGGCTGTGAATGCGCCATGAATGAGCCTGCACTTTCTGTCGTTTCCTCAAGGTGTCTGCAGCGTTGTGACGTATTTGTAGGCATATCATTGGAAGATTGACCATAAGAGACTACATTTACCAGGTGTCCGCCCGGTGTCCTGCGTCAAAATTATTGCGTAATCTCCAGGTCCATGCGCGTTCCATTTCTTCAGAGGAGAAACCAAACTGCCACGAATGATTTATCATCGATAGATATGTGAAAAACACCTTCAGGATTGATTCTAAATAACGTTTGCCATGTTTCTGTCGATATTATGGAGTTAATTTGGAAAAAAGTTTGCGTTGTAATGACTTAATTTTCGTTTTTTTTCTTACCCAAACGTGATGAACAAAATGGAGCGATTTGTCTACACAAATAATATTTTTGGAAAAACTGAACATTTGCTATCTAACTGAGAGTCTCCTCATTGAAAACATCTGAAGTTCTTCAAAGGTAAATTATTTTATTTGAATGCTTTTCTTGTTTTTGTGAAAATGTTGCATGCTGAATGCCAGGCTTAATGCTATGCTAGGCTATCAATACTCTTACACAAATGCTTGTTTAGCTATGGTTCAAAAGCATATTTTGAAAATCTGAGATGACAGTGTTGTTAACAAAAGGCTAAGCTTGAGAGCTAATATATTTATTTAATTTCATTTGCGATTTTCATGAATAGTTAACGTTGCGTTATGCTAAAGAGCTTGCGGAGATAATTACACTCCTGGATACAGGTTTTTTTCGTAGCCAAACGTGATGAACAAAATGGAGCGATTTGTCCTACACAAATAATATTTTTGGAAAAACTGAACATTTGCTATCTATCTTGCGTTATGGCAATGAGCTTGAGGCTATAAATAGGATCCCGGATACGGGATTGCTCGTCGCAACAGGTTAACAGGGTTTTCATCCTCCCCAAGGCCAGGAGTTTTTCCGGGAGATTTTTAAAACCATGTGACCTGATTAGAAAAACTCTGGTCCCATCATAGCCCATATGAAACCTTTTTACAACAAATGAATAACGTCATACCATATAAGGCCCAGAGTTTTACTTGATTTGGTTACTAGATCAGGAAAAATTACGGGCCCCCGTATGTTTTTTTGCGCCACACCACTCTGGGACCAATTGTGGAGACACAAATCATTAATAGGAAAGCTAAAATATATGTTGATGACACCACGTCATCATTGGAGATATGTAGCGTTAATGCTAAACGCATATGATCTGATATTACATAACAGCATAACTATGAGATATACATTATACTTTTGTTTACATTCTTTTAAAGATACTTGGTATAGCTGATATTGTATAGTAATTACAATTGGCTTTTGGAAACAGTTAGAAACATAATTGTTCTGTTAGAGGTAATAGTTTGAAGGTAATTCACAATCAATCATTCAAAGCTATACGCAAAGCACAATGATCACACTCTTATTGCTCACTGCAGGTGCACACACACTGACACACAGGCCTACATACACAAAATCGCACATGGAAACACACAAGTGTGTACATATCCACAAACAAACACACACAAAATTATACACAAACCCACATCTAGCCTACACACACTCACAAAATGTATTGGACTCATTTGAATGATTTTCCCTGTTTTTGTTTACAATTCATTAATCGCCTACTTATATTTATCTTGTAAGAACTATAGGGGAGAGTGGGGTAAATTGAGCCCCACTTGTTTCTAGGAAACTATACACAAAAGTACTAATTTGACCAAATATTTAGGAAGAGGTCATCATTTCATGGCATCTGTGAAGGAAGAAACCACAGAAAAAGTGGTAATCAGGTTAGGTCCAAAAAAACAGATTTTCACCAAGTCAAATTAATTTATTGGTTTAGAGGTTTCATGATGCTTGTATCTAAACCAAAGTAGATCATTTTAAGATTGTTATATACATCAGTTGGGGTCTCTATAAGCTCCTAAACCTAGCATGAAAGTGCATCCTTGTAGCTGCGTGGGCTAATATCGTCAAAATGTTTGCCTTGGGGTAAGTTGAGCCATTGGCCATTGTGTAAGTTGAGCTAATGGAAAGTTGAGCAAATTGAAGTGTTTTTTTCCCTAGGCGTCATGGATTATCGCTTGGATATGAGGTAACAACATGGCCTGGCCTATGTTAAGTGTTTTAAAAAAGTACCATAGTGTTTGTTAGATGTTAAGCCTTAAAAGATGCTTATCATGATTAAAAGACAAAAAAATCTACTGTGATTGTGTTGAATTGTTTTTGGCAAATAAAGATAGACATGGTTTAAAAAAAGTAATAGTAATATTTAATTCAGTAAAGAAATGTGTAGGTAGCTTAACTTACCCTGTCCCGTAGCTTCCAGGTCTTCCACAGGGCCAACCAAGATCTTAGGCCATTCAACCAAGAGAAAATTGGCCTTTTATTCAAAGAGACCACAAGTTATGACAGTAGACAAGTTATGTCTTCCAAACTGTCATGTTTACATGAATTCTGATTATTTCCAGGGATACACAACATCCTGAAATACATGTTGATATCTTTGTTAGGAAGAATACTATATTTCGCCTGATGGAGTGATGCAGAATGAAAAAAATGGCTTAACTTACCCTACTCTCCCCGACAACTGTATGGGATTCACATGACATAAATACTTCACTGCACCTAAACCTAAATCTTGTTTACAAAATACTTTCTAACATGAATAACCAGGGATAAAAAGGCCTGAGGGGAAACACCTGGCATGACTAAGTTCATAAAGACCTAAGAATAGAACTAGAGAATGAATGAATAAAGGCAGCATTGGAGCATGCTCAAATCTGGATTCACAGCCTATAGTATTATGTTCCATGGATCCATTCGCCTATACAGCTGGAAATATGTACAACAATTAGTGTGTGAATGCAAATCAGACTCAAATTAAGCCCATGTTCCCATATCCCAAAATACATTTTGCTTCCCTTGCTCTGTGTGCTCATGTGTGACCATTTTAAAGAAGAGCTAGAAAGATGTCACCACATACGCACATGAAGACATACACACACACAGCATCAGATTCACAGATGCTCGCCTGAGTGTGAGATCAGAGGTGTGTTAGCATGTGTGTGTGTGTGGGCGGTTGGTCAGTGTGTGTGTGTTATTTGTTGACGTGTGTATCTGTGTGCTGTGCAGTTTGTCAGATTGAGTGTGTTTTGTGTACAGAGCTTTGCCAATGCCAAACAGCCATTAATCATGGTGGGGTGAGGGAGCAATCCATTCTCTGTCTGCAGGGCTGGCCAAGGGATACCTGACAGCAGTAAGGCTCAAAAGTGACTGGGGAACCATTCCAATCACTCCAATAATGTATCCTTCCTTGCTTAATTCCTTCCCTTCTTAATCCCTTCCTCCCTGCCTCCCTCCTTTCCTCCCTAACTCCCTTTTGTGTGTCTATTAACTGTTCTTCCTTTGATCTCATCTTCTATTATCTTCTATTGCCTGCGGGTCAAGTGCACAGCTGTCAAGGCTTTCCATCTGAAATGTGGAGACAGACAGATGGGGTTCATGTTGTGTGAAGAGCTGCTTTAATCCTCCACAAGTTTCCACTGCAAGCACACAGCTTCTATAAGGAGGAAGCGGGGAAAAGAAAGAGAGATGCAGAGACAGGTAGAGACACAAATTGAGAAAGACACAAAGCAAATAGGCAAGCAGAGACAAGAGACATTTACATTTACATTTACATTTAAGTCATTTAGCAGACGCTCTTATCCAGACTTATGGAGAGAGGAGAAAGATGGAGGGAGAGAGAGCGTGAAACCATATACCAGTTATTTATTCAAGCTATGTTACTTGCATTGTAATTGTATCATATTGCTTTAGCAACATTCAATTGTCCCTTCCATTCCAATAAAGCTCAATTTGAATGGAATATACTGAAAAAATATACAAGTGCAACGTGTAAAGTGTTGGTTAATAACAGCTGATTAAACTGGGAGTATTTATGTCTGTAATTAAGCCCTTTTGTGGGGAAAACTAATTTTGATTGGCTGGACCTGACTCCCCAGCCCACCCATGGCTGCGCCCCTGCTCAGTCATGTGAAAGCCATAGATTAGGGCCTAATAAATTCATTTCAATTGACTGATTTCCTTACATGAACTGTAACTCAGTAAAATCGTTCAGTATGAAATATAATTGACATTTCAGCTAGACAGAGAGAGCGAGGTGGGAGAAAGAGCCTGAGTCACTCTTAGTGTTCATACAGCAGGGGGTTGAGAGAGGCGTGTAGCTGAAGCTTTAAAACAATGACCTTCTCTCAGAACGAGGATTAGACACACCACGTGTCAGAGGGAGCTGGGGAGCCCGACAAAACAACTCTGAGGAAGGACAGGTGACGCGCAGATGTTGACACACAGCCAGAAGACCCGGGTTCTAACCCATGCAGTTGGTCACATAGAAGAGTACATGTAGGGTTCCTCTGCCTAAGATAACTGATAATCACATTCATCATCACATGGTTGCAGACTCGTTTTGAGATTTAAACTTTTCAAACACAATATTTTGCTTCCAAAATATCCAAGACATTGCCTTACCAATGCAAATGAGCATGTTATCATCAATGTTTGTTGCCAACAGAGAGGATAAAGTGATTTGCCTAACTGTGCATTGATAGCTCCAGAACTACTGTATCTGCAGCATATTCTAACAGACACGCTATCAAATTCCCCCTGTGCCATTCTATCAGTTCTATTATGTTCCCTCTGTGGCCGTCGCTCTCTGAATCTGGAGAGAGAAATGAGGGCCATTGGCATCACTGTTCTGATCTACCTCTGTAAGTGCTTTTACAGAGAACGGGATGTGAAAAGCTGCCGTCAAATAGCTGTAATTATCTACAATCAGCCGTCTGCCAGTGGCACGCTAAAAGGCTCTTCACCATCCCGCTGCACACACAAACAACTAGAGAGAGAGAGAGAGAGCTTTTCTATTATAATATTGAACACTGCACTGATGGGAAGGGCTTGCAAGGTAAGCATTTCACTCTACTTGTGCATGTGACAAATAAAATGTGAAACTTAAAACTGAGATGGAGTTGGGGGACAGAGTAGAGAAAATTACCCAGAGAAAAAATAGAGGAGGAAGGGAATTCATAGAAAGAAAGAAAATCATAGAACAGTAAAAGCAAAATCGGTAAACTCGAAAATCATGAAGCGAGAATATAGGGTTAAGGTAGAATGGACAGAGGGAGAGAGAATGAGAGTGAGACAAAAGCAGAGAGGAATGAGACAGACAGAACGAAAGAGAGATCAAGGAGAGCAAGAAAGGGACTTCCGGTGACGCAACTTAGGAAATGGCTGCCTAGTTTTTCATACTGCACAAGGGTAAGGTATTTCCCCCCTAAATTGAAGTATTTACTCTGAGCATTATTTTAACTTACACAAAATGGAAAAGGTGAAAATAGGAAAAGGTCATGGAGCAACAACAATAGCTCGTAACAAGACAGCAGAAGATATAATCGTTGACGAAACAGAGATGGCTAATTCTAGTGCAAATAAGCTAGCAGCCGAAGAACCCTCATTTCGTGAGGTGATAAAGGAGGAATTGCACAAGGCGTTCACAGGCTTACGAGAGGAACATCGAGAAGCTGAACGAAAATAACTAAATGAGTTCAAGAAGGACATTAGAAACTCGAAGAAAACAAAGAACTTCACAGCATATCTACAAGAATGGGGGTTGCAGAGGAGCCTCTTAAAGAAGAAGTTACAGGTCTGTGAGACAGAAATCTTGCTTGTTTGTAGGTGACCAAATACTTATTTTCCACTATAATTTGCAAATAAATTCATTTAAAATCCTACAATGTGATTTTCTGGATTTTTCTTTCTCTCATTTTGGCTGTCATAGTTGAAGTGTACCCTTAAATGAAAATTACAGGCCTCTCTCATCTTTTTAAGTGGGAGAACTTGCTCAATTGGTGGCTGACTAAATACTTTCCCCCCCCACTGTTTATGCATCAATAATGGCCAACAGAATGGAAGACATAATCCCAGAATTGATTGACGGGGCTCAAACTGGTTTCATTCAAAATAGGCAGACACAAGACAACATAAGGAGAACACTACATGTCATGGACCACATTACTCAGAATAAGACCAAGTGCTATATTAATCAGCCTAGATGCAGAAATAGCATTTGATTCAGTGGGATGGGATTATCTATTCCAAGTTATGGAAAGATTTGGTTTCAACAAAGAACTGATTTAGTGCATCAAAACACTGTATTCATGTCACACTGCTAGAATAACGATAAATGGACATTTGTCACAAACGATCAAATTAGAGCGAGGGGCAAGACAAGGCTGTAATCTTTCACCCACGCTCTGCGCCTTCATCGAGCGGTTAGCACAGGCAATAAGACAGGACCCCTCTATAGAGGGAATAACAATAAGAGGCAGTGAACAAAAGGCATGATTGCATGCTGATGATGTTCTGTTATTCCTTAAAGACCCAGGCTCAAGTGTACCAAGATTGATGGATGTTTTACAAACATTTGGAACATATTCAGGATATGTGCTTAACGTACACAAGACCCAAGCCCTAGAATATAATTATGCCCAAACAGGAAGAGCTGAATCGTTAACTTCCAGTGGACCTCTTCATCCATTAAATATCTTAAGAGAAAATTTACCAAGCGATACACTCAAACTTTATGACATGAACTACGATCACATCAACAAGAAAATATATGATGACCTGGACAGGTGGAATTCACTTCCCTTGGATCTTAGTAGTAGAATCAAAATGAACATCCTGCCGAGGTTACTGTATTTGTTCCAATCACTGCCCATAGAAATCCCACCTAAACAGTTTAGGGAATGGGATAAACGGATATCACGGTTTATCTGGAACAGTAAGAGTCCAAGAACTAGATATACAACATTATAATGACCAAAAAACAGTGGGGGGCCTTACCAAACCTAAAATAGGATTTTGTATCAGCCCAATTGAGACTTCTGGTTTGTTGGTGCAATTCAGAATACGAATCCAAATGGAAAGACATCGAGACTACTTTGACAGAGATAACCATACAGTCAGTTTAGGGAAATAAGGACATGGTAATAGAAATATACAAAATCAGTGGATGAATTTCTCTCTTATTAAGACATGGTTTAGGGTAGTTAAGCAAAATCATTTAGACAGAGAGGTCAAACTGCTGACCCCAGCTTCATCCCTGCAACTCAGGACAGCAGATTTAAACAGTGGACACAGAAAGGCATCACATCATTCAGTACAATTATAAGGAATGGGAACCTAGATAACTTCCAGGACCTAAGTAAAAAAACATGGCTTGGATAGACAATATTTTTTACAGATCCCTACAAGTTCGACACTATTTCTTAAGGGAGATAAAGTGATTGACCCTCGAGCACCTCAATTAATCCAAGTATTCACTAACGTATACAACTTGGGGAGTAACAAAAAAATGATTTAAAATCTTTACTTGGGTATTCCACCCTTAAATAAACATTCTACAAACTATATTAAACAGAAATGGGAGGAGGAACTTAACATTGAAATAACTGATGAAACATGGCTGAACATATTTGAGACTCAACTAAGCTCTACCAACTCAAGGTCATGGAGAGAATTATGTTGGAAGAATGTTATACGTTTCTTCATAACACCTAAACTGAATTCAAAACAGACTGGCTCTACACCCTTGTTGGAGAGAATGCGGGCTATCAAGGGTGGATCAATCTCATATATTTTGGTCGAAACTTACTGGGGGGAAATAAGATCTAAAAATAATGTGATTTGACATAGAACAAACCATGACACAATGGATAGATATTGTTAAAGAAACACACCATATGGAACGTATGACCTTTGCTTTAAAAACTCAAGAGGAGAGAGGTCAGGAAAACTGGGAAAAATGGGTTTCGTACTTTGTCTAATTAAAAGATGATGTCAATGTAACTAATGTGCGCTGTAACTGCCAGATCTTTTTGTGTAGTTCTTTTACTTTATTAGTACTTTCTTTGTGTTCTTCAATAAAAAAAGTAAACAAATAAAATAAAATAAAAAAGGATAGGGATTTAATAGTGTTTAATAGTCACATGTACAGGGTTGCAGGTGTGATTGCAGGGTACAGTGAAAATCTTAGGCTCTGAGCTCCAACATGTAGGACTGAAATGAAATAATGAAAACGATAATAGAAAAACAATAACAATAGAAATAGCACTATATACAGTACCAGACCAAAGTTTGGACACACCTACTCATTTAAGGGGTTTACTTTATTTTTTAATATTTTCTACATTGTAGAATAATAGTGAAGACATCAAAACTATGAAATAACACATATGAAATCATGTAGTTACAAAATAATTGTTAAACAAATCTAAATATATTTTAGATTTGAGATTCTTCAAAGTAGCCACCCAAAACTATGAAATAACACATATGGAATCATGTAGTAACCAAAAAAGTGTTAAACAAATCAAAATATATTTTATATTTGAGATTCTTAAAAGTGGCAATCCTTTGAATTCATGAAACACTCTTGGCATCCTCTCAACCAGCTTCATGAGGTAGTCACCACATGCATTTCAATTAACAGGTGTGCCTTGTTAAAAAAATGGTGTCATTTCTTTCCTTCTTAATGCGTTTGAGCCAATCAGTTGTGTTGTGACAAGGAAGGGGTGGTATACAGAAGATAGACCTATTTGGTAAAAGACCAAGTCCATATTATGGCAAGAACAGCTCAAATAAGCATAGAGAAATGACAGTCCATCATTACTTTAAGACATGAAGGTCTGTCAATCCGGAAAATTTCAAGAACTTTGAAAGTTTCTTCAAGTGCAGTTGCAAAAACCATCAAGCGCTATGATGAAACAGGCTCTCATGAGGACCGTCAAAGGAAAGGAAGACCCAGAGGTACCTCTGTTGCAGAGGATAAGTTCATCAGAGTTAACTGCACCTCAGATTGCAGCCCAAATAAATGCTTCACAGAGTTCAAGTAACAGACACATCTCAACATCAACTGTTCAGAGGAGACTATTGTGAATCAGGCCTTCTTTGTGAAATGCTGCAAAGAAACCACTACTAAAATACACCAATAATAAGAAGAGACTTGCTTGGTCCAAGAAACACAAGCAATTGACATTATATCTGTGGAAGTCTGTACTTTGGTCTGATGAGTCCAATTTAGAGATTTTTGGTTCCAACCGCAGTGTGTTTGTGAGAAGCAGAGTAGGCAAACGTATGATCAACGAATATGTGGTTCCAACCGTGAAGCATGGAGGAGGAGGTGTGATGGTGTTCTTTGCTGGTGACACTGTCAGTAATTTATTTAGAATTCAAGGCACACTTAACCAGCATGGCTACCACAGCTTTCTGCAGCGATACGCCATCCCATCTGGTTTGCACTTAGTGAGACTATCATTTGTTTTTCAACGGGACAATGAACAAAACACACTTCCAGGCTGTGTAAGGGCTATTAGACCAAGAAGGAGAGTGATTGTGCTGCATCAGATGACCTGGCCTCCACAATCACCCGACCACAACCCAATTGAGATGGTTTGGGATGAGTTGGACCACAGACATGGCTACTTTTTTTATTTATTTATTTCACCTTTATTTAACCAGGTAAGCAAGTTGAGAACAAGTTCTCATTTACAATTGCGACCTGGACAAGATAAAGCAAAGCAGTTCGACACATACAACGACACAGAGTTACACATGGAGTAAAACAAACATACAGTCAATAATACAGTAAAAAAAAAAAAAAAAAAAAAAAAAAAAAAGTCTATATACAATGTGAGCAAATTAGGTGAGAAGGGAGGTAAAGGCAAAAAAGGCCATGGTGGCAAAGTAAATACAATATAGCAAGTAAAACACTGGAATGGTAGTATTGCAATGGAAGAATGTGCAAAGTAGAAATAAAAATAATGGGGTGCAAAGGAGCAAAATAAATAAATTAATTAAATACAGTTGGGAAAGAGGTAGTTGTTTGGGCTAAATTATAGGTGGGCTATGTACAGGTGCAGTAATCTGTAAGATGCTCTGACAGTTGGTGCTTAAAGCTAGTGAGGGAGATAAGTGTTTCCAATTTAAGAGATTTTTGTAGTTCGTTCCAGTCATTGGCAGCAGAGAACTGGAAGGAGAGGCGGCCAAAGAAAGGGGGTGACTAGAGAGATATACCTGCTGGAGCATGTGCTACAGGTGGGAGATGCTATGGTGACCAGCGAGCTGAGATAAGGGGGGACTTTACCTAGCAGGGTCTTGTAGATGACATGGAGCCAGTGGGTTTGGCGACGAGTATGAAGCGAGGGCCAGCCAACGAGAGCGTACAGGTCGCAATGGTGGGTAGTATATGGGGCTTTGGTGACAAAACGGATAGCACTGTGATAGACTGCATCCAATTTGTTGAGTAGGGTATTGGAGGCTATTTTGTAAATGACATCGCCAAAGTCGAGGATTGGTAGGATGGTCAATTTTACAAGGGTATGTTTGGCAGCATGAGTGAAGGATGCTTTGTTGCGAAATAGGAAGCCAATTCTAGATTTAACTTTGGATTGGAGATGTTTGATATGGGTCTGGAAGGAGAGTTTACAGTCTAACCAGACACCTAAGTATTTTTAGTTGTCCACGTATTCTAAGTCAGAGCCGTCCAGAGTAGTGATGTTGGACAGGCGGGTAGGTGCAGGTAGCGATCGGTTGAAGAGCATGCATTTAGTTTTACTTGTATTTAAGAGCAATTGGAGGCCACGGAAGGAGAGTTGTATGGCATTGAAGCTTGCCTGGAGGGTTGTTAACACAGTGTCCAAAGAAGGGCCGGAAGTATACAGAATGGTGTCGTCTGCGTAGAGGTGGATCAGAGACTCACCAGCAGCAAGAGCGACCTCATTGATGTATACAGAGAAGAGAGTCGGTCCAAGAATTGAACCCTGTGGCACCCCCATAGAGACTGCCAGAGGTCCGGACAGCAGACCCTCCGATTTGACACACTGAACTCTATCAGAGAAGTAGTTGGTGAACCAGGCGAGGCAATCATTTGAGAAACCAAGGCTGTCGAGTCTGCCGATGAGGATGTGGTGGTTGACAGAGTCGAAAGCCTTGGCCAGATCAATGAATACGGCTGCACAGTAATGTTTCTTATCGATGGCGGTTAAGATATCGTTTAGGACCTTGAGCGTGGCTGAGGTGCACCCATGACCAGCTCTGAAACCAGATTGCATAGCAGAGAAGGTATGGTGAGATTCGAAATGGTCGGTAATCTGTTTGTTGACTTGGCTTTCGAAGACCTTAGAAAGGCGTGGTAGGATAGATATAGGTCTGTAGCAGTTTGGGTCAAGAGTGTCCCCCTTTGAAGAGGGGGATGACCGCAGCTGCTTTCTTAATCTTTGGGAATCTCAGATGACACGAAAGAGAGGTTGAACAGGCTAGTAATAGGGGTGGCAACAATTTCGGCAGATAATTTTAGAAAGAAAGGGTCCAGATTGTCTAGCCCGGCTGATTTGTAGGGTCCAGATTTTTCAGCTCTTTCAGAACTTCAGCTGAATGGATTTGGGAGAAGGAGAAATGGGGAAGGCTTGGGCGAGTTGCTGTTGGGGGTGCAGTGCTGTTGACCGGGGTAGGAGTTGCCAGGTGGAAAGCATGGCCAGCCGTAGAAAAATGCTTATTGAAATTCTCAATTATGGTGGATTTATCAGTGGTGACAGTGTTTCCTATCTTCAGTGCAGTGGGCAGCTGGGAGGAGGTGTTCTTATTCTCCATGGACTTTACAGTGTCCCAGAACTTTTTAGAGTTAGTGTTGCAGGAAGCAAATTTCTGCTTGAAAAAGCTAGCCTTGGCTTTTCTAACTGCCTGTGTATAACGGTTTCTAGCTTCCCTGAACAGCTGCATATCACGGGGCTGTTCGATGCTAATGCAGAACGCCATAGGATGTTTTTGTGTTGGTTAAGGGCAGTCAGGTCTGGGGAGAACCAAGGGCTATATCTGTTCCTGGTTCTAATTTTCTTGAATGGGGCATGTTTATTTAAGATTGTTAGGAAGGCATTTTTAAAAATATCCAGGCATCCTCTACTGACGGGATGAGATCAATATCCTTCCAGGACACCCCGGCCAGGTCGATTAGAAAGGCCTGCTCGCTGAAGTGTTTCAGGGAGCGTTTTACAGTGATGAGTGGAGGTCGTTTGACCGCTGACCCATTACGGATGCAGGCAATGAGGCAGTGATCGCTGAGATCTTGGTTGAAGACAGCAGAGGTGTATTTAGAGGGGAAGTTGGTTAGGATGATATCTATGAGGGTGCCCGTGTTTAAGGCTTTGGGGGTACCTGGTAGGTTCATTGATAATTTGTGTGAGATTGAGGGCATCAAGTTTAGATTGTAGGATGGCTGGGGTGTTAAGCATGTTCCAGTTTAGGTCGCCTAGCAGCACGAGCTCTGAAGATAGATGGGGGGCAATCAGTTCACATATGGTGTCCAGAGCACAGCTGGGAGCAGAGGGTGGTCTATAGCAGGCGGCAACGGTGAGAGACTTGTTTTTAGAGAGGTGGATTTTTAAAAGTAGAAGTTCAAATTGTTTGGGTACAGACCTGGATAGTAGGACAGAACTCTGCAGGCTATCTTTGCAGTAGATTGCAACACCGCCCCCTTTGGCAGTTCTATCTTGTCTGACTTTGAAGGATCTCATATATAAAATATATTTTAATTTGTTTAAAACTTTTGGGTTTTTTGTTATTGCATAGTTTTGATGTCTTCACTATTACTCTACAATGTAGAAAATGTTAAAAAATAAAGAAAAACTCTGGAATGAGTAGGTGTGTCCAGACTTTTGACTGATACAGTACATCATAACTGTAGCAGTGAATAAATAAATAAATGTCCATTGGGATGGCAGAGTAAAGACTGTTGAAGGGGTGGGGGTAAATGACCATAGGGTGAGTAGGATGACCAAGTGAAATAAAAACAATAACTAATATTATTATAAAAAGTCAATAATATACATATTAACAACTGCAACAGTGATGAATGTCGTTGGGGTGGGGGCAGAATACAATTAAGTTGGGGGGTCCATTGGGGGAGCCGCGTGTAAGATAAGTGACTGTTGTGGGGGGGTCCCTGTGTGTCCCCACTTGAAGTGGTGTGGAGAGAAAATGTCCATAGAAGAAGTAGCGTGGGGGGGGGTGCACGTATCACCCTCTTAAGTGACTTGCAATCCGGTGGAATTGCTGTACCAGGTTGTGATGCAGCCCGACAGTATGCTCTTGATGGTGCCCCTGTAGAACACTGTGAGGCACCTCGGGGACAGGCCAAATTTCTTCACCACAATGTCCATGTGGTTAGACCATTTCAGCTTCTCTGAGATGTGTACATAGAGGAATATGAAGTTATTGACTGTCTTCACGGCGGCCCTGTTGATGAGGATGGGGACGTGTCCAGCGTGGTTCCTCCTGAAGTCCACAATCAGCTCCTTAGTTTTGCTAATGTTCAGGGAGAGGTTATTTACCTGGCACCACGCAATCAGAGTTCCTACCTCCTTCCTGTAGGCTGTCTTGTTGTTTTTGGTAATCAGGCCTACTACTGTTGTGTCGTCAGCAAACTTGATGACGGAGTTGGGCATACAGGGAATACAGGAGGGGACTGAGGACGCACCCTTGTGGGGCCCCCGTGTTGAGAATCAATGTTAAGGAGGTAATGTTGCATACCTTGACCACCTGTGGGTCAGGAAGTCTAGGACCCAGCTGCATAGGAAGGAGTTCAGACCCAAGCTTTGTAATAAGCTTATAGAGCACTATGGTATTGAAGGCCGAGCTGTAGTCAATGAACAGCATTCTCACATATGCATTCCTGTTGTCCAGGTGGGTAAGGGCAGTGTGCAGTGCAATGGCGATTGCGTCATCTGTGGATCGGTCAGGACGGGAGGCAAATTGGAGAGGGTTCGAGTGTGCCGGGTAGGGAGGAAGTGATATGGTCTTTGACAGAAGACAGATGACAGAAGTGAGTGCTACTATTCTGTAGTCCTTCAGTTCAGTTACTTTCACAGAGATGATAGTGGACATCTTGAAGCAGGTGGATATAGCGGCCTGAGCTAGGGAGAGATTGAACATGTCAGAGAACAATAGGCTAGGGAGAGCTGATAGAACATGACAGGGACAGATAGAGAGGAAAGAGAGTCAGAGTCAGCTACCATGTGAAAGATATCCATTCTAATGAGATCACAAATTAGGCCACTGATGAGCTGAATACTAAAGCAGGCTAAGGTGTGATAACCACACTGGCTCATATCTCTAACAAGAATATCTCTCTCCAAAATCTACTTCCCAAAAAGCCCACAACTCTTCCAAAAGGTTGTTATCTTCTCCAAAAAGCTGTTATCTGCAGACGTTGGCGTCTTTTGAGACAGAATCAACACACAAATCAATCAGGGTTGCAGTAACAGGCGTGGAAAGAGACAATTTCACCCACCCACTCCGTCTTTAAACTCCCAGACTGTCTCAAAACAGTTAGGGGGAGAGTCAGAATACCCGACTGGCCCTTTGAGTTTTTTTGAGGAGAGTGTATAACATGGAGAAAGGATGGGGGAGAATGGGGATGGGGAGAAAGGAGTAAGGGTGAGTGAGAGGAAAGCAAGCATTATTTGACAGTAAAACTGTTGTAGAGACTAAAGGGGAAAAGTCAGAACATGGTTTGAATCAGTGACCCTACAGTGCAAGGTCGAGTGCAGTACCTCCTCTACCATAAAGTTCCAGACCTCTTGACAGATGCTGTGGGGTTACACAGGGTGGATTCCCTGTAATAGAATGGTCAGAGTAACTCCACATGAATCAGCTGTGATGCACCTGACAAACACATGAAGAAAGAATGAGAGAGAAAGAGAGAGATTAAATGTGTTTTTCAGCATATGCATACAGTTTCTGTCACCAGAAAACTGTTGAAATGTGCATTCAAGTGTGTGTGCAAATCTGTTTTTGAGTGTGTGAGATAGCCCATCCTTACCTATCCCCGCTAGGCAGTCTCTGAGCTCTATTTTAACAAACCTAGAGGAAAATATCGCAATTTACTGGGGGAAGGGGTGGTCCAAAATAGTGGAGGGTTGTCAAACAGTTTTTTTTTGGTCTGGGGAGGGTTGTGTGTTTTTTTATTGGGCACAAGGGGGGGTACTGTGTTTTTTCCCCCATGGTTTACATTGTTATTTGCATGTTTTACTATATAATTGCTTCCATCCTAGCCACATTTCCTCATCTGCTTGCATGCTGCTACCATTTATCAAGGTACTTCCCTGTGCTAACTTTCACTATACCACAGGTCACTCTACCAGTCTAACAGCTATCCTTCAATCTATCCACCATTCATAGTGACAATAGTGGTAGGTGGATCGTTTGTGCAGATCTACAATAGGCTAACTAGCAATCACACCACATATAAAAGCATTCAAAGCTGCATCAATTCTAATAGGAATCCTCACGAACAAATAGGAATAGCTGATAGGCAGCGGAGAGGCCAGGTGCATCTTTGCGCATGAAAGAATAGTGATGACATGACACACAGTAAGCAAGCCAGTCTGGCTGTATTTTTACTTCTTATACTCAATGCACTCACTGTCTGTTGCAGAGCATCATTGTCCTAAGTCGTCCTATAATAATGTGGCCACATACAGTATGCTCCCGGCAGGCCCAGTTATTCAGGAAATGAGCACTGTGCCTCCTCTCGAATCCGAGCGGCTACTCGTTGGGCACCTAGAACATAACGCTTCAATATAGCCAAAATATTTATTATTTAACGTCTAAAATGTATTACCTTTTATACAGTGCATTCGGAAGGTATTCAGGCCCTTGGACTTTTTCACATTTTGTTACGTTACAGCAAACACAATACCCCATAACAACAAAGTAAAAACAGGTTCAGACATTTTTTAAAATTTATTAAAACAAAAAAACATTTACAAAAGTATTCAGACCCTTTATTCAGTACATTGTTGAAGCACCTTTGGCAGAAAATTACAGCCTTGAGTCTTCTTTGGTATGACGCTACAAGGTTGTGGCAGGAGTTTAGGGAGTTTCTCCTATTCCGCACTGCAGATCCTCTTAAGCTCTGTCAGGTTGGATGGGGAGCGTTGCTGCACAGCTATTTTCAGGTCTTTCCAGAGATGTTTGATCGGGTTCAAGTCCGGGCTCTAGCTGGGCCACTCACGGACATTCAGAAACTTGTACCGAAGCCACTTCTGTGTTGTCTTGGCTGTGTGCTTAGGTTCGTTGTCCTGTTGGAAGGTGAACCTTCGCCCCAGTCTGAGGTCCTGAGCACTCAGTAGCAGGTTTTCATCAAGGATTCTTTTTACTTTGCTCCGTTCATCTTTGCCTCGATACTGACTAGTCTTCCAGTCCCTGCCGCTAAAAAACATCCCCACAGCATGCTGCTGCTACCACCATGCTTCACCATAGGGATGGTGCCAGGTTTCCTCCAGGCGTTTGGAATTCAGGCCAAAGAGTTCAATCTTGGTTTCATCTGACCAGAGAATTTTGTTTCTCATGGTCTGAGAGTCCTTTAGGTGTCTTTTGGCACCTGGGCGGGCTGTCATGTGCCTTTTACTGAGGTGTGGCTTCCGTCTGGCCACTCTACCATAAACGCCTGATTGGTGGAGAGCTGCAGAGATGGTTGACCTTCTGGAAAGTTCTCCCATCTCCAAAGAGGAACTCTAGTATTTTGTCAGAGTGACAATTGGGTTCTTGGTCACCTCCCTAACCAAGGCCCTTTGGCCAGGCCCTTTTGCTCAGTTTGGCCAGCTCTAGGAAGAGTCTTGGTGGTTCCAAACTTCTTCCATTTAAGAATGTTGGAGGCCACGGTGTTCTTGGGGACCTTCAATGCTGCAAAAACATTTTGGTACCCTTCCCCAGATCTGTGCCTCGACACAATCCTGTCTCAGAGCTCTACGGACAATTCCTTCGACCTCATGGTTTGGTTTTTGTTCATATAGACAGTTGTGTACCTTTCCAAATCAAGGACATGTAGGCCTAAATGTGACTAATTTGGCCAATATCCCTTATTTATTGATAGCGCTGGCTGTGCAGGGTCTGATCTGAATGAATGTCTATTAAATTTCTCAAATGTCCGGTGAATTAAAATTTTCCTAAAGGAAACTCTGAACTGAAATTAGAAATATTTTTTTTAGAATATATTTTAGAATATTCACATGAAAATCTGTCTCCAATTGGATGGAAACCTAGCCATAGACACTAAAAACTACGGCAAAGACCTTTATTTCCTTTGTTTTGTCTTTATTTAGTATGGTCAGGGTGTGAGTTGGGGTGGGCAGTCTATGTTATGTTGCATGTTAGCACAGTGTTTCGATAGCAGTCATGTTCATCTTGTTAGTTAGTTTGATTGTTTTAGTGTATTTCGTGTTTTTTCCGTCTTTCATTAAATCATGTATTCACACCACGGTCTCCTCAATACGACCACCGTGACAAGTCCAGTGTCATTTTGATTATGCCTGCACATCATGGTTCACCAGAAGGCTAAATAGCCTAAAGCAACAGAACAGCCCAAAAAGCTTGTAATAATTGTACTTAAACTCCCCCCTCATATACATCTGGAGGTTGAGCATTTTTGTCTGTATCTATGTAGCCTAATTGTATTTAGCCTTTTTATGTAAAAAAGAAATAAGTCCCAGACTTTATTGTGCAATCAAATCAATTCAAATTGTATTTGTCACATGCGCTGAATACATCAGGTGTAGACCTTATGTAACGGTTCTCTTGTGGTGAAGGAGAGTCGGACCAAAATGCAGCGTGTAGATTGCGATCCATGTTTATTCAACTAACGTAACACGAATCTAAATACAAACACTACAAAACAATAAAGGTAACGAAAACCGAAACAGCCTAATACTGGTGCACATACACACAGAACAAGGACATCAAGACACTAAGGACAATCACCCACAAAACACTCAAAGAATATGGCTGCCTAAATATGGTTCCCAATCAGAGACAACGATACACACCTGCCTCTGATTGAGAACCACTCCAGACAGCCATATACTTTGCTAGATAAACCCACTAAGCCACACACCCAACACTCCACAAAACCCCAAGACAAAACACACAACAATAAACCCATGTCACACCCTGGCCTGACCAAATAAATGAAGAAACACAAAATACTTCGACCAGGGCATGACACCTTAGCGTGAAATGCTTACTTACAAGCCCTTAACCAACAATGCAGAGTAACAAAATATTACCAAATAATAAAAAAATACAATACAAAATAAAAAATAACACAAAATAATAATGAGGCTATATACAGGGGGTATCAGTACCGAGTCAATGTGCGGAGGTATAGGTTAGTAGAGGTAATTGAGGTAATATGTACTGTACTTATACAATGCTGTAATATGTACTGTACTTGTACAAGAGTATTTGCCTCCTTTCTAATTTTCTCTACTTTTGCATATTTTTTATAGTGAATGTTATCAAATCTCCAACCCAAGCATAATATTATATTAAAGGAATCTGAGTGAACAAATAACCCGACAATTACATACTTATTTCATTTATTTCATAAGAAAAGTTATGCAACACCCAATGACCTTGTGTGAAAAAGTAAATGCCCCATTACACTCAATAACTACTTTTGCCACCTTTAGCTGCAATAACCACAACTAAATCCTTCCTTTAGTTGTTGGTCAGTCTCTCACATCACTGTGGAGGAATTTTGGTCCACTGTTGTACGCAGAACTGCTTTAACTCAGCAATATTTGCGGGTTTTCAAGCATGAACTGCTCATTTCAAGTCCTGCCACCGCATCTCAACTAGGATTAGGTCTGGATCACACCATCACACTACCACCACGCATGTCCGTAGGTATAAGGTTCCCACTGTGGGATGGTTTTCGCCAGGCATAATGGGTCCCATGTCTTTGACCATTTTTAGGGTATTCCTCTGATACCGCCTAGTATAGAGTTCCTGCCAGGAAGCTTGGCCCCAGTGATGTACTGGGCCATATGCACTACCCTCTGCAGCGCCTTGTGGTGGGATGCCAAGCAGTTGCCATACCAAGCGGTAATGCTCTCGATGGTGCATCTGTAGAACTTTTTAAGGATCTGAGGACCCATGCCAAATCTTTTCAGTCTCCTGAGGGGGAAAATGTGTTGTCATGCCCTCTTCACGACTGTGAAGAGTGTTTGGACCATGATAGTTTCTTAGTGATGTGGACACCAAGGAACTTGAAGCCCTCCTTTTCCTATAGTCCACGATTAGCTCCTTTGTCTTGCTCACATTCAGGGACAGGTTGTTGTCCTGCTGAAGCTGTAACAAAATTACATACATTTCTAGTTTCTTACTTGAAAAGTTCTCCTACCGAAATCCCTCAATTGTTTATGAAAAACATTCCCTATTCCCACTTACCATTGCTCTATACATGACATATGTATGCATCACATGCAAGTGAACAATAGGGCCTGACCTATAACATATCATAATCACATCAATAAATAGGTTATAAACTCTAACACCACCACACATGTGGAAGCATATTGGATGCAGAGGACGTGACAAATAAACTCGAAACTGAGTGTTTACTGGTTGCTCAGGAGGGAAAGGGGAAGTCTGACGTGTGGAAGACATTTTACTTAGTTGTGGAAGCTTACAAAATAAAATAAAAATTGTACTGTTGGAAGAGTGTAAACGTGTACCAGAGAATCTGTTCTAACTGATTTTTTAAGGCCTTTATAAGGGTAAAGACTAAAAACAGTTGCATGCATTCGTGAATGCAATTGCAGACTTGTTACAGTTTATTTATCGTTTAAGATAATTATTTAAGGCTTACGTTATTTCATTTTACTGCACTCTTAGGCCTACAGCCCGATGGCGTTTATACAAGAGTACTCTACTAAGCCTACTGATGATAATGACATTACTTATTATTATAATGATGATCATAATAATGATAGTAAAAATAACAATAAGAAAGAGATCAAGAAAAAGGAGGGTATAGTAGCTGATGTGTAAAAAGCGGGTGCTTTTAGATTACAATCTTATATTTCTGACCGTTTGGAACAGTGTAAACAACACTAAATAAATTATAAGTAATACCAGAGAGTCTGTTTTAACATTTTTTAAAAAGTCTTTATTACAGCATAGGAAAGCTTAAAAACCTGCCGAAATTGTGAAATTGCTTTATCCAACATGTTACAGTTGTGCGAGGCTTACAGCTCACGGAATCGGTAGGTTATTAAAACAAACACTCAAACAGGCAACAGAAGCAGGATCTGTCTTACTTCTGTAGATATGGATGATATATAAAGCCCGGCACATTTAACAGTTAGGCTGATGATTACAGATCTAATTAAGTTGGGGTTTCCTCTCTCCTCACTGTTCTTAGACAATTAAGTCTAAGGGCTGTTCTCTCCTCACTCCATTGCTGCCTCCGCCGCATTGTTCTCAACACCAATATGCAGCTTAACTTTGCTATTATGCACATGGCAACATTGTCTAGGAAAAGGCACAAATTCAACTGTGCACTGAGGATTAGGCTATGTTTCAGAACCGCAGACAGCGACCACTATCCAATGCGGGTGAAAGCTCGTCATAAAATAATATAATTTCTATTAGTGTTGCACCTAGGGTTGCAATATTCCAGAAATGTTCAATAAATTCACTGGTTTTCCCCAAATCCTGGTTGTAAGATTCTGTATTTCCTGTTTATTCCACCCTGATTCCAGCACACCTCCAAATGGGATTTTGGGGAAAGCAGGGAATGCATTGAAAGTTCCAGTAATTTTGCAACTCTAGTTGCACCATTGTTTTTATAACCATATGCAATTTCAGATGCATGTCTTAGAGTGATGGACTGTGCCATCCCCACAGCCTCAGATTAGTCCACTGAGATGGGTGCAAATCAGATTGGTGTCTTGTGCACCATGAAAATAAAAATCTATTTGCGACTGCTCAACTAAAGAAATCTCAGTCGACCAAAATGGGGCCAACTCTAGTTGGAAGGGATGTATTTGTCGAGATTGACATGGTCTATTATTGTGTGTTGAGCAAGAAAACCACGAGTGAAGTGCCTGAAGTCGGTATGCTTTGTTAATTGGTTGCATAGTACATTGGCACAGAAACCTGTTGGAGGAAAATTTGTTGCATATATTTTATATAATGATAAATATGGCATCAAAATGTAAAAAATCTGATTTCCCCCTAACTGATCATTTATCCGAGTGTAATGAAACAAGCAGGAGGAATGCACTCGTCTCTGGTGGTCGGTGAACCCCAAACCTTCCGGCCTGTAGCCCTGCGTGGGATCAACTGTACCACAAAAGCACGCAAGTGGCAAAGTCAAAATCATCATTTACAAACACAGGACCGCTACAGTTATTGTTATTTGTGTTCGTAAACATTATTTTGAGTTAATTCTATGAGGGGGGGGTCAATTTATTTTACATTAAAATAATCTCAAGTTAATTTGGTGATACAACAAAGCAACTCAAACAACATTGAAATTGCATCAACTATGTAAAAAAAAATACCTGACATCTCCTGTGCTCACAACCCAGGTTGTGCAGAAGAGGACTGGCCACCCCTCAGATCCTGGTTCCTCTCTAGGTTTCTTCCTAGGTCCCTGCCTTTCGAGGGAGTTTTTCCTAGCCACTGTGCTTCTACATCTGCGTTGCTTGCTTTTGGGGGTTTTAGGCTGGGTTTCTGTATAGCAGTGTCTGACATCATCTGATGTTAAAAGGGATTTATAAATACATTTGATTGATTAATTGATAGAGAGGGAGATTTAGTTTTCCTCCATTCCCACTCATCTGCCTGCAGCCCTGTTCCGTTAGCACACAGTGAATCACTCAGCCAAGGTCAAGAACTACAGGAAACGTATGATCTCTGTAATTGCAAACAAAGGATTCTGTACCAAATATTAAGTTCTGCTTTTCTGATGTATCAAATACTTATGTCATGCAATAAAATGTAAATGAATTACTTAAAAATCATACAATGTGATTTTCTGGATTTTTGTTTTAGATTCCGTCTCTCACAGTTGAAGTGTACCTATGATAAAAATTTACAGACCTCTACATGCTTTGTAAGTAGGGAAATCGGCAAAATCGGCAGTGTATTAAATACGTGTTCTCCCCACTGTATGTATACAGTTGAAGTGGGAAGTTTACATACACTTTAGCCAAATACATTTCAACTCAGTTTTTCACAATTCCTGATATTTAATCCTAGTAAAAAATTCCCTGTTTTAGGTCGGTTAAGATCACCACCTTATTTTAAGAATGTGAAATGTCAGAATAATAGTAAAGATAATGATTTATTTCAGCTTTTATTTAATTCATCACATTCCCAGTGGGTCAGAAGTTTACATACACTCAATTAGTATTTGGTAGCATTGCCTTTAAATTGTTTAACTTGGGTCAAACGTTTCGGGTAGCCTTCCACAAGCTTCCCACAATAAGTTGGGTGAATTTTGGCCCATTCCTCCTGACAGAGCTGATGTAACTGAGTCAGGTTTGTAAGCCTCCTTGCTCGCACACGTTTTTTCAGTTCTGCCCACAAATTTTCTATAGGCTTGATGTCAGGGCTTTGGCCACTCCAATACCTTGACTTTGTTGTCCTTATGCCATTTTGCCACAACTTTGGAAGCATGCTTGGGGTCATTGTCCATTTGGAAGACCCATTTGCGACCAAGCTTTAACTTCCTGACTGATGTCTTGAGATGTTAATTCAATATATCTACATAATTTTCATGCCTCATGATTCCATCTATTTTGTGAAGTGCAACAGTCCCTCCTGCAGCGAAGCACCCCCACAACATGATGCTGCCACCCCCGTGCTTCACGGTTGGGATGGTGTTCTCTGGCTTGCAAGCCTACCCCTTTTCCTCCAAACATATTCGATGGTCATTATGGCCAAACAGTTCTATTTTTGTTTCATCAGACCAGAGGACATTTCTCCAAAAAGTACGATCTTTGTCTCCATGTGCAGTTGCAAACCATAGTCTTTTTTATGGTGGTTTTGGAGCAGTGGCTTCTTTCTTGCTGAGCGGCCTTTCAGGTTGTTGATATAAGACTTGTTTTACTGTGGATATAGATACTTTTGTACCTGTTTCCTCCAGCATCTTCACAAGCTCCTTTGCTGTTGTTCTGGGATTGATTTGCACTTTTCGCACCAAAGTACGTTCATCTCTAGGAGACAGAATGTGTCTCCTTCCTGAGCGGTATGACGGCTGCGTGGTCCCATGGTGTTTATTCTTGCGTACTATTGTTTGTACAGGTGAACGTGGTACCTTCAGGCATTTGGAAAATGCTCCCAAGGATGAACAGACTTGTGGCGGTTTACAAAAAAAAATGGAGGTCTTGGCTCATGTCTTTCTATATGTCAAGCAAAGAGGTAATGAGTTTAAAGGTGGGCCTTGAAATACATCCACAGATACACCTCCAATCGACTCCAATGTCATTTAGCCTACCAGAAGTTTCTAAAGCCTTGCTGTCTCTGCCTGGCCGGCTCCCCTCTCTCCACTGGGATTCTCTGCCTCTGACCCTATCATGGTGGCTGAGTCTCTGACTTACTAGTGCTCTTCCATTGCGTACCTAGGAGGGGTGCGTCACTTGAGTGGGTTCAGTCACTGACGTGATCTTCCTGCCTGGTTATCCGCCCCCTAGGGCTCATGCGGTGGAGATCTTTGTGGGCTATACTCAGGGTAGTAAGTTGGTCTCTTGATATTCCTCTAATTCTCTCTCCCCCCTCTCCTGGATGACGTGAGCCCTAGGACAATGCCTCAGGACTTTCTTGCCTGATGACCCCTGGATGTCCCCAGTCCACCTGGCCGTGTTACCGCTCCAGTTCTCTCTCTCACACACACACTCCCTCCCTCCCTCCTGACCCTGCTGTCTTGACCTCAATCTCCACCCAGAGATTATAAGAGGACTGGACACCCCTCAGTGCCTGGTTTCTTCCTAGGTTCCTGCCTTTCTAGGGAGGTTTTCCTAGCTACCATGCTTCTACATCTGCATTGCTTGCTGTTTGGGGTTTTAGGCTGAGTTTCTGTTTAAGCTCTTGTGACATCTGCTGAAAACCCTGTCAAACTGCAGCAACCTTTTACTTGTTCATATTAATTATATTTAGACAAGATTAGGAGGGGGATTTCCTCTACCTGTACAGAGACAACATCTAATAGACAATATAAATCACAGGGCTGAGCTTGCTTTATGCATGTTTGCATCATGTAGGCCTATGCAACTGTAGGCCTTATAAAAAAACAATCTGTCATCGCTATTATGTTGATTGATTCATTCCAGTTAATAATTTTGTATTGGAAATGAATAGGCAGCCTAGCCAGCCCAATTTTGAATATAAACCAAATTTGATCACATTCACATTTTCTCCTGACACACAAATGGACTATAAATACATCACGTTACCAATTAGTTTACCCTGACCAGATGGACAGCACACATAGCCTGTATGCAGCTACTCTTATTAGTAGCCTACAGTTGATCAGACTGAAAGATTGTCTCATTTTCATATCAAATCATTCTGAATTGATTTCGACATCCCAGGAAATACAGTAGAAAGTTCCATATGTTCAACAAGTAAAGCATCGTAATATGCCATTTCCGCTGCAAGCTCCTTGTAGTTGCCCTTGGTAGTGTTAGTGATTTTTCTGTAGCCTTTGTGGTCGATGCAGGCACACATAATAAAGCCACGAATAGCCATAGCATTAATCTCACCATCATTTTTACGAGAAAGCAACCAAAAACCAGGTTTCTCTTGTAATGTTTTTTTTTTTAATAACTTAAATTTGACCTTTATTTAACTAGGCAAGTCAGTTAAGAACAAATTCTTATTTTCAATGACGGCCTAGTGGGTTAACTGCCTGTTCAGGGGCAGAACGACAGATTTGTACCTTGTCAGCTCGGGGGTTTGAACTTGCAACCTTCCGGTTAATAGTTGAAAGCTCTAACCACTAGGCTACCCTGCCGCCCCAATGTAAGGATTAGTATGGAAAGCCAAGTTGAAGCCGACATTAGATGTTGTCATCTTCATAATATCCGCGCGTGGTAGTGTGAGTAGCGCAACACCCTTCCATTGAAGCAGCAAAAAAAACAAACTAAAGTGGCCACATCTCTAACAAAAACGCATCAAAATGAAATCACGGACAACTATAAGGGAGTAGGAGAACTTATAAATTGCCTACATTAATTCCAGGGACTTTTCAAAGCAACAAATTGAGGAAATGTCAGATTTTCAAGGTAGGCCTATTCCAGTACATGAATTTCTGAGCTACAAATTCAGGTAGACTACTTCAAGCCCCTTGTATTGTTTAAAATGACAGGTTTAACATGGCAAACAAAATGTATTTGTCATGTTATTTCATTACCATATCATATTGTGAAGAAGCCCACTTTTTTGTTGTTGTAGTAATTTGTTGTCATTATATCTAAAATAATTCATATGAATAGCTTTGGGTGTTGTGCAATAGTTTATCCTACACAATTGCACACAGTAGACTCGGTGTCCAATCTGAGGCAAAAAAAACATACGAAAACATGAACTCTGTTAAATCTAATGAGACCCTGCTGTAAATCAAGCAGACATCAACATATGATCAACATCAATTCGCTAGGGATATTAGATCCAAGTTGGATCCAGGCACAACTGTCTTCACCGGCGTAACCAATGAGACACCAAAATATCCTGGACATTCTGTTGTTGCATCTCATGCACCATCACAACAGCTGTTTGTCACTTGAACATCATTCAGAAAATTCAAGCCTGGATCAGATGATGGTGTGTAAAAATATAATGGCGTAATTTAACAGTTTAACACCAAATGTGCATCCAACAAGTATTATGAATTATTATTGAAGAACCATGTTAATGACAGTACCGATTTAGGTTTTAAGCATCATGGTAAGGTGACTATTTTGGTTAGAAGCATTCGACTTTGAAATCCTGTCTGGGTTGGCGCCCCCCCTTGGGTTGTGCCATGGCGGAGATCTTTGTGGGCTATACTCAGCCTTGTCTCAGGATGGTAAGTTGGTGGTTGAAGATATCCCTCTAGTGGTGTGGGGGCTGTGCTTTGGCAAAGTGGGTGGGGTTATATCCTTCCTGTTTGGCCCTGTCCGGGGGTGTCCTCGGATGGGGCCACAGTGTCTCCTGACCCCTCCTGTCTCAGCCTCCAGTATTTATGCTGCAGTAGTTTGTGTCGGGGGGCTAGGGTAAGTTTGTTATATCTGGAGTACTTCTCCTGTCCTATTCGGTGTCCTGTGTGAATCTAAGTGTGCGTTCTCTAATTCTCTCCTTCTCTCTTTCTTTCTCTCTCTCAGAGGACCTGAGCCCTAGGACCATGCCCCAGGACTGCCTGACATGATGACTCCTTGCTGTCCCCAGTCCACCTGGCCGTGCTGCTGCTCCAGTTTCAACTGTTCTGCCTTATTATTATTCGATCATGCTGGTCATTTATGAACATTTTAACATCTTGGCCATGTTCTGTTATAATCTCCACCCAGCACAACCAGAAGAGGACTGGCCACCCCACATATGCTCTCTCTAATTCTCTCTTTCTTTCTCTCTCTCGGAGGACCTGAGCCCTAGGACCATGTGTCAGGACTACCTGACATGATGACTCCTTGCTGTCCCCAGTCCACCTGACCGTGCTGTTGCTCCAGTTTCAACTGTTCTGCCTTATTATTATACGACCATGCTGGTCATTTACGAACATTTGAACATCTTGGCCATGTCTTGTTATAATCTCCACCCGGCACAGCCAGAAGAGGACTGGCCACCCCACATAGCCTGGTTCCTCTCTAGGTTTCTTCCTAGGTTTTGGCCTTTCTAGGGAGTTTTTCCTAGCCACCGTGCTTCTACACCTGCATTGCTTGCTGTTGGGGTTTTAGGCTGGGTTTCTGTACAGCACTTTGAGATATCAGCTGATGTACGAAGGGCTATATAAATAAATTTGATTTGATTTGAAATCACATACATTTTGCGGGATTTGTGTGCCCATGAAAACTGTTTTCACCCTGTAGCATAAGGACACACCAAATGTTAAGTAGTTTATCCTGGACATTCTGTTGTTGCATCTCATCACAACAGCTGTTTGTCACTTGAATGTCATTCAGAAAATTCAAACCTGGATCAGATGATGGTGTGTCCCTATGGTATTCATCCTAATCTGGATGGTAATTCATCCTAATCTGGTCTGCATTTCTGAGATATCGATACAAAAAAACTGTCCAACAGCTAGATTCAGGATTCTTACAGGGTTCAAATTCAATGTCTAATTTAACTGATTAATGCTTAATACACAGTATGATATAGTATAATGACAACTTACACTGCCATAAATGTAAAAGAAAAGTAATATTTTATGTCACACAATTTTGGACAAATCCATCAAGACACAAACTACGAGAATTAAACATAGGTTTAAAATCAACTTGGGAATTTTATTGAATATAGCTATGATCCCCTAATATATTAATATAATGACATGAAAAGTATGATTATCAAAGGCTTAACAGCTGTAACAAGTTGTCCAGCATAGGAAATCCTCATTTGTACCCTATTTTATAGAAAGAAACTGTACTTCTGAATCTCCTTCAAACTCTAATCACACACACACAAAAAAAACTCCCTCCCTTTCTCTGGCTGTTGCTTTACTGATGGAGTAATTTGCAGAGATTGTACTGTGGTCTCTGGGGTGCAGTGTGTATTAATTACCATCTATTAATCTGCGCCTGTTCAGCCTTTGAGCATCGCCACTCCACAGCAGTGATGCGCTGCCAATGCTTCACAGCGTCTGTCACAGCCCTAATGCCTGTAATAGGCTCTATACGATAAGGGCTCTGAAGCTGAAACCTGCTCTTTGGCACAAAGAGGGCGCTGATCTGAGACTGAGCTTAACATTCACACCACACACTCTCTGAGAGAAATCCTAATGTCATCAATAGCCTCTCGCTCTGAACAATAGATTTTCTACTGGCCGTGGAACCTCAGTCTTCTTTATATACTGTCTCAGTGTTTCCTCCCACCATCTATTCCCTTTGACTATTTCTCTCTGCCTCTTCCCTCTCTGTCTTTGTTGCTCTCTTTTCTCTCGCCCTTTCATATGGCAGTTGAAGAAGAAAGTGACAGATAATGGTATTCATTAGAGAGCCAGGGTAATTCCAACAATTCCAAAATAAACCCCTGCCCCTTCTCTCGTTGATTTTGCCTCCTCAAAACCACTTGAACATATTAAACCACAGGCAAAGTAAACCGCAAGCAGAGCTTTAGTTTTCATGCACACTGCCTATGTAAATAGACTCAATTTGTGCACATTTATTTTACATCAGGGCTGTTAAATGTTGGTCCTGGAGGGCCGAAACACTTCTGGTATTCATCCTCTCTTTCTAATAAGGGATTAATTCAGACCTGAGACACCAGAGGGGTATACTATGAAGCAATCCAAGTCTACTCAGGGATTTCTAAAGCTTGCCAGCTTCAGTTAGCTTTCCATTCCAGAGCCCTATACTATGTATGTGGTTTGTGGAGTTAGCGAGGTAACTTTGGTCAACTCTGAGTTCAACTCGGGATAACCGGTACCACGAAAGTGGCTCGCTCACCTTTTAGCCAATTTCAATGGCAACGAATCCTTCAGAAATTACCGGCTCCCGGGCAGGCTAACTTAAGGCTAACTCCATTTATCCTGAATGAAGTGTTTGAGCCGCGAGTTGAAGACCAATGAAATCAGATTCCCTCTCTTTCGCAAAGATTGCGTTGGCATCCCCTTCATTTGAGGAAGACAAATGATGAAATATTTTATTAATCAAATGTTTTTTTTGTTGCATGTGTTAAAAAATAGTCATGTTAAAATACCTATCACATTACACATTTTAATAATGACAGAATGCATTTGAAACTTCACACAGAGTAAAACGCTTGTACGTGTTACGGCTCCCCTTCCTGCTCGGGTGGCGCTCGGCGGTCATCGTCACCGGCCTACTAGCTGCCACTGATCCCTTTTTCCCCTTTTCTGTTTATTGGTTTCACCTGTGTTTAGTTTAGGCTGATTGGTTGGGCTTTATTTACCAGCCGGCCCGCATGCTGGTTGTGCGGGATTATTTCGATGTTCATGTGTAAACGGCTGTATGTCACGGTTGTCCGTGTGTTTGGGTTTTTGCTGGACTGTTTAAGTCCCCCGTGTTTGGGGCATTTGTTTTGGTTGGCAAAGTGGAACGGACAGTGTTTTATCTACTTTGCAGATATGAAACAATCATATCACTAAAAAATATATAATTCCCAGTTTGCTACAAAACCAACTTTATAAGAGGTTTTCAAAATAGGTTATATTTGCCTCAACATTCCATGATGTACACTAAGGCATTGTTGGCAGAATAGATTGATGCAGTTCAATGCATGATTAACACAGTATAATTCACCAACACATTTGTTGGTAGTCCAAAAAATATTGCTATCGGGTTGTAAATCACAGCTGGCCTGGTACATTGTTTGTTGCCTCCCTTCGGGATGCACCGTTTCAGTTTCAATGGCTAAATATTTTGGACAAAAATGGACAAATGTAACTAAGGCTGGGAATGACAAAATCAAGCTAGCAAGGGCAACGATCACGAGTCAGTCATAATGTGGCTAATAGGCTAGTGTATCTATTTATGTAGCAAGCTAAAAAATATGGCACCTAATGTTAGCTAGCTACAGTAGCTAGCTGCTAGGAGGATGTCATGTAATTGGGGGCGTGTTTACAAACGCGCAACATCCAATGAATATGACCAGTGTCAGTAGATGTTGGCAAAGAAAGTAATAGCTAACGTAAACTCACCCCTTTTCCGTACAAATGTGAGCAACCGCGACATTCAAACGAGGCTGCAAAGAAAACTGATGGGACCGTGTTGACTTCAAAATCTGGGGAATGAACTACGTTTCTATTCAAGTGTTGATTGACATGGTAATGGCTCTATAGTATTGGAGAAAAGTTTAAAAAACGGACCCTCCGTTACATTATGACGTGTCATGCCGTAACGTACAGCACGCATAAAGCAACTATTTCTGTCTTACAATCTCTCTCCACTAGGTTTAGCACTTCTCTCATCGTTTAAAAACAAGAAATGGACAGTGACGGGAGGGATACCTAGTCACTTTTTGCGTCATCACTGCAAGCGATCACGACTCTCAAAAAAACTGTTTACTTATGAAGATCACTTTAGCTCCGTCCTAAAAACCCGATTCAAATTCGACACAAACCTTCAAATAGGTATGTAATCACACATTATATAAACTCTTTATAGTGTTTTATTTACATTTTAGAGGCGATAAGGTGATAAGTTGGACAGATCGAGTGAAAAAAAGCAATTTTCCCACACAACATCTCTTCTTCTCACTATCACGCATTAGTTTCGCTTCCCCACCCGCCATTTTTAAAAAGACCAGACGGTGCTCATTGCCTTCTTGAATTATGCAGAAATGGGCAGCGTTTAAATCATGTCATTTATTTTGTTGGAAAGGGGAGAAAGTGTGCTTTACAATGGTATTGACATAACAGTTGATCTGGAAGTATTACATTTTTGGGGCACTAAAATAAGGTAAATTGTACGGACCAAGGCGATGTACAAAAGTGGGTGAGTTTACGTTAGTCACGAAAGATCTAGATTACATGTAAACAACCTAACCGGCTCTACTAGGGTGAGTAAAATGGTCAGAGTAAGGTGTTCTCTCATTTGTGTCTGGAAGTAGCTAGCTAGCAAGCTAGCCAACTTTAGCCATTTAGCCTTGGGTGCATGGTTGGGACAAGCATGCATTGTTGGAAGGCAAGGATGAGTAGGCTACAATTCCCCATCGTTTATCCGTGCAATTTTGAAGACCAACCAGCTGAAAAAGTTTGAGAGGATTTATCTAATGTTCATTCGTTAGATGTTAGCTCATCCTTGTCTGGTTAGCATTAGCTGTTGTTCATTTTGTTGTTGATGTGCATAACTGAGGGAGAGAGCCTACCTTTTCATGGTTGTTTGATCAATAGGACTGTAATGTTCCCAAATGTAAAAGGACTCCCAAGGGGTATTGACATATTTGCAGAAATCGTAACCATTCAAGAGTATTTTGTGGCTTTTGGCGAATGTATTCTAATGATCTAATCTCGTGCTGTTGCAACTTCCTGTAAACAAACAGTCCAGTTCAAAGTGAATGATGGCAGGCCTCTGTGCAAATGGCTTGTTTGCATAAAGGCCTACTGTAGCTCTGATTGGCTATGGCGCACTGGTCTGCGTAGACTCTGGTCCTGGACAAGGCAGATGATTTTATTCGATTTTATTTACTGCAGCGTCTATTAATTGTCCAAACTCACGGCTGATTTCCCACTCTATTTTGCTCTAGAACTTTCACAAATGCCTTAGTATATGTAGCCTGGCTAAAGTAAACCCAGCACAGGACTCAAACTCATTTGGGGTTGCTTATTCTGTCGAAGATTTTTAAAAATTAAATAGGATAATGTAGAGGGGAAATCACAGCAAGGTGAAGTCATCATAAAGTAAAGTTCAGTCTAAATCAGAATCAAGTGAAATAAATGTTAGTAAAGTAAAGTAAGTGTAAAGTGCATCCTCATCTCGTCCGTACAGCAGCTTCAAATAATGTTATCATCAACTCCACAATGTGGTTCTGAGAGCACTGGTATTCAGCTAGCAAGACGCTAACATCCTCTTGTCAATCTATCTAAAGTAACGTTGGACCCACGATGGATTTCAACAGCTCTCCAGTGTAATTGCTTGTGCTCACTCTTTCACACTGTGCATGCGCAATCCCATAACCACTTGCAGATATTATTTAGGGATCTCTAAAGGGACAGTGCCATCAAGTGGATATAAATTAATACAGCTACGTGCTATTACCACCTAGCTACATATGCATAATTCCCCAACATTCTAAGAATTTATGAATACGTGAAAATTATCATATCTAAGTGCTCGCTTGTCAAAAAATGTTTAAAAAAGTGTCATATTCTCCCTGAGGGTGTATATGAACATATTTTATTCAGATTTAATGTTGCTAAAATGCTGTCAGGTCCACTTTAAGCTCCTTTGATGGCAGTAAGCTACAGTTTATAGCTCTGGCCCTGCCAGAGCCCGGACTTGAAGCCGATCGAACATCTCTGGAGAGACCTGATATTGGTGTGCAGCAACTCTCATCCAACCTGACAGAACTTGAGAGGATCTGCAGTGAAGAATGGGATAAACTCCCCAAATACAGGTGTGCGAAGCTTGTAGTGTCATACCAAAGAAGACTTGAGAAGGTAATCGCTGGCAATGGTGCTTCAACAAAGTACTGAGTAAAGGGTCTCAATACTTACAGTGGGGAGAACAAGTATTTGATACACTGCCGATTTTGCAGGTTTTCCTACTTACAAAGCATGTAGAGGTCTGTAATTTTTATCATAGGTACACTTCAACTGTGAGAGACGGAATCTAAAACAAAAATCCAGAAAATCACATTGTATGATTTTTAAGTAATTCATTTACATTTTATTGCATGACATAAGTATTTGATCACCTACCAACCAGTAGGAATTCTGGCTCTCACAGACCTGTTAGTTTTTCTTTAAGAAGCCCTCCTGTTCTCCACTCATTACCTGTATTAACTGCACCTGTTTGAACTCGTTACCTGTATAAAAGACACCTGTCCACACGCTCAATCAAACAGACTCCAACCTCTCCACAACGGCCAAGATCAGAGAGCTGTGTAAGGACATCAGGGGTAGAATTGTAGACCTGCACAAGGCTGGGATGGGCTACAGGACAATAGGCAAGCAGCTTGGTGAGAAGGCAACAACTGTTGGCGCAATTATTAGAAAATGGAAGAAGTTCAAGATGACAGTCAATCACCCTTGGTCTGGGGCTCCATGCAAGATCTCACCTCGTGGGGCATCAATGATCATGAGGAAGGTGAGGGATCAGCCCAGAACTACACGGCGGGACCTGGTCAATGACCTGAAGAGAGCTGGGACCACAGTCTCAAAGAAAACCATTAGTAACACACTACGCCGTCATGGATTAAAATCCTGCAGCACACGCAAGGTCCCCCTGCTCAAGCCAGCGCATGTCCAGGCCCGTCTGAAGTTTGCCAATGACCATTTGGATGATCCAGAGGAGGAATGGGAGAAGGTCATGTGGTCTGATGAGACAAAAATAGAGATTTTTGGTCTAAACTCCACTCGCCGTGTTTGGAGGAAGAAGAAGGATGAGCCCCGAAACCTGAAGGATCTGGCAAAGGTCTGTATGGAGGAGTGGGCCAAAATCCCTGCTGCAGTGTGTGCAAACCTGGTCAAGAACCACAGGAAACGTATGATCTCTGTAATTGCAAACAAAGGTTTCTGTACCAAATATTAAGTTCTGCTTTTCTGATGTATCAAATACTTATGTCATGCAATAAAATGCAAATTAATTACTTAAAAATCATACAATGTGATTTTCTGGATTTTTGTTTTAGATTCCATCTCTCACAGTTGAAGTGTACCTATGACAGAAATTCCAGACCTCTACATGCTTTGTAAGTAGGCAAACCTGCAAAATCGGCGGTGTATCAAATACTTGTTCTCCCCACTGTATGTAAATGTGATATTTGCAAAATTGTCTAAAAACCTGTTTTTGCTTTTTCATTATGAGATGTGTAGATTGATGGGGGGAGATTATTTAATCAATTTAGAATAAGGCTGTAAAGTAACAAATTGAGGACAAAGTCAAGTGGTACTTTCCGAATGCACTGTGTCTGTGTCTGTTATTTGTGGTGTGCATCAAAAGCATGCGCAACATTCTATTGCTAGAAGTTACTGGGTTGCCGCCATTTGCCAGTTCCATTCACCTAACAATTCATGATTAATGTTGTTTAAGGTGTGCCCAATTTAAAGTGTACATAGAGGTGGTCATCTGTTTTAGACAGAATATACAGTACCAGTAAAAATGTTGTACAACTACTCATTCCAGGGTTTTTATTTTTACTATTTTCTACATTGTAGAATAATAGTGACGACATCAAAACTATGAAAGAACACACATGGAATCATGTAGTAACCAAAAAAGTGTTTAAAAAAAATCTAAATATTTTTTCTATTTGAGATTCTTCAAAGTAGCCACCCTTTGCCTTGGTGACAGCTTTGCACACTCTTGGCATTCTCTCAACTAGCTTCATGAGGTAGTCACCTGGAATGCATTTCAATTATCAGGTGTGCCTTGTAAAAGTTCATTTGTTGAATTTCTTTCCATCTTAATGCGTTTGAGCCAATCAGTTGTGTTGTGACAAGGTAGGGGTGGTATACAGAAGATAGCCATATTTGGTAAAAGACCAAGTCCATATTATGGCAAGAACAGCTCAAATAAGCAAAGAGAAATGACAGGCCATCATTACTTTAAGACACGAAGGTCAGTCAATTCAGAAAAATGTCAAGAACTTTGAAAGTTTCTTCAAGTGCAGTTGCAAAAAACAGAAATTGCAGTCCAAATAAATGCTTTACATAGTTCAAGTAACAGACACATCTCATCAACTGTTCAGAGGAGACTGCGTGAATCAGGCCTTGATGGTCGAATTGCCGCAAAGAAACCACTACTAAAGGACACCAATAAGCAGAAGAGACTTGATTGGGCCAAGCAATGGACATTAGACAGGTGGAAATCTGTCCTTTGGCCTGAATAGTCAACATGTTTTATTTCTGTTTCCAACCGCTGTGGCTTTGTGAGACGCAGAGTAGGGGAATGGATGATCTCCACATGTGTGGTTCCCACCATGAAGCATGGAGGAGGTGGTGTGATGGTGCTTTGCTGGTAACAATGTCTGCAATTTTATTTAGAATTCAAGGCAACATTAACCAGCATAGCTACCACAGCATTTTGCAGCGATACACCATCCCGTTTGGTTTGCACTTAGTGGTACTATCATTTGTTTTTCAACAGGACAATGATCCAAAAGACACCTCCAGTGCTGCATCAGATGACCCGGCTTCCACAATCACCTGACCTCAACCCAATTGAGATGGTTTGGGATGAGTGAAGGTAAAGCAGCCAACTAGTGCTCAGCATATGTGGGAACTCCTTCCTGTTGGAAAGGCATTCCAGGTGAATCTGGTTGAGAGAATGCCAAGAGTGTGCAAAGCTGTCATCAAGGCAAAGGGTGGCTACTTTGAAGAATCTCAAATCTAAAAAAATATTTTGATTTTTTTAGTTACTACATGATTCCATGTGTGTTAATTCATAGTTTTGATGTCTTCACTATTATTCTACAATGTAGAACAACCCTTGAATGAGTAGGTGTCCACACCTTGACTAGTACTGTATATACAAACATCCATGAGATGTCTTGCTTTCTCTACCGTCTCTGCTGTTGGTCAACAGCAGATTTGATTGGCCCTGCCCAGCTGCCCTACATCCTCCTTTCTGATGCTCCTCTCCATTACAGTCAGTGCACTTCTCCAATGTCAGAGCTCCTTTTCAGCTGCTCTTCAGCCAGGCTCTGCTTCTTTTCTCTCCTCCTTCTCCCTCCCTTTTCCTCTCATTTCTTTCCTCTCCTCTCCTCTCCTGTCACCGCGGGTGTCCACTCAGCACAGGGTCTTATTACGTGGTTATCAGCCACCCCACCAACACCTGTGCCTGCTACTCCAGTATCAAGTACTGCCAGCTCTAATGACTGGGGCTGTCATTACCTAGGGACATCATTTGCCTCTCCCCAACTCATCACCAGAGAAAGAAACAGGCATACACTGTATACACACTCACTCACACATACACACACCTACCCACCTACTCTATTCACCCTCACGTGTACTCCAATAATCTACCTCTTCATTCTTTGCTGATTCAATCCTCTTCCCTTCGGGCACTACACCTGCTGCCAGAACACAGAAAAAAGAAGCCTGCCAGGATCCTCTGGAGGCTCTATTAATAAGATCAATGAGCAGCAATGCAAGGCCTGAACTTGATGGAAAACAATGTAGTTTGACACTAACGTAACCAGAGAACAGTGCGGTAACACACCATGAATGTGGATGTGTCAGCCCACCTCTGGGACAGTTGCTCATTACAGGCCACTGCATGCCAAGCCCCAAAACTCACTCCTCTGCTTTCCTCTCCTCTGGTGGGAGAATGGTGGATGGATCACCACCCAGATGAGATGTCTGTACAGTCATCCGCCTGAGGCCTGAGTGAGAATTTTTGTATTTTCCAACAGAACTAGAGAGGGTATGTACATATGGTACAGCACATACAGTAGTTTATGGGAGATCAAAGGTGGGAAGTAGACAAATAGAGAAAGCGAGCGAGAGAGATAGAGCAGAGTGGACTCAGTGAAAAATATCAAAGAGAACAAATGCATTGATTTCGACCTGTATCAGAGGAAGCCTGGAGTTTCAGTTGTGATACCTTCTATCTACCCCAACATGTCCTGGACACAACTGCTGAATAATATCAATCAGATGACAGTCCAGTCTTAAGATGTATTATTCAGGATAATGCTCATCTACAACCATCCTTACAGAGGCCTACAGAAATGTCATTTCAGAGCGGGCCAACACACTACTTCTTCACTTTCATTTTATTCCATCAACCCACTTTGACGAACTCCCACAGAAATGACCAAACGTCCTTTCACACCTCTGTCTGAACATTAGAATATTTGAACATTCTAATTCCGGAACACTGACCCCCTCTGAGTGTTCCGTTACTCCGTATGTGGAATCCTCCTAGATTAGAACAGTTTATCCCACTCTGCTGGATGCAGAATCGTGATTCCCCACCACTAATCTACAGCATTCTGAAGAGATCTGCATTGAATGGCTTTACCCTCACTCTCTCCCGAAAAAACACTCCAGAGGCGGTGCAGAAAACAATCCAGAAGCAGTGATTCATACTCCACTTTTTTTTTTTACAGGCTTTGCCTGCCTTCTCGTCAGGTTTTGTGATGACTGTACCTCTCCTCCATTTTTCTATCCCTCAATCATCATCATCATCCCTTCATCCATTCCAGTTCCGTATTCCTCCTTTTCTTCAAATGTTTTAGAAGTGCTATGTCCGCTGGTCTTTAATCCCTGCATGTTACTGAGGCAGGCTTGAGCATGATAAATTCATAAAATACCAAAATAAACAGTATTTATTTATACTCTTTTCTATTTTATTCCCTCTTAATAATCACAGGTACAAACTTTACACAGTATTGGTACAAACCGTAAATGGAGCATATCCGGCACTGTGGTTAATGCACTGTCACATTGTCAATTGCTGTTACAGCCATTATCACTACAATCTGTGGCTGCGTTCCTCATCGTCAGACTGTCGCTGACTGTTCAACAATAGAATTAACAATTAACAGTCATGCTTACTTAGTCTGTGAAGTCATCATACCCTCTAACTGGCAGCCAGGTAATAAGAGCTAATGGGATTTTACGCTTCATACTGACAGACACAGTCACTTTGCCCTCGGAGCTATTTCTTCATTACATAAGGTCAAAAGCGGCAGATTCAGAAGCGCCACATCCAACCCAAGCACGCCCATGTGAGAGAATTTGAGACACAGGGAGTTCGGAGGCTTTGTTAGCCCACTTTACCCAAAACTATGTCCGTATGGGTCTTCCGTAGACCTTGAAACAGTCCCAAGACTTTGGGACAAACTTGGAAGACTTCTCCCTACTGTACTCCCGAGTGGCGCAGCGGTCTAAGGTACTGCACCTCAGTGCTAGAGGCATCACTACAGACCCTGGTTTGATCCTGGGCTGTATCACAACCGGCCGTGATCGGGAGTCCCATAGGGCGGCACACAATTGCCCTAGCGTCGTCCAGGTTAGGAGTAGGCCGTCATTGTAAAATAAGAATTTGTTCTTAACTGACTTGCCTGGTTAAATAAAGGTTAAATTAAAACATTTTAACTCACAGCATTGACAAGAGAGTCACTCTGATTTCTCTGGTTATTTCAAATCGGATTAAATTAGGGGAAAAACACACAATCTTGTTGATCAAACAAATAACTCAGTCCGCTCTCCAGTTCTTACAAGTTCATATCCTTTGGACTAATCAATGATGACAAGCCATCTGAGAAAAAAAAAAAAAATTAAGTCAGTAAGACTTCTGCATTATAACTTCCAAATCAGACATTCCATCAATGTACAGTATGGGTATGAGATAGACTGCAGCATATACAGTAGTGCGTAATGCCTGGTATAGAATCTCAGGGTCGTTCAACGAGTCTTAGAGGAAAACCAAATAACGAGTCTTAGGGGGCCAAATAAATAACAACACCCTGTTCCTTATGTAGTGCACTGCTATGCAGACGGATCAATAGCAGTACACTATAGGGGGAGTAGAATTTCCAAGTAGTACCTTATCTGAAGAATAGGGTGTAATTTGAGCCACAGATCCTGTCCACTGTACCCGATAGAGGGTGACCACTGGCAGGCACCGTCCGGATCACATGCAGTACCAAGAATGGCTCAGCCACAAACAATGCCACCGAGTCAGCCTTCCTCCCCACTAGCTAATCCTGCTTCCCAGCTCGTTTCTCCCGTAACCCCAAATCCTGTCCCAAAGCCGCCCCCATCCCTTCCAAAACCCCCTCCAACACTGTCACCAAAACAAATTATTCAGCATTTTCTCATTTTTCTTGAGTTAATATTGTGTATCACAAAAGGACACACATCGAAATGTGCATATTCTCTCTAAATGTGACTATTAGGTAACACAGCTGACTGAAATGCACTGGATACTTCAACCACCTGAATCAGCCCCGGCTTGGCCTCTACTGTACCTCTGGCCTTGTACAGCTCCCTGGTGGCCGATTCTGCAAATGACACCCTCATTTGGTAGGCTACTGAAATAATGAGCGAAGGATTTTCGGTTTACGAATGTATCTTTCGTAGAAGGGCTGAAGATGTATCATAAGTTTCCCAAAACACCATGCAGAGAGAACGCCCGAGTGCGAGTGCACTCGAGTGCGTAGTTGAGGCGTATGTATTGATAGGATCAAAAGAACGGCAGCGATGCTCTATGATCAGTCTTTTCCATTCAAATCATACTTTAACATTAGAATTATTCCACAATACTGACGACGGATCAGCTCATAGAGAGATTATCACCTACAGGCCTAGGCCTGCAAATATTGCGGCTTATCGTAGGCTACCATATAATAATGCACTAAATCACCGATTTGGCATACATTGTTACACATTAAATAAATTGAGGCAGAAATTAGACAGTAGCCTACAATTAGCAAAATAGAATAAATTGATTGAACATGACATTGATTTCAATATGATTATTTAGCAAGCGTTGTTAAGTGCAACTTTAGAAACTATAGTTTTGGTGAAACAGCTCTGAGATTTAACAAAGGTTCCAATGATTAATTTAGCCATAAAATGCTTTTAGGAAACCGGGCCCAGTTATCACCCATAAAGCTTGATACAAATAAAACATCTTAGTGTTGACCCAAAAACATCAAAGTTGAATTCTAAGCATCCATGGGTAACTTAATTCATAAATAAGGAAATAATTGACTCAGGTGGGTTCTGGTCTGAAACAAAAGCCTACATACAAAGCATCCCTGCAGCATCAAGAGTGGCCATTCCTGATTTAGCATAACCCTGGCCTTACTTTCTCCCCCCATCCCTCTTTCTCTCTCTGGATTTGGCAGCTGGCATGTAGTCCACCCAGCCTTGTTCAAGCCCTCTGGCTGACACAAAATGCTTTTTATTTTTTAATTTCTCCAGGCTGCACCTGTGCTTGGCTATCACCCTCCACACAGAGGATGTCTCTACCACCACCCCAGCCCTGCTACAGGACAACTGCTCGTGATAGAGGTCCTTGGTGTTTTCTGGGGGACGCTTCATGTCGAACCAGGTAAGACGCACACCGTCTGAGTTCAAGGGTTAGAATCGTCCATGTAATTGGAGTGACAAGCTGCTACCACAGCTGGAACATCAATGTATCTCTACAATTCTGTGTATCTAGAATGTCTCTGTCTATAGTTTCTTTAACTTTTTCAGCCTGGGACCCAAATTCGAAATTCTGTGTTTTCCTGGGACCCAAACTTATGAAAACATGCAACTATATTTCAAGTACATGTCATTGCCCTTATGCCAGCCTAAAACAAATGCAATATAGACAAATAACAAATAAAGTAAATATAAAATAGCTATTCATGTTTATTTTCCCCCATTAAAAACACTTTTACATATCTGTCTAGGTTGGAACGGTTGCTGTTAAAATACAATACATCATTTGTATTCTAAATTGGAATTAACTGACTGATCATATCACACAGATCTAGACCAGAAAAACACACACTATCCTAATGAGAGGTGTGTGGCTGGTTGAAGTTTTCAACAAGCATGTTTATTCTGGGCTCAGTTTTGGACACTGCAACCCTGAGGTCATCCTCAGCATTAAGTCTGTTTCTGTAATTGTTTATTAATTACGCCAGAGTTGAGAACATTTACATTACATTTACATTTAAGTCATTTAGCAGACGCTCTTATCCAGAGCGACTTACAAATTGGTGCTTTCACCTTATGACATCCAGTGGAACAGCCACTTTACAATAGTGCATCTAAATCTTTTAAGGGGGGTGAGAAGGATTACTTTATCCTATCCTAGGTATTCCTTAAAGAGGTGGGGTTTCAGGTGTCTCCGGAAGGTGGTGATTGACTCCGCTGTCCTGGCGTCGTGAGGGAGTTTGTTCCACCATTGGGGGGCCAGAGCCAGCGAACAGTTTTGACTGGGCTGAGCGGGAACTGTACTTCCTCAGTGGTAGGGAGGCGAGCAGGCCAGAGGTGGATGAACGCAGTGCCCTTGTTTGGGTGTAGGGCCTGATCAGAGCCTGGAGATACTGAGGTGCCGTTCCCCTCACAGCTCCGTAGGCAAGCACCATGGTCTTGTAGCGGATGCGAGCTTCAACTGGATGCCAGTGGAGAGAGCGGAGGAGCGGGGTGACGTGAGAGAACTTGGGAAGGTTGAACACCAGACGGGCTGCGGCGTTCTGGATGAGTTGTAGGGGTTTAATGGCACAGGCAGGGAGCCCAGCCAACAGCGAGTTGCAGTAATCCAGACGGGAGATGACAAGTGCCTGGATTAGGACCTGCGCCGCTTCCTGTGTGAGGCAGGGTCGTACTCTGCGGATGTTGTAGAGCATGAACCTACAGGAACGGGCCACCGCCTTGATGTTAGTTGAGAACGACAGGGTGTTGTCCAGGATCACGCCAAGGTTCTTAGCGCTCTGGGAGGAGGACACGATGGAGTTGTCAACCGTGATGGCGAGATCATGGAACGGGCAGTCCTTCCCGGGAGGAAGAGCAGCTCCGTCTTGCCGAGGTTCAGCTTGAGGTGGTGATCCGTCATCCACACTGATATGTCTGCCAGACATGCAGAGATGCGATTCGCCACCTGGTCATCAGAGGGGGGAAAGGAGAAGATTAATTGTGTGTCATCTGCATAGCAATGATAGGAGAGACCATGTGAGGTTATGACAGAGCCAAGTGACTTGGTGTATAGCGAGAATAGGAGAGGGCCTAGAACAGAGCCCTGGGGGACACCAGTGGTGAGAGCGCGTGGTGAGGAGACAGATTCTCGCCACGCCACCTGGTAGGAGCGACCTGTCAGGTAGGACGCAATCCAAGCGTGGGCCGCGCCGGAGATGCCCAACTCGGAGAGGGTGGAGAGGAGGATCTGATGGTTCACAGTATCGAAGGCAGCCGATAGGTCTAGAAGGATGAGAGCAGAGGAGAGAGAGTTAGCTTTAGCAGTGCGGAGTGCCTCCGTGATACAGAGAAGAGCAGTCTCAGTTGAATGACTAGTCTTGATTTGGATCAAGAAGGTCATTCTGAGAGAGATAGCGGGAGAGCTGGCCAAGGACGGCACGTTCAAGAGTTTTGGAGAGAAAAGAAAGAAGGGATACTGGTCTGTAGTTGTTGACATCGGAGGGATCGAGTGTAGGTTTTTTCAGAAGGGGTGCAACTCTCGCTCTCTTGAAGACGGGAGGGACGTAGCCAGCGGTCAGGGATGAGTTGATGAGCGAGGTGAGGTAAGGGAGAAGGTCACCGGAAATGGTCTGGAGAAGAGAGGAGGGGATAGGGTCAAGCGGGCAGGTTGTTGGGCGGCCGGCCGTCACAAGACGCGAGATGTCATCTGGAGAGAGAGGGGAGAAAGAGGTCAGAGCACAGGGTAGGGCAGTGTGAGCAGAACCAGCGGTGTCGTTTGACTTAGCAAACGAGGATCGGATGTCGTCGACCTTCTTTTCAAAATGGTTGACGAAGTCATCTGCAGAGAGGGAGGAGGGGGGGGGGAGGAGGATTCAGGAGGGAGGAGAAGGTGGCAAAGAGCTTCCTAGGGTTAGAGGCAGATGCTTGGAATTTAGAGTGGTAGAAAGTGGCTTTAGCAGCAGAGACAGAGGAGGAAAATGTAGAGAGGAGGGAGTGAAAGGATGCCAGGTCCGCAGGGAGGCGAGTTTTCCTCCATTTCCGCTCGGCTGCCCGGAGCCCTGTTCTGTGAGCTCGCAATGAGTCGTCGAGCCACGGAGCGGGAGGGGAGGACCGAGCCGGCCTGGAGGATAGGGGACATAGAGAGTCAAAGGATGCAGAAAGGGAGGAGAGGAGGGTTGAGGAGGCAGAATCAGGAGATTGGAGGTTGGAGAAGGTTTGAGCAAAGGGAAGAGATGATAGGATGGAAGAGAAGAGAGTAGCGGGGGAGAGAGAGCGAAGGTTGGGACGGCGCGATACCATCCGAGTAGGGGCAGTGTGGGAAGTGTTGGATGAGAGCGAGAGGGAAAAGGATACAAGGTAGTGGTCGGAGACTTGGAGGGGAGTTGCAATGAGGTTAGTGGAAGAACAGCATCTAGTAAAGATGAGGTCGAGCGTATTGCCTGCCTTGTGAGTAGGGGGAAGGTGAGAGGGTGAGGTCAAAAGAGGAGAGGAGTGGAAAGAAGGAGGCAGAGAGGAATGAGTCAAAGGTAGACGTGGGGAGGTTAAAGTCGCCCAGAACTGTGAGAGGTGAGCCGTCCTCAGGAAAGGAGCTTATCAAGGCATCAAGCTCATTGATGAACTCTCCGAGGGAACCTGGAGGGCGATAAATGATAAGGATGTTAAGCTTGAAAGGGCTGGTAACTGTGACAGCATGGAATTCAAAGGAGGCGATAGACAGATGGGTAAGGGGAGAAAGAGAGAATGACCACTTGGGAGAGATGAGGATCCCGGTGCCACCACCCCGCTGACCAGAAGCTCTCGGGTGTGCGAGAACACGTGGGCGGACGAAGAGAGAGCAGTAGGAGTAGCGGTGTTGTCTGTGGTGATCCATGTTTCCGTCAGTGCCAAGAAGTCGAGGGACTGGAGGGAGGCATAGGCTGAGATGAACTCTGCCTTGTTGGCCGCAGATCGGCAGTTCCAGAGGCTACCGGAGACCTGGAACTCCACGTGGGTCGTGCGCGCTGGGACCACCAGATTAGGGTGGCCGCGGCCACGCGGTGTGGAGCGTTTGTATGGTCTGTGCAGAGAGGAGAGAACAGGGATAGACAGACACATAGTTGACAGGCTAGAGAAGAGGCTACGCTAATGCAAAGGAGATTGGAATGACAAGTGGACTACACGTCTCGAATGTTCAGAAAGTTAAGCTTACGTAGCAAGAATCTAATTGACTAAAATGATTAAAATGATACAGTACTGCTGAGGTAGGCTAGCTGGCAGTGGCTGCTTTGTTGACTTTGTAGGCTAGCTGGCAGTGGCTGCGTTGTTGACACTACACTAATCAAGTCGTTCCGTTGAGTGTAAAGTTTCTACAATGCTGCTATTCGGGGCTAGCTGGCTAGCTAGCAGTGTTGATTACGTTACGTTGCGTTAAAAGAACGACAATAGCTGGCTAGCTAACCTAGAAAATCGCTCTAGACTACACAATTATCTTTGAAACAAAGACGGCTATGTAGCTAGCTATGTAGCTAGCTACGATCAAACAAATCACACCGTTGGGACTGTAATGAAATGAAATGAAAATGTGATACTACCTGTGGAGCGAAGCGGAATGCGACCGGAATGCGAAAGTTCTATTCAGTAGACGTTGGCTAGCTGTTGGCTAGCTAGGAGTGACTCCTACGTTAAGGACGACAAATAGCTGGCTAGCTAACCTCGGTAAATTAAGATAATCGCTCTAAGACTACACACTCTAAACTACACAATTATCTTGGATACGAAGACAGCAAAGACAACTATGTAGCTAGCTAACACTACACTAATCAAGTCGTTCAGTTGAGTGTGATAGTTACTACAGTGCTACGGTAGACGGTGAACGTTAGCTAGCTGGCTAGCTGCTGGGCAGATAGGAGGACGACGAAATACGATAATTACGCAATTATCTTTGATACAAAGACGGCTATGTAGAGAACCCTAACTCACACAGGCATGTGGTGACAAACTGGATCAGAACATCTACTGCTTTCGCAGTCAGGCACGAGACCGCTTCCTGCTGTAGATGAGCAACCCAGAACTGTGTGAGTGTGTTTGCCTCAAAAAGCATCTTGCTTCAATCAGTTTATTCCAGTTCAGAAAAAAAATATTACTTGTATTTTAACCACAATAGTTGCAACCTAGATGTGTTTTCACCAATCATTTTTACAGTAAGAAGTACAGTTGGTCTGATCATTTTTCATCTTCATAAACTCAGCAAAAAAAGAAACATCCACTTTTCAGGACCCTGTCCTTCAAAGATAATTTGTAAAAATCCAAATACCTTCACAGATCTTCATTGCATAGGGTTTAAACACTCTTTCACATGCTTGTTCAATGAACCATAAACAATTCATGAACATGCACCTGTGGAACGGTCGTTAAGACACTAACAGCTTACAGACGGTAGGCAATTAAGGTCACAGTTACGAAAACTTAGGACACTAAAGAGGCCTTTCAACTGACTCTGAAAAACACCACAAGAAAGATGCCCAGGGTCCCTGCTCATCTATGTGAACGTGCCTTTGGCATGCTGCAAGGAGACATGAGGACTGCAGATGTGGCCAGGGCAATAAATTGCAGTGTCCGTACTGTGAGACACCGAAGACAGCGCTACAAGGAGACAGGATGGACAGCTGATCGTCCTCGCAGTGGCAGACCATGTGTAACAATGCCTGCACAGGATTGGTACATCCGAACATCACACCTGCGGGACAGGTACAGGATGGCAACAACAACTGCCCGAGTTACACCAGGAACGCACAATCCCTCCATCAGTGCTCAGACTGTCCGTAATAGGCTGAGAGAGGCTGGACTGGGGGCTTGTAGGCCTGTTGCAAAGGCAGGTCCTCACTAGACATCACCGACAACAATGTCACCTATGGGCACAAACTCTCTGTCACTGGACCAGACAGGACTGGCAAAAAGTGCTCTTCACTGACAAGTCGCGGTTTTGTCTCACCACGGGTGATGGTCGGATTCGGGTTTATCGTCGAAGGAATGAACGTTACACCGAGGCCTGTACTCTGGAGCGGGATCGATTTGGAGGTGGAGTGTCCGTCATGGTCTGGGGCGGTGTGTCAGAGCATCATCGGACTGAGCTTGTTGTCATTGCAGGCAATCTCAACGCTGTACAGGGAAGACATCCTCCTCCCTCATGTGGTACCCTCCCTGCAGGCTCATCCTGACATGATCCTCCAGCGTGACAATGCCACCAGCCGTACTGCTCGTTCTGTGCGAGATTTCCTGCAAGACAGGAATGTCAGTGTTCTGCCATGTCCAGCGAAGAGCCTGGATCTCAATCCCATTGAGCACGCCTGGGACCTGTTGGATTGGAAGGTGAGGGCTAGGTCCATTCCCCCCAGAAATGTCCGGGAACTTGCAGGTGCCTTGGTGGAACAGTGGGGTAACAGATCACAGCAAGAACTGGCAAATCTGGTGCAGTCCATGAGGACTGCAGTACTTATTGCAGCTGGTGGCCACACCAGATACTGACTGTTACTTTTGATTTTGACCCCCCTTTGTTCAGGGATACATTATTACATTTCTGTTAGTCACATGTCTGTGGAACTTGTTCAGTTTATGTCTGTTGTTGAAGCTTATGCTCATACAAATATGTAAACATGTTAAGTTTTCTGAAAATAAACGCAGTTGACAGTGAGAGGACGTTTCTTTTTTTGTTGAGTTTATATACTGTTACTTAGGGTTGCACACTATCAGTAGCTAGCTAGCTTACTTTGGCTAACGTTAGCTATTAGCTGTGTACAAGGGAATTGTTTGAAAGAGAAACTCACTTCTACTACTGTGAGAGATAGTACTTCCTTATTTCTGCTTATCATCACCTGTTGTAAAATGACAACAATGCCATGCTAGCCGACTTACTTTTCCACTGTCGAAGCAGTTTCCTGAAGCATTCCACCCTGTTCTGAAAGAACTCCCTGCTGTTGATGTTTGGTCAGGTTGTGTCATTTAAATGTTTTCCTTTTGAGATACTTATTACTAAGCACTTCCCCGCACAAAATATATTGTGGGCACTCCTCTTCATTTCTCAAAGTTTGTATGAAAACAAGGGTGCGTTCGTAAATTCGATCTGGCTATCTACTCCGATTTCAGAGCACTCTTGCCTGAGTGTGCCAGAGCGCAGAATAACTGATGCATTTACGAACGCTCAACACCCGTTGAATATGGTCGGTGTCAGTAAACGTTGGGGGAAAAAATGTAATTCAATTGTTGCCAGTAGCACAGTTACAGTCAACAATGCTCTGGATAACATGAAAACAGTATAACCAGCTCTGCTAGAGTGAGTAAAATAGTCTGAGGTGTTCTCTCATTTGTGTCTGGAAGTAAACAGCAAGTTAGCTTCAGTGCTTGACTGCGGTTGTGAGGTCAAAACGCTCGGGTCAACCTTACTCCATTGTACCCCCCGAGAGCGCAAACGCTCTGAATTTACGAAAGGACAATCTGACAACTCTGAATTTACGAACGCGCACTCTGGCACTCCAGATTGAATTTACGAACACCTCCAAGAGAGAGATACTCGTCGCTGTATTTACGTTTCATGATTGAGCTCAGTCAAAATTTGTGGCTAGCTTGACTCCATTTGATGGCAGTGAGTGATGGCGAGTAGGAATGACAAGTCATTGGCGGACAGCACATCATCTGCTGCTGAACGACAGCGCTGCAGCGTGTGGGTCTTGGAGAGATCTTCAAGAAAACTGCAGAAAAAATATCTGGTAAACCGCGAAGCACACGGGCATTTCCCTCCCACTCGGCAGCTTGCCAAACTGACACCGCTGCCAAGCAGAGAGCGCACTGAACAGAGCGCATTTGCACTAGGCCAAATCAATTCCAAGTAATTCATTAAATAATGATACATTTATTCTAACACTTCGCGACCCACCATTAACAGGTGTTGATAAAAGGATATTAGAAGGGTGAGCCGGTTAAGGATCGATTCAGACCAGGTGTTAAAATTGTACGACAAGCGACAGTTTATTTCAGAGGGAGAATATCTGGTACACGTAAATACGGCTCTTCCGTTAGTTCGTGTTGGAACAGCAGGCAGAGAGCGAGTAAACAGTCAGCACAGCCCTTATATACGTCACAGAAAGTAGGTTGACTCTAGGAAGATCGGATCTCCGGATTGGTTCAGCTGGTTGTAGTCTGTAGTCTTCCGCCATTGGCTCAGTTGTCTGTCCGTCATCGTAGAATCTTCTTCGGGCACACAGTGTTCGTTTAAAAGGGAGATTATGTGTGTAATGTGGGAGCTATCCTGTAGGGGACCCCACAGGCTTTACTGTGAAAATACGTTGCTATGTGTTGTCTCAGTTATAACAATGCAATAGCCACGTATTTAGCAGTAGATTGGTCTCCTGCATAATAGCAATTCTTTACACAGGTCTGCGACCGACTTTGTGTCGTGACCCATACTTTTAAGAAAGGCTGCAGTAACACATCGCGACCCACAATTAACAGGTCCGTGGGTCACGACTTAAACTATAAGAAAGGTTGGTTTGGACGCATCCCTATTTTTAGGACTGTTATAAAATTAGTTCAGGGTTAGATCAGAAATGTAATGTCCTCAACTATGGCTTCAGTGAATTAGAATGTAATCATTTAGAGCCTCAAGTTATTCACGTGCTAAAGAAGTTGTTGGGAGGCCTTTATTGCTTTGTTGTTGTTGCTTTACCAATGTATTTAGGTCTATTACAAAGCAATTGAGCATGCAATAGCTGTAATGTGTTGGTTTATACACAATATCTATTTTGTAATGACTGATTATATAATAGCTGATATACAGATCTGCAATATGTGAATAATGCTACTACATGTCTATGGACAACAAGCAAAAATAGCTCATCTAAAAATACAGACTGTGCCAGTTCTATAAATCTCGTTCTCTTTCCCTCCCTTTTCTCATTTCCCCCTCTATCTTTTTCTCTCCCTGTCAGGGCAAAGATGGAAGAGAGTTTTGAGATGTTTGAGGAGGAGTTAGGCAGGCCAGAGCCTCCCCCTCAAAAGCCTGCAGACCAGTTCCAGGTAAGGAACACACACATGCACACACACACACACACACACACACACACACACACACACACACACACACACACACATATATATACACACACACACACTTGGTGTAGACCACTGATGCAACTAAAACTCACTGACCGCAACAAAGAGCATGAGTCAGGCACTGTTTTAGTTCCTGTGGCAGACCATCAATCAAATATTGCTGAGTATTACTGAACCAGGAAACATGAGTGACATAACCAAGCATTGTGATGGCTTTTCTCCTTTACCAGCTGTGTGATCTATAGGTATACTACATGACCAAAAGTATGTGACACTTCAAAATCCTCATTCCAAAATCATGGGCATTAATATTGAGTGGGTCCGCCCTTTGCTGCTATAACTGCCTCCAATCTTCTGGGAAGGCTTTCCACTTGCGTCCATTCAGCCACAAGGGTATTAGTGAGGTCGGCACTGATGTTGGGTGATTAGGCCTGGCTTGCAGTCGGCGTTCCAATTCATCCCAAAGGTGTTCGATGGGGTTGAGGTCAGGGCTCTGTGCAAGCCAGTCAAATTCTTCCACACCAATCTCAACAAACCATTTCTGTATGGATCTCGCTTTGTGCACTGTGGACAGGACAGACAATTTTTATGCGCTACAGCACTCGGCAGTCCAATTCTATGAGCTTGTGTGCCCTACCACTTCTTAGCTAAGCTGTTGTTGTTCCTAGACGTTTCCACATCACAATAACAGAACTTACAGTTGACCGGGTCAGCTCTAGCTGTGCAGAAATTTGACGAAATGACTTGTTGGAAAGGTGGCATCCTATGACGGTGGCATGTTGAAAGAGCTCTTCAGTAAGGCCATTCTGCTGCCAATGTTTGTGCATGGAGATTGCATGGCTATGTGCTTGATTTGATACACCTGTCAGAAACTGGTTTGGCTGAAATAGCCAAACCCACTAATTTGAAGGGTTGTCCACATACTTTTGTGTATATATAGTGTAACTGCCAAAATAAAGGACACCTTGAGTAAATGAGGGATACAAAGTATACTGAAAGCAGGTGCTTCCAAACAGGTGTGGTTCTTGAGGTAATTAAATAATTAACATCCCATCATGCTTAGGGTCATGTATAAAAATGCTGGGCAGGTCCAGTTACCCATTATTTTGGATACCATGGCTATTCCCCCATAGAATGACAATTCCCCCATCCACAGGGGGACGAGTGGAACACTGAATGGTTTGATGAGCATTAAAACGATGTAAACCGTCTGCCATGGCTGTCTTGATGTTAAGAAGCCTTTACATAAAGTGTACTAAAACCATTATGGGCCCTATTTCAGAACACCGGTATCTAATAACGTGATTGGTGCAGCCTGGTGGTATCAGCATACCTCTAAATATTCACCATGCCGTTGAAATATGATCTCTGGTCCTGTGAGCACCGTAGTGTGACTTCACTTCACACAGATGCACTGGGGGAGTTTCAATGACAGTAACTTACTGGCAGCAGAGCTCCTATCCTTAAAGCAAGGGAGGTTAGTTACAACTGAGTATACATTGTCTCTCTTCCTTTCATTTAATTTCTCTCACGTTCCTTTACTTACCGCATTTTACATCATTAGCCGTGAGACTTACCACTAGCTGTTATACAGTACCAAAACCCTGTCCATCCCTGCTAAATGTGACATATGGATGTAACATGATGCTTCTAATACTATACTAAACCAAAATATAAATGCAACATGTAAGGTGTTGGTCCCATGTTTCCTGAGCTGAAATAAAAGATCCCAGAAATGTGTAATACTTAAAAATAAAAAAATAAAAAATAAAAGCTTATTTTTCTAAAATGTTGTGCACAAATTTGTTTACATCCCTGTTAGTGAGCATTTCTCCTGAATAAACAGCATGATCAATACACATGTGCACCTTGTGCTGGGGACAATAAAAGGTTATTCTAAAATGTGCAGCTTTGTCACACAACACAATGCCACAGATGTCTAAAATTTTGAGGGAGCGTGTAATTGGCATGCTGATTGCAGGAATGTCCACCAGAGTTGTTGCCAGATCATTTTATGCTAATTTCCCTACCATAAGTCGTCTCCAACATTTTATCGATGGTAATTTGAACGTACAGAGATACCATAACGAGATTCTGAGGCCCAATGTCGTGCCATTCATCTGCCGCAGTCACCTCATGTACGGCCCCATGTTGCAAGGATCTGTACACAATTCCTGGAAGCTGAAAATTTCCCAGTTCTTCCATGGCCTGCATACTCACCAGACATGTCACCCATTGAGCCTGTTTGGGATGCTCTGGATTGATGTGTTTGGCAGCGTGTTCCAGTTCCCGCCAATATCCAGCAACTTTGCACAGCCATTGAAGAGGAGTGGAACAACGTTCCACAGGCCACAATCAACAGCTTGATCAACTCTATGTGGTGGTCGCACCAGATACTGACTGGTTTTCTGATCCAAGCCCCTACTTTTTAAAGGTATCTTTGACCAACATTCATATCTGTATTCCCAGTCATGTGAAATCCAAATATTAGTGCCTAATTAATTTATTTGAATTTACTATTTCCTTACATGAAATGTAACTCAGTAAAATCTTAGAAATTGTTGCATGTTGCGTTTTTATTTTTGTTCAGTGTATATTATGGTGGTCAACATAGCCCCTGGCTAACTGTACTGTTTCTTTGCAGAAATGTATGCTAAGGAAAGAAGAATAACCCTACAGGAACAGACCATGCCTTCTCAACAGGAACCTCCAATCTTGCAGCAGCAAGTCCCCAAGATAATGCCCAGAGAACCCATTGTCCCCGGCAGAAGCAGTGAGCCCACCTCTCTCTCTCCTCTGTCTCTCTCTGCCCTTCATATCTCTCTCTCTATCTCTCGTTCTCTGTCTCTCTCTCGCTCTCTGTCTCTCTCCCACAATAACATGACAATGTCACCTGATTTATCAGTGGTGGAAAAAGTACCCAATTGTCATACATGAGTAAAAGTAAAGATACCTTTATAGAAAGTTACTCAAGTAAAAGTGAAAGTTGTGCAGTAAAATACTACTTGAGTAAAAGTCTAAAAGTATTTGGTTCTAAATATACCCCGCCTGCCCTAAGGAGAAGGATGCAGTGAACATCAGCCAATTCCGCCCAATCTCCTTACTGAATGTCGAGGGTAAAATATTCATTGCCCAGAGGATGGCCAAGTACCTGCAAAGGAATGCATACTTTGATACATCGATACAGAAGGCAGGAATTTCAGGGTTCTCTGGCTGCTTGGAACATTCCAGCATGATCTGGCACCAGATCAAAATGGCCAAGGTGGAGAAAAGGGACCTCCGTGTAGTCTTCCTCGACCTCGCCAATGCATTTGGCTCTGTGCCCCATGAACTCCTGTGGTCTGCCTTCAGATTTTTCCACATACCGGACACCATCACAACCCTGATGTACCATTTCTCCGTTGGCATTCATAATGGCAATGGAGGTTATCATCAGATCCTCAAAATGGGTTGCTGGTGGACAGCGAGTCGACTCTGGTTTCCGCCTCCCTCCACTCAGAGCCTACATGGACGATATTACAACATTGACCACCACTGTCCCATGCACCAGGAGACTGCTCAGAAAACTCGAGGAGAACATCAGCTGGGCCCGTATGAAGATTAAACCATCCAAGTCACGCAGCATCTCGATTGTGAAGGGAGTACTCTCTGACCTGAAGTTCTTCATCCGAGATGACCAAATCCCAACAGTGTCTGAGCAGCCGGTAAAAAGCCTTGGAAGGTGGTATGATGCAAGCCTGAAGGACAAAGACCAGGTGCAACAGCTGCGTAAAGACATCAGTAGTAGCCTACAGTCCATCGACAACACCCAGATACCTGGAAAGTTAAAGGCCTGGTGTCTGCAATTTGGTCTCCTACCCCGGGTGTTGTGGCCCCTAGCAGTGTATGAGGTTCCAATCTCAACAGTGGAGAAGATTGAAAGAGGAGTCACAGGCTACTTAAAGAAGTGGCTCTGAGTTCCACGATGCCTTACCACCTTAGGCCTCTATGGAGATGGTGTCCTCAAGCTGCCCCTCACCAGTCTAACAGAGGAATTCAAGTGTGCAAAAACCAGGCCCCAGATGACACTGAATGAATCTCGAGATCCAGTGGTGAGCCACAACGCGCCGACCTTGGCAACTGGGCGCAAAAAAAAAAAAAAAGCAGTCCAGGAGGCAACAGCAGCCCTCAGACATGCTGACATTGTGGGTCATGTTCAGCAAGGGAGAGGAGGCCTTGAGCTAACTAGCCGTGCTGCTTGTAGTAAAGCCACTGCACCAGAGCGGCGGAAGATGGAAGTACGCCATCAGGAGGAGGCTGCAAGGTGGGCCAAGGCAGTCTCTCTTGCCAAACAGGGACAGTGGACTCGATAGGACAGTGTGGAGAAGAGGAAGATCAGCTGGAAGGATCTGTGGGCCATGGAAGCGAGGCGGTTGAGCTTTTCCATCAGAGCAACATATGACGTCCTTCCAACACCAGTTAATCTTCACCAATAGTATGGTGAAGATCCGGACTGTGCCCTCTGTTCCATGCCAGCCAACCTCAGGCACATTCTCACAGGGTGTAAAACAAGCCTCACCCAAGGACGCTACACTTGGCGTCACAACCAAGTCCTTAAAAACCTTGCGTCCACCCTGGAGGACAAGCGAGCTGCCACCAACTCCCTACCACCCCCAGCAGCATCACACCCCTTACGGACGACCTTTGTCCGCGAAGGGGCTAAACCACTGAAGAGCGGCTCTACACCATTAGAGCGAGACCAGCTGCGCTTGGCCCGAGACTGGAAAATGCTAGCTGACATTGGCCGGAAACTTGTGTTTCCTCCGGAGATCGCAACCACCACCCTAAGACCTGACATGGTGCTCTGGTCCCGTTCGCTCAAGAAGGTCTTCATCATTGAGCTCACAGTACCCTGGGAGGACTCAGTAGATGAGGCTTATGAGCAAAAACATCTGCGCTATGCCGATCTAGCTGCCGAAGCACGGCATCATGGCTGGAACACAGAAGTCCGACCAGTGGAGGTGGGCTGCAGAGGTTTTGTGGCAACATCTACAACCAGACTGCTTAGAGACCTGGGAATTAAGGGCCAGAGCCAGCGTTCGGCAATCAAAGCTGTATCGGAGGCGGCAGAAGGCAGCAGTCAGTGGCTCTGGATAAAGAGGAAAGACCCCAGCTGGGCCCAGAAGTGAGAGGGCCAGGAGGTATGCGGTCAACAATGCTTGACTCAGGGAGGACGCCCCTGCCATGCATAGTCCCATGGGAAGTTGGCTATCAACAACAAGGCAACTCCTATGACTAATTGGGAATGGGACGCAAGCGTAGGATTGATCACCCTGTCGCTGGTTGCCTTTGGGGAGGGTGTATAGTGTGAAAGGCCGAAACACCCTAGGAACCAAAGGTACATTACTGGCGATGCGCTCCCCAAATTTCACCAGGCTCACTGTTCATGAACTCTTGGAAGTGCTTGCACAAAGGATAGTAACATCTCATCCTGTGTTCCTGGAATCAAAGTACCTAAAGTATAAATAATAAAAAATTCCTTATATTAAGAAAAGCAGACAGCACCATTTTCTTGTTTTTAAAATGTATGGATACATTTACATTTAACATTTAAGTAATTTAGCAGACGCTCTTATCCAGAGCGACTTACAAATTGGTGCGTTCACCTTAAGACATCCAGTGGAACAGCCACTTTACAATAGTGCATCTAAATCTTTTAAGGGGGGTGAGAAGGATTACTTTATCCTATCCTAGGTATTCCTGAAAGAGGTGGGGTTTCAGGTGTCTCCGGAAGGTGGTGATTGACTCCGCTGTCCTGGCGTCGTGAGGGAGTTTGTTCCACCATTGGGGGGCCAGAGCAGCGAACAGTTTTGACTGGGCTGCGCGGGAACTGTACTTCCTCAGTGGTAGGGAGGCGAGCAGGCCAGAGGTGGATGAACGCAGTGCCCTTGTTTGGGTGTAGGGCCTGATCAGAGCCTGGAGGTACTGAGGTGCCGTTCCCCTCACAGCTCCGTAGGCAAGCACCATGGTCTTGTAGCGGATGCGAGCTTCAACTGGAAGCCAGTGGAGAGAGCGGAGGAGCGGAGTGACGTGAGAGAACTTGGGAAGGTTGAACACCAGACGGGCTGCGGCGTTCTGGATGAGTTGTAGGGGTTTAATGGCACAGGCAGGGAGCCCAGCCAACAGCGAGTTGCAGTAATCCAGACGGGAGATGACAAGTGCCTGGATTAGGACCTGCGCTGCTTCCTGTGTGAGGCAGGGTCGTACTCTGCGGATGTTGTAGAGCATGAACCTACAAGAACGGGCCACCGCCTTGATGTTAGTTGAGAACGACAGGGTGTTGTCCAGGATCACGCCAAGGTTCTTAGCGCTCTGGGAGAAGGACACAATGGAGTTGTCAACCGTGATGGCGAGATCATGGAACGGGCAGTCCTTCCCCGGGAGGAAGAGCAGCTCCGTCTTGCCGAGGTTCAGCTTGAGGTGGTGATCCGTCATCCACACTGATATGTCTGCCAGACATGCAGAGATGCGATTCGCCACCTGGTCATCAGAAGGGGGAAAGGAGAAGATTAATTGTGTGTTGTCTGCATATATGGATAGACAGGGGCACACTCCAACACTTTAGAAACAATGCATTTGTGTTTAGTGATTCCTCCAGATCAGAGGCAGTAGGGATGATATGTTCGTGAATTGGACAATTTTCCTATCGTGCTTAGCATTTAAAATGTAATGAGTACTTTTGGGTGTCAAGGTAAATGTAGGGAGTAAAAAGTACATTATTTTCTTTAGGAATGTAGTGAAGTAAAAGTAAATCATGTAAATATTAGTCGGCCTCCTGAGTGGTGCTGCGATCTTAGGCACTGCATAGCAGTTCTTGAGGCGTCACTACAGACCCGGGTTCGATCCAGGGCTGTGTCGCAGCCGGCCGCGATCGAGAGACGCATGAGGCAGCGCACAATTGGCCCAGCGTCGTCCAGGTTAGGGGAGGGTTTGGCCTAACGGGATCTCCATGTCCCATTGCGATCTAGCAACACCTGTGGCAGGCCGGGCGCATGAACGCTGACATGGTTGCCAGTTGTACGGTTTTTCCTCAGACACATTGGTGTGACTGGCTTCCTGATTAAGCGAGCATTGTGTCAAGAAGCAGTGTGGCTTGGAAGGGTCATGTTTCGGACAAGCCCGTACGGGAGTTGCAGCGATGGGACAAGACTGTAACTACCAATTGGATGTCATGAAATTTGGGATAAAAAAGGGGTGAAATATATATAGTAGTACCAGTCAAAGGTTTGGGCACACCTACTCATTCTTAATTTTTACTATTTTCTACATTGTAGAATAATAGTGAAGACATCAAAACTATGAAATAACAACAATAGAATCATGGAGTAACCAAAAAAGTGTTAAACAAATCAAAATATATTTTTGATTTTAGATTCTTCAAAGTAGCCACCCGTTGCCTTGATGATAGCTTTGCACACTCTTGGCATTCTTTCAACCAGCTTTGTGAGGAATGCTTTTCCAAAAGTCTTGAAGGAGTTCCCACATATGCTGAGCACTTGATGGCGGGCTTTCCTTTCGCTCTGTGGTCCAACTCATCCCAAACCATCTCAATTGGGTTGATGTTGGGTGATTGTGGAGGCCAGGTCATCTGATGCAGCGCTCCATCACTCTCCTTCTTGGTCAAATAGTCCTTACACAGCCTGGAGGTGTGTTGGGTCATTGTCCTGTTCAAAAACAGATGATAGTCCCACTAAGCGCAAACCAAATGGGACTAAGCGCAAACCAAATCGCTGTAGAATGCTGTGGTAACCATGCTAGATAAGTGTTCCTTGAATTCTAAATAAATCCCAGACAGGGTCACCAGCAAAGCACCCCCACACCATCATACCTCCTCCTCCATGCTTCACGGTGGGAACCACACATGCAGAGATCATCTGTTTGCACCTACTGTGCGTCACAAAGACATGGCGGTTGGAACCAAAAAAAAGTACAGATTTCCACTGGTCTAATGTCTATTACTTGTGTTTCTTGGCCCATGCACGTCTTTTAGTAGTGGTTTCTTTGCAGCATTTTGACCATGAAGGCCTGATGCACGCAGTCTCCTCTGAACAGCTGATGTTGAGATGTGTATGGTACTTGAACTCTGTGAAGCATGTATTTGGGCTGCAATCTGAGGTGCAGTTAACTCTAATGAACTTATCCTCTGCACCAGAGGTAACTCTGGGTCTTCCTTTCCTGTGGCGGTCCTCATGAGAGCCAGTTTCATCATAGCACTTGATGGTTTTTGCGATTGCACTTCAAGAAACTTTAAAATTCTTGACATTTTCTGGATACACTGACCGTCATGTCTTAAAGTAATGATAGACGTTTGTTTCTCTATGCTTATTTGAGCTGTTCTTGCCATAATATGGACTTGGTCTTTTACCAAATCTTCTGTATACCTACCCTTCCTTGTCACAACACAACTGATTGGCTCAAACGCATTAAGGAAAGAAATTCCACAAAAAAAACATGTGTTAATTAAAATGCATTCCAGGTGACTACCTCATGAAGTTGGTTGACATATTAACACTTTTTTGGTTACTACATGATTCCATATGTGCTATTTCATAGTTTTGATGTCTTCACTATTATTCTACAATGTAGAAAATACTAAAAATAAATTAAAACCCTTGAATGAGTAGGTGTGTCCAAACCTTTGACTGGTACTGTATATATAAATAGTAAAGTAAAGTAGAAATACTCCAAAAAACTACTTAAGCAGTACTTCAAAGTACTTTACGCACTTTACTTTACGACACTGTGATTTATGCTGTTATAACCCGTGTCTTTCCCTCTGTCTCTGCATTCGTCAGTGTCTCTGCGTAAGGCTATATCCCCCCAGAACCTGAGCCAGATAGAGACAACCTGGGAAGGGGTCACACTTAACCGCTGTCTGCTCATAGCTATCACAATCCTGTTGCTCAGCTCCGGCTTTCAGAAACTACATGGCATGTACACTAGTGTGGACCACAGTCCACTACACTTACGATGTACAATTATGTTGAGTTGTTAAAGCACAATTAATATTAATTTAGGGGGGTAAACTTTAACTCAAACCAGTCAGTGACAATGACACATACAGACACACGTTTTTGTTGTAGGTTGCCATCCATAATTTGAACGCCCTGTCATCCTATATAAACCATTAAAGGTTGACGGCCTGTGGAGGAAAAGGAGTATGCTGATGTGCTGACTATGAGGCACTCTGCATTGAGACACAAAGTCCAACCACAGGAGGTAGTGGCACAGAAACAAAATACTCACCTGTCTCTCCGGGCTCAGAATCCTCATTCCCAACATGGTATGAATTACAGGAGATTTGCTGCAAAGTGCCACTCCTAAGGGCTGCAGTGTGTGCTGGTTTTCATTTGCACTTTGCAAATCAGCCACTGCTGCACTGGCGGTTAGCTGGAGCATCCAATCAAATGGCTGGCTTCTCAAGGACATTTAGGTGACACCGGGTGTGTATGGAATCATACTTCTATAATATTTAGTAGGTATGAGTATATGTGAACATTTATTAGGTAGTATACACATTCAGTTAATGCATACACATTCAGTGACATTCAGTGAAATAATGTGTATGTGACCTCTAAATTCCTCAAAAACATTTTTTATTATACCCCTGAATAAGAGGAGGCTGGTGGGCGGAGCTATAGGAGGAGGGGCTCAATGTAATGGCTGTAATTAAATACATGGAACGGTATCAAACATAGAGTAACCATGTTTGACTCGGTTCTATTTATTGATTCCAGCCATTACAATGTGCCCGCACTCATATGTCTCCTCTCACCAGCCTCCTCTGCCCTGAATGCATTGAGGGCTGAGACCTCTGTGTCTCGTCGATGAGTGATTGTATGCTGAAGTTTGCAAACAAACTATATACTATACGGAACACAAAAATAAATGCAACATGTAACGTGTTTGTCCCATGTTTCAGGAGTTGAAGTAAAAGATCCCAGAAATGTTCTATATGCACAAAAAGCTTATTTCTCTAAAACTTTGTGCACAAATGTCTTTACATCCCTGTTAGTGAGCCTTTCTCCTTTGCCAAGATAATCTATCCACCTGACAGATGTAGCATATCAAAAAGCTGATTAAACAGCATGACCACTTTGCACTGGAGACAATAAAAAGCCACTCTAAAATGTGCAGTTTTGTCACACAACACAATGCCACATATGTCTAAAGGTTTTGGGGGACCGTGCGATTGGCATGTGATTGGCATGCATTTATTTACCATAAGCCACCTCCAATGTCATTTTGGAGAATTTGGCAGTACGTCTACCTTGCCTCACAACCGCAGACCACGTGTAACCACGCCAGCCCAGGACCTCCACATCCGGCTTCTGCACCTGCGGGTTCGTCTGAGACCAGCCACCTGGACAGCTGATGAAACTGTGGGTTTGCGCAACCGAAGAATTTCTTCACAAACTGTCAGAAACCGTCTCAAGGAAGCTCATCTGCGTGCTCGTCGTCCTTACCAGGGTCTTGACCTGACTGCAGTTTGGCATTGTAACTGACTTCAGTGGGCAAATGCTCACCAAATGCTCACCTTTGATGGCCACTGGCATGCTGGAGAAGTGTGCTCTTCACGGATTAATCCAAGTTTCAACTGTACCGGGCAGATGGCAGACAGCGTGTATGGCGAGCATTTTGTAGGCGAGCATTTTGCTGACGTGAACATTGTGAACAGAGTGTGCCATGGTGGCGGTGGGGTTATGGTATGGACAGGCTGGATTCACCAGCGTGTTCCAGTTCCCGCCAATAATCAACAGCTTTGAAGAGCCATTGAAGAGGAGTGGGACAACATTCCACAGGCCACAATCAACAGCCTGATCAACTCTATGCGGTAGTCACAACAGATACGGACTGGTTTTCTGATCCACGCCCCTACCTTTTTTTAAAGGTATCTGTGACCAACATATTTAAATCTGTATTCCCAGTCAAGTGTAATCCATAGATTAGGGCCTAATTTATTTATTTAAATTGACTGATTTCCTTATATGAACTGTAACTCAGTAAAATCTTGGAAAATGTTGCATTTTTATATAACGTAGTAATGACCATTTCCTGTTTCCTGCAGCCTGAGACCTCTTTGTATGAGGTGTTGTTCTGGTGGTTACCTGACTTTAATGACGAAGATGATGACGGGGAAACCAAACAAGGTCAATTGAAGAAGGGGGTCAGAGAGAGGTCCCTGAAGGGCCTGAGAAGCAGGGGAACACCAGAGAGAATACTTTCCAAAGGCAGAGAAGGGGAGGAAAAGAGGGCTAAGAGAGAGGGAAGAAGAAACTAAGCTGAAGAAAAAGGGAAAACAGGTCAAGCTGAGAGGAGAGGAAAAATAAGTGGCGGAAAATGGAGGAGGAAGTTAAACCCATGATACAAAAGGTTAAGAAATGAAAAGCCAGCAAATCATAGGAGGGAAAATGTTATGCAGTCTGATGAAGAATTAAGTAAAGGAATACAACAGTAGTTCTACATAATAGTAAAATAAGGTAATGTGGATGGGTTCTCTGCACAAATGAATGTTCCAACTATAATTGCTGCTGGCTCTTTGGCAGCCATTGCAAGTGCCAGTCAGAAGAGAAGCATGACTGATTTCCCAGTCTGCCATGTCTTTGTTGCTTAGAATATTGTTCAGTGATGCCGTTTTGAAAATGTTGGTTTGTATTATAAAGTTGAGCAAGACGTCTCATTTGAGTAATTGTCTGGGTGCTATTGTAAACCAACATGTCCTCTATGCTTATTTTCATTTTTCAATGTATTGTTATTTGGACCCTTGATTGTTGTTACTGTTGTTCCATTGACAGTATTATTATTTTAATTGTTAATGTTGTAAATCTCCAGAGTAAGCTTTGGCAATATGCATATTGTTACATCATGCCAATAAAGCAAATTGAATTGCTTTATTGGGGACTCTTTGTAGGGACTATGGGAATGTTTCAGATTGCCTATAACTGCTGGGCAACTGTTACAAAAAAATAAAAAATGCATTAATCTGAAATCCTTTTTTTGCTACCCTAATTGTCAATAAAGCTTTCCCTGTTATGTATCATATCTTTGCCTCTAAACACATTTTATTTTCAGCCAAGCACACAGAGAAAGATCATGATACACTTTTCCACATGTTTTATTATAAAAAAGAACCTTAAAATATGTTGTTTCATACACAAGACTCAACATTTACAATACAGCAGGATCCTATTAATATTGGTGCCATCACAAAGTACCTAAAACAATGGATATCTTCCTATAGCCACACTAGCATAACACTTAAAGCTTGCACATTATATTGCCTCATTCTAAAAATGGTATGATAGTGTGGATATTAGACGAGCATGATAAATACAATGCCTTGGCAACTGTGTACAAAACCTATTGAATATGGCCCATTTTGCATCTGTAGAATATATGTAGGTATACAAAGTTTCTTTCAGAGTTTAGAAAAAGTACATCGCACAATGAAACAGTACACTTGACATAGTCCTAAAATGGGGCACTGTTATAGCAACCAAATGATAGGCAAACAATCTAACAGAAGGATGATGTGCTGGTTGGAGATCAGTTGTTTTGATGGGGCATTCCTTCATGGCTGTCAGAGGGGAGTGGGGGTCTCATCAGGGGTGGCATACCCATTCCGGGGCCACTGTGCTGCATTTGATGGTGTTGGTGCATCTGGGGAGGGCCGGGGGCGCCAGGGGGTAAAGGGGGCATATTCATCCCCCCTGGTAGTGGAGGGGGCATGGGCTCACTGGGGGGTCGAGGCCCCATCCCACTCATCAGGGGAGGTGGGCGCTTTATACCTATGGGGGGTACGGGTCCGCTGGGTGGGGCGAGGGCTTTCTCCATCTTGAAGTGGAACTGCAGGAAGAACTGGAGAGGGATGGTACATTTAGTTGGATTCCATTAATACCTAAATATACTTCAAAAACCAAGTCAGATAAGATCAACCATGGGACTGTCAACACCAAATGTACTTTACCTGTTTTGTATCTTTGTTCCAGTGGGTCCAGAAGCGACTCTCGCCTTTATCAATCTCTCTGCTTGGCACCTGCATAAATATAGAAGATACCAAAAAGGTATGAGTTGTCATTCATAGGAAAACTGAACGAAGCAAAGACAAATGAGAGTGATTGGGGATTTTCTTAGGTCCAAATAAAGACACGCACACACCTTGAAGGCGATCGTCTCGTAGGGCTCTGCAGCCAGTAGAAGGTACTGCCAACGACGGTCTGGGGGCTCGATGCGCTGCTCGTATGCAGACATGAAGCGATGCCTGGGTCCTATGCCCTCTGCTATCTCTGGGTAATCAATCTGATAGGGGAGGAAGAGAAAGTAGCCAGTGTCTCAGAAAATGCAGCCCAAAGTGCCAACAGTAACGTTTGGTGGAGGAGGTGGAGGAGGAATAATGGTTTGGGCTAGGCCATACAACATTTTATTGTATTAAATCATGATATAGTCTATAAATTGTGCATTTAGGCTGTGACATACTTAGAATGAAATACAAATTAAACAGTGCCTTTGAAATCATTTTAAGAATTCATGCAAACGACACCATTCTGTTGGAGGCCACGGACCCTTCTTTGGACACTGTTAACAAACCTCCAAATGAGCTTCAACATCATACAACACTCCTTCCATGGCCTCCAACTCCTCTTAAATGCTAGTAACACGAAATGCATGCTTTTTAACCGATTGCTGCCCTCACCCGCCCACCCGACCAGCATCACTACTCTGCATGGTTCTGACTTAGAATGTGGACAACTATAAATACCTAGGTGTCTGGCTAGACTGTAAACTCTCCTTCCAGACTCACATTAAGCATCTCCAATCCAAAGTTAAATCTAGAACTGGCTTCCTATTTTGAAAACAAAGCCTCCCTCACTCATGCTGCCAAACATACCCTTGTAAAACTGACTATCCTACCGATCCTTGACTTCGGCGATTCATTTACAAAATAGCTTCCAATACTCTTCTTAACAAATTGGATGCAGTCTATCACAGTGCCATCCGTTTTGTCACCAAAGCCCTATATACTACCCACCACTGAAACCTGTATTCTCTTGCTGGCTGGTCCTCGCCACATATTTGTCGCCAAACCCACCGGCTCCAGGTCATCTATAAGTCTTTGCTAGGTAAAGATCCGCCTTATCTCAGCTCACTGGTCACCATAGCAACACCTACCCGTGTATATTTCACTGGTCATCCCCAAAGTCAACCCTTCCTTTGGCCGCCTTTCCTTCCAGTTCTCTGCTGCCAATGACTGGAACGAATTGCAAAAATCACTTAAGTTGGAGACATATCTCCCTCACTAACTTTAAGCGTCAGCTGTCAGAGCAGCTTACCGATCTCTGCAGCTGTACACAGCCCATCTGTAAATAGCCCATCCAACCAACTACCTACTTCATCCCTATATTTGTTTTTGTTTTGTTTTTCTGCTCTTTTGCAGACCAGTATTTCTACCTGCACATCCTCATCTGCACATATCACTCCAGTGTAAATTGCTATATTGTAATTACTTCACCACTATTGGCCTATTTATTGCCTTACCTTCTTACTTAATTTGCACACACTGTATACATATTTTTTTATTGTGTTATTGACTGTACGATTGTTTATCCCATGTGTAACTCTGTGTTGTTTTTGTTGCACTGCTTTGCTTTATCTTGGCCAGGTCGCAGTTGTAAATGAGAACTTGTTCTCAACTGGCCTACCTGGTTAAATAAAGGTGAAATTAAAATGTAAACAAAAAAATTTAGTTACTTTTTAGAAACACGAGTTTGACCAGTCTGTGGCTTCAGGCTTTTGGGATAAATGTCTTTTAGATTCCACAATGATTCTTTAGTTGTGGACACTACATCACTGCACTCCCTCTTGGACCTCGTCTTTGTAAGTCACCTTGATTTAGCACCTGTGTGTTTAATCAGTTTCTTTATGAAAATATTTAACAAACTCCATGACATTAGCAAAGGGCTATTTGCAGCACACAAGTAGACTACAAATGCATGCTGGGGCAGGCATGCCCTGAGCTTGTGATGTGAGCGCTACTGGAGCGAAATTGGGGCAAGCGAGAATGCCAACGCTCCAGCCTTTGGGAATCTCGCTCCACTCTCCAGTCAAATTGGGCACTCTCCACTCCTCGCCAGCTCCGCTCACATACTCTGATTCAGACTCACCTGGAAAAGTAAAGACTGTTGCCCGCTCTCTGGATCTCTCTGTTTTGTTACTGTTGAGAAGGGAAATAATATCAATACATTACATTAGATTGTTCTAGAGTCATCAAATCCTTTGAGAGCCTGATGATGACTAACAAAACACATATTAACCTACCTTTGTACCCCGGTCGACCAATTTTCACAAATTTCTTGACCTCAACCTTCACCTTTTCGGGGGCTGGTTGGGCGGGAGCTTCTTTTGCTTCTTTGGCTGCTCTTCTCGCTCTGCATTCAACAAAATAGAGAAGTGAGCACAACCAAATATACACAGTGCTAAAATGACACAAAAGTAGTAGTAATCCATATGTACTTACAAATTTGTTTGATGCTTCTTTCCCTGTGTATGGGCCAGGTAGCTGCCCTGTAAAGAGAAAACAACAATTGTTAAAATCTGTAATTCCAATGACAATTGATCATCATATAAAGAGTTATGTTAAAATGAGCACTTCCTTACCTCATTGTTGTGGAGTGTCAGACACAGTTTACACTCATAAGAGCCCAGATGGTTCTTCATGAAATAGGGGTCCTTGTTGATGTCAATGGTCTCCAGAGCCAGCTGGCGGAGCCGCTCTCGCCGGTCCCGGTTGCTCTCCGAGGAGGACGCAACCCCACCACTCCCAGTCTTGCCCCCAGCTCTGTGTTGGAAATCCATTTTGCAGGGAAATGGATTCACTCACAGTCAAAACACTCAACTCCACCTCCTGGACAACTGGTCAAATACTCAAGGTAGATGTCTTCACTCTGGAGAAACATATTGGGGAAAAAAAGTTTAACAATTTAAAAAGGTACGTTTTTTCACTTGTGCATTTGGGGAGCATCTTTGGAAAATGAAATGAAGACTTGAAATTGTACCAAATTAAATAACATTTGTTCAGCTTAGCTAACTAGTAACATTCGCAGACCATGGCACCTAGCTAGCAATTAGGGTCCAACTAACTAAAGCTACTATTCAAACGTAGTTTGTTACATACATTTCTACACCAAAAGCAAGAGGCCTAACAATGCATGTAATTACACTATTATAAGACAACTACTATAGGCTATAGTATAGCTATCTTATACACTGGGTTTTGGTGCAGAGGGTGGATTAGCTAGCTATGCTAATATTAGCTTGTGTTAGCTTTGTTTGAGGTAACCGGCAAAGCAGCTACGACTTTAACGAACAAAACGCGACTTATTTTCATATCTGTTGCTGTGGTAAATGTAGGTGCATCTAATCAAGTTAATGGAATATCTTTAATATCTCATTTACCACAGAATTACTCGTTTTTAAACTCACCAATTCCTCAACGTTTGCGTCACGCCGTTCACAACGTAAACACTAATGCGCATAGGCAAACTTCCGTTTCGTACATGTGTATAACTTTATTGACAAAACTACACAACACATAGTTCAAACAATGTATTTTTGATATATTTTACGAGATAGTTCAGCAGAAACGTGAATATTTGAAGTTAAGCCTCTAAAATGCAAGACGTCCGTTTGTCTATAATGTATAGCCTACAATGTTCAAATGCGTATTTTGTATTTATTTAACTAGGCAAGTCAGTTAACAGTTAACAGGAACAGTGGGTTAACTGCCTTTAAAAAAAAGATATATATATATTTGTTTTATTACCCATGTAGAAAAAGTCTGTATACATACAATAAGTATATACATAGACAATAATAACATATGCTAGGGGGTACAACAAATTACAGATTATACAAAGACCTTAAAAGAAACACACATATTGATTGTTTTAACAGCTTTCTTATTAGAAGAATGTAGAATGGTCCTAATGTACTGCTCAAATTCCTTATAGAATACACGGAAGAGTGTTTTTTTATTAGTGAATTTACATTTATGAATGTGAAATTTGGCATTAGCAAAATTAGATTTATGAGGTAAAATTGTTTTCCTTTATCTTTATTATGGTAAAGGAAACCGAGCAGCACATTCTCCCATAACAAACAAAAGTCATCAAGAAAATTAACAATTATAAAACTGTGAATATCTTTCCATAATTGTTTTACATGTAGACAATGCCAAAATAAATGTGAAACTGTTTCTGGATGCTCAACACAAAAAGTACAATCAACATTAGTGTATTTTTGGAGTTTCTTCAGGTAATGATTCGCAGGGTATACTTATGGATCATTCTTAAAGAGACCTCTTTGGCCTTGTTAACAAGCAAGTATTTGTGTGGTAATAACCAGACTTTTTCCCAACATATATTAGTGACCAATGTATTCCAGTAACTTGTGACGTAAGGATTGGATACAATTCCCTTTGAAATAAAGCATGTATACATCTGTTGTTCTGAGGGAGCAAGGAGAAACATATTTTCCCTATTGGAGAGTCAACTGGATTAAGCGAAGGTAGGTCAAGAAGGTGAGGTCTGGCTACACCTCTAAATAACATGAGAGTTCCAGAAGGAATTACAGTTAACTGCCTTGTTCAGGGGCAGAATAACAGATTTTTACCTTGTCAGCCCGGGGATTCGATCTTGCAATCTTTCGGTTAGTCCAACTCTCTAACCACTAGGCTACCCTGCCACCTATCTTTTTCTTTCTTTGTTTTTTTATTTGTTGCTTCACACGAACATTGTACATAATAATAGACATATATCACAAATAACAAAAGCCCAAAGAAAAGTAAATAAGAAATAAACCAGACAGACACAAAAAAAGTATATTACACTATATAGTTTACATTCTGACAAAATACTGTAGACACTTCTTTGATCATTTGCTATTTATACCTTTCAGGGACGTTATATAATATTCTAAATCATTTAGAAAAATATTTAAACTTTTTTTTAAACCCTTGAACGTAATTTAATGGATTAAACATTTTCCCTATAAAATTAACAAGTTAATGTATTGGCAGTCACTTTGGCATTCACTGTGCGTGTATGTAAACATTCAAAATAATACAACATTTGGTAATGCTTACATGTTTACCCATCTTATCACTAATATATCTTTTCATATTATATTAACAATCAAATATTTGTTCAAATGCTTATCATTCCTACCCAATTGTCAGCGATTGGGTGCAGAGATGTAGCAGAGTCAGGCGCAGGACACAGGTTTGAGCAACACAACGGAGTTTACTCAAAAAAGTTCAGCAAAAATTCCAAATAGGAACATACATACACACTAGCACATACAACAACCACTTAAGACACCAACAATCACGTACAGAACAGAAATGTATGCCAGAGGGTGAAATAAGAAACATGATATGGGAATTGAAACCAGGTGTGTGTAATACAGACAAAACAAAACGAAACTGAAACGTGGATCGGTGGTGACTAGAAAGCCTGTGACGTCGACCGCCGAACACCACCCGAACAAGGAGAAGGGCCGTCTTCGGCAGAAGTCGTGACAGTACCCCCCCCCCCCCCCCCCCCCCCCCTTCGACACCAGCCTCGGGGACGACCCGGAGGACGGGACGCATGGCGATCCGGGTGGAGACGGTGAAACTCCTGTAGCAATGAAGGATCTAGGATGTCCTCCACCGGTACCCAGCATCTCTCCTCCGGGCCGAACCCCTCCCACTCCACGAGGTACTGAAGGCCCCTCGCCCGACGCCTTGAGTCCATGATGGCTCGTACGGTATACGCCGGGACCCCCTCGATGTCCAGAGGGGACGGAGGAACCTCCCGCACCTCAGACTGCTGGAGCAGACCAGCCACCACCGGCCTGAGGAGAGACACATGGAATGAGGGGTTAATGTGATAATCATGGGGGATTTGTACCTATAACAAACCTCGTTCAGTCTCCTCAGGACTTTAAATGGCCCTACAAACCGCGGACCCAGCTTCCGGCAGGGCAGGTGAAGGGGCAGTTTTCGGGTCGAGAGCCAGACCCAATCCCCCGGTGCATACACCGGGGCCTCACTGCGGTGGCGGTCGGCACTCGCCTTTTTCCTCCTGACGGCCCGTTGTAGCCGCACATGGGTAGCGTTCCATGTCTCCTCTGAGTGCCGAAACCATTCATCCACCGCAGGAGCTTCAATCTGGCTCTGATGCCATGGTGCCAGGACCGGCTGATAACCCAGCACACACTGAAACGGTGATAAGTTGGTAGAGGAGTGGCGGAGGGAGTATTGGGCCATCTCCACCCAGGGGATTTAAACCACCCACTCCCCCGGCAGGTCCTGGCAATAGGACCGCAGATACCTACCCACATCCTGGTTGACTCTTTCCACCTGCCCGTTACTCTCGGGGTGGAAACCTGAGGTAAGGCTGACCGAGACCCCCAGGCGTTCCATAAACTCGCTCCAGACTCTAGACGTGAATTGGGGACCCCGATCAGAAACTATATCCTCAGGTACCCCGTAGTGCCCCGTAGTGCCGGAGTACGTGGGTGAACAGGGCTTCCGCAGTTTGTAGAGCCGTAGGGAGACCGGGCAAAGGAAGGAGACGGCAGGACTGAAAACCGATCTACAACGACCAGGATCGTGGTGTTACCCCGCGACGGGGGAAGAGCCGTCACGAAATCCACCGACGGTTGTGACCACGGTTGTTGTGGAACGGGAAGGGGTTGTAATTTCCCTCTGGCCAGATGTCTAGGTGCCTTGCACTGTGCGCATACCGAACAGGAGGAAACATAAACCCTCACGTCCTTAGCTAAAGTGGGCCACCAGTACTTCCCAGCAAGGCTGGTCATCCGATGCCAGGATGACCAGAGGAGGGTGACATGTGAGCCCAACAGATCAAACGATCGCGGACATCAAACGGAACGTACAGACGCCCAGCTGGACACTCAGTGGGAGTGGGCCCTGCACGTGACGCCTGCTCGATGTCCACGTCCTCCTCCCATACCACCGGTGCCACCAGGCGAGAAGCTGGAATTATGGGAGTGGGATCCGTGGACCGCTCCTCTGTATCATACAGCCGGGACAGTGCGTCTGCCTTAACGACCTGGGAACCTGGTTTGTAGGAAAGGGTGAAAACAAAACGGGTGAAAAACATGGCCCACCTTGCCTGGCGAGGGTTCAGTCTCCTCGCTGCTCGAATGTACTCCAGAATGTGGTGGTCAGTCCACATGGGAAAAGGGTGTCTAGCCCCTCCCAGCCAATGTCTCCATGCTTTCAGAGCCTTGACAACAGCCAACAACTCCCGGTCCCCCACATCATAGTTTCGCTCCACCGGGCTGAGCTTCTTCGAAAAGAATGCACAGGGGCGGAGCTTTAGTGGCGTACCCGAGTGCTGAGACAGCACAGCCCCTATCCCTGCCTCCGACGCGTCCACCTCAACTATGAACGCTAAGGAGGGATCAGGATGAACCAGCACAGGAGCCGAGGTAAACAGAGCCTTCAGGTGACCAAAAGCCCTGTCCGCCCCAGCTGATCACTGCAGTCGCACTGGTCCCCCCTTCAACAGTGAGGTAATGGGAGCCGCTACCTGACCAAAACCCCGGATAAATATCTGGTAGTAGTTGGCAGACCCTAAAAACCGCAACTGAAATGCGGTCAATCTCCATCTCTTCCCCTGACGCTGAAAAGCGGTACCCTAGGAAGGAGATTTCTCAGCCTTGATGTACAGGTCATGTTCCAACAGTCGACCAAGCACCCTGCGTACCAGGGACACATGCTCGGCTCGTGTAGCGGAGTATATTAGAATGTCATCTATAGACACCACTACACCCTGCCCGTGCAGGTCCCTGAAAATCTCATCTACAAAGGATTGGAAGACTGATGGATCATTCATTAACCCGTACGGCATGACGAGGTACTCATAATGCCCAGAAGTGGTGCGAAATGCTGTCTTCCACTCATCTCCCGCCCGGATACGCACCAGGTTGTAAGCGCTCCTGAGGTCCAATTTTGTGAAGAAGCTCGCCCCGTGTAATGACTCGGTCATACTGGCTATGAGCAGTAGCGATAAACTGTATTTTACCGTGATCTTATTTAAACCTCGATAATAAATTCATGGGCGCAAACCTCCATCCTTCTTCTTCACAAAAAATAAACTTCGAGGAGACAGGTGAGATGGAAGGCTGAATGTATCCCTGTCCCAGAGATTCGGTGACATATGTCTCCATAGCCACCGTCTCCTCCTGTGACAGAGGATACACGTGACTCCTGGGAAGTGCAGCTTCTACCAAGAGATGTATCACACAATCCCCCTGTCGATGGGGTGTTAATTGAGTCGCCTTCTTTTTACAGAAGGCAAGTGCCAAATCGGCATATTCGGGGTGAATGTGCATGGTGGAAACCTGGTTTGGACTTTCCACTGTAGTGGCACCTAAGGAAACACCTACACACCTCCCTGAACACTGACAGGACCATCCCTTGAGAGCCCTCTGTTGCCACAAAATAATATGATCATGAGAGGCCAACCAGGGAAGGCCCAACACAACAGGAAACGCAGGAGAGTCGATCAGGAAGAGACTAATTCTCTCCTCGTGACCCCCCTGCATTCTCATAGCAATGGGCGCTGTGACCTCCCCAATTAGCCCTGACCCAAAGGACGACTATCTAAGGCATGTACAGGAAAGGGAACATCAACAGGAACAATAGGGATCCCTAATCTATGTGCCAAGGTGCGGTCAATAAAGTTCCCAGCTGCGCCTGAATCTACTAGCGCCTTATGCTGGGAATGCGGGGAAAACTCAGGAAATTCCATAGGTAACCACATGTGTGCAAATAACTTAATTTAGAGGAAATTTAGGAAATTCTTAAATCAATAATTGACTTGTGGGTGATAACCTCAAGCCTTGATCCCAACACTGTAAAGGTAAAAATACTGCCTTCCATCCTGACGGATCATAAAGTCATATGACTGTGCAGTAATAATGGTCAGAACCGGGAAAAAAGAACTTGAGAAAAATGAAGCCGGGAAAGTACGCTGGTAAGACTTGACAAGACAAGATGAACTGGCAACAGAAAAACAGAGAACACAGGTATAAATACACAGGGGATAATGGGAAGATGGGCGACACCTTGCGGGGGGTGGAGACATGCACAAAGACATGTGAAAAAAGATCAGGGTGTGACAGAAATAGAGGTTGAGGATAGAGGGAGGACAGGAATAAAAACAAACAAAATATACCAATTTTAAAATAGACTGTGTCCATAAAATGTATATAGTATGTATAAGCTGTAAGTAGAGGCCTGTTGTTGTTGTTCACTAGTTTACACCAATTAGGGGAGGGTTAGAAAGTAATAAAGGAAAATGTATTTTAAAAAGATATGCATATATATATATATATATATATATATATATATATATCCTGTATGTTTTGTTCGGTAAAGTTCATATTTATATCCAAAATTTTTATTTTACATTGGCGTGTTATGTTCAGTAGTTCCACAACATGCAGTGATATTGCAGAGAGCTACATGAATTCACAGAAATACTCATTGTAAATGTTGGTGAAAATTCAAGTGGTATGCATGGAACTTTAGATACACTTCTCCTTAATTTAATGCAACCGCTGTGTCAGATTTTTAAAAAACTTTACGGAAAAAGCATAATCTGAGAACGGTTCTCAGAGCCCAAACCAGCCAGAGAAATATCATCCATGTTGGGTAGTCAACATTAGTCATAAATAGCATTATAAATATTCACTTACCTTTGATGATCTTCATCAGAATGCACTCCCAGGAATCGCAGTTCCACAATAAATGCTTGTTTTGTTCGATAATGTCCATAATTTATGTCCATTTATGTCCAAATAGCTTCTTTTGCTAGGGCGTTTGGTAAACAAATCCAAAAGTGGGACGAAAAGTTCAAAAAGTTCCGTTACAGGTCGAAGATACTTGTCAAACTAAGTATAGAAACAATCTTTAGGATGTTTTTATCATAAATGTTCAATAATGTTCCAACCGGATAATTCCATTGTCTGTAGAAAAGCAATGGAACGAGAGATACCTCTCATGTGAAATGCGTGTGACTGAGAACGAGGCTGCTGGCAGAGACACCTTAGTCAAACAGCTCTCATCCGGGCCCCCTTTACAGGAGCAGACTGAAACAATGTTCTAAAGACAGTTGACATCTAGTGGAAGGCTTAGGAAGTGAAAAATAACCCATATCCCACTGTGTATTCGATAGGGGTAACTACAAACCTCAGATTTCCCACTTCCTGTTTGGATTTTTCTCAGGTTTTTGCCTGCCATATGAGTTCTGTTATACTCACAGACATCATTCAAACAGTTTTAGAAACATCAGAGTGTTTTCTATCCAATGCTAATAATAATATGCATATATTAGCATCTGGGACTGAGTAGAAGGCAGTTTACTCTGGGCACGCTATTCATCCAAAAGTGAAAATGCTGTCCCCTATCCCAAAGAAGTTAATTGGGTTTTGAATGTGACTTGGAAACTGAAGGATTTTTAAAACTGACTGGTTGATTTGAGTAAGTTTTAGTATGTTAATAACTACTGTATATGATCAGGATAGGTGAAACAGATCAGGGTGTGACACCGAGAGTCAATAACTGGATTTGTCCAACAATATATGCTAATTTGTGTTCCTACAGATGGTGCTATAGGGATGGAAATAGTTATATTGATCAATGGGAGTATGCTGATCAATGGGAGTATGCTCAGTATCAACATTATGAAAAATGTACTCTGACTTGATATTGATATTTTTAATGTCTTTTGAAACTTTGTAATTTTTCTTTTAAATTGAGAGAAATCTGAAAATGGGGGAATGTGAGAGAAATTACATATTTACCAGATGTTTTATATTAATAGTTAACAATTAATAATTAACAAATAGTAAGACATTTCTGTTCTACTAATGCTGTGTTTTTATGGTCTCCACACTAGCTCCCTGCAGCTAATCTGGGCGCATGGTCAAGGACATGGGTTTTACTAGAGATAGTTTAGGAGTAGAACAATCCCTCATTGTTTCTAATCATTCTTGTATTTGGGAAACTAAGCCAGGTTGGGGGTTAAAACAACACCAGGTACACAAGATGAACCCAAAAAATGGCGTATGATGCCCACCGATCTGCATGGGAGGGGTGCAACCAGCCATGACAAAACATTTTAGTGTCAGCTACAGTGGGGCAAAAAAGTATTTAGTCAGCCACCAATTGTGCAAGTTCTCCCACTTAAAAAGATGAGAGAGGACTGTAATTTTCATCATAGGTACATTTCAACTATGACAGACAAAATTAGAAAGAAAATCCTGAAAATCACATTGTAGGATTTTTAATGAATTTATTTGCAAATTATGGTGGAAAATAAGTATTTGGTCACCTACAAACAAGCAAGATTTCTGTCTCTCACAGACCTGTAACTTCTTCTTTGAGAGAGGCTCATCTGTCCTCCACTCGTTACCTGTATTAATGGCACCTGTTTGAACTTGTTATCAGTATAAAAGACACCTGTCCACAACCTCAAACAGTCACACTCCAAACGCCACTATGGGTAAGACCAAAGAGCTGTCAAAGGACACCAGAACAATATTGTAGACCTGCACCAGGCTGGGAAGACTGAATCTGCAATAGGTAAGCAGCTTGGTTTGAAGAAATCAACTGTGGGAGCAATTATTAGGAAATGGAAGACATGGAAGACATACAAGACCACTGATAATCTCCCTAGATCAGGGGCTCCACGCAAGATCTCACCCCATGGGGTCAAAATGATCACAAGAACAGTGAGTAAAAATCCCAGAACCACACGAGGGGACCTAGTGAATGACCTGCAGAGAGCTGGGACCAAAGTAACAAAGCCTACCATCAGTAACACACTACGCCGCCAGGGGCCGCCGTCAAATCCTGCAGTGCCAGACGTGTCCCCCTGCTTAAGCCAGTACATGTCTGAAGTTTGCTAGAGAGCATTTGGATGATCCAGAAGAAGATTGGGAGAATGTCATATGGTGAGATGAAACCAAAATATAACTTTTTGGTAAAACTCAACTCGTCGTGTTTGGAGGACAAAGAATGCTGAGTTGCATCCAAAGAACACCATACCTACTGTGAAGCATGGGGGTGGAAACATCATGCTTTGGGGCTGCTTTTCTGCAAAGGGACACATATGAAATCATGTAGTAATTGAAAGGGTGTTAAACAAATCAAAATATATTTTTGATTTTAGATTCTTCAAAGTAGCCACCCTTTGCTTTGAGGACAGGTTTGCAAACTCATGGCATTTACTCAAACAGCTTCATGAGGAATACTCTACCAACAGTCTTGAAGGAGTTCCCACATATGCTGAGCACTTGTTGACTGCTTTTCCTTCACTCTGCGGTCCAACTCATCCCAAACCATCTCAATTAGGTTGAGGTCGGGTGATTGTGGAGGCCAGGTCATCTGATGCAGCACTCCATCACTCTCCTTCTTGGTCAAATAGCCCTTACACAGCATGGAAGTGTGTTCTGGGTCATTGTCCTGTTGAAAAACAAATGATAGTCCCACTAAGAGCAAAACAGATGGGATGGCGTATCACTGCAGAAAGCTGTGGTAGCCACACTGGTTAAGTGTGCCTTGAATTCTAAATAAATCACAGACAGTGTCACCAGCAAAGCACCCACACACCATCACACCTTCTCCTCCATGCTTCACTGTGGGAACCACACATGCGGAGATCATCCGTTCACCTACTCTGCGTCTCACAAACACATGGCGGTTGGAACCATAAATCACAAATTTTGACTGATCAGATTTCGACCAATCTAATGTCCATTGCTTGTGTTTCTTATCCCAAGCAAGTCTCTTCTTATTATTGGTGTCCTTTAGTAGTGGTTTCTTTGCAGCATTTCGACCATGAAGGCCTGATTCACACAGTCTCCTCTGAACAGTTGATGTTGAGATGTGTCTGAACTTGAACTTTGTGAAGCATTTATTTGGGCTGCAATCTGAGGTGCAATTAACTTTAATTAGCAGAGGTAGCTCTGCGTCTTCCTTTCCTGTGGCGGTCCTCATGAGAGCCAGTTTCATCATAGCTCTTGATGGTTTTTGCAACTGCACTTGAAGAAACTTTCAAAGTTCTTGAAATTTTCCGACTTGACTGACCCTCATGTCTTAAAGTAATGATGGACTGTCGTTTCTCTTTGCTTATTTGAGCTGTTCTTGCCGTACTATGGACATGGTCTTTTACCAATTATGGCAATTATATATTCTGTATACCACCCCTACCTTGTCACAACACAACTGATTGGCTCAAATGTATTAAGAAGGAAAGAAATTCCACAAATTAACTTTTTGTCTAATAATATGTACATGTAGGAGGTATTAAAGTGACTATGCATAGATAATAACAGAGAGTAGCACCAGTGTAAAAGGGGGGGAATGCAAATAGTTTGGGTAGCCATTTGATTAGATGTTCAGGAGTCTTATGGCTTCGGGTGGAAGCTGTTAAGAAGCCTCTTGGACCTAGACTTGGCACTCCAGTACCGCTTTCCGTGTGGGAGAAGAGAGAACAGTCTATGACTAGGGTGGCTTGAGTCTTTAACAATTCTTATGGCCTTCCTCTGACACCTCCTGGTATAGAGGTCTTGAATGGCAGGAAGCTTGGCCTCTAGTGCTGTACTGGGGCGTAAGCACTTACCCTTTGTAGTGCCTTGCGGTCAGAGGCCGGGCAGTTGCCAAACCAGGCAGTGAAGCAACCTGTCAAGATGCTCTCGATGGTGCAGCTGTAGAACCTTTTGAGGATCTGAGGACCCATGTCAAATTTTTTCAGTCTCCTGATGGGGAATAGATTTTGTCGTGCCCTCTTCACGAACACTGGTTACTTTAAAAATATTTAAATCACCAGACTCAAGCTTTTGGAGCTGTAGCCCCAAATGATTTTGTTTCAGCCCTGAGTCTTTTGACCTGCTGGGATGGTGTAAAACAAGCTACTGTAAGCTACACTGAATTACACACTGCAACGAATACTCCAGACATGAGCCCTGGCCTGCCCTGCCTTTTTAGTGCTGCCTAAAATCAGCATTTCTGTGTACGGTGGACCAAAATACAGAGAGATCCTTAACTTCTCTAGGATAGGGGGCAGCATTCAGAATTTTGGATGAAAAGCGTGCCCACATTTAACTGCCTGCTACTCATGCCGAGAAGCTAAAATATGTATAATATTAGTAAATTTGGATAGAAAACACACTGAAGTTTAGAAAACAGTGTGAATCATGTCTGTGACTATAACAGAACTTATTTGGCAGGCGAAACCCCGAGGACAAACCATTCAGATTTTTTGTTGTTGTTGAGGTCACTCTCTTTTCAATGGTTTTCATTGGGAATCCAGATTTCTAAAGGACCTTCTTGCAGTTCCTATCGCTTCCACTGGATGTCAACAGTCTTTAGAAATTGGTTGAGGTTTTTCCTTTGAGAAATGAAGAAGTAGCCATGTTCAAAACATATAAGTCCAAATATATAAGTCATCAATGAACAACAAGTGAACAATGGGAAAATAATTGTGTCTCTAGTCAGCTTTGGATGTTTGGTAAGAAAAGGCAGTTTGCCTTGAGCAAAGGGTGCATCGATTGTACAGTAGGCCTACAGCCAGAGAGAAAGTCAATCTGTCAGACAGGGCAGGAGCTCTTCATCAGGGTCCCTCTCTTTCTCCGACATTCTCAGTTCCTCCATAGCCACTCATCCATAGGTAGCTGATTCATGCTACATGTGAGCTACACGCGAGAACTAATTTTCCACTTTGACAAACATGTTCAGGTAGCACAGAAGAAACATGCTATACACCCGAACAAAGGTCAACTAATCCAACTGGCATTTGAGGGGGATCTTATAAGAAGATTTCGGGAGAATGGAATGATAGATTACTCAGGAAGTTTCACAGAGCATGAAGGAAGCTGCAACTCATTTGGAAAGTTAAGATTGAAACAATCTAGCTGGTTGTTTTTTAAAATCAAAATCTTGCTTTAGTGTGTCCATTGTGCTGATAGAGCGCTGCGAGATTTCGTGCCATTCAACCTGTCACTTCTTGGTCTAAAGCATTTTTTGAACTCGTATGTTTACTGTGGTACAGCACAGACCACTGATAATCTCCCTAGATCAGGGGCTCCACGCAAGATCTCACCCCATGGGGTCAAAATGATCACAAGAACAGTGAGTAAAAATCCCAGAACCACACGGGGGGACCTAGTGAATGACCTGCAGAGAGCTGGGACCAAAGTAACAAAGCCTACCACCAAAATACAGAGAGATCCTTAACTTCTCTAGGATAGGGGGCAGCATTCAGAATTTTGGATGAAAAGCGTGCCCACATTTAACTGCCTGCTACTCATGCCGGGAAGCTAAAATATGTATAATATTAGTACATTTGGATAGAAAACACACTGAAGTTTAGAAAACAGTGTGAATCATGTCTGTGACTAAAACAGAACTTATTTGGCAGGCGAAACCCCGAGGACAAACCATTCAGATTTTTTGTTGTTGTTGAGGTCACTCTCTTTTTATGTGCTTATATCACATAAGCAGAATTCAATATAATTCCAATGCACGAACCCAAATGATGACCCTGGGTATGAATACATTTCGGTATGCTACATTCTATTATGGTCTTCTTGATAAGCCTATTGTTTTTTTATTACTGTAAATGGAACAGTATGTATTGGAAAAGTGTTTATGGTATACTGGCATTGCGAAATTGATTATGTGGGTCGAATTTGATTGACAGAAATGTATTGTGCCATACAGGGTTGGAGAGTAACGAATTACATGTAAGTGATTGCAAAAACTGTAATCAGTTACATTACCAGCAACAATATTATAATCAGATTAGATACTTTTGAAAAATGTGATTATTACTTCGAGGATTACTTTTAAATTCAGAAAGGATGCTTGTGAAAAAACATCTTTGACACTTCTCTGTTTTCTCAATGACATTCAAATAGCTTTGAAAAATAGATCAAGTTTAAATTTGTTCAACGTGAGCGAGTCTGACATTAAGTCAGAGACCACAATGATGACATACCAAATGTGTTTGATGGACCTAGGGAAAAGTGCAGGAATAGGCTTTTGTAGGCTACGGTCCAAACTATGTCTTCCAATGGTGCGACTGCTGGTGGCATCCAAAGATTATCCAACTTGAATAAACACTTGGAGGTAAGGATGACAGCAGTGGTGTAGTCAATGGCGATCATTATTGATATCTACTTAGCGCATTGATAGGAAAAGGGTTAGGCTTAGCTAAAATGAATAGAAGGTTAGGATAAATAACTTGGCAGGTTAGAAGAATTAAAGATAATTAATGTAAGATTAGGAAAGGGGTTGGGTTTAGGTTTAGGTAGAATGGGCAGCAGGTTAGGAGAATGAGGCTAGGAAAAGTGTTGGGGTTAGGCTTAACTAAAAGCAAAACTGTCTTGAGTGGCAACAAATCTGCCCAATTAGCTGATTCCCTTTCTTTACACCTACTTATGTTGATCCTCCCACTTCTGTTGACACACCCACTGTCAGACATCATGTATGCAGTTACCCATGACTCGTCAGAATCACTTCTGCATGTCTGTTCCCTTGACAACGCAAAATGTGTGATTCGAAAAAAGTGACGTCACCGCGTTTTTCCCATGTTCCTTTGCGAATCCCGGTCAAGCGTTTGTTGGTGAAAACATTCGTCTCTTTCTGGGCTGGAGAATAAAGAATCTGTATTTTTTCTCCACATAAATCTCGCCAGACAAACAATAATATCCGATTCAGTGCATAACTGAGAGTCTTTCACGCTGCACGGTAGGTCCATTTGAAAAATGTTTGTGTGAGAAACAAGTTCGAACGTTTGGAGATTGATAGGTTGCTAACGTTAGCGCGGTACTAACGTTACTGGTCAGCGAAAGGAACAGTTGTGATTTATGACTAGCATGGCTTTATCGTGGTAATTGTAGTTAGCTTTCTACAATCAGTGGCTTTAGTGTCGTCGAATAATTTTATTTTTGGACGGTGTTTGAAAGTGGCTTTCATATTGGCTCAAGTCGAGAACTATTAATATGGCGAGCTAGTTCAATCATTCTTGAACTAGAGATCTAAACATTAGTTTTCTGCCAATTAAAATTGTAACCTAGACCATCGGGCTTAGTTTAGAGAGAACAACATCAGTAAGCTATGCCAACAGTTTTCTGATTATGTACGACAGAAGCAGTTGCATATAGCTCTATGATGAAACTGGCTCTCGTGAGGACCACCACAGGAAAGGAAGACCTAAAGTTATCCCTGCTGCAGAGGATAAATTAATTTACAGCCAGCGAGATTAGTGCGCCAGCTATTCAAGTCTCCACACAAAACAACCCGAACAGCTAGGTACAATTTACAGAAAACCAAACAGTGCTTTGGAACTAAAGTATTGAATTAATCTACATCATTAAGGCAAAGCCCAGTATCACATAGGAGATGCATAATATGCAGCTGACAAGTGCACTATATATACAAAAGTATGTGGACATGCCTTCAAATTAAGAGTATTTGGCGATTTCTCCCTCACCTGTTGCTGACAGGTGTATACAATCGAGCACACCGTCATACAATCTCCATGGACAAACATTGGCAGAATAATGTCCTTACTGAAGATATTTGTGACTTTCAACGTGGCACCTTTCCAGCAAGTCAGTTTGTCAAATTTCTGCCCTGCTAGAGCTGCTCCGGTCAACTGTACGTGCTGTTGTGAAGTGGAAAGGTCTAGGAGCAACAACGGACAGCTGTGAAGTGGTAGGCCACACAAGCTCACAGAACAGGACTGCCCAGGGCTGTAGCGTTTAAAAAAATTGTCTGTCCTCGGTTTCAACACTCACTACCGAGTTCCAAAACTGCCTCTGGAAGAAGAACTGTTTGTTGGGAGCTTCATGATGTGGGTTTCCATGGTAGAACATCTGCACACTAGCCTAAGATCACCATGCGCAATGCCAAGTGTCGGCTGGAGTGGTGATGTATCGCCCTATGAAATCCGTTAATTTTTTTTCCAAATTCCATTTGTTCTCCGTACATTTTTAAAAGTTCTGTGTTTTACTCTAATTTCATAATCAGAAAGTCTACACTCCTGCAAAATTGTAATTATTCGCCTACCTCCTCATGCCTTTTGCACACAATGTATATAGACTCTTTTTTTGTGTGTGTTATTGACTTGTTAATTGTTTACTCCATGTGTAACTCTGTGTTGTCTGTTCACACTGCTATGCTTTATCTTGGCCAGGTCACAGTTGCAAATGAGAACTTGTTCTCAACTAGCCTACCTGGTTAAATAAAGGTGAGAAAAATATATATATATATATTAATGTGAATGAATAAAAGGTAAACAATTTAATAAGATATAACAGTACATTTGTAATGCAACACATCGCACAATTAAAAAAAAAATCAAGGCAAGTGCTTCAAAACTGAGTTCTACTAAGTGTTTCATTATAAATGAAAAAAAGTAATGCAAGAATCTAGGCAACAATGCAGCAACCTTCTCCTGTTTCCAGCTGGAGGATGTTTGTGACTGCCTGGGATGATGACTTTTGTGCCAACAAAAACTCTGTACAGGTGAACATGCTCTGCATGGTACTTCACTGCCTCAAATCAGCTATTCCATCTGGAGCTCTCTGCTTCAGGAGCCTTGGCCAGCACAAACTCCTTCATAATGAGGAAGCTCACCATTCTTCTCTTTCTGGCAGGCTTCTTGAAGAAGACAGCTCTCATCCATGTCACAAGTGATGCAACTTCAGAGAACTATTTGTAGTGCTGCCAGGTCTCACCCACCAGATTGATGACATGGCAGAGACAGGTAACATGGACACTGTTGGGCATCACTCCTTTCAGAACCTCCTTGTATGCCTTCAGGCAGTAGGAGGCATTATCTGTGACCACTGCCCAGGCATCGTTCAGGTTCAGATCGTTGCTGTGGAGGGAGGCTTGGGAAAACGTTGAGTAGTTGCATCTTTCCATGAAAATGACATCCACCAGAAAGTACTGGTTTTCAACACCTGGAATGAAGGATAAGGAAAAAATAGAATTATGTTTGAACCTAAAATAATAATGTGACAACAACCTTTCTCTCAATGTGATCAAGACATAGGAGAGGATTGTGGACCACAGGAAAAGGAGGACCGAGCACGCCGTCATTATCATCGACAGGGCTGTAGTGGAGCAGGTTGAGAGCTTCAAGTTTCTTGGCGCCCACATCACTAACAAACTAACATGGTCCAAGCACACCAAGACAGTCGTGAAGAGGGCGCGACAACCTTTTCCCCCTCAGGAGACTAAAAAGATTTGGCTTGGTTCCTCAGATCCTCATAAGGTTTTACAGCTGCACCATCGAGAGCACTGGTTGCATCACTGCCTGGTATGGCAACTGCTCGGCCTCCGACCGCATGTCACTACAGTGTTTAAACTTCCTGCCATCCATGACCTCTATACCAGGTGGTGTCAGCAGAAGGCCCTCAATTGTCAGACTCCAGCCAACCTTGACGTGGAATGTCCTCTCTGCTACTGTACGGCAAGCGGTACCGGAGTTTCAAGTCTAGGTCCCAGAGGCTTCTTAACAGCTTTTACCCCCAAGCCATAAGACTTCTGAACAGCTAGTCAAATTGCTACCCAGACAATTTGAATTGTCCCACCCACCCTCTTCTACGCTGCTGCTACTCTGTTATTATCTTTGCACAGCCACTTTAATTACTATACCTACATGAACATATTACCTCGACACCGGTGCCCCCGCACATTGACTCTGTACCGGTACCCCCTGTGTATATCGCCCCGTTATTGTTATTTACTGCTGCTCTTTAATTATTTGTTATTCTTATTTCTCTTTTTTTATTTATATATATATATATATATGTATTTTCTTTTAAGGGCTTGTAAAGTAAGCATTTCACTTGTTGTGTTCGGCGCATCTGACAGAGAATTTGATTTGATTTTAAGCTCTTAGCTGTTGGACTCTGGAGGGATGCATCGCGCTTCACCATCTGGCAGTCCGACGCACGAGTCTGGATTTGGCCGATGCCTGGAGAACGCTACCTGCCTCAATGCATAGTGCCAACTGTTAAGTTTGGCGGAGGAGGAATACTGGTCTGGGGCTGTTTTTTATGGTTCGGTCTAGGCCCCTGAGTTCCAGTGAAGGGAAATCTTAACGATACAGTATACAATGAAATTCTAGACTATTTTCTGCTTCCAACCCTGTGGCCCTTTCCTGTTTCAGCAAGACAATGGCCCCATGCACAAAGCGAGGTCCATTTTTATTTTACCTTTATTTAACCAGGAAAGTCCGATAAGAACAAATTCTTATTTTCAATGACGGCCTAGGAACAGTGGGTTAACTGCCTGTTCAGGGGCAGAACGACAGATTTGTACCTTGTCAGCTCGGAGGTTTGAACTCGCAACCTTCCGGTTACTAGTCCAACGCTCTAACCACTAGCCTACCCTGCCGCCCCATACAGAAATGGTGTGGAAGATCTTGACAGGCCTGCACAAAACCCTGACCTCAACCCCATCAAACACCTTTGGGATGAATTGGAATGCTCTTGTGGCTGATTGGAAGCAAGTACCTGCAGCAATGTTCCAATATCTAGTGGCAAGCCTTCCCAGAAGAGTGGGTGCTGTTGTGACAGCAAAGGGGTGACCAACTCCATGATTTTGGAATGTGTTCAAGCAGGTGTCCACATACTCCTGGTCAGTAGTGTAGCTATGATATTTTTGAATGTAAATCAATGCTATATCATTTCCTATTCCTTTACAGCTATGGACCAAGACTATGAGTGTCGGCTGCTCAGGCAGATCAACATTCAGAACGAGAATGCCAGCCCTATTGTAAGTGGATTGACTTTTTAAAAGGTATTGTCTGTACTGTTTATTATTCTGTATTGGCTTGTGTTGTCTAATATCATTCTGTATTGAGATGGTATGATGTTCCCTTGTTTACATCTTGCAAATATCTTAGAATTCAAACCTCAAGATGGTGTCTAAATGTATTCCTGTATGAATTGCTTGGCACACACTTAGCTGATCACAGAATGTTCAGGGATTTGGAGAGTGAGGTAATCTATCCAGAGATACTGGTGATGTTAACGCTTCAGTGTACAGGTTCATTTGCATAATTTGGTGGAATTAAATTGGCGCGTGTGTGTATTTTCGTTAGTTGTCATGTATCTCATTTATCACACAGCCTAGTTTGTGGAGCGGAATAGCCTATCACCTGTCAAACAGCGAGAGCAGCTCATCAGAAATGTGCTACTGGAGTGAAACATGCTTTTATAAGCCCAGTCATTGCGCCACCAATAATTCTAAATGCAAATATTTTGATGGCCACGATTTAAAGAGCTATTTTGCTGTTAGATTCCCCCTCTTCTCTAAGTTTCTAACACAGATTTTCATGGAACTGCTCGCCATCAGTTGCGCTGTTTAGAACTGTGTTTTCCAACTAATTGCATTTTGGAAAATGTTAAATTATGTTTTAATTGGCTGCGTCATTTACAGGAGTTTTAAGTGGGAGAACATGCACAATTGGTGGCTGACTAAATACTTTTTTGCCCCACTGTATATATTAGAGGTCGACCGATTTAATTAGGGCCGATTTCAAGTTTATTTTTGGACACCATTTTTTTATTACGCCTTTATTTAACTAAGCAAGTCAGTTAAGAACACATTCTTATTTTCAATGACTGCCTAGGAACAGTGTGTTAACTGCCTTGTTCTGGGGCAGAACGACAGATCTTTACCTTGTCAGCTCCGGGATTCAATCTTGCAACCTTACAGTTAACTAACGTTAGTCCAACGCTCTAACCACCTGCCTCTCATTGCACTCCACGAGGAGCCTACCTGTTACGCGAATGCAGTAAGAAGCCACGGTAAGTTGCTAGCTAGCATTAAACTTATCTTATAAAAAAACAATCAATCATAATCACTAGTTAACTACACATGGTTGATGATATTACTAGTTTATCTAGCATGTCCTGCGTGGCATATAATTGATGCGGTGCGCATTCGCGGAAAAAGGACTGTCGTTGCTCCAAAGTGTACCTGACCATAAACATCAATGCCTTTCTTAAAATCAATACACAGAAGTATATATTTTTAAACCTGCATATTTAGCTATAAGAAATCCAGATCAGCAGGCAATATTAACCAGGTGAAATTGTGTCACTTCTCTTGCGTTCATTGCACGCAGAGTCAGGGTATATGCGATAATAATAAATGTTTTGTTTTCGAAATGATAGTTTCCGGATTCGACCATATTAATGACCTAAGGCTCGTATTTCTGTGTGTTATTATAGTTAAGTCTATGATTTGATAGAGCAGTCTGACTGAGCGGTGGTAGGCAGCAGCAGGCTCGTAAGCATTCATTCAAACAGCACTTTCGTGCGTTTTGCCAGCAGCTCTCACTCTGCTTCAAGCATTGTACTGTTTATGACTTCAAGCCTATCAACTCCCGAGATTAGGCTGGTGTATCCGATGTGAAATGGCTAGCTAGTTAGCGGGGTGCGCGCTAATAGCGTTTCAAATGTCACTCGCTCCGAGACTTGGAGTAGTTGTTCCCCTTGATCTGCAAGGGTAACGCTGCTTCGAGGGTGGCTGTTGTCGATGTGTTCCTGGTTCGAGCCCAGGTGGGAGCGAGGAGAGGGACGGAAGCTATACTGTTACACTGGCAATACTAAGTCCCTATAAGAATGGAATTCAAATGGTATAGAGAGAAATAGTCCTATAAATACTATTTTAACTACAACCTAAAACCTCTTACCTTGGAATATTGAAGTCTCATGTTAAAAGGAACCACCAGCTTTCATATGTTCTGGGCAAGGAACTTAAACGTTGGCTTTTTTACATGACACATATTGCACTTTTACTTTCTTCTCCAACACTTTGTTTTTGCATTATTTAAACCAAATTGAACATGTTTTATTATTTATTTGAGGCTAAATGGATTTTTATTGATGTATTAAGTTAAGTGTTCATTCAGTATTGTTGGAATTGTCATTATTTTTTAATTGTCCGAAAAATCGGTATTGGCTTTATTTGGTCCTCCAATAATCGATATCGGCGTTGAAAAATCATAATCGGTCGACCTCTAATATATATCTATATATATAGTATTTTTACTTTAAGATAATACGTTTGCTATTGTTGCATGTTTCCATTAAGCTGTTAATGAAAAATGTATGCATGCAATGTGGTTTGTTGGCTACGTCATTTTTGTGTTTTGAAAAAATGTAACCTGGTTAACAAGGGTATGTTAGTTGGCAGAAAAATGTACCGACATTTGCGTCACCCGAGATCCAAATCCCCTGATAGTAGGTCAGGAGTACGAGTATGCTTTACTTGCCCGACATGTACGAGAACCTGTTTGCATATTTATTTTTGCAGAACTGTATATGGAACATAATGTTAGGCTAAGCATAACACACTGTCAGTGTTTTGAAGTTCAAAGCTACTGAACAAAGGCTGGATTTCCTCAGATCACTGACAGTCTGATACTGGCTCCTCCCTAACTGGTATAATAACAAAACTGCTTTATGAAGACTAAAGGGAGTGTCTGTGTGAAACTAGGGCTTTGCTATTTATCACAGTGTGTGAAGTCTAAAATCTAAGGTTTTATTAAAATAGTCTATTTTATTCAGGTCCCCTAGTGTTTTCTCTGAATTAAAATCACCTATGATTGACCTCTTCTGTTTACTTAATAATACGTTTTTACCCCTCCCCTCTTCCTGTGGAAACCCATTAGAAAATGGGCCTTAGGCTACATGTGTTTCTTTCAATCGTATTTCTATTGAACATTTCATCTGCAGGAATATTTCTGCCATTGAATTCCTTATGCAGGCCACCTAAGCTTTGTTTTGGGCCACCGACGGTACCAGTCAAAAGCTTAGAGATACCTACTCATTCAAGGATTTTTCTTTATTTTCACTATTTTCTACATTGTAGAATAATAGTGAAGACAGAACTATGAAATAACACATGAAATCATGTTCTAACCAAAAAAGTGTATTCTTCAAAGTAGCCACCCTTTGCCTTGATGTTAGCTTTGCACATTCTTGGAATTTTCTCAACCAGCTTCAGCTGGAATGCTTTTCCAACAGTCTTGAAGGAGTTCCCACATATGCTGAGCACTTGTTGGCTGCTTTTCCTTCACCCTGTGGTCCAACTCATCCCAAACCATCTCAGTTGGGTTGAGATCGGGGGATTGTGGAGGCCAGGTCATCTGATGCAGCACTCCCCTCACTCTCCTCCTTGGTCAAATAGCCCTTACACAGCCTGGAGGTCTGTTGGGTCATTGTCCTGTTGAAAAACAAATGATAGTCCCACTAAGCACAAACCAGATGGGATGGCGTATCGCTGCAGAATCCTGTGGTAGTTATGCTGGTTAAGTGTGCCTTGAATTCTAAATAAATCACAGATGGGGTCACCTGCAAAGCACCCCCACACCTCCACCATGCTTCATGGTGGGAACCACAAATGCAGCGATTATCTGTTCACCTACTCTGCTTCGCACAAAGACATGGCGGTTTGAACCAAACATCTCAAATTTGGACTCATCAGACCAAAGGACAGCTGTCCACCGGTCTAATGTCCATTGCTCATGTTTCTTGGCCCAAGCAAGTCTTTTCTTATTGGTGTCCTGTAGGAGAGGCTTCTTTGCAGCAATTCAACCATGAAGGCCTGATTCACGCATTCTCTTCTGAACAGTTGATGTTGAGATGTCTGTTACTTGAACTCTAGCATTTATTTGGGCTGCAATTTCTTAGGCTGTTAACTCTGCTGCAGAGGATATGTTCATAGAGGTAACCCTCGGTCTTCCTTTCCTGTGGCGGTCCTTATGAGAGCCAGTTTCGTCATAGCTCTTGATTGTTTTTGCGACTGCATTTGAAGAACATTTCTAAGTTCTTAATTTTCTGCATAGATTGACTTTCATGTCTTAAAGTTATGTTGGACTGTCGTTTATTTTTGGTTGTTTGTGCTGTTCTTGCCATAATATGGATTTAGCCCTATTTGGTAAAAGACCGTCTTCTGTATACTACCACTACCTTGTCACAACACAACTTATTGGTTCAAATGCATTAAGGAGGAAATCAATTCCACAAATTAACTTTTAACAAGGCACACCTGTTAATTGAAATGCATTCCAGGTGACTACCTCATGAATCTGGTTGAGAGACTGTCAAGAGCGTGCAAAGCTGTCATCAAGGCAAAAGGTGGCAACTTTGAAGAATCTAAAATATATTTAGATATATTTTTTTTCGGACATGATTCCATATGTGCTATTTCATAGTTTTGATGTCTTCACTATCAGTAACAATTAAGGAAAAACCCATTAACGAGTAGGTGTGACAAATTATGACTGGGACTATGTATAAGGTCCCAAGGTTGACCATGCATGTCAGAGCAAAAACTAAGCCATGTTGTCAAAGGAATTGTCCGTAGTGCTCCTAGACAGGATTGTGTCGGCACAGCACAAAAACATCCTGTGGCGAATAGTCCCCGCGATATGCAACTGTTCAGGGAAGTCAGGAACCAATACCCGCAGTCAGTCAGGAAAGCAAAGGCCAGCATCTTCAGGCAGAATTTTGCATCCTGTAACTCTAACTCCAAAAAGTTCTGAGACACTGTGAAGGCCATGGAGAACAAGAGCACCTCCTCCCAGCTGCCCACTGCACTGAAGCTAGGTAACACGGTCACCACCGATAAATCCATGATTATCGAAAACTTCAACAAGCATTTCTCAACGGCTGGCCATGCCTTCCTCCTGGCTACTCCAACCTCGGCCAACAGCCCCCCCCCCCGCAGCTACTCGCCCATGCCTCTCCAGGTTCTCCTTTACCCAAATCCAGATAGCAGATGTTCTGAAAGAGCTGCAAAACCTGGACCCGTACAAATCAGCTGGGCTTGACAATCTGAACCCTCTATTTCTGAAACTATCCGCTGCCATTGTCGCAACCCCTATTACCAGCCTGTTCAACCTCTCTTTCATATCGTCTGAGATCCCCAAGGATTGAAAGCTGCCGCAGTCATCCCCCTCTTCAAAGGGGGAGACACCCTGGACCCAAACTGTTACAGACCTATATCCATCCTGCCCTGCCTATCTAAGGTCTTCGCCAAGTTAACAAACAGGTTTATATAGACTCTCTGACCATCTCGAATCCCACCGTACCTTCTCCGCTGTGCAATCTGGTTTCCGAGCCGGTCACGGGTGCACCTCAGCCACGCTCAAGGTACTAAACGATATCATAACCGCCATCGATAAAAGACGGTACTGTGCAGCCGTCTTCATCGACCTTGCCAAGGCTTTCGACTCTGTCAATCACCATATTCTTATCGGCAGACTCAGTAGCCTCGGTTTTTCTGATGACTGCCTTGCCTGGTTCACCAACTACTTTGCAGAGACAGAGTTCAGTGTGTCAAATCGGAGGGCATGCTGTCCGGTCCTCTGGCAGTCTCTATGGGGGTGCCACAGGGTTCAACATCAATGATGTTGCTCTTGCTGCGGGCGATTCCCTGATCCACCTCTACGCAGACGACACCATTCTGAAAACTTCCGGCCCGTCCTTGGACACTGTGCTATCTAACCTCCAAACGAGCTTCAATGCAATACAACACTCCTTCCGTTGGACTCCAACTGCTCTTAAACGTTAGTAAAACCAAATGCATGCTTTTCAACCGTTCGCTGCCTGCACCCGCACGCCTGACTAGCATCACCACCCTGGATGGTTCAGACCTAGAATATGTGGACATCTATAAGTACCTAGGTGTCTGGCTAGACTGTAAACTCTCCTTCCAGACTCATATCAAACATCTCCAATCTAAAATCAAATCTAGAGTCGGCTTTCTATTACGCAACAAAGCCTCCTTCACTCACGCCGCCAAACTTACCCTAGTAAAACTGACTATCCTACCGATCCTCGACTTCGGCGATGTCATCTACAAAATAGCTTCCAATACTCTACTCAACAAACTGGATGCAGTTTATCACAGTGCCATCCGTTTTGTTACTAAAGCATCTTATACCACCCACCACTGCGACCTGTATGCTCTAGTCGGCTGGCCCTCGCTACATATTTGTCGCCAGACCCACTGGCTTCAGGTCATCTACAAGTCCATGCTAGGTAAAGCTCCGCCTTATCTCAGTTCACTGGTCACGATGGCAACACCCACCCGTAGCACGCGCTCCAGCAGGTGTATCTCACTGATCATCCCTAAAGCCAACACCTCATTTGGCCGCCTTTCGTTCCACTTCTCTGCTGCCTGTGACAGGAACGAATTGCAAAAATCGTTGGAAGTTGGAGACTTATCTCCCTCACCAACTTCAAACATCTGCTATCTGAGCAGCTAACCGATAGCTGCAGCTGTACATAGTCTTATCGGTAAATAGCCCACCCAATTTTACCTACCTCATCCCCATACTGTTTTTATTTATTTACTTTTCTGCTCTTTTGCACACCAATATCTCTACCTGTGCATGACCATCTGATCATTTATCACTTCAGTGTTAATCTGCAAAATTGTAATTATTTGCCTACCTCCTCATGCCTTTTGCACACAATGTATATAGACTCTTTTTTTCGACTGTGTTATTGACTTGTTAATTGTTTACTCCATGTGTAACTCTGTCTGTTCACACTGCTATGCTTGATCTTGGCCAGGTCGCAGTTGCAAATGAGAACTTGTTCTCAACTAGCCTACCTGGTTAAATAAAGGTGAAATAAAAAAAATAAAAAAGATCTAGGGAAGGTTCCCAAAAAATGTCTGCAGCATTGAAGGTCTCCAAGAACACAGTGGCCTCCATTCTTAAATGGAAGAAGTTTGGAATCACCAAGACTCTTCCGAGAGCTGGCCGCCCGGCCAAACTGAACAATCTGGGGAGAAGGGCCTTGGTCAGGGAGGTGACCAAGAACCCGATGGTCACTCTGACAGAGCTCTAGAGTTCCTCTGTGGAGATGGGAGAACCTTCAAGAAGGACAACCATCTCTGCAGCACCCCACTAATCAGGCCTTTATGGTAGAGTGACCAGACAGAAGCCACACCTCAGTAAAAGGCTCATGACAGCCCGCTTGGAGTTTGCCAAAAGGCACCTATAGACAAGATTCTTTAGTCTGATGAACCCAAGATTGAACTCTGGCCTGAATACCAAGTGTCACTTCTAAAGGAAATCTGGCACCATCTCTACAGTGAAGCATGGTGGTGGCAGCATCATGCTGTGGGGATGTTTTTCAGATGCAGGTACTGGGACACTTGTCAGAATTGATGGAAAGATGAACGGAGCAAAGTACAGAGAATCTTGATGAAAACCTGATCCAGAGTGCTCAGGGCCTCAGACCTCAACGGTTCACCTTCCAACAGGACAACGTCCCTAAGCACACAGCCAAGACAATTTAGGAGTGGCTTCGGGAAAAGTCTCTGAATGTCCTTGAGTGACCCAGAGCCTGGACTTGAATCCTATCGAAGGTCTCTGGGGAGACCTTAAAATAGCTGTGTCAACAACGCTCCACATCCAACCTGACAGAGATTGTGAGAATCTGCAGGGAAGAATAAGAGAAACTCCCAAGCTCCAAGCTTGTAGTGTCACCCAAGAATATGTGATGCTGTAATTGCTGCAAAAGGTGCTTCAACAAAGTACTGAGTAAAGGTCTGAATACTTATGTAGATGAGATTTCAGTTTATTTTTAATAAATTGGCAAAAAAGTCTACATGTTTTTTTTTGTCATTATGGGGTAATGTGTGTAGATTGAGGGGATTTAAAACAAATCTATTTTAGATTAAGGCCTAACAATGGGAAAATGTCAAGGGGTATGTATGAATACTTTCCGAAGGCACTGTGTGTTTGTGTGTGCTCAGCAGAAAAAGAAACGTCCCTTTTTCAGGACCCTGTCTTTCAAACTTCACAGATCTTCATTGTAAAGGGTTTAGACTGTTTCCCATCCTTGTTCAATGAACCATGAACAATTAATGAACATGCACCTGTGGAATGGTCGTTAAGACACTAACAGCTTACTTAGGACACTTACTTACAGCTTAAATCTAGGACACTAAAGAGGCCTTTCTACTGACTCTGAAAAACACCACAAGAAAGATGCCCAGGGTCCCTGCTCATCTGTGTGAACGTGCCTTAGGCATGCTGCAAGGAGGCATGAGAACTACAGATGTGGCTAGGGAAATAAATTGCAGTGTCCGTACTGTGAAACGCCTAAGACAGCGCTACAGGGAGACAGGATGGACAGCTGATCGTCCTCGCAGTGGCAGACCACGTGTAACAACACCTGCACAGGATCGGTGCATCTGAACATCACACCTGTGGGACGGGTACAAGATGGCAGCAACAACTGCCCGAGTTACACCAGGAATGCACAATCCCTCCATCAGTGCTCAGACTGTCTGCGAGAGGCTGCCCATCTCTGTGTGTTGTGTAAACCCCCACCGATATGGGTTTCACTGACTTATACAGTATCTGCTGATATTTTTATTATAGCTGGACCAAAAAAATATGAAATGATAGTGCTGTTTTTAAGCACAAACAAAGATATTCAAAGCTGATTTCTTAAATTTGAGGAAAGAACATTAATGTAAGCACCACGTAAAATTTAGGAGCACCAGAATACATATTTTTTTAAATAGAAAAACTGTTACTCTATTGAAAGGATAAACTGCACAGATTCCAGCAAATAATTATCTGAAGACTGAGCTGCCTCCTACTAGCCAGCTGGAAAACAATGACATGGGACACATTTTCAGTGTATTGATACTTAGCTATATTTTTGTAAATTGTAGGGCTGTAGCCACTGAATTCTGGTAGTAATCACTAGAAAGGAAAAACAACAATCACAACATTTGCAGCTGGCATAGCGCTGCCTCTCGCCCAAGGCGTTGCCTCAGTGCGGGATCTTTGGGACGTTCCTACCCAATTTGAAGTTGAACTTTTTTAAATGGTAAGGATTAAGGTTAGGTTAGGTTTATGATTAGGTTAGGGTTTAGCCTATGCTAAACGTCCCAAGGATTCCTGTTAACACTACCCCCAGTGAACGGTGTCCACTACTCTCACACTGCTGGCAAAATGGGGGTGACGAAACGTGAATTTGGACCAGTCCCTGACAAATGACAACCCATACATCAAAAAGAAGCGCTATTTTGTAACCTGCTGTTTTTTTGTGTGTATGTTTATATAAACATTTGAATGACAGAGCTTGAGGAATAACCTTTGCAAAGAGCAAATATAAAACACCAGATTTTGCCGGCTTCAATAAAGGGGTGCAATGTTAACATCACCACAGAGTTGAACGTTCTTAGCACGGCACTTCTTAGCACCGCTTTACATTTGGGCATAGCATCAATTGTTTTTTACGACACCCAATACCATGACACTTAATGTAACAGTATATGGCCAGTGTGCATTTCTGGCACTTTATTGAGCTGCCAAGCTTCTATCTACGCAGCACTCAATGTAGAAGCAGTAACAGTTAGTTCACAGTAATTCACTGTCCTCCCTGACAAGTGTAGTTGCGTTGGGTGATCGCGCGCCAAGGCAAGATGGGCTTATAGCCATGTAAAGAGTACCCTATTCATTATTTGTCCTGAAGTCTGTTTTCTCCTAATCTTATACCGGTCCTTTTTTCGGTGGATTAAATGGCGATACAAATACATTAATAAATGCACTTGCATTAAAGGATAACTACACCCAAAATTCTAAGTTTCTTTAGATTTTTTCCTAACGTGTTTGAAAGGGATTTTGGCTATCTATTTCCCTAGAGGCAGATTTGGTCGTGAATTTGTATGTCTGTCCAGTATGAAGGAAGTTGTTAGTTTTTGGGAGCCGCTAGCATTAGCGCAATGACTGGAAGTCTGTGGTATCTACTCAAAATAAAACATATGTGTATAGTGCCCTAGCTTTAAAACTGCAAACATTTTAGCTCGGCTCCATTGGAGAAATGTGTAGAATTGCAGGAAATTGGCTTAAAAAATGGTGTCCTCTGACGATTTCTCCGTCTTACACTATCCTTCGCTCTTCCCCCCTGTAAAGAAGGCCATAGATGCAGTGCGAGCGCTGACACCCACCAACTCCCCTCTGTCATCACCAAGCAAACATGGCGACCGCTTCATTCCCTCCCGCGCCGGTGCCAACTGGAGCGTCAACTTCCACCGCATCAACGTGAGTCCCCTGCAATGCACCCTGGGATTTTGTCTTCTGCCCAAAAGTTTTACGTCTGTGTTGATTGTAATCACTTTCTGGGTTTCAGCACATGTAATCACTGTGTTGATGTTGTGTAGGAGAATGAGAAGTCCCACAATCAGAACAGGAAGACAAAGGATGGCACAACAGACACTAGCAAAGGTAACCCTCTTGACTCCTTTAAAAGTCTCCTACGCACTTAATCTGTGCTGCTCATGCATGTCTGCTCACCCCCTCTGTCCTCCACTATTTCTCCTTTAGCAGACGGCCTGGCGTACTCTGCCCTGCTAAAGAACGAGCTGCTGGGGGCAGGCATAGAGAAGGTCCAGGACCCCCAGTCAGAGGATCGCCGCCTCCAGCCTTCAACCCCTGCCAAGAGGAGTCTCTTTAGTGTCCGTAGTAGTCCCTTATACATTCTGGGGCAATGGCGTCTTTTTCAAAACTACCAGGACTAGTGTGCTGTATGCTGGAGTTAGCCACTTTTAATATTTGTTAGTCGTACTACAACATGTTAACTTTTGATTCTCAATATGCCACTTGTGTGGGTTTACAGTATTCTGTCTGTGCCAAACGGTCTCTCCCTGAGGATGGCAAAACAGTCTCTCCATACTCCCTGTCTCCTGTTAGCAGCAACAGGTAACCACCACCTTCACTTTCTCATACATTTTATATTATATGGCCAACAGTGATGTTTTATTTTTCCTTTCCCTCTCATTCCATTCTAATGATATTACTCTTGGTGAAGAAGAGTCTTCTGTTTCACATTGAATGAGCAATCCAGCCCTCCTTGTCTCCCTCCTAGTCAGAAGCTGTTACGGTCGCCTAGGAAACCCACACGTAAGATCTCTAAGATCCCCTTCAAGGTGCTGGATGCTCCGGAGCTGCAGGATGACTTCTACCTCAACCTGGTGGACTGGTCCTCCCTCAACGTCCTCAGTGTCGGCCTGGGAACCTGTGTCTACCTGTGGAGTGCCTGCACCAGCCAGGTGTGTGTGTGATTGTGTATTAAAGGGTAACTCTCAACCCAAATTTCAGCCTTTGCCCAACCCCTTAAAAAAAAAAAATCATTCAGGTGAGAAGATGTGGGTGTGGGGAATTGCTCATGAATATTAATCTGATGAAATGAATGCGCATCGCAAGTAAATAGGGCTTTGGACAGTTGGCTCACAGTGGTAAGGTGGCGAATTCCTGACATCTATGGGGTGCAAAAATAATCTTTGAGATGTAAACTCCCATTTATTGCATATTGTGCTGGGAAGAAGTGCGATCATCACCTTGAAAATGAACATGAGGGGCTCAATTCAATCCATCCCGTATTGCATTATTACGCAGTAGCTCTTTTTCCAATGGCCAAATTAACTCATATTTGTCTTGGGTACTGTAAAAATCTACAATTACTACCAGGGCGACCCCCTCTTACAGGTATGCTTTTACTTTTCAGAATTAGAAGTGTCTGGGTATGAGATGATTATTGTAAATAGATTTTTATCTCCAAATGCTTTATCTGCCCCATGTGGGATTAGAACTCACAATCATTGTATTATGAGCCAACTGTCATAGTGGACTGAGCCACCAATCGGTCATAGCATTCAGGGGGAAAATACAACAAGTTGACATGACTAATGTCATCTATTTGTTCTTATGGATGTTAATTTAGTTTTTTAATATATATATTTTCACAAACTGGGCCTTTACTAGTATTAGCAGACTGATCTATACATATGTAGCTTGGGCAAAACATTTTTTTCCAGCATCTCTGCTTGGCCCAAAATTTAGTTGTATAATTAACAGTATCTTGCAGAATTCAATAGTTGGAATTGTAAGAGTTGTTTCCATGTTTCCAAGGGTGTCAGGTAGAGGTAATATGATTCTTGGCTGATTCTCTCAAAGCACATCATGATGACAGAAGTGAGCAAGTGCATGCTACGGGGCGGCAGGGTATCCTAGTGGTTAGAGCGTTGGACTAGTAACCGGAAGGTTGCGAGTTCAAACCACCGAGCTGACAAGGTACAAATCTGTCGTTCTGCCCCTGAACAGGCAGTTAACCCACTGTTCCTTGGCCATCATTGAAAATAAGAATTTGTTCTTAACTGATTGGTTAAATAAAGGTCAAATTTATAAAAAAAAAAAAAAAATCCCAACATTGGCCTGATGTCTAGTTTAACGCCGACGCCAAATCCAATGTCAAAGCTGACATGCATACCTATATAACGTAAGTAGATGGCGTAATGACTCCACGAAAAATACAGCGCTACACAGAACAAAAGCAGAGAAATTCTCAACGGACACTTCCAACAACTAAACAAGTTCAAGTCGAGCTGTCCTTTGAAAGAGTAAGAACATTTCAGCGAGACAACTCAAAGGCGAACTTCATTTAACGCCAAGATAATGGAATTCGTTGCCCTTGACAATCAACCGTCCTCTGTTGTGGATGATGTTGGCTTTCTCTGACTGTTCGAGCCCTGGTACACACTATTTTTCAGATGTTGCCCTACCAGAGTTACACAGTATTGTTGAAATTCACATCCATGTGCATCACTGCTGTTAGCTTCACATCTGACATTTGGACCAGCGATGTCAGCCCCATGAGCATGGAGTCTGACAGCACAGTTGGTAAACGAGGATATCATACTGACCTTTCTAGGGAGTTTTTCCTAGCCAACGTGGTTCAACACCTGCATTGCTTGCTGTTTGGGGTTTTAGACTGGGTTTCTGTACAGCACTTTGAGATATCAGCTGATATCTACGAAGGGCTATATAAATACATTTGATTTGATTTGAAAGCCGTATTTATTGCATGCTCAAGAATGTGCTGGTTCTCATACCGCTGCTGCCATTTCAATGGCATTTGAGAACATGTTTGAAACTTGGAAACATGAACACACTCCTAGCACCATTTGAACAACGGACTAAAGAAATAAGCTCAATTGCGCCTGCAGCAGACGTGATACCCTCTGTCATGTCATTGAAACGCCTGCTCAACAAAACTGCCGACAGACTGTGGAGTTAACTTACAAAAGGACTTGAGGCTGTGAACAAGCGATTTGGTGGCATTCTCTGAGTCTCTTTACTGTGTTGCCACCATGCTAGATGATAGGTACAAGGACCGCTACTTCGATGCAGACATGAAACAGGATTTATGTGAAATGTTAGACACAGCTGGACAAGATGGAAACGGTCACAGTGACAGTGCGCACCGTGGAAGAGAGGCCATGGACAGACAGAGCTGGAACTGCACTGCTTGACATGTATGATGAAATCCTGGCTAGATTTACTATTAAAATACCATAATGTGTCACTTTACAACAAACTGTCAAAATGAAGACCAGAATTGACATGTTTCACTATAACTAAGCCGGAACATCTGGTTTTCAGCAACAATAAAAAATTAAAAAAATCATGAAAGTTACTATTTGATACACTGAAATCAGTGACCACCTTCTCACAGCGAGAAACGGCCTACTATTTGATGTTTCCATTTATCTCAAAGGCCTTTTGTAAGCTCTTTCATGTGATATGAGTTGGTAATTGACAATATATCAATTATGTCTTTTGGTCTCCAGGTGACGCGTCTGTGTGACCTGTCAGTGGAGGGGGACTCTGTCACGTCAGTGGGCTGGTCAGAGAGGGTGTGTCTGTCTACTTTGCCTCCGATATGTTCTCATGTATACCCCTTATCAAAGCCATGTACTGTATTTATAGAGTTGGGACATTGAGACTTTGCATTATGATGCATTTTCAGTGCATTCAGAAAGTATTCATACCTTTTTATTATGTTACACCCATATTCTAAAATTGATTATATCGTTTTTTCCCCTCATCAATCTACACATACCCCATAATGACAAAGCAAAAACAGGTTTTTATATATGTTTGCAAATCAGTTTAAAAAATTTGTTTTTTAAATGTAAGTAAATCACATTTCGCATAAGTATTCACACCCTTTACTCAGTACTTTGTTGAAGTGCCTTTGGCAGCGATTACTGCCTCAATTCTTCTTTGGTATGACGCTACTTGGCACACCTGTATTTGGGGAGTTTCTCCCATTCTTCTCTGCAGATCCTCTCAAGCTCTGTCAGGTTGGATGAGGAGCGTTGCGGCACAGCTATTTTCAGGTCTCTCTAGAGGTGTTCGATCGGGTTCATGTCTAGGCTGTGGCTGGGTCACTCAAGGACATTCAGAGAAGCCAGTCCTGCAGTGTCTTGGCTGTGTGCTTAGGGTCATTGTCCTGTTGGAAGGTGAACCTTCGCCCCAGGCTGAGGTCCTAACCACCCTGGATCAGGTTTTCATCAAGGGTCGCTCTTTACTTTGCTCTGTTCATCTTTGCCTTGATCCTGACTAGTCTCCCAGTCCCTGCCACTGAAAAATATCCCCACAGCATGACGCTGCAACCACCTGTAGGCATGATGCCAGGTTTCTTCCAGATGTGACACTTGCCATTCAGACCAGATATTCTTGTTTCTCATGGTCTGAGTGTCTTTAGGTACCTTTTGGCAACTCCAAGTGACCTGCCATGTGCCTTTTACTGAGGAGTGGCTTCCGTCTGGACACTACCATAAAGGCCTGCTTGATGGAGTGCTGCAGAGATGGTTGTCCTTCTGGAAGGTTCTCCCATCTCCACAGAGGAACTCTGGAGCTCTGTCAGAGTGGCCATCGGGTTCTTGGTCACCTCCCTGACCAAGTCTCTTCTCCCCCGATTTGCTCAGTTTGACCGGGCGGCCAGCTCTAGGAAGAGTCTTGGTGTTCCAAACTTCTTCCATTTAAGAATGATGGAGGCCACTGTGTTCGTGGGGGGCCTTCAATACGGCAGAAATGTGTTGTGTGTGCCTCGACACAATCCTGTCTCGGAGCTCTACGGACAATTCCTTCAACTTCAACTATGGCTAGAGTTATGCTCTGACATGCACTGTCAACTTTGGGACTCCAGTCAAGTTGTAGAAACATCTCAAGGATAATTAATGCAAACAGGATGCACCCGAGATCAATTTCGAGTCTCATAGCAAAGGGTCTGAATACTTGTGTTGATAAGGTATTTATGTCTTATTTTTAATACATTTGCAAAAATGTCTAAACCTGTTTTCACTTTTTCCTTATGGGCTATTGTGTGTAGATTGAGGAAACATTTGTTTAATCCATTTTAGAATAAGGCTGTAACGTAACAACATGTCGGAAAAGTAAGGGGATCTCAATACTTTCCGAATGCACTGTACAGGACACTACAACATTCTATGGCAGCCATTGTTTGCACCCTATTACCATTACATGAGTAATGTCTAAACAATGCTATATAACTGAATGAAATCAATTCTGAAAGTTGGCTAAATATATGGCTCTGCCCCTTAGTCGACCCTATATCCCGTTGTAGTCATGTGTTTCTAGAGATTTCAGTGGGTGTGGTGGATTTGCCCTGATACCATGTCTGGTTATTGTATTTGTGTGTGTGTGGTTTCAGGGGAACCTGGTAGCAGTGGGGACTCATAAGGGCTATGTACAGATCTGGGATGCGGCAGCAGGGAAGAAGCTGTCTGTACTGGAGGGACACACAGCCAGAGTGGGTGAGTGGGTGTAGACTGATGCTGCCCGTCTTACAGAGAGAACAGGACAGCTTCTCCTTAGAGAGAGGAACAGTAGTGATGCACCATAGAAATAGATTGATACAGAATACAATATCTATTAATTATATTGCTATGGCTTCATGTAAATATTTAGCGTTTAGTCAAAACAACTATGAAAATTGAGTGCATTTCAACTGTTTTGTATGATTTGAATATCATTTATTTGCAAACTTTCTCTAGGTGCGTTGGCGTGGAATGCCGACCAGTTATCGTCGGGCAGTCGTGATAGGGTGATCCTGCAGAGGGACATCCGAGCCCCACCCCTCCAGTCAGAACGCCGTCTCCAGGGACACAGACAGGAAGTCTGCGGCCTCAAGTGGAGCACAGACCATCAGCTGCTTGCCTCGGGGGGAAACGACAACAAGGTAAATGCACAGACAAGGCACCAGTCAATGCCATTTGAAATCAGGAAGTACATTGAAATTCTGATTCTCCAACGTTTTTCGATGAGGAAAATTTAGAATTGGGTTTATATTCTAAATTGACTATAATTTTGAATGGAATTGACTTCAGCCCTGCACAGCACAGACCAACCAACTACTGGTATCGGTGTAATTACAAGACACACACAGAAACACAAACCTGCAGTCTGACCTATCCCATCTCACAATAGTTAAACCCTCTCTTGATTAACTACACGACTGCTTTTATCCTTATCCTATAGCATTATTTTCCTAGAAAACTAACAATCCTTCCCCCTCCCCATAGCTACTGGTATGGAACCACTCCAGTCTTCTCCCGGTGCAGCAGTACACAGAGCACCTGGCTGCGGTGAAGGCCATTGCTTGGTCCCCCCATCAGCACGGCCTGCTGGCATCTGGAGGGGGCACAGCCGACCGCTGTATCCGCTTCTGGAACACCTTGACGGGCCAGCCCCTGCAGTGCACCGACACCGGATCCCAGGTGTGCAACCTGGCCTGGTCCAAACACACCAATGAACTGGTACGTAGCTAGTGGGAAACCTGAACAACAATGATTATGAAATGGGGCCTCCCGGGTGGCGCAATGGCCTAGGGCACTGCACTGCAGCGCTAGCTGTGCCACCAGAGACTCTGGGTTCGCGCCCAGGCTCTGTCGCAGCCGGCCATGACGGGGAGGTCTGTGGGGCGACGCACAATTGGCCTAGCGTCATCCGGGTTATGGAGGGTTTGGCCGGTAGGGATATCCTTGTCTCATCGCACACAAGCGACTCCTGTGGCGGGCCGGGCACAGTGCACAACTAAGGTCACCAGGTGCGCGCTGTGTTAACCTCTTAAGTCGACGCTCTACTTTTTCGAACATTCTGTTAAAAATCGCGCAACATTTCAGCGCCCTGCTACTCATGCCAACACGTTAATAAGCGATAAAATTCATCAGGAGGCGATGTAATTTCTAAAGATGTCCGTATCGAAAAAATGTCTTTGAGAGAGCTCGACCAAAACATCCGGTCGGAGACCGGAGGGAATCGGTTCCCTTGTGTCGGTTTGACCAAGAATCAAAGCCGAATCAAATGACAAGACTCTAGACAACGTGTGGAAGCTATATGCATATGATTAGTATGTGTGGATAGAAAACACTCAGACGTTTATAAAACTGGTTAAATCACGGCTGTGACTATAACAGAACGTGCGTTTCATCGAAAAGTGCAAGAAAATCTGATCACTGAAAATGGAAATAAATATCCTTGTGCTACTTCCAGGAGTTGTTCAAAGTGAACCGAATTAAATGAGGCCGAGGTTGCAGTGCCTACAGCTTCCACACCCAACTCAAACTGCCTGTAGTTCAGGACCTGAAGCAAGGATATGCATATTCTTGATACCATTTCAATTGAAACATTTTGACATTTGTGGAAATGTGAAATTAATGTAGGAGAATAACACATTAGATCTGGTAAAAGATAATACAAACAAACATCAACTTTGAAATGCTAGACCAAGGCCATACTTTCAGATAGGAGTCGGTGTAATTTGGATCCTGTGAAGATCTACATTACTGCACAATATTTTGGGTCAAATCTGCCAGGAGTTTGCCCAAATCTGCCGAATTTATACATTTTCATGTACATAACTATAGAGAACATACAAAAATGCTATGGCATTAAAAAAGAGGAAAAAAATAGTCCCAAGAATGTCATGCATGATGGATCATTAGTTTATATACTAATGATCTAGATGTCTGGGTGGGGTGGGTGTGGAGCCAGAGACAGCAGTGGGGTCAAACTGTAGACCCCAGTTCCTACATTTGAACATAATAATGGATTTTATCAAACACAACTATGCTATATTTTTTTCTCTGGGACCCTCAGGATGACAAATCAGAGCAAGATTACTGAATGGAAGTCATTCTAGTCACATTAGCGCATGTTAGCAACAACCGTCCTGGTTTAGGGAGACCGATCCCGTAGAGGTTAAAACAATTCCATATGTTAGCTTAGTACCCCCTCCCCCCAATCCACTAATGCCTATGATTAAGTGTTAAATAACACTATTTTGTTAAAACAAGGTTAGTTTCAACATGAAATTCATTGTGGAAATCTGTTGCAGCTGAAGTCGTGTATAAAACCCACAATGCAATCTTAATTTGAAATTTCTTAACTGCCTTTTATTTCCGTAACCTCAAAGTTATTGGAAATGTTATTCATTTTTTTCCTGTGTTTATTCCCCCCCAAAAAGTTAAATGGGATACTTGAAAATAATGTTCTAGGATTTCTTCTTGGAAATGTACTTAACTTTAGGACAGCTAAATGTGTGTCTTGTGACGAATGGATACTGTTGGAACCATTAATGAACCTTTTCTAGCGTCACAGACACAGTTGGCTACCGGACATTTACATTCAGCAAGAAAGATGAAGTGTGTTTAATTAGTTATCTAGCTAGCTAGTAATTAACAATATATTACCATATTCTAGAAGTGTTAAAAAGCTAGCGTTAGCTCGTCAAATGGCAAAGAAGAACTTGGCTAACTTAGCTAAGTTTAGCTATGTTGGCTATAATGTCGTTATGCGTTAGCTAACGTAAACTCACTCACTTTTGCACATCGCCTTGGTCCGTACAATTGGCCTTATTTTAGCGCACCAAAAACGTAATACTTCCAGATCAACACCATTGTAAAGCACACTTTTTCCCCTTTCCAACAAAATAAATGACATGACCTAAACGCTGCCCGTTTCTGCATAATTCAAGCAGGCAATGAGCCCCGTCGGGTCTTTTTAAAAATGGCGGGTGAGGAAGCGAAACTAATGCATGATAGTAAGGAGAGAGGTTGTGTGGGAAAATAGCTTTTTTTCACTCGATCTGTCCACCTTATCGCCTCTAAAATGTAAATAAAACACTAAAGAGTTTATATAATGTGTGATTACATACCTATTTGAAGGTTTGTGTCAATTTGAATCGGGTTTTTAGGATGGAGCTAAAAGTGATCTTCATAAGTAAACCGTTTTTTTGAGAGTCGTGATCGCTTGCAGTGATGACGCAAAATATACCCCCGTCACTGTCCATTTCTTGTTTTTAAACGATGAGAGAAGTGCTAAACGTGGTGGAGAGAGATTGTAAGACAGAAATAGTAGCTTTATGCGTGCTGTACGTTACGGCATGACACGTCATAATGTAACGGAGGGTCCATTTTTTTCAACTTTTCTTCAATACTATAGAGCCATTACCATGTCAATCAACCCTTGAATAGAAACACAGTTCACACCCCAGATGTTGAAGTCAACACAGTCACTATACAGTCCCATTAGTTTTCTGTGTAGCCTCGTTTGAATGTCGCGGTTGCGAACATTTGTACGGAATGGGGTGAGTTTACATTAGCTAACTTACCGGTCGTGCAGTCCCTCTACCACCATCTCTCTTATCAGGGACAACACCTTCTCCTCCAGCTGGCCCCCATGAATGGTCTCTCAGCTCCCTTCTTCTTAGCAGCCGACTTGATGTCGGACCACTATTTTTTTTTGCGGTGGCGTCACTTGCCATTCCCCCGACGGCAGAGACTGACTCGCCCACTCTCGCCCATCCTATCTTTTTGGTCTCTGCAGTGACCCCACAGTTTAAGTCTCCCCAACAGCAACCTTTTCCTGCCTGCTATTTCCTCCACCATCATTTCAAACTCTTGTTTGCTGAACATTTTATTGCGCTTTCCTTGGTTATCCGTTTATTGATATAGCTAGTCTGATGGCTATAATGTGTGAAAAAAATGTTTGTTTTTGTGCATCAAGGGTCAAGCCAACAAAAAAAGAATCATTTCGAGACCCAATGCAAAAAAACAAATGGAATAAAATGGAAATATCAACACTTTATTATAGTGGGCCAAATCCTATCATCCCAGGCACAGGCTTGTTTATTGGGTTCAAGCACGTCACCAATGTCAATGCCACATAAGGTATTTATGAAGTTCCTAAGAATGAACTATGTTAGGAACTTGAATTTTTCCTTAAACTTCTTAATTTTTTTTCTTAATGTTTTGTGAATCCAGCCCCACGTAATTATGAAATGTGATGGGCCATAACCCGATCTCCAGTAACGAGAACATGTAGCTATGACACATTCCTACATTATTTCTTTATTTCAGACCGACCACTTAGAAGTTAAATCATGGGGGGGGGAAATGTTTTACTGAACATAGTCTTTCACAAAATTGGGTGGATTATCCCCTTTAAGCATTTGTAACTATTATTTTTTACTTCCAGGTGAGCACACACGGTTACTCCCAGAACCAGATCTTGGTGTGGAAGTACCCCTCCCTCACACAGGTGGCGAAACTCACAGGCCACTCCTACAGAGTGCTCTACCTGGCCATGTCCCCTGACGGAGAGGCCATCGTGACAGGCGCCGGAGACGAGACCCTGCGCTTCTGGAACGTCTTCAGCAAGATGAGGTCCACCAAGGTAACCCCGCACCTCATTGACTGGTGGCATTGATTTTGTGCTGCCTGTGCCCCACTTAAAGTCTACCTGGTTTTAAATAATTGTGTTACCAATACAACCCAATAAGCAAAACCAGTGTCTCATTTGGGAAACACTGGTATAGAGAATTCTAGTTTGTTAGAGAACTGACCCCTGCTCTCTTCCTCTGCAGGAGTCCGTATCTGTTCTGAACCTGTTTACCAGGATCCGGTAGCCAGAGGGAAGCTTGTGTCCAACAAGGGAACAAGGGGGTGAACCAGCACACTGGATTTCATTCTAAAAAAACAACTCCCCTTTCTCTGCCCCCTTATGTCCTCCCCGGCCTCTGGTAGCCTATGGTCCTTTCAAATACCCAAGGCCAGGTCGTCAAGCCGATAGATAGGAGTCAATATTCCAGTGGAATAAATCCTATCCTCACAACACCCATCACAACCAGTGTGACATTACAAGGCCACACCCCCATATAGTACCATTGGTGATTTTCCCTGGAAGAGGAGGATTCTGGGCTGTTAGCTTCCCCAAGTGATTCTGTTTTGTTTACAGACAGACTGCATACCTGCCAAATATGAAGTTTGTCCTTTTTTAAAATGTTTTATTTATTGTTTATCACGTAACGTCGCCAGTGTGCAACAGCAGACTTTGTTTTGTTTCCTGTGTGAGTGAATGTTGAGTGTCGGACTCTTCAGCGAAGAGCCTGAAAGTTTTGTTTGTGCCTGCCTTATTAAAGGGATAGTTTACATCTTAAAATGAAAGTATGTCAAATATTTTTTTGCCTCACGAGGTATGAAAATGTGTGACATGCTTTGACTTCAGGGTGAGCTGTCCTGTACCTATTTGTAATTATTATTTTTTTTACATGTTGTAGACCATTCTAATTTATTCACACGGTAAAAAAAAAAAAGTTAAGTTAATTGTGTGACGCGTGTCAATAATGGTGGAAATCTTACATTTTTAATTAGAAAACAAATCTGCAGTTGTCATTTTGAAATTTGAGCAGTGGCCAAATACTAAACTACATAGAATCACTTACAGTTTTTCCTCTAAATTGTGTTGTTTTGCCAGTTAATTGTCTTTTTTAATTTTTAACCAAAGTATCAGTACTCAGTAATCACTTGCATGGATATATGTAGGTTAACCTACATTTACAAATTACAATTTTGGTGTCTTGAGTTCTAAGAAAATGTCATTGCACTCAGTCTGATAACGAGCAAGTAGTATTTGGGAACATAGGTAAAAAACTAGGCATACACATTGGAATTTATACTTATACAGGATAAAACCTGAAAAATATTTAAATTGTAATTTTTTTCCTGGGTGTAGCAGTAACTGAAATGCGCTTTAAAGAAAAGGGAAAAACATTCATGGTCTCTTAAAGGCCTTGATGGTTGCATTGTGCTATGTGTGTCTGTCTGCGGTATAAAGACATTTAATCCAGGGTATATTTTTTTTCTCAGCATTTCTTTGTTTGATTCTTGTAGTGGTACCTTTTTTTTTTCATTTTCTCAGTTTGGATGTGGGTTTTGAGTGACCTTGTGTGCCATCTTTGAATGAGTGCTATTTATTTGAGCTGTGTAAAAGTGTCCAGTACACACAGCATGTGTATATTATTCTGAGAGTTGATTATTATCTGATAGTTGAAAGATTGAATGCTGACCTGTACAGTGTATATACTAGCGCCAGTCCTAGCTAAGCGTTTGTACTTATTATTTTATGCCACAGAAACAAAACAAAGAATGCTGCCAAATTGAAATGCATAAAGAATGTTATGAAGGTCAAAAAATATTTCTGTACTGAGAAAAAAATAAAGTGATCACATCACTATTTTCGAGTGTATGCTATTATCTGTTTGCAATATAAAGTGTGTGTGTACGAGAGGGAATGCAGAGCGTGTATGATTGGCGTAGTGTTGAATAGTCCCCTGAGAGAGACATCATTCTTGCTAAAGAGCTTTAACTGCTGTATGTGTTGATGACTATCATACCGTTAATCTCCCGTGGGCAGATTCTGCATGTAGACCGAGAGATTCTGCCAGAACTGAAAGGGATGTGTGAAATGGAGCAGCAGTAGTTCAGTTCTTTTGGTGGGTTTCATCACTGTTTTTCTGGTGGGTTTCATCACATGTTGTTATTGTACCAGAAACTGAAGTCCAGTGTGAGATGGCTCTTGTAAAGGTGTCCTAATACAAAGGAAGCACCAGAGGGCACCAGTCTTCTCTTCTACAGCAGCAGCAGCCTTTCATCCACACCTCTGTTCCATTTCCACGCCAAGATCAGGCCAGTGGTGGACAACTCCAGTTCTGGAAGGCTGCAGTATGTGCAAACTTTTGATCCAGCCCTGTGCTATTTGATTGAACTAATGGTTGCATAAAAAAAGTAAGTGGATTCGTTGAATGGGTTGAATGTGCCTGCACACACACTGACCATTCAGAGCCCTCTTGAGCTAATGCCCTAGCTCCCACCCCTTCAGTGTTCACATGTGTGAAAGGACTGAGGAAGTGTGAGAAACATGGAGCTTCTGCTTTAAACTAGTCCTTCAAACGCTTAAGATTTTCAACAATATTGTTTTTAGAGACGAGACAACCAAAGGGTCAGGAACTGGTAATGTTCCATATGGGCCCATATCACAGCTGCTTCTTAATAGTATTGAATTGCTTCCTTTTCTTCATGACCACTGAAGTGAAAGGAGAGGCCAATAAGGTGTCTCTTTACCCTTCACTGGTCATGGTGAGAGAGGGGATAGAAGCCCATTCTAAAAACAACTTACCAAGCCCCCTCCCCCCTGTCTAACCTGGTTGCTTGTTTGCAAATCTGTTGTTTTCACCCATCCAGTCCCTTCAGTTCTGCAAACACAGAGGTTAGCAGATATGAGTTTGTTTTTCAACCAGATAGACAAATGGAAACTACTACTATTGGACCACAAAACAATGAAGGATCAAAGCGGTGTGCTCACCAGACAGATAATGGATTGTGTCTTCCATCTTCTTGTAGAAACCTTTCCTCCAGACCGATCATAATCCCATGCAAATTACACAGATATTCTATTGTGATGTAGGGATACACCAGGACACGCACAGCATTACATCTCTACAGCAGCTCCATCTTAGAACCTGTATCATTAAGCCTTGAGAGAAGGTTGGAGAATAGAGGTAGATGTCTTCATCTGGATAATCCTGCCTCCCGATGAGTCTATCAGGAGACAGCCCAGAGAGAGAGGTCTGTATGATCCATATTAAACCCAGTTGTAGTGCTAGTCACCACCACGCTTCTTGGCTATCAAAGGAGTGGAGCTGAGTGTTGGCTACCCAGGCCCGTCCTGCTGACATTTCCTGAACAGAATGGAGCTGTAGTGGGTCATAGAGCTCTTTTGCAAATGGATTCTCATCCTGCCTGTCCCCCCAACAACCTGTTGGCTCAAAATGGAAGGATTTCTTCAGACCGAAAGACAGGATAGACCTATATCTTGGGTTGGTTTTCAATACAACATTGTAAGGATATATGATTTGATGCCATATCCTATTAATAGCATATAATACCATGCATAGCCTATTTACTGGTAAACATTAGGCTGTGCACTCAATAATAATAATAATACATTATTTAAAAAAGCGCTTCAAAAGCAAAAAAAGCAAAGAAGCAATACATCATGAGTAGCCCATATACACTGCTCAAAAAAATAAAGGGAACACTAAAATAACACATCCTAGATCTGAATGAATGAAATATTCTTATTAAATACTTGTTTCTTTACATAGTTGAATGTGCTGACAACAAAATCACACAAAAATGATCAATATATGATGTATCAACCCATGGAGGTCTGGGTTTGGAGTCACACTCAAAATTAAAGTGGAAAACCACACTACAGGCTGATCCAAATTTGATGTAATGTCCTTAAAACAAGTCAAAATGAGGCTCAGTAGTGTGTGTGGCCTCCACGTGCCTGTATGACCTCACTACAATGCCTGGGCATGCTCCTGATGAGGTGGCGGAGGGTCTCCTGAGGGATTTCCTCCCAGACCTGGACTAAAGCATCCGCCAACTCCTGGACAGTCTGTGGTGGATGGAGCGAGACATGATGTCCCAGATGTGCTCAATTGGATTCAGGTCTGGGGAACGGGCGGGCCAGTCCATAGCATCAATGCCTTCCTCTTGCAGGAACTGCTGACACACTCCAGCCACATGAGGTCTAGCATTGTCTTGCATTAGGAGGAACCCAGGGCCAACCGCACCAGCACAAGAGGTCTGACGATCTCATCTCGGTACCTAATGGCAGTCAGGCTACCTCTGGCGAGCACATGGAGGACAGTGTTGCCCCCCAAAGAAATGCCACCCCCATGACTGACCCACCGCCAAGCCGGTCATGCTGGAGGATGTTGCAGGCAGCAGAACGTTCTCCATGGCGTCTCCAGACATCTGTCACATGTGCTCAGTGTGAACCTGATTTCATCTGTGAAGAGCACAGGACGCCAGTGGCGAATTTGCCAATCTTGGTATTCTCTGGAAAATGCCAAACGTCCTGCACGGTGTTGGGCTGTGAGCACAACCCCCACCTGTGGACGCCGGGCCCTCATACCACTACCTGAGCCACTTGTGTGGGTTGTAGACTCCGTCTCATGCTACCACTAGAGTGAAAGCACCGCCAGCATTCAAAAGTGACCAAAACATCAGCCAGGAAGCATAGGAACTGAGAAGTGGTCTGTGGTCACCACCTGCAGAATCACTCCTTTATTGGGGGCGTCTTGCTAATTGCCTATAATTTCCACCTGTTGTCTATTCCATTTGCACAACAGCATGTGAAATGTATTGTCAATCAGTGTTGCTTCCTAAGTGGACAGTTTGATTTCACAGAAGTGTGATTGACTTGGAGTTACATTGTGTTGTTTAAGTGTTCCCTTTATTTTTTGAGCAGTGTAGTTAGCTAGGTCAACCAATAGTACGTATTTGAGTGCATGATGCATCCTAAAAAGATGGAGAGAGACAGTTTATGGTTTGATCAAAGAAAGGTGGTCAGGGAGATGGTTGATGAAGAGTCTGGCGACAATCTTGTCGAAGGCTACTCTGGGAACCATTGTGAGTCATGTAGCCACTGTACTTCTCCTTCATTATGTATAGCACACACTTGAATGATGCCTCAGCAGCTCTGGGTGCCAGAAAGCCCACCACACATAGTTCACAGTAGTAGCCAGTCTTCCTTGCTACAAGCCCTCTACTGCATCTCATATTCCTCTCAAGCTTCAGGTGACTCTTCAGTTTATGTTTTCAAAATATCAGGAACCAGCAGCCAGGTGAAAAAAATTAAGTAAATGGTACAGTGTCCAGGTGCATCATTCGAAAATATTATTATAAAAACTATTAGCTAGCTAGACAAGACAAAAAATAGTTGACCTGCCAGTATATCTGCAAATCTGTGGGTCAAAACCACTGGAAATATGCAATAAAACTCAATGTTATCAAAAAACCAAACACATTTTGGTGATTTCTGGTATATCATCAAAATGTATCAATAACAGCACATTTTTGGACTCATTCAGCAGTTTTTTACCTGATTAAGTACAATACATTGGAAATTAATGTTGAAAGTTACATATTCCTTAAACTTAAGTTGAAAATATGCTGTCGCAGCTTCCTGTTGACAAGACTTGCAGTAATTCTTTTTTTTAAGTGGCCAAATCAATAACCAACATGCAGGGGTATAAAGTACTTAGTAGTAAAACTAATTAAAAGTACTCCCTTAGTAATTTTTTATGGAAGTTTTTTAAGGTATCTATACTTGACTATTTATATCTTTGACAACTTTTACTTCACTACATTCCTCAAGAAAATAATTTACTTTTTACTCCATACAACTAAACCTAAAATGTATTATCTACACGTACAATGCCTTCATACCTTTTATTTGTGTTACGGCCTGAATTCAAAATAGATTAAATATATATATTTTTCTACACACAATATCCCATAATGATCAAATGAAAACGTTTTTTAGACATTTTTGCTAATTTATTGAAAATGAAATACAGAAATATCTCATTTACATGAGTATTCACACCCCTGAGTCAATACTTTGTACAAGCACCTTTGGCAGTGATAACAGCTGTGAGTCTTTCTGGATAAGTGTCAGAGCTTTCCATACCTGGATTGTGCAACATTTGCCCCTTATTATTTTAGAAATTCTTCAAGCTCTGTCAAATTAGTTGTTGATCATTATGAGAGAACCATTTTCAGGTCTTGCCATAGATCTTCAAGTAGATTTGAGTCAAAACTGTAGCTCTGCCAGTCACAGGAAGATGCACTGCCTTATTGGTAAGCAACTCCAGTGTAGATTTGGCCTTGTGTTTTAGGTTATTGTTCTGCTGAAAGGTGAATAAATCTCCCAGTGTTTGGTGGAAAGCAGACTGAACCAGGTTTTTCACTAGGGTTTTCCTGTGCTTAGCTTCATTCTATTTATTTTTTATCCTGAAAAAATCCCCATTCCTTTATGACTAAAAGCATACCTATAACATGATGCAGCCACCACTATGCTTGAAAATATTGAGAGTGGTACTCAGTAATGTGTACAGTACTCACTTTGTATTCAGGACAAATTTTTTTATTGCTTTGCCAAATTTTGGACTTGTTGAAAACAGGATGCATGTTTTGGAATATTTTATTTCTGTACAGGCTTCCTTCTTTTCACTCTGTCCATTAGGTTAGTGTTGTGGAGTAACTACGATGTTGTTGATCCATCCTCAGTTTTCTCCTATCACAGCCATTAAACTCTGTAGCTGTTTTAAAGTCAACATTCGCTTTCTCTCCCCCACTACTCTCACCTCTTCTATCCTATCATCTCTCCTTTTTGCTAAATTCTTCACCTCCTGTCCCCTAATTCTCCTCTCTTTCCGCATCATATGACTCGCACTGTCCCCTATCCTCCTGGCACCCCTCTGGCACTGTGGCTGAGTGACTCATCGTGAGCTTAAAGAACAGGGCTGCAGGCAGTTATGTGAAAATGGATTAAAATGAACTTCCAGAGGACCTATCATCCTTTCACTCCCTCCGTTCTACCTTCTCTTCCTCTGTATCTGCTGCTAAAGCCACTTTCTATCACTTTCTATCACAACAATTTCAAGCTTCTGCCTCTAACTCTAGGAAACTCTTTTAATCATTTACCCCCTCCCTCCTCCTTCTCTGCGGACTAATTTGTCAACCACTTTGAAAAGAAGGTTGTTGACATCCACTCCTCATTTACTCAGCCTATTGAGTCCACTGGTCCCACTCACACAGAACTACATTATGCCTTGACCACTTCCTCCCCTCTCTCCAGATGAAATCTTGTGACTAGTGTGGCCTGGCCGCCTGACAACCTCCCGGCTCGACCCCATCCTCTCCTCCCTTCTTCACACCATCTCTGGAGACCGTGGCCCATTCTTCACTTCCCTCATCAACTCATCCCTGACCACCTGCTGCGTCGCATTTCACTTCAAAATGTCACAGGTCGCTCCCCTCCTTAAGAAACTAACACCCTGACTTCAAAAACTACAGACCCGTGTCCCTTCTTTCTTTTCTTTCCAAAACACTTGAGCATGCTGTATCTGATCAACTCTCTCATTATCTCTCTCAGAACGATCTTCTTGACCCTAACCAGTCCGGCTTCAAGACCAGTCACTCAATCGAGACTGCTCTTCTCTGTGTCACGGAGGCTCTCCGCACTGCTAAAGCTGACTCTCTCTCCTCTGTTCTCATCCTCCTAGATCTGTCCGCTGCCTTCGACACGGTGAACCATCAGATCCACCTCTCCACCCTCTCATGGCTGTGCCCCTCAGGCTCTGCACATTCTACCTGGCAGGCCGCTCCTACCAGGTGACATGGAGAGAATCTTTGTCTGCACCACATACTCTCACTATTGGTGTCCCCCAGAGCTTGCTTCAATGCCCTCTCCTCTTTTCTCTATACACCAAGTCACTCGGCTCCATCATAACCTCACATGGTATCGTCTATCATTGCTATGTGGACGACACTCAACTTCTTGGCTCATCGCACTCTAGCGTCTCCATGTGGTGGGCGAGGCGCTTGCAGGCTGACTTCAATCATCAGTTGAATGATGTTTCCTCCGACACATTGGTGCAGCTGGCTTCTGGGTTAAGCGGGCAGGTTTTAAGAAGCGAGGTTTGGCAGGTCATGTTTCAGAGGACGCATGATGCAAATTGTGCCTCTCCCGTGCCCATTGAGGAGTTGAAGCGATTAGAGAAGATTGTAATGGGATCGCAATTGGATATCACAAAAAATTGGGGAGAAAAATATATTAAATAATTTCACAGCTCGACTGAGGCACACTACAGATAATTGGATGTGTGGGGTAAAGAGATGAGGTAGTCATTTAAAAATAATGTTAAACACTATTATTGCACACAGGCTGAGTCTATGCAACTTATCTTGTGACTTGCAACATTTTACTCCTGAACTTATTTAGGCTTGCGATGACAAAGGGGTGGAATAATTATTGACTCAAGACATTTCAGCTTTTCATGTTTTATTAATTTGTAAAAATGTTGACAAATATAATTCCACTTTGACATTATGGTGTATTGTGTGTAGGCCAGTACCTAAAAAAAATCTACATTTAATTGATTTTAAATTCAGGCTGTAACACAACAAAATGTGGAAAAATTCAAGGGTTGTGACTGAATAATTTCTGAAGGCACTGTACATGTGCAACAATAGTAATCATATCACTTTTTTTAAATGAGCACCTTGTAAACTGCACAGGCACCAAAAACCACATGGAAACTGGATATGTTTTTACATCACTGGTTAGAGGACAACCTGCAAAACACATTCAGCTACACTTTGGAGTGTTTCAGGGGTCAATTTCGATACAGGGGTCACTTAGTCGTGATTTTAGCATGTAAATCTTGGTGGGGCAAACTCAAACTTTGTTTTTTTAGATGCATGTCAGCAAAACAACCTGTTAGGGCCTACATAAAGCTGTCCCAACAGCAGAGCTTTTTTTCAGCACCATGGAGTAAATCCTTACCACTGCTACACCTTGCTATCAGCGGAGCCTTGTTTGGTAGCGAAACAGTTAATTCAGCCTCACTTACTGCCTTTAAAAAAACATAGCTGATATGGCTGACTTGCTTAAATAAGAGGCAATCTGTAATTTTGATTAAGACATTAATGAAAGACCTAGGACGGATGTAGTCAATGTAACTATTTGTTTAGCGCATTTGAAATGTAGAGCAACAGAATTCACATTTGGTCATTCTTACAGTGGTCTCCCTGTACACCAAGTCAGAATGGTAGGATAAATAAAGGGTGCCTATAAGCAGAGAATGGAAACTCTTACAATATTCAAGGATTACATTTCTATAAAACATGTATAGGCTACATGTGCACCACCAAGTCAGAACCGTAGGATAAATAAAGGTGGCATATAACCAGACAATAAAAGCTCTCACAATATTCAATGATTACATTTCTCTAAAACAGGCTATAGGCTACATATGCACCACGAAATCAGAACAGAAGGCTAAGTTATGAGGGGAAAAGGGACCAAATTATTAAGGTGAGGCATATGGGCTTACTACACAGCTTACTACACAACATACACTTAGTATGACTTTCTTAGCTACAGTATACATATCTCAAATTACATAATTTGTGTAGCAGCATAGAATACATTTTTGGACTCACCTTGTTGTGTTGTGCTCACTTGAACAGGAAGGTGGTTCTTCTTGTGGGCAAATTCTATCATCAAACTTTGTCATCAAAGTCTGGCATTCTCTGGATTTATGGTGCTTTCAAGACAACTCGTAAAAAAACAAGGTTTGAATCATGATGTCAGTGAACTTCAGGTTGGAGCTCTAGAAAGAGGCCCGAATTCTTGATTTTGATATATATATATTTTTAAACTCTGTTTATTAAGTTTTACACACATACACACACACAGACAAGACAAAGCAATATAAATAATATACTCAACTAGAAAAAAAAATACAAATAAAAATACAAATAAAAAAATAGCTTTGAAGATACCATACTTTAGACAAGTTAAACATACCAGGCAGAAGGCTACAGAGGTTAAAGGGCAATCTATAGTACAGGGACAGAGTAAACACCTCACCACTGTTCCCGTAAACAGTCAAGGGATAAGGGTGGAGAAATGCAACCACTCACAGAGAGTCATGGCCACAGACCGACCATCCACTGGACAGAAAAAAAGTTTACAATGCTTTAAAATAAAAAAATTCAATGATTATTCATGTGGGCGTGAACAAAATGTAAAAATAACTGGGAAAAACAAGCTCACACTTCAGTCTCTGCCCGAGCAAGATGAACAAGGCATCTGCGGATCGCAATCAATAAGCACATGGACCTTAATGCCCCCCCCAGCAAAAACACAGAGAGAGGCTCCTCCAACCCTTAAGTCACAGACTTATTTTAGTATTAATTGGAATGCCATCAGAGGATGGACTGTTTAAAGTAAGACCGGAATGGAGCCCAAGCCTCATCAAACAGTTTGGGGTTCCCACGTGAATTTAATTAAATGTTTTCTAGTTTCAGAGAGCACAACACATCCCTCACCCAATATTTATAAGATGGGGGAGCTGCCATCTTCCAGTTCTGTAGTATTAGCCGTCTAGCTAAAAGAGTTGTATAAGCAACAGTGTCCGACTGGATTCTTGATAGGGGGGTACCCAAGGGCAGTACTCCAAAAAGGGCTGTAAGGGGAGACGGATCTACAACAGTGTCATATATATCAGAGAAACGTTTAAATATTAATTCCCAGAAGCCTGACAGTTTATGACAGCCCCAAAACATATGCAACAGTGTGGCTGGTTCCACTTTACATCTGACACAGGTAGGATCAAAATCAGAGAATATTCTTCGAAGTTTGGCCCCCCGACCAGTGGATACGGTGAACCACCTTGAATTGAATGAGGCTGTGTCTAGTGCTAAAAGAGGACGAGTGCACCCTGTGCAGCACAGATTCCCAGGCGTCTTCCCCAAGTTCCTCCCCCAAATCCTTTTCCCATCGAGTCTTTAAAGGCACCAAAGAAGGGTTCTGTAAGTCATGAATGATTGCATATACATCTGAAATTGCGCCCCTAGGAAGCTTGTTCAGCTCCAAGATGCTCTCTATAGCTGTATTCGCAGGCCTATTGGGAAATCCAGGTGTGTTAGCCCTGACAAAGTTTCTAGTCTGGAGATAGCGGAAAAAGCGGGATTGGGGGAGATTGAATTTTTCCTGCAGCTTAGAGAAAGAGGCAAATGTATCATCAATGAATAATTGGGCTAGCGAGGAGAGGCCTAGTGAGTGCCAAATGCCAAAAGCCCCATCATTCAAAGATGGAGGAAATAAAATGTTCTGATTGATTGGGCCTGATAGAGAAAAGCCTCGGAGGCTAAAGGCTAAACGGAACTGATTCCAAATTTTAAGAGACTGCTTTACAATTGGGTTGACACACCTTTTGCCTAGGGACACTGGGAGAGACAAGCACAGCACAGAGGAAAGTGCTGCAGGTTTACACGATTCAGACTCCATCTGGACCCAGAGTGGTCTAGGGCCAGTAGGATCAGTCTGCAGCCAGTACAGAACGGCTCTGAAATTTGCAGCCCAGTAGTATGTCTGAAAATTTGGTAGAGCTAAACCCCCCAATGACCTAGGCTTCTGTAAATGTTTTCTACCAATCCGTGGTACCTTGCCATCCCAAATAAAATGCATGAATGTTTGATCCAGTGAAATAAAAAAAGATTTTGGAATAAAAATGGGTAAACATTGAAATAAATTTAAAAATTGGGCAACACATTCATTTTAATGACATTAATCAATCCGATAAGAGAAAGGGGTAGCGAATTCCAAAAAGTAAAAGATTTTTTCAATCTGTCTGCTAGAGCAACAAAGTTTTCCTGAAACAAATTTGAATATTTCCTTGTCACTTTTACTCCCAAGTAAGTGAATTGATCCCGGACAATCCTAAACTGAGAACTTGTAAAAGAGCACTTTAAAGCAGCCTTGTTTACCGGAAAAAGCTCACTCTTGTCTAGATTCAGCTTGTACCTTGAGATTGATCCAAACTTTTTAAGAACAGATAGGGCATGTGGCAATGAGGTATCGGGGTTGGAATAAACAAAAGGAGGTCGTCAGCATATAGCGAGACTTTCTGCTCCCAGCCCGCCCTGATTATGCCTTGAATGGCATCATTAGAGCGTAGTGCAATGGCGAGAGGCTCGATTGCCAAAGCAAACAACAAGGGGGAGAGTGGACAACCCTGTCTGGATCCGCGGTGCAAGGGAAAATAGTCAGAGGACAAGTTATTAGTCCGTACCGAAGCCATGGGGGAAAAATAAAGAATCTTTGTCCACGCAATGAATTTGGGGCCAAAGCCAAATCTATAAAGGGCAGCTGTTAGGTAATCCCACTCAACGCGGTCAAACGCTTTTTCGGCATCAAGTGAAACCACCACCTCCGGGTCCACCGACGCTGGGGAGTACAGTATATTCATAAGGCGCCTAATATTAAAAAATAAATGCCTATTTCTCACAAAGCCAGTCTGGTCAGAGTGTATTACTTGGTGCAGCAAGCCTTCCATACGGATGGCTAAAAGCTTAGCTAGGATTTTGTAATCACAGTTTAAAAGCGAGATTGGGCGATAGGATCCACATTCCAGGGGGTCTTTGTTTTTCTTTAGTAGTAATGGAATTGAAGCCTGATAAACACTAGGCGGTAGCTTTGAAGTATTGAGGCACTCTGCAAATAGTCGAGACAAGAATGGGCAAAGCAGACCAGAAAACGTCCTGTAAAATTCGGTTGGAAAACCGTCCGGACCCGGTGATTTACCACTTTTCATTGCGGACACTGCTGTTGCAATCTCCTCAAGCGTAAATTCTTTTTCTAGACAGTCATGGGAGTCTGTATCAATTGAAGGCATATTCAAGCCATTAAAGAAGGAGTCAATCAGCAAGGGGTCTTGAGGGGATTCAGAGGTGTATAGCGCAGAGTAAAATTGTTTAAATTGATCATTGATCTCTTTATGTATAACTGTGGTGGCACCAGACGGGGTCCTTATTTGTGGGATTAAACGTGAGGCCTCAGATTTACGGATCTGATGCGCAAGGAGTTTACTGGCCTTGTCGCCTTGTTCATAGACTTTGTATTGAGCTCGCAAGAGTAACTGTTCAGCTTGCCTGGTAGAAAGCTCATCAAATTCAGATTGGAGTAGTTGGCGCTCTTTATGCAGATCAGAGGAAGGATCCGTAGCATACTTCTCATCCAGTGTGGCTATGGACTCGCTCAGGTCCCGAAGTCGCTGGGAGCGAACTCTGTTTTGGTTGGCTGTATAAGAAATAATTTGGCCACGTAGATATGCTTTGAGAGACTCCCATATGGTAGAGCAGGACATACCTGGTGTTGAATTAGTTTCTAGGAATAAGGTGATTTCAGAAGAAATGAAATTGACAAACTCCTTATCTGAGAGTAAAATGGGGTTGAGACGCCATTGATAACACATAGGAGGTCGCTGGGGAAACTCTAGTTCAAGCACTAATGGTGAATGGTCAGAGATAACAATACTATCGTAAGTACACTGCCGAATGTTAGGCAGAAGTTTTTTGTCCAAAAAGAAGTAATCAATCCGGGAGTATGTTTGATGAACATGAGAATAAAAGGAACACTGTCTATCTGTCGGATGTAGGAAACGCCAGGCCTCAAACATAGCATATTTATGAAGAAAGGATTGAATAAGTAGGGCACATTTAGATGGGCCTGTATTTGTTTGTGAGGACTTGTCAAGAACTGGGGACATTTTACAGTTGAAATCCCCCCCCTAAAATCAACAAATGAGAATCTAAATTGTGAATAGCAGACAGAAAGGAAGAAATGAAACTTATGTCATACCAATTGGGAGCATAAACACTAGCCAAAACAAGAGGGGTAGAAAACAGTCAACCGGTTACTATGACGTATCGTCCCTTAGGATCAGCAATAACTTCAGAAGCTACAAAGGGAGTAGCTTTATCAACCCGAATAGCAGCACCTCTTGATTTACTATGAAAGTTCGAGTGGAACACTTGACCAACCCAGTCCTTATGCATCCTAAAATCCTCACCAGTCCTCAAGTGAGTCTCTTGTAGAAATGCAATATTTGCATTCAAACCCTTTAAGTGTGTCAACACCCTCTTACGCTTCACCGGGTTGTTAACCCCTTTGGTATTCCAAGAAATGTACTTGATCGTATTATTTCGGCCCCTCTGGGCATTCCCGTTATTCAACCCTGTCATTAGAGCATAGAATGGAAAAGCAATGAGCGCCCAAAACCCCCAGAATAACTTGTCTCAGAGTAATAATGTACGGTGGTAAATGTTTGGAAAAAGTACAGAAAAATAAACAGATAAAAAAACTAAAAAGACAGAATGACAACATTAGAACTGAACAATTTAACCTGCCCCCCCACCCCCTCCCCCCATCCCAGACAATACCTCCTCAAACGAGGTAGAAGCCTAAATAGAACATGTTCTCTTCGCACAGTATGTCTGTGAGAGTGCGGTCTTAAACCTAAACCCACAGTCCCGCTCTTTAAAGTCGCGTTTTGTTAGTGGATCAAGCAGCAAAAAGAAAGATTTGTATGTATTTTTTCAAATAAAAAAAAGGCGATTCACTTGTGCAAACGGAATGACAAAAGCACCACTTGTAGATGTATATAATTGTATTCCCAGTCATATAACAGGCATTGAGAGAGAAAATAAATAAAATGTATAAAGGCTCTCAGCCAAAAATCTAATTTGAAGTAAGGAAATCGTAGTAAGACAATCAAAAATAATAGTAATTATAATAGTAGTCTAGTTGAAGCTGAGACAGCTTTACAACCAATACCAAAAAACTATGTGTGCACAACGTTGAACGTTTGCTGGGCATAAATGATGCTCAAAACTTTTAAAATTAAAGTGAGGCCCCAAAAACCGTGTAGCCTCGGGAGACATTTACTGTTTACTGGGTCAATGCAAACGGATGCAGTAAACAAATAACCAAAAATATTTTGAGTCACCGAGACAATGTGTAAACAAACTAAATAGGTGAGCAGTCCTGGTAGATGGAAAAGCTCTGTCCTTGAAAGCTCAGAGTGGTATTGCAGGCTCGTCGGAGGATCTCCATCTTCTCATGAAAAAAGTGCACTCGAAAAATTATGTCACGGGACCTCTCCCCATCCCGGGGCTTTGGGCGCAGCGACCGGTGGGCTCGATCAATCAGGGGCTTTTCATCTAAGTCAAGAACATCCTTCAGCAGCCCTGAAACGAAATCCGTGGCGCGATGCATTTCCGCGGACTCTGGGACCGATACAAGTCTCAGATTATTGCGGCGAGAGAATCCCTCTAGACTCACACACAGCTCTCATTCACCTTTTTCAAATCCGCAGCTAGGCGTTTAACTTCAGCCTCCAGGGATGTGGTTAAATCGGAGACATTAGTAGCGGAGGTCTCCAGTGCCGCAATCGTTGTAGTGTGTGACGCAGTTGTTGTTTTGAGTATTGTGATTGCTGGCACAGTCTCGTTCCGCAGGATGGTTAAATCTGCTTTTAAAGTATCAGAAACCTCCTGTATTCTGGCCTCAATCGTAGCAACCACCTCTGTTTTCATTTCAACTATCTCAGAGCGTAGTAGTTTGATGGCCTCGAGAATGTTCATTTCGGCGCCGCCAGGCCAAGCCGCACCCCCGGGTAAAGTGTGCGTCCCCGGGCCCTCAGACTCAGGAGAGGGCGGTGATGAGAGCGGGTCTTGTAGGCCGGGTTTTCTCAAAGTCATACTTTTGGCCTTATGTTTGGTCGACATGCTGACATTCGGAAGCAAAGTAGTCTTGTTTTTTACTGAAAGGGATCACCAAATTAATATTTGAAAATAAATACGGTTCTGCTGCAGAATTCACATAAACTTTAAGAATACCACGGGAGCAAACAGAAAACACGTCAGTTGCACATGGCGTCCCCTACCATCCCCCTGATTTGGAATTCTGAGATGGATGTCTTTTCAAAACATATTTCCCCAGTCGGAGCTAGTTCCCAGTTGTCTTGAACTCCCTGATGTCTGAAAATTTCCCAGTTCCGAGTTTCCAGTTGTTTTGAACGCGGCAGAAGTCATGCTGGTTTGACAGCATGGTCAATGTCTTCAACCTTTTATGGCCCATGGTGTTGAATGTTTATCCTTTTAAGCTTGGAAAAGAGACCCTTAAACCCACACTTGGACCACACACCCACTCCACTGATTCCATCCAACCCACTCACTGTTGATTTTGCGATTTCCAACTTGTTGTGTAATGTTTATGTCCAATGGCCGATATGATACGTTTTTTCTATAATTTCTCTTCAACATTTCTCTCATTGTGACAAGGATTGAAAATGATTTGCCAGTAGATTGTCGACTTGATTCATGATGATGACTGCTAGCTTGCTAGCTAAGATGTTTGAAAGTATGACGTTGACAGTCCAATTAAAGCTATGGTAGATAAAACGTGATTTGACATTATTTTATCTGTGGACAATGACCTTGAGGGCATTTCTAATGTGGCAGCATCCAAGGGGCTTGCATTTTCTAGCTCTACTCAAGGTGTCCCCATGAGTGACAGAATACTAAGCCAATCACAGCTCAACTGAGAAATTGCCAACCCCTACGCTCCGTATTTTCTACTGGCTGCCCCGCCACCACAGAAAGCATTGACCTAGGCTGAAACACCTGCATTTAGGAGCTGCCTTAATCAAGAAAACTAAAAAGAGACCATGTTTGTATGCAGCTTTATTAAGTCAATGAGTTTTCACACTGATATGTGACACATATTTAATGCCAAAATAACCACTGGGCTCACCTCACAGAAAGAGAGACGCAACACTGTTTTGTCAATCACTCCTATCGATAAATAAGTTTAAATCAATTGCGCAAAAGGGGAGAGATGAGTTTGCACGTCCTGTTAAAACGAACACAGAAAAACCACCACCTAGACTAGAGTGTCCACATGGTCTGTGCAGCAAGCTAAATGTTTGACGTCCCTACTAATGGGTTGTGTCCGTATAGGATTGTAGCGTCGCCCACAGCATCCTCAGTCATTGCAGACTTGCGGCCATCTATTTGAGTTTGCATGGCTCAGGGCTCTCTTGAGACGCGTGGGACTTCACAATTATAAGCGACCTTTACAGACAATGCTCCTTCGTAATTGTATTCATTCATTTATCCACTGGCTATGAAATGTCTTTAAAAATGTTTAGTGAATAGGTATTGTGCGGTATCAGGGGTGAGGTATGGACCATGTCAAAATTAGGGTTGAATTGCAAAGTAGCACCACTTGGATTTTCCAAGTAGGTTTTGCTTTTACAAATATGTTTATGTGGAAGAGGGGTGAGATGAGCACTTTCACCAATATTAAGGCACATATAAGTAGGCCTTAGGTGGTTATTGAAGGTTTGACAATTTATTTGAAGAGTTGAAATCCTTTGCATATTATTTCCTATTTCAATTATTTGTTCAGGTGAATTGCAACTGGCTAGGAAAAGACAGTATCCACACATGAATATGATCAATCATCTTGTGGTTTCCAGGCTTACACCTGTGTGTAAAGTGACCATACTCTGTAAAGAATAATTGCCCAATGCATTTCACATTTTCTCATGATAGTAGATTTAATCCAATTGCAAACAGCCTTGTATATGATCATCATGAATAAATGTTATACATTATAGCATGTGCGTCAACCTTTTATTATTGGCGTTTTACATCATTAATGTGTAACTCCATTGGCTTTTATTTGTAATTTCATGTCACAATTTGTTAGGGCCGCACCCTTGATTTTCTACTACAGCACTAGAAAAAAATTATCGAATCTCAATTGGTCTCTTCCTGTAGTCGTCATCTGCATTGATCCAACCTCCTTTCTGGTGTTTGGACAGTATATAAACAGACAGAATCTCTCTCTCTCTGAGCTACCTAGTAACATCATAATAACCAATACGTGGACCTCAAATGGGGAGGGCTTACAGCTGAGATTGACGTGTGTTTCAATGGCAGCCGGAGAGAGAGATGTGCTGCCATAAGGAGACCCCTGTTGATCCGTATAGGCTACGCTACATGATGGTAAGTCAGACTTTCACAATTTCACATGTTAGACAGGTAAATCTATTTAAAACGGGTTGTTAAGAACATTTCGTCGACGTGGTCATTGTAGAGATATATTTTGATGTTCACACAATTATGGTTTAATGGTACAGGACGTGTCCCAAAGAAGAAAACGGTCAGTGTGAGAAAACAGTAAATCGTGATCTATCATTGACAAATTAAGAGTAGACTCCATCTTTACAGGAGTGATTCTGAAATATATTGTAATTCTTTCGCTCGTCTGCCGCGATATAACTCGAGCCTCGAGAAAAAATATTCCCTCACCGGTTGCTGTTTCTTTTTTTTAAAAGAACAAATCGCAAAATGTTTTGAGCAGCCGTTAACTTTCAGTAGCCTATTTACGTAGTTTATCTTCATTTACGTTGAATATCATAAAAAATCTAATCAGCTTTAGAAAGGAAACTTTCGTGCAACAGGTGGCAGGTTTTTTTCCGGGCCGGAGTAGGGAAAGGCGAGTCTGATGCTGAGGATGGGAGAGAGATGAAGTAGGGCGTCATTCAGCCCGAGACACCGGACAGCTCCTACGTTCACAATGTCTATTCGCCTATTTATGTGGGTCAATCAATACAAAGGTTGTTTCTTTTAAATTCGCCACCAGATTTTAAATGTGTTTGTTGGTCTTGTTAGCAACTACATCACACCATGTAATTATATAACTCGTTTTCAGAATATATACACAATACCCTTAATTCATCTGGACATTAAAAAAAATGAAATCACTATTTACTTTCAAGTGTAAAGGTTCATGAAATTCATGTCGAAGAGAGCCATTGATATGTTTGTTTCATTTTACTTTTCAATGTCATTTTCACTCTAAAATTTGATTGCCAACAGAAAATCAAGTCAAGGCAGGTCTTGGCAAATATAACTATGCAAAAGAGGAATTTACTTTTCCACACAAGATGACACATCTCCTCTAGTCAATCTGTTCTCCTAAGAGAGGGCTTTCTCTGCTCGTGATCAGCCAACCTCTCTACCAACCATGGTTGCCAACAACGACTGTCAAGACCCCTTCCCCCCATCCTTCCCTTCTCTTCCTTTGCTAAACTGTCACCCCCACCCCATCCCCCTCTCCCAGTTGCTCCCAGTCCTGTTGCATAGCTACCAGCTCTGCCCGTGAAACACTGGAGATGGAGGACAAAGATTATAGCTGTGTGTGTGCATGTGAGCATGTGTGCATGCATGCTAGCATGGCATATGTTGAAAAATAAAAATATAAGATGTTAAAGAAAATTAAGTCAAAAGCCAACAATAATCTGATTTATCTGCTGTGGAAGTGCAGTGAAGTTAATTTTTTACTGTCATTAGTGGAGGTGACTGTAGTGTCTAGATAATGTAACATAATATTTACATTATGAAATCATAGAACCATTTTAATAAATACCTATGTAGATTGGGCATACTAATGAAGGCCATCTCCATTTCTTTAATATTAGAATTTGACTAGAAAAGAAGGCCTCCATGCAGTAGCAGTGCTTTAGCAAATAAGGTTTATTATGAGTGCTATGTTCCCCTCCCCCTATTCTCCTCCACCTCCCCTCATCCTGCTCTCCTCTCCTCTGCCTCTTTGAGAAGAGCTGAAAGGTTGGCATTAGAACAACAAAGGCAGGACGGAATGTCAACAGGCTTCAGAGAGAAATAGGCAGAGAGAACGGAGAGAGATGGGGGGGGGGAAAGAGAGAGAGAGAGAGGGAGAAAGAGAGAGAGAGAGGAAACACAGGAATGAGTAAAGGACAGTGCGAAATCAACCTCTAGTCCCTACATCCCTTTTCACTTTTTATATCTTCCACTAGAGTTCCACTACAGCTCCCAAATGCAGTGTGAGTATGCATAGGAGAGTGTGGTATTTACATGTTGAGTGCATACTGTATAAATGTGGATGTGTGGAGCGGGAATACAAATGTTAGGTGGGTACATACGTGAAATGTTAAGTGGAATGTGAGTTTTTACCCTCAGAATCTGTGTCAAGGCTCTGTGCTATCACATTTTTTATCATTATTCTCTTTCAGCTGAAGCAAGGGATGAAAAAACACCAGACAGATGGATGGATGGATGGAGGATGGAGAGAGAGACATGGTCCTAGTGCAGTGTGGAAGACTAGTGATTTTGTTGTGATGCTGAGCAATGAGAATAACAACAAGTCCCAGTCTGCCTCTCAGCACAGGGCACTTCCCTACAGTCTGCTGCATACTACTGTGTGTGTGTGTGTGTGTGTGTGTGTGCTGTTTCGAGGTGGAATTGCAACGTAAACATGCATGACTATAAATGCAAATAAAACCATCATGATGTGTAAACTGAAATAACATAGATATTTAATCCAAGACTGGAACATTGATAAAATACAAAACATGTACAAATGGTCACATTCATACAATCAGAAAATGCATTTGAAATTTGGAACCTCATCGCAAACATGCTTTGATCAGTTTCCCAGGCAAGCTGGTAAAAGGGAGAAGCAGCCATTTTCCCCTAGTAATCGCATGTGACTTGCATTTAAAACTGGTACAGTTGAACTAGGGCAGGAGACCAACGGTATATGACTCTATGACTACACTTTGTAGATAAAAACACCTCAATAATTGCTTTATCTGACATCAACAGACTTCATCAACATTTGCAGAAAGCCTAGACCAACTAACACATTACAGATTTGAACGTACAGACAATGTACAGGCAGCATTTATATGACTACGGAGACAAAGGGCATTGGTAATGGATTTGTACAAAAGAAGCCATTTTGAAGTGCTCCGTTACCAAGATGGAATACTTCTCTTCAATTTAGCATTCCCTCTGTGTTCCATTTGACCCAATGAGTCATGAGAACACATAGCCTACCCAGACTTGTGTCTGTTCTATTAATTGTATTCATATGACTGCACACAGTTAGCGTTGCTGTCGAGCGTGTCATCACACACATAACACTTCAGAGGTCTTCACGTTACAGCCCGACTTCAACCTTCCGCTTAGCACCATAGTTTATTGTGCACCTTATTCTCTAGACACAGAATATTGCATGTTAATTAAAGGAATGGGTTATAAGAACCGGTGGCTAGAACTCAAATCCTTTGATGTCCCCACATGTAGCACCTGAAGGGGGCTTAAGGAGGGCCTGTGAAATCATTAAAGCAGATCTCAATTGCACACTAGTGACCACACATAATGAGATATAGCCACTATGGTCACTCTACGCCCTGATATGCTTTCCATTTAACCACCCACCTCCTCCCTCCAGATTAGTCTGATTGGTCACAACGGGTGCTACACCTTGGGTAGTGGATAAGGAGCTTTCACCACCATTACAATGGAAAGCATTTTGAAGACATGAGAGCGCCTCATATAGATACAACATCCAACCATAGGTGGAAACGCCTCATATAGATACAACATCCAACCATGGGTGGAGTTGGGCTTCCTGTGTGGTCACAGAAGTAGGTGAGCTCAATCCATACAACTATGAGGGTTCCCTTTTTAAGTAGGTGAAGCATGTGGCCTGGGAGTTCCAGCTGTCTAAAAGTCGCTGTCTCTGGATCATATGTGCTGTGAATGTTTGCGAGCATGGGTTTGAATCTGACCCACTGCTCTAGCACCCTCTCTCCTCTATATTTCTATCCTATCCTAAAAAAGTTCCCCCTGACCCTTACCCTGCCCCACTCTGTGTAGTAGGGGCTTCATTCACTAGGGGTTTGAGGCTCCTTCAGTATGTGTAGGAGTTCTCAATGACAATGCTTCTGAAGAAGAGGAACCTGTCTGCACAGGCAGGCGAGGTAAATGTAGACAGGGCAGAATGACTTCTTCTGGCGGGTGATGAGGTGGAGGGCAGCATCGCAGGCTGGGTAGGCCATCATATTGGTGTGGCCTCTGCAGGCGGGATATTACATGGACAATTAAAGATACGCTGCAGGGTAAGACATTAAGGGTACTGTAATGCATGCTACATGCAGGATGTGTTTAAATGTTTTGATCAGGTTTCATCTCAATTGAACTTCCTGGTTTAATAAAGGTTAAATAATAGAATAAGGACACCTTGATAAGACCTACATGATACCTACTGTAATGTTTTCTACGTCATTCTACTTTATCTAAGGCCTACTATAAATATAGCAGGTATTGTACCTTCATAAATATCCAACTACTGCTACACAAGCAGTCAATACAACTCATGCATGTAAAGTTATGGTGACAGTTGAAAATGTTTATTTTACATGGCCAGTCATTCAACATCACCAGCACAACCACGCACACTACCCAGTCATAATGCCATTTATTCAGTAGGAAAAGACAAAAGCTCTAGAATACATAAACAGAAATGTATTGTTGAAAAAAGAACTGTAAATGGATTGTGTGTCTGACCTGATTCTGTGTCTATCAGGCCCAAGGTGGTGATGGTCAGAGATACATTGCTGTGCTAGATGGCTAGCTCATGCTGTATGGTGCCAAAGAAAACATTCACTACAAGAAACCGTTGGCCGCGTAGGGCTCCACGGAGTAGTCATCTTACCTGTAGGGGAGAGAAGGAGAGACAGGGTGAAAAGAAAGTTGGTGAGTTCAGACAGAAGGACAGATCTTGGTTTTATTCCCCTCTAAAAATACAGTAGAAGGAGTACTAGTGTAGTGTGCATCTGTATAAGACTGTATACGTATAAGACCGTGTGTTGTGTACTCACCCAACAGAGAGGATACTACGATCACAGACCCTATACTCGAACACTGACAAAGCTGCAGAAGCAATGTTCACGTAGCTGAGGAAATTCACCTTTGGAAAACAGCAACACATTAAAAACTACTATAGCATAGCCTTGTCTCACTTGGCTAGGTGCAAGGCTAGGTATAGCCTAATTATAAAGGGAAAAAAACAAAGCGTATCTGCATTAGTTCCCTGACGTGCTCCCCGTCTCCGTTCCATATGGCGAATGGGGAGGATCCAATGTGATTCAAAACTAGGATGTCAAGACATTCTGCAGAACAAAAATATAGTTTGAAAATGTAAACTAATGTGCCTTATGAATCTTTAACATAATACAGACAATGACTGAAGTTAATCTAAGTGATCAGTTCTTACCCAGCCATCCTCACCACTCCCTCTGGATCTGAGGCTTGGCACACATCTCCTGTCACATACAGAGCCTTCTGGGCCCTCAGGCTTGTGCTGTTCTCTGCCACCTACAGGACAGAGGGAGCAATGACACACTGGTAAAGAGGCTGTCACCATCTGGTCATAATAGAAAGGACAGATGTACATACACTGCTCAAAAAAATAAAGGGAACACTAAAATAACACATCCTAGATCTGAATGAATGAAGTATTCTTATTAAATACATTTTTCTTTACATAGTTGAATGTGCTGACAACAAAATCACACAAAACCCATGGAGGTCTGGATTTGGAGTCACACTCAAAATCACACTCAGTCACACTCAAAATTAAAGTGGAAAACCACACTACAGGCTGATCCAACTTTGATGCAATGTCCTTAAAACAAGTCAAAATCAGGCTCAGTAGTGTGTGTGGCCTCCATGTGCCTGTACGACCTCCCTACAACGCCTGGGCATGCTCCTGATGAGGTGGCGGATGGTCTCCTGAGGGATCTCCTCCCAGACCTGGACTAAAGCATCCGCCAACTCCTGGACAGTCTGTGGTGCAACGTGGCGTTGGTGGATAGAGCGAGACATGATGTCCCAGATGTGCTCAATTGGATTCAGGTCTGGGGAACGGGCTGGCCAGTCCATAGCATCAATGCCTTCCTCTTGCAGGAACTGCTGACACACTCCAGCCACATGAGGTCCAGCATTGTCTTGCATTAGGAGGAACCCAGGGCCAACCGCACCAGCATATGGTCTCACAAAGGGTCTGAGGATCTCATCTCGGTACCTAATGGCAGTCAGGCCTACCTCTGGCGAGCACATGGAGGACTGTGCGGCCCCCCAAAGAAATGCCACCCCACACCATGACTGACCCACCGCCAAACCGGTCATGCTGGAGGATGTTGCAGGCAGCAGAACGTTCTCCACGGCATCTCCAGACTCTGTCACGTCTGTCATGTGCTCAGTGTGAACCTGCTTTCATCTGTGAAGAGCACAGGGCGCCAGTGGCGAATTTGCCAATCTTGGTGTTCTCTGGCAAATGCCAAACGTCCTGCACGGTGTTGGGCTGTAAGCACAACCCCTACCTGTGGACGTCGGGCCCTCATACCACCCTCATGGAGTCTGTTTCTGACCGTTTGAGCAGACACATGCACATTTGTGGCCTGCTGGATGTCATTTTGCAGGGCTCTGGCAGTGCTCCTCCTTGCACAAAGGCGGAGGTAGTGGTCCTTCTGCTGGGTTGTTGCCATCCTATGGCCTCCTCCACGTCTTCTGATGTACTAGCCTGTGTCCTGGTAGCGCCTCCATGCTCTGTACACTAGGCTGACAGACACAGCAAACCTTCTTGCCACAGCTCGCATTGATATGCCATCCTGGATGAGCTGTACTACCTGAGTCACTTGTGTGGGTTGTAGACTCCGTCTCATGCTACCACTAGAGTGAAAGCACCGCCAGCATTCAAAAGTGACCAAAACATCAGCCAGGAAGCATAGGAACTGAGAAGTGATCTGTGGACTCCACCTGCAGAACCACTCCTTTATTGGGGGTGTCTTGCTATTTGCCTATAATTTCCACCTGTTGTCTATTCCATTTGCACAACAGCATGTGACATTTATTGTCAATCAGTGTTGCTTCCTAAGTAGACAGTTTGATTTCACAGAAGTGTGATTGACTTGGAGTTACATTGTGTTGTTTAAGTGTTCCCTTTATTTTTTGGAGCAGTGTAGTTAGTCAGACAGACAGATCCACAAACCTTCTGCAAGGCAAGCTCCTTCCTGGCCGTGATGACGATCTGGCCACCCATCTTTGAGTAGTGGAATGCCACCTGCTCTCCTATGCCCGTGCTGGCACCAGTCACCAGCACCCTGGCACCACGAACAGATCGAGGGGAGAGACAGACAAACATCAGTCAGTCAGGCTGCTTGGGGTGAGGAAGACAACTGACGAGGGAGGAAGATCATTTTACATTTTAGTAATTTAGCAGACGCTCTTATCCACAGCGACTTACAGGAGCAATTAGGGTGTCACGTGTGCTCCGTCTACGGCCTCTAGGTCACCAGGCTGCTCGTTAGGGCACACACCTGTCAGCAGCGTTACACGCATAATGACACTCACCTGGACTCCATCACCTTCTTGACTACCTGCCCTTTATATATCACTCCCTTTGGTTCCTTCCCCAGTCGTCATTGTTGCTGTTACATGTCGGTGCGCTGTTTGTGTTTCTTGTTTTGTTAGTTTATTTATTAAATGTATTCACTCCCTGAACTTGCTTCCCGACTCTCAGCGTACATGGTTACACAGGGTTAATTGCTTTGCACAAGGGCACATCGACAGATTTTTCACCTAGTCGGTTCGGGAATTAGAAAATCATCTCATCACAATGGATATGAAACAATATTGGTGTTTCGAAGTTGAGGATGAATTTGTGTTGAAATGATCATCATCATCATTACCATAAAGACCCTCACATCGCAATTCAACGGCTCAGACACAAGAGGTATGTGGCAGGGTCTACAGTCAATCACGGATTACAAAAAGAAAACCAGCCCCGTCACGGACCAGGATGTCTTGCTCCCAGGCAGACTAAATAACTTTTTTGCCCGCTTTGAGGACAATACAGTGCCACTGACACGGCCCGCAACCAAAACATGCGGCCTCTCCTTCACTGCAGCCGACGTGAGGAAAACATTTAAATGTGTTAACCCTCGCAAGGCTGCAGGCCCAGACGGCATCCCCAGCCGCGCCCTCAGAGCATGCGCAGACCAGCTGGCTGGTGTGTTTACGGACATATTCAATCAATCCCTATCCCAGTCTGCTGTTCCCACATGCTTCAAGAGGGCCACCATTGTTCCTGTTCCCAAGAAAGCTAAGGTAACTGAGCTAAACGACTACATCCCCGTAGCACTCACTTCCGTCATCATGAAGTGAGACTAGTCAAGGACCATATCACCTCCACCCTACCTGACACCCTAGACCCACTCCAATTTGCTTACCGCCCAAATAGGTCCACAGACGATGCAATCTCAACCACACTGCACACTGCCCTAACCCATCTGGACAAGAGGAATACCTATGTGAGAATGTTATTCATCGACTACAGCTCGGCATTTAACACCATTTTTTTTTTAACCTTTATTTAACTAGGCAAGTCAGTTAAGAACAAATTCTTATTTTAAATGACGGCCTAGGAACAGTGGGTTAACTGCCTGTTCAGGGGCAGAACGACAGATTTGTACCTTGTCAGCTCGGGGGTTTGAACTTGCAGCCTTCCGGTTACTCGTCCAACGCTCTAACGCTCTAACCACTAGGCTACCCTGCCGCCCACCATAGTACCCTCCAAGCACTATGTAATTGTGTTCCCTCTTCCTTTTATTCATTCTACTTCTTCCTCTCACCCTATTTCCATGAACAGTGAAATGGGAGCTATGTACCAGGAGCTGGGAACATATACACACCTTGTGCAATTCTTTTTATTATCCATGATAGTGTTGTTACACAAACAGATAAGACGGAGAATTCAACACTTCTAAGCTTACTAAATAATACACTTTTGTAGAAAGATGCAAAATAACATTGCAAATATATTTCCTCAGAAGCCCTTGACAGTCCTGTAAGCTCGCAAACTATATATACACTGTAACAACGAAGGAGAGGGAGGAGAGAACATTACAAATACATTTTTTATTCCAAACAGAGATTTTGAATGCCACTGACTGATAGACTGGCATAATGACAGAAACAACAGTTTCAATAGCTAGCAAACACAGCGAGAATAATAGAGCAAGAGGAGAGAAATGACAAGTCTCAAAATGGGATGTATAATTTCAGAGTTAAATTAAAAATGGCATTTTAAGAGAACATGACTAAGAAGGTATTTATCTTCAACTTTTCTAAACAAAAGCTAGTTTCAAAAGTCAATTTCAACATCAACCTCTTACTGTAGAAAAATACCCCATTAAAACCTAATGTCCAGCTTTAGAAAGGTCTGTGCAATTTTTACACCTGTTATTTCCCGAGGTGAACGAAGAACAAAAGGTAAGCTAGAAACATTAAACGTTTTTATTACCATTTTATGTTTCATTCCTTATTCCTTATTACTGAACCTGGCCAGGTTCTTCAACAAATCTCCTTCGGAATTGTATTTCTAATGACAACCCATTGACAGTCAATCACTTGAACTGTATAAGAATGGACTAAAACCACTATAGAAGTCAAATCAAATCAAACTTTGTCACATGCGCAGAATACAAGTGTAGACTTTACAGTAAAATGCTGACTTACAAGCCCTTAACCAACAGTGCAGTTCAAGAAGAAGAAAATATTTACCAAGTAGGCTAAAATAAAAGTAATAATAAAAAGTAACACAATAAGAATAAGAATAAAGGCTGTATACAGGGGGCACCGGTACCGGTACTGGCGGTGATGCAACCGGTCTGGATGCTCTCGATGGTGCAGCTGTAGAACCTTTTGAGGATCCAAGCCCAAGCCAAATCTTTTCCCCCCTCCTCCTGAGGGGGAAAAGGTTTTGTTGTGCCCTCTTCACGACTGTCTTGGTATGTTTGGACCATGATAGTTCGTTGGTGATGTGGACACCAAGGAACTTAACTCTCAACCCACTCCACTACAGCCCCATCGATGTTAATGTGGGCCTGTTCGGCCCGCCTTTTCCTGTTGTCCACGATCAGTTCCTTTGTCTTGCTCACATTGAGGGAGAGGTTGTTGTCCTGGTACCCCACTGCCAGTTCTCTGACCTCCTCCTTATAGGCTGTCTCATCGTTGTCGGTGATCAGGCCTACCACTGTTGTGTCGTCAGCAAACCTAATGATGGTGTTGGAGTCGTGTTTGCTACGCAGTCATTGCTAAAACAAGGAAATGCTCATTTTACAACAATTGTTCAAAGTGTGGTTTAATGTGTTTATTAAAGCTTTTGCTCAATTGAACTATTTCTAACAATCAGTAATTACCTGCTAGAATCATATTACAAAATGGGTTTCTGTTGTCCACACTTGCTTCAAGATGTCCACCTTTGTTCCTGTACCCAAGAAAGCAAAGGTTACTGATCTAAATGTCATCATGAAGTGCTCTTTTTTGTAAAAAAAAGAAAGACGTTTTATTATACAATACAAAACATACACAAAAATTACAACATGCTGACATACAAACATCCACAGCCTCACCCCTGCCTCATGAAGTGCTTTGCGAGGCTATTTAAGGACCATATCACCTCCACCTTACCCGACACCCACTACAATTTGCATACCGCCACAACAGATCCATGGAAGACGAAATCGCCATTGCACTGCATACTTTCCTATCCAACCTTGACAAGAAGAACACCTATGTGAGAATGTTGTTCATCAACTTCAGCTCAGCATTCAACACCATAGTGCCCTCCAAGCTCATCACTAAGCTCAGGACCCTGGGTCTGAACCCCTCTCTGTGCAACTAGACTTCCTGATGGGCCAACTCCAGGTGGTGAAGGTACTCCCCATTCACACGACTGCATGGCAATGCACGTCTCCAACTTTATCATCAAGTTTGCTGACGACACAGTGGTAGGCCTGATTACCAACAATGACGAGACAGCCTACAAGGAGGAGGTGAGAGCCCTGGCGAAGTGGTGCCAGGAAAATAACCTCTCCCTCAATGTCAAGAAAACGAAGGAGTTATTTGTGGACTACAGGAGACAGCCGAGAGAGTACGCCTCCATCCACGGGGCCACAGTGGAGAGGGTCAAAAGCTTCAAGTTCCATGGAGTGCAAAGTTCCTCCAGAGAAACCTGAAATGGTACCGCTACACTGATACCGTGATGAAGGGGAAACAGCACCTCTTCAACCACAGGAGGCTGAAGAAATTTGGCTTGGAGTCGTGTTTGACCATCTCAAACTTCTACATATGCACCATTGAGCACCATTCTGTCGGGCTGTATCACCGCCTGGTACGGCAACTGCACCTCCCGCAACCGCAGGGCTCTCCAGAGGGTGGTGCGGTCTTGCCCAGCGCATCACCTGGGGCACAACGCCTACCCTCCCGGACACCTTCAGCACCGGGTATCACAGGAAGGCAAAGAAGATCATCAAGGACCTCAGCCACCCAAGCAATGGCCTGTTCACCCTGCGACCATCTAGCAGGCCCCCTGTCGTACAGGTACATCAAAGCTGGCCCCAAGAGTCTGAAAAGCAGCTTCTATCTCTAGGCCATCACTGTTAAACAGTCATCACTAGCCGGCCTAGATTCAATCAGATCAAGCATTAACTGGCGATAGCAGACACCCGCATAGCGGATGTTTTGGCGGTGTTGGAGGTGGAACTGCATTGGGTAAAATAGGTGAGCAGCTGCTCTTGCCATCATTGTCATGAAGCCACACCCGCCCCACTTGCGTTAGAAGTTTAGAAGGAGAATATAAGCTATATAGAAATAATTACGCTCTATCATCCTAATCAAGGTGTAAATTAAATGTCATCTTCCAGTGTTCAAACTTGTAAACAAGGCTGCATGGGATTACTGTTAATGCGACTCCATGCAGCCAAGAGCAATGTCCACTTTAGGTGTTGTTTCTACATTATTTCAATGAAATTACATTGAACCAATGTGGAAGACGTTGAATTGACATTTGTGCCTAGTGGGATACTGTATTCTTGACATAGCTCATCCTACACAACTACTGCTGTACATACCCTTTTACTACTTACACCGTATATTGTAGATATTGTCTATACACACCCTGTATTAATATTCCGGACTCTGACATTGCTCGTTTCTTTATTTCTTGTTTATTTTGTATTTTGTTTTGTCGCGGCACCTGCTTTAACATCTGCTAATCTCTGTACTAATAAACTTTGATTTGATTTTAAATGTTTATTTAAAATGTTGGAGGGGGGAGGATTAAATGATGGAGAAACCATTTGTCCTTCTGTCTTTTTGTATATATTGTGCTGCTTTACCAACTGGGGTGGTTACCCACCATAATGAAACAAACAATAATTAACCAACAATTGCTGCAATCTCTAAATCATGCATTATTTAACAGCAAATCATACCAAAGCATCTTTGCAGTATTTTCAAGAATGCCTCACAATACAGGTATTTACAAAAGCAAGTACAGTTACGTTCACAGCGTTCTAACGTGACAGAAATATTTGATTATTCAACCATGACTAAGGGTAGATTATAATCCAAAATGTCTTGCAGTGACAGCCAATAGTATTTAAATGTCTGGCTCAAATAAACATGACTTCTCTGTACTCATGAAACTAGTAGGTCTAATAATTTGACCTCAGCTGGTGTTTGGCTATTCTGAGACATGTGCAGTCAAATCTTGGCAGTTGTTTATAATTTCTATTAAATCATTTTTTTATTGCACTTATTCTAGCAACACATTTGAACATCAACATAGGTCATTTTCATTGATAATATCTACTTCCTTACATTTATATTTTAGTCATTTAGCAGACGCTCTTATCCAGAGCGATTTATAATTAGTACTTCTTAGCCAAACAAAATCAAACATAACTGCTTAATCACTTGTTTCTTAAAAGCAAAGGAAATACATGCAAGCTTTGCACTGTTTACAAAACACTAGTCAATATGAGTCACAGAGTTCACACTTTTAGCAAACTTCTGACGTTGGACAAGACACAGGGCAGGGAATATGTCCACAATAATGGCAGGGTAGTGTCATGGTTGCAGAGAGTTCTATTTCAATCCAGTCAATTCAGGAAATGGATTGACATTCCAATAATGAATTAAGTTTCCCAATATTTCGACTTTGGTGAATACTGAACTTCAACTCTCTTCCTGAATTGACTGAGTTGAAATAGGCCTCAACCTAAGATGAGTGTACAGGTGTGAGGGTCGGAGGCAGGGGGGCCTAGTCCTTTCTAGGGGGCTTTGACTGGGTAGAGTTGTATTCTAGGTGGTTTTGACCAGGTCGTAGACGTGGATGTGGAAGTCATCGTCGTATTTGATGTAGTAGACAGAGGGTTTGGCTGGAACCTGGTAGATAACCAGCCCCGTCCTTTTCACGCCCTTATCCGTGACGTACTCCACCTGCTTACCCACAAGGCTCTCGGTCTCCTCGCCTGGCTTCCTGTCTGCAGGCAGTAGGTGTTTGTTCTCTGGGAAACAAGAAAATAATAAGATGAGGAAGAAAGAACAGAGAGAATGAAAAAATAGAATTTGCATATGCTGTCGTCTGCCCTTTTACTTCACATACCAAAACAAATAGTTCCTGCTCATAAGCTAAGCTATTTATTTGCCTTTATTTAACCAGGTAAGTAATTGAGAACACACTATTTTACAATAACATCCTGAACAGGGAATGAGCATAAGGTATGTATGTGTGTTCCAGTTCTCATGCTCAATTAAAAACTCAAGTCTATTTCACCCAGTAGCCTCACAAGATTTACATGACCTCCTATTTTTTCATATGCTTTCAGTCACCTGGCTTCCATTTAGCTTCACAACAATTACTTCACCACAGGTGGACATAGTACTCTCGACGTCGTTCTCTTCCTATGTCCCTATTCCAACTTCAGTGCTGTACGCAGTAAACTCCAGTACTATGCCTTCTTAAAACCTTGAGTGTAGGGGGCAGTATTTTGATGTTTGGATGAAAAATACACCCAAATGAAACTGCCTATTTCTCGGGCCCAGAATCTAGAATATGCATATAATTGTCAGATTAGGATAGAAAACACTCTAAAGTTTCCAAAACTGTCAACATATTGTCTGTGAGTATAACAGAACTGATATTGCAGGCGAAAACCTGAGGAAAATCCAACCAGGAAGTGCTGTTTTTCCTGAAACGTCTCTGTTCCATTGCATGCCTTCCCTCCATTTAAAGGGATATCAACCAGATTCCTTTCTCTATGGCTTCCACATGGTGTGAACAGTCTTTAGACATAGTTTCAGGCTTTTATTCTGAAATATGAGCGAGAAGGATCACATGTGCAACAGCTTGGAGCAGACATTTTCTCTCTCTCTCCTATTGAAAAAGCTACGGTCCGGTTGAAATATTATCGATTATAAACAACCTGAGGATTGATTATAAAAAACGTTTGACATGTTTCTACGAACTTTACGGATACTATTTGGAATTTTCATCTGCCCCGTCGTGACCGCTCGAGCCTGTGGATTTCAGAACAAAACGCGCTAACCAAATGGAGGTATTTTGGATATAAAAATAATCGTTATGGAACAAAAGGAACATTTATTGTGTAACTGGGAGTCTCGTGAGTGCAAACATCCGAAGATCATCAAAGGTAAGTGATTTGTTCTATTGCTTTTCTGACTTTCGTGACCAATCTACTTTGCTGTTTGTAATGTTTTGTCTGCTGAGAGAGATGTCCTAACATAAACGCTTGGATAGCTTTTGCTGTAAAGCTTCTTTTTTTTAAAATCTGACACACCAGGTGGATTAACAACAAGCTAAGCTGTGTTTTGCTATATTGCACTTGCGATTTCATGAAAATGTAATATTTTGAGTAATTTAATTTGAATTTGGCGCTCTGCAATTCAGCGGATGTTGACAAAAAATGATCCCGCTAACGGGATGTGTGCGCCAAGAAGTTTAAGAAGATAAGATACTGTAGAGCTATACCAACATGAGTGTACCCTTGACAATCAAAAGGACCACCATCCCCATTACTATGTTAAATGAGGTTTCCCTTTGGTCAGCACTAACATTGCATAAATCCTGAGATTATCATAATAGGCTATTTGAGAGGGAATGAAAATTATCTCTGGCAGTGTCTGAGAATGTTTAATCTTTCATTTGTATAGTCCAGATTTATCAGTGGACCGATTATCTCTCTCCATTTCTGTCTCTCTGTATTGCCCTTCCCTCTTTTTACAGGATTAGGGAATTAGCTGATTCCAACCAAAGAAAATTAAAACAAATACCCCAAAACAAATAAAAGCTCTTACCTGCTTCAGGGAGGATGCGGAGGTCTCCGTCCTTATAGTCGTCCCAGAGCTGGTACATGTAGAGCACAGGGTCCTTCTCATAGGTGATGTAGTACCAGTTGGTCATGATGGGGGCGCGAGACAGCACCATGCCCCGCCACTCGTTCTTCTCACCGTCCTCCTTCTCAAACAGGTGCTCCACAGCCTTCCCCACCAGCTCTGGCGCATCATGGGGCACCTTGATCTTGTTGTTTACTATAGGGGTAAACCACAGATTTTATAGTGTTGAAAATAAATCAAATAGCAACATGGTTAAGCAGACCGAATGCTGCGCTCACTTTTGGTTTAAAATTAAACAGAATGTGAGCTTTCGCAAGACAAGGCAGATTCCACCAGGCAACTAAAATAGTTCCCCAAGTTGGGAAAGGTAGAGGGAATAGCATTGCTTTTTTTGTGTACTTTGGGGGGTGACTAGAGGTGGAAACACAAATACTCAATTTCAAAACCACTCCTAAGCACTTGTGTAGATCTGAATGGCATGGATAGCTGTATAGGTCCAATCCTACACAATCTTTCCACATTGACACATATACAGTAGAAGCGAGGTGCTAGGGTTCATAATGGGATTGAGTACAATTATATTGCACAGAGTTGTGGTTTGCTGTACGTTAGAAGAATACAATTATCAATGAGGGGAAATTACACATGATGAGGCAATGGTAGGACATTAACTTGGGGATAATGAGAGTAAAGGGAGATAAGGTTATACAGGCTTTTCTATACAATTATGCTAATCATTAAGGTCTTGAAGCATGTGTTTCAGACATAAGGAAGTGGATGGCTGCAAACTTTCTACTTTTAAACTCGGACAAAACAGAGATGCTTGTTCTAGGTCCCAAGAAACAAAGAGATCTTCTGTTGAATCTGACAATTAATCTTAATGGTTGTACAGCCGTCTCAAATAAAACTGTGAAGGACCTCGGCGTTACACTGGAACCTGATCTCTCTTTTGAAGAACATATCAAGACTGTTTCAAGGACAGCTTTTTTCCATCTACATTGCAAAAATCAGAAACTTTCTGTCCAAAAATGATGCAGAAAAATGAATCCATGCTTTTGTCACTTCTAGGTTAGACTACTGCAATGCTCTACTTTCCGGCTACCCGGATAAAGCACTAAATAAACTTCAATTCGTGCTAAATACGGCTGCTAGAATCCTGATTAGAACCCCAAAATTTCATCATATTACTCCAGTGCTAGCCTCCCTAACCTGGCTTCCTGTCAAGGCAAGGGCTGATTTCAAGGTTTTTACTACTAACCTACAAAGCATTACATGGGCTTGCTCCTACCTATCTCTCTGATTTGTTCCTGCCGTACATACCTACACGTACGCTACGGTCACAAGACGCAGGCCTCCTAATTGTCCCTAGAATTTCTAAGCAAAGAGCTGGAGGCAGGGCTTTCTCCTATTGCTCCATTTTTATGGAATGGTCTGCCATGTGAGAGACGCAAACTCGGTCTCAACCTTTAAGTCTTTACTGAAGACTCATCTCTTCAGTGGGTCATATGATTGAGTGTGAAGGTGAATGGAAAGGCTCTGGAGCAACGAACCGCCCTTGCTGTCTCTGCCTGGCCGGTTCCCCTCTTTCCACTGGGATTATCTGCCTCTAACCCTATTACAGGGGCTGAGTCACTGGCTTACTAGGGCTCTTTCATACCGTCCATAGGAGGGGTGCGTCACTTGAGTGGGTTGAGTCACTGATGTGATCTTCCTGTCTGGGTTGGCGCCCCCCCTTGGGTTGTGCCGTGGCGGAGATCTTTGTGGGTTGTACTCGGCCTTGTCTCAGGATGGTAGGTTGGTGGTTGAAGATATCCCTCTAGTGGTGTGGGGGCTGTGCTTTGGTAAAGTGGGTGGGGTTATATCCTTCCTGTCATCGGATGTGGCCACAGTGTCTCCTGACCCCTCCTGTCTCAGCCTCCAGTATTTATGCTGCAGTAGTTTATGTGTCGGGGGCTAGGGTCAGTTTGTTATATCTGGAGTACTTCTCCTGTCCTATCCGGGGTCCTGTGTGAATTTAAGTATGCTCTCTCTAATTCTCTCTTTCTTTCTCTCTCTCGGAGGACCTGAGCCCTAGGACCATGCCTCAGGACTACCTGACATGATGACTCCTTGCTGTCCCCAGTCCACCTGGCCGTGCTGCTGCTCCAGTTTCAACTGTTCTGCCTGTGATTATTATTATTTGACCATGCTGGTCATTTATAAACATTTGAACATCTTGGCCATGTTCTGTTATAATCTCCACCCGGCACAGCCAGAAGAGGACTGGCCACCCCACATAGCCTGGTTCCTCTCTAGGTTTCTTCCTAGGTTTTGGCCTTTTCTAGTGAGTTTTTCCTAGCCACAGTGCTTCTACACCTGCATTGCTTGCTGTTTGGGGTTTTAGGCTGGGTTTCTGTACAGCACTTTGAGATATAAGCTGATGTACGAAGGGCTATAGAAATACATTTGATTTGTTAAAATTCATCTGTTATGTACATGCTGGTCTGGAGCAAAGACCTGCACACACAGTAGCTCTTGTGTATTTTGTAGATAGACTGACTGGACTTCCAATTGGTGAACAGTGTTTAGCAAACTGAGAAAAAACTTTGAAAACAAAATGTAAATACGTTGTTTTAAACTTCCTAAAGTTACATTGATTACTCAGCAGGCTATCTTAACCATATGGGAGACGTCTGCTACGCTACCGTTAAGGCAGAAAATAACCCGGATGGAGATTCGCTTTGACAAAAACGAGACTGACGATATAATGGAATAATTGAAGATGCTCAATGCGAAAATGGTCACAATGCAAATGACTCTTGAAAAGCAAATAAACAGCAAGGTTGACAGCCTTCGTGACAACATGGAGAAGCTGGTCATAGAAAATCAAAATCTCATAAACTGATTTGGAGCAGAAAGCGAAATAAATCTGTGAAGATATTGACCTGGATATAGCGCTCCTGAGTTCAAGAATGGGCAGTATCGAGGACAAAAATGTAACACAACAAGAACCCAACTAAACAGTTTGACCCAGACGCATCTATAATAGTAACCTTACAAGGACAACAAAGACACGGCAGGAAAGGAGGGGAGCTGTCACCGAGGGTGCCATAGTTGTTGGCCACCGAAAGAATGAGAGCAAGAGGCTGGGGACCAGGAGTCGTGAAGGTCACATTAAAGATAAAGGGGATGTCCTCCGGCTAAAGCATCATCGAATAATGGAATAATCAAAATCTTAAAAACTTCAAGATTTCTACATTTCGGGGAATGGGAGAGAAGCAGTTCTTCTGATCCCTAGGGCGACCACAGACGCCGGGACTAACAGATCATGTCCCGGCTTAACAATTGTATTTAATTCACTGGACCGTTACTGGATGGACGACCTCAAATTCTACTCTTAGAACATTACTACTACAGGCCCTACACCCTGACTATTCATCTGAATGAAACTCATTTGTCTGGCGACTCCACTATTGACTTGGATGGTTATTCTTGGTATGGACACAACTGAAACGTTCATATAAGAGCAAGAGCCCCTAAAGCTTCAGGTGGCATCTGACTTTTTTTTAGGAACAAATTGAACAATATAGAGTGAACATTGTGGACAAGTCAATGGATGGAAAAATTGGTGTAAGATTTGAACACTGTGTGTCTAGTTAAATAAAAAAACATTATTTTGTCTTGTTATTTACCACCGGAGGGTTCTACAAGGGGAACTCTCCACTTGTTGGCGCAGGTGTATTCTCTGGACACTGAAAGTGTTCACAACCCTTGACTTTTTCCAATATTTCTTGTGTTACAGCCTGCATTTAAAATAGATTCAATTGGAATTTTGTGCCACGAGCCTACACACAATACCCTCTTCATATTTTCAAAAAAACAGCTTGAAAATCTATGGCAAGACTTAAAAATGGCTGTCTGGCAATGACCAATAACCAATTTGACTGATCTTGAAGAATTTTCAAAAAATAAAAAAATGGGCAAATATTGTACAATCCAGGTGTGCAAAGCTCTTAGAGACTTACCCAGAAAGAATCGCTGCCAACGGTGATTGTATTGACTCAGGGGTGTGAATACTTATGTAAATTAGATATTTCATTTTCAGTACATTGGCAAAATGTTTTAAAACATGTTTTCATGTTGTCATTGTGAGGTAGATGGGTGAGAAAAATGCATATTTAATACATTTTGAATTCAGCCTGTAACACAAAATGTGGAATAAGTCAAGGGGTATGAATACTTTCTGAAGGTACTGTATATATTCGGTGACCTGAACAGTCGTATCTGTGATCTGAAAAATGGTTTAATTGACATTGATGTTATTGCACCTAAAGTTGCTTTAGACACAGGTTTAAATAGGCATGAGTTCTCAAAAGGATTCCAAATTCTGCATTCTAGATGGTAGATTATCACCACAAAATGATAATTTTGTCAATAAAGTGAAAAGCAGTCGTCGACTATATTATAACACCTCATGACTGTCTGAATTCATGTGTGGAGTTGAATGTGATTACCTCAACTGAGCTTGTGGAAAGTAAAGGTCCTGAGTGTATTGGCCTGATTGGAGGCCTGATCCTTCATTGTTGTTTCTGAAACTATACTGGGGAGGAAGGTGGTGTAGGCTTATCAAAGTCAAGTGCAAATCAGACCAAAAGAAGGCCTAGAAACCTAGCTGACCATTTTCTTTCATCTGACATGTGCTGTACTGTTCTTATGGACCTTATTGATAAACTGGAAGCTTGTCAGAAAACACAATATAATATTGATCAGTGGTATGGCCGGTTCTGTGATGTACTACATGATGCAATGGAAAAGTGTTTACCTGTTAAAAAATCAGTATCATCCAAGCCTGAGACCTCAAGAAATTGGTAAACCGTTACTGGAATAAAGAGTTAAGTCATTTATGGTTTGTAATGAGTGTTGCAGAAAATATGTTTCTAAAATGTAACGACCAATCAATGAGAAGAGGTTTAAGGGAAGAGTTTAAACAGTGTCAACATATCTTTGACAACAAGCTAAGTTCTAGAAGAGGAGATTCAGAAGGGGCCAAGCACTGCATCTTGAACAACTGCAAAGTAACAACCCTCAGCAATTTTGGACTGAAATCAATAAACTGGGTCCGAAAAGAGTTGTGAAAATTCCAATGGAAATCATACTGGAAAATTATCAACTTGAACATAAGAAGAATTCTGTATTAGATAACTGGGAGAAGGATTTTGTTAACCTATTTACAGGCAATAATATTCCATCTGTGTTTGATGATTAATTATAAATTATACATGTAACTTAAAGAATGGGTTGGAAATTGAGATGAATAGGGCTGGATACACCTCAAACGTGCTCCTGAATTGACTTTGGAGGAAGTTAGGAAGGCTGTTGAGAAAGCAAAATAAGAAAAGCAATAAGAATAGCAGAGTTGCCAAATGAAGTCCTAAAGTCTACTAGGTTACTGCAGACTCTATTTTGTCTTTTACCATTGTACCCGGATGATATTGTTCTCATTGCAGAAAGCGAGTTTGATTTGCAATGTATGCAGAACACAGTCAATCTCTGGTGTACCAAATGGAGATGAATGATTAATGAGACAGTAAGAAGTTTTCATATTCTCTTTTGAAGCAATGCCCCTAAAAAACACTAACTCATATTGGTTTCCTTTTGATGAATGAATGCCCTTTAAAGAGGGTATAAAGTATGTACTAGATTCTGCAGATAGCAGTGTCGTAAGTACACTGAAAGTCTGTAAAGACCTGGGCTATTGTACATATTCACAGCTCTTTAGTTCATCTGTGTCCTATACTGAACTATGCTGCTGGAATCAGGGGTTTTTATAGAATCCAAAACAGCAGACTATTCAGAATATAGCCATACAATGTATTCTGGGAGTGTGTAAGTTGGCTCCAAGCCTTGCTATTCAAGGAGACATGGGTTGGGAGCTCTGTGAAATAAGACAAGAGGGGTGAAATTATTAGGTTATGGAACAACCATATCAATATTCCAGTGGACAGAATAACAAAAATTTATTTCAACTGGGATAAAACACACAACTACCCTTGGACAACGGAACCTATGCCATATTTAAGGAAGCTGATCTACAACACTTTAGAAACAAGTTAGGATGCAGTATGATCAAACACAAGTTAACCCTTAGCTACAATGAAAATTGGTAAACGGACATATGGCTAAACCAAAACTCTGAACTTACAACCAGATCAAAAGCAGCTACGATCTATGACCTTATGTCACCTCTCACCTAAACAAGAACCAAAAGAACCAGGATACTGCCTCTGACAATTTGAAGTACGTAGGTTCAATGCCATTGATGAAGAAGAGCGACTATGTACTATCTGGGATTTGGGCAGTTGAGAATGAAGTGCACATTTTATTGTACTGTATATGATGATTTGAGAGCTATACTGTTTGCTAAAATGTTGCAAAGAAAACAGGAACTATTCTGGATTTAAAAAAATATTTAAAAAAATGGCAATTTACAAAAAATTGTATTCCTGGTTGTAAATTGTATCTTCAAAGCTTGGAAGATGCAACACGGTAAGCTGTATACTTCAAAGGTTTTCATCAGATTCTTTTTTCCTAAATAGCCAATTTCTGTATACATTAAAGTTTTTTGCCAGATCAGGACCTAACATAAGGACAACTCAGAGTATGCTGTTCTGTTCTTCTGAAATAGACTAAATTTCTTCATACCATGTTACTTTAGACCATTCTAAAATAAATAATGGATTTATTGTGAAGGTGTAGGCTATATTACAGGGATTTATTAGACTTTCTATAATATAGATGTTTCAAAGTTCTCCAGCGGTGGCTTGTAGACTACGTGTGGAAGACAGGAGAGGCTAAATGTGTTTATGTTCATTAACAGTCAATTACCGTGAGATCGGAAGTTATTTGCTTGACAATCACCGGCTGACTAAATTTAGTGACCGCCATAGCCCTACTCGTGATCAACCTGGTTAAATAAAAGCTTCAACATACTCAAATAGCAAGCCAACCCACCGACTTTCTCTGTTAAAACCTGGAGGTTGGACACTCGCTCATCCTTGAACAGCTCAATGCCATAGACGCAGTCGAATCCGTCGTATTTGACCATGTAGAGGGAGGTGTTGACGGTGAGGCGCTCCAGCACTGTGCCTTTCCACTTGGTCAGGTTGCCCTTCTCCCTCCAGATGTGCTCAATCCGCATGCCCAGCAGGTTGTTAGGGTCCAGGGTCGATGACAGAGACGAACCTGAACTCTCACTCAGCTCACCGCTGCTACGCTTTCTGAGGGGTAGGGAGAGAAGAATATAGGCTCTTCATCTATGTCTGTAATGTCTTTTTCGTTATGTGTCAGACCCCAGTAAGACTAGCTGTCTCCATTGGCGTCGGCTAATGGGGATCCTAATAAAAAAAAAAGTAATCTGTAGCTAGAGGACTTCTGCCCTCTCCAGGAGTAGCTAAGTATCAGTTATTTGTCTTAATCAGTTGTTGCCCTGTCTTTTGTTGGCTAGTGCCATTACTTTTTTCATACTAGCACTTTGCTGATAACTATATTGAGGTAAAACTTACTATGATTGCGATATGGGGTTGTCTCACTTAGCCATCTTTACACTAAATTTAAGTCACTATGGATAAGAGCGTCTGCTAAATGACAAATGTAAATGTAAAATGGGTCAAATAAATTCAGCCCACTGGGCACAGATGTCAATTCACAGTCTATTCCACGTTGGTTGAACGTAATTTTGTTGAAATGAGGTGGAAACAACGTTAATTCAACCATCGTATGCCCAGTGGGCAAGTTCGGGTTCAAGCAAACCAGGAAACACACAAAACAGTACTAGAATATCAGTGAAATAACCAACAAGTGATTCAACCTACCTGCCCCTTTTCTTGGACATATTTCCATAAATTCACACAATCCTGTGGGTAGAGGGCAAAGAGTGTATTTTACAACACAAAAACATTTAATAATCTCAATCTTGAGAAAGTAACTTGATACAATTGTATTGTGTGTTGGATTATGAGTTTATATTTTACTAGGTTATATGGATAACACATGGACAGTGTCTTGAGGAGCAGAAAGACCTATATTCAAGTTACAAAGGGAGAATGCACACAAATTTACCTGGGGATTCTGGACACTCATAACAATATTGCCTAAATTACAGTGTTATCATATCGCATAATTATGGTTACGTAAATTATGCTGTCCCCCACAACCAACACCCACCAATGTAGTCTACAAGTAGTCCTACAGGATTGGTTATTTTACCCATGTAGCCTAGTAGTTTCCCGCGAGTAGACCACAGGCGTTGTTACATTGTAGCCATACCGGATGTCAACAAACAACAATGTCGCCCTCCCTCTCGCTGTATAACCTCTTTCAACTTCTGCCAGTGCAATTTCTTATACAATCATGTCGCGTCTCTAGTGTCATTTCGCTGCGACCAAGTTTCGAAAAATTGTAGCAATTAGATTTTTCTGGACTAGACAAGAAATATACCTGGCGACAGACATAATCAAGTTGAAGCCATCCTGTAAGCAGAGGTGTAGCTTTTCACATTCGTAATTTTTGTTCAGATGTTGACAATTGTTTTTCAAAGGCGCGCGTGCCTATTGGCGACATTAACGTCGATGTAACAATCAACGTCATGTAATCATGTATAGGCTACAGTGAGGTTGTTTTGTGACATAAAACTGACCTCTGGTCTACAGTAAAACGACCATTGCGGTATTTACATTTGCATTACAATAGCGCACGCAACAGGCGAAGTTGACGCACTGGAGGGCTTGAATTACGGCAGGCCTATACTCTAGTGTAGTAAAACGATTATTAAAGTAGAATAAATATTTAAACAGAGTTACCTGGGCACTATTTTCATATCTACTTCCCTCTGCTGAGCAGAATCCACCTCATGAAAGCTACAAGGAAATAGTGTTAGTACGGAAACTACAACTACCAGGACAGGTCTATGCCTCAACGAACTGTTCATTAAATCCGTGTACTTCTCAAAGGACGCTGGGAGTTGGTGTCCATTACGTCACTCACCATAAAGCCATGGAAAGTGATTGGATGCTGTATCTCACAAAGGAGCGGACATGTTTTAATTTAGCATACATCTACAGTGTGGCTTTTGCAAGCATTTAAAGATTCCGTGTGTATCTATTTTGCCTATCTGTTAGTAAACTTTGAGGCCAATAGGCTACGTAGGTTGAACTAACCTACATTTCCCACCATGCAATACATTTGGGAATTGTCTTTCCCAATATTCGTTATCTCTCTCCGCCTCTCACAATCCGACTGCTGTGTCCGTACTGTACATAATCAACTAGAGCTACAGAGCAGACTGATCAGAAAAGGCAGCTACCTGACACAGGACCTCTGAATCTCAATTGGATGTCATCAGTCATGTCCAAAAGGAGGCTCCTAAATATCTTACTCAAATAGTGGAAAACGTATACAATTCTCATACTTGAGTAAAAGTAAAGATACCTTAATAAAAAATGACTCAAGTAAAAGTGAAAGTCACCCAGTAAAATACTACTTGAGTAAAAGTCTAAAAGTATTTGGTTTTAAATATAGTTAAGTTTCAAAAGTAAATGTAATTGCTAAAATATCTGCCAGAAGTCCGCCAGATCAGTGGAAATAGGGATGACCAAGGGTGTTCTCTTGATAAGTGTGAATAAGACAAATATCCTGTCCTGCTAAGCATTCAAAATGTAACGTACTTTTGGGTGTCGGAAAATGTATGCAGTAAAAAGTACATTATTTTCTTAAGGAATGTAGTGATGTAAAAGTAAAAGTTGTCAAAAATATAAATAGTCAAGTGAAGTACAGATACCCCAGAAATCTACTTAAGTAGATTGCTGCCAGACAACACCACTGTTGGCTGGCAGCAATTATTTATTGTGTTTTATTTAACTCAGAACTTTGTCTCCCATCTCAGTATTTTAGAACAGATAATATGCATACAGGTGTACTATTCATTTTATCATTTGAGCGTATTAATTAAAACCATGCTTAAATGTAGGCTACGTACAATTTTCCCCCGTCAGGTATCTCTCAACATGTCAAGGAGGCTAAACCAAGTAAAATAAATGTTACATTACAGTAACAACGATGATGTAATAGGGATCATAAGTTTCCACATCTCTCCGTTTTCCCTGGTCTCCTCCAGTGGCCAAACATGGCAGGAGATAAGAGTCTAATCATGTTGAGGGTGGAGGATCATAAACCACTGTCCAGTCCAAGTCCTGTGACAGATTAAACAAATACCTGCCTTGTCAAATAAATGACATAAGAAAAATACTCTGTACTGTTAGCTGCTAAGGAGGCCGGATAAACCATTACATCTGATCAAATTTGGCCTACTCAACAAACTCCTCCAACGATACTGTTCTAGTTCTAGTTTTTACCACTAGATGTTCTAGTTTTATAAGTTCTAGTTTTTACCACTAGATGTCAGACACAGTCTATGTCACAGCAGACCATTCATAATGATCAAATCAAAGTTTATTTGTCAAGTGTGCCGAATAGAACAGGTGTAGACCTTACAGTGAAATGTTTACTTACAGGCTCTAACCAATAGTGCAAAAAAAAGTATTAGGTGAACAATAGGTAAGTAAAGAAATAAAACAACAGTAAAAAGACAGGCTATATACATTAGCGAGGCTCTAAAAGTAGCGAGGCTACATACAGACACCGGTTAATCAGGCTGATTGAGGTAGTATGTACATGTAGATATGGTTAAAGTGAGTCCCAGTAGCGTAAAAGAGGGAGGGACACAATGCAGATAGCCCGGTTAGCCAATATGCGGGAGCACTGGTTGGTCGGCCTAACTGAGGTAGTATGTACATGAATGTATAGTTAAAGTGACTTTGTTGGACAGACTTTCATGGATTAACTGTACAAAGCAAATGATTGAGTGTTTCAGAGGGCTTCTCTGACAACCTATCCTCTATTAGAGCTCTGAGTACCTTTCTTAGTTCCGCAGTGGCATGTGTGTGTGCGTCAGTGGGACGCACACACACACTAGTGGGATATACCTGCTGGAGCGCGTTCTACGGATGGGTGTTGTTATCGTGACCAGTGAGCTGAGATAAGGCGGAGCTTTACCTAGCATAGACTTATAGATGACCTGGAGCCAGTGCGTCTGGCGACGAATACATAGCGAGGGCCAGCCGACTAGAGCATACAGGTTGCAGTGGTGGGTGGTATAAGGGGCTTTGGTGACAAAATGGATGGCACTGTGATAGACTGCATCCAGTTTTCTGAGTAGAGTATTGGAAGCTATTTTGTAAATGACATCGCCGAAGTCGAGGATCGGTAGGATAGTCAGTTTTATGAGGGTATGTTTGGCGGCGTGAGTGAAGGATGCTTTGTTTTCTAAATAGGAAGCCGATTCTAGATTTAATTTTGGATTGGAGATCTTTAATATGAGTCTGGAAGGAAAGTTTACAGTCTAGCCAGACACCTAGGTATTCGTAATTGTCCACATATTCTAAGTCAGAACCGTCCAGAATAGTGATGCTAGTCAGGTGGGCGGGTGTGGTCAGTGATCGGTTGAAAAGCATGCATTTGGTTTTACTTGCGTTTAAGGGCAGCTGGAGGCCACGGAAGGAGTGTTGCATGGCATAGAAGCTTGTTTGGAGGTTAGTTAACACAGTGGCCAAAGAGGGGCCAGATGTATACAGAATGGTGTTGTCTGTGTAGAGGTGGATTAGGGAATCACCCGCAGCAAGAGCGACATCGTTGATATATACAGAGAAAAGAGTCAGCCCGAGAATTGAACCCTGTGGTACCCCCATAGAGACTGCCAGAGGTCCGGACAACAGGCCTCTAATTTGACACACTGAACTCTGTCTGAGAAGTAGTTGGTGAACCAGGTGAGGCAGTCATTTGAGAAACCAAGGCTGTTGAGTCTGCCGATAAGAATACAGTGATTGACAGAGTCGAAAGCCTTGGCCAGGTCGATGAAGACGGCTGCATAGTACTGTCTTTTATTGATGGCGGACATGATATCGTTTAGTACCTTGAGCGTGGCTGAGGTGCACCCGTGACCAGCTCGAAAACCGGAATGCACAGTAGAGAAGGTACGGTGTGATTCAAAATGGTCAGTGATCTGTTTATTAACTTCGCTTTCAAAGACTTTAGAAAGGCAGGGCAGGATGGATACAGGTCTGTAACAGTTTGGGTCAAGAGTGTTTCCCCCTTTGAAGGGGGATGACCGTGGCAGCGTTCCAATCTTTAGGGATCTCGGATGACACGAAAGAGAGTTTGAACAGACTGGTAATAGTGGTTGCAACAATGGCGGTGGATAATTTTAGAAAGAGAGGGTCCAGATTGTCTAGCCCAGCTGATTTGTATGGGTTCAGGTTTTGCAGCTCTTTTAGATCATCTGCTATCTGGATTTGCGTGAAGGAGAAGCTGTTGGCCGGGGTTGGGGTAGCCAGGAGGAAAGCATGGCCAGCCGTAGAGAAATGCTTATTGAAATTCTCAATTATTGTGGATTTATTGGTGGTGACAGTGTTACCTTGCCTCAGTGCAGTGGGTAGCTGGGAAGAGGTGCTCTTATTCTCCATGGACTTTACAGTGTCCCAAATTTTTTGGGAGTTAGAGCTACAGGATGCAAATTTCTGTTTGAAAAAGCTAGCCTTTGCTTTCCTGACTGACTGCGTGCATTTTCCTGACTTCCCTGGTCGAGGGCAGTCAGGTCTGGAATGAACCAAGGACTATATCTGTTCTTAGTTCTATTTTTTTTGAAAGGGGCATGCTTATGTAAGATGGTGAGGAAATTACTTTTAAAGAACAACCAGGCCTGCTCACAGAAGTGTTTTAGGGAGCATTTGACAGTGATGATGGGTGGTCATTTGACTGCGGACCTGTAGTGGATGCAGGCAATGAGGCAGTGATCGCTGAGATCCTGAGTTCAAGGTTTGGGCCGACAGATAAACAAAAAAATAAACAAAATGGAGTACCGTGATTAATGAATAGTCCAGCAGGCATCAGCTATGTAGCCAAGTGATCATAGGGTCCATTGAACAGCAATAGATGGAACAGGGAAGTCGCGGGGTAGTCGTTACTATGCTAGCACGCTGGAGACACAGCATTTAAAGTTAGCAGGCTGGGGTAAGTAGAAGCTTCTGCTCCGACATCTGGCAAAGGCCGGTTGAGGGCACAGCGGGTGGAGTTACGTCGGCGGACCAGTCGTGGTGGTACTTCGGGGTGTCGTGTCGACATTGGGTCTGGACCAGATGGCGAAAGAGGTATTGTAGTTGTAGTAATTTTGTTTGCTAGCCGGGAGATGTGCCTGGCCTGCGGCTAACTGGTGCTTGCTTCGGGGCAGGGGCATTAGCCACTATAGCCACTCGGTAGCAGCTAGCTAGCAGCGATGATCCGATGCAAAGGTCCAGAGCTCCGGGAGGCATCAGCTGAGTAGCCGAGTGATCACAGAGTAGGCCGGGAGGTGGGCCTGGCTCAGGGCTAGCTCTGCGGGTGGGTCACTCGGTGGCAGCTAGCTAGCTGTGATGATCATTAGTAATGGTCCAGGGTTTATGGCAGGAATCCGGAATTGTAGTGGAGAAAACAGTCCGATACGGGCAGACTGGCAAGTATTATCCAGGCTAAAAAAAACGTCTGGTGTCTGTGCAGAAGGTAAAGGCCGCTAGCAGTGGCTAACAATGACTAAATAGCTAGTAGCTAATTAGCTGGTTATCTCCTGATGGCTAGCTTCTGTCTGAGGTTCTCGCTAGGGCTGTGGTATATTTAATTTAAAAATGGAAAAGAGATTGAAAATAAATTGAAATATATACAAAAAAAGGCGAAAAATACAAAAAGTAAGCGAGAGGACGACAAACCACGTCTGCAATGCTACGCCATCTTTATGTACCCTAGCATACTAGAGCTTGCAGACACTTAAACTGTGTGCTATTAATGAGTACAAGGAAGCACTGATTTGTTGATGTGTAAATATAACAGTCTAAAGTGGCCTCTTCTTTTTGTTCCCTTCACCTGTACTGGTCTGAGAACACAGGCTAGGGGAATGCAACATACATTGATATATTTGCGAAGAATGTGGTTTCGCTTGTCAGTGCACACACAAGAAGACCAGGTGAGGAAAATGAACTTTAGACTATTGAGATGCACCCAGATGTGTCATTCTACTGTCAGTCTTATCCCATCTCTCTCCCATAATCCAGCGTAATATATACCCTGTGCCCTGTCACAATACTTTTGCAATGCATCCTTCTTTCTTTCCTCCCTTTCTTGAGGTAATCCCTGTTCTAACATGAATGATCTAAGCTCCCTCGCACAAAGCTCTCTCGCTTTCACCTCCCTTTCGTGTTGGATCAGTGATTACTCCAAAGGAGGGGAAGAAGGAAAGATTCATTTGAACAGGGCCATGGACTGCTCTCTCTCTCTGTGGTTTGGATGCCTGTGTGCCTCAGCCTTGGCTCAGCAAGACTGGATCTGTCCAGAGAAGTCTGTGGGTTTGGCTAAAGCTGAGATGGTATACAATCCTCCCCCTCGGCCATTCATCATTATGGACACAGGACACTGAACAACAGAGGTGATTGTTGTTGTATGAGGATCATCCTGGCCTGACTAGAGAAACTAAAAGCCTGGTACACAAGGATATATCATTTTGGTAAAACATTTCAAGTAAAATACTTTCATAAGGCCTTTGTCATAAGGCCTACATCCTTATAATGATGTTGTCATGAATAGTCATGCGTTATTACAACATATGTCATCTTATGTCAACTGTCATGAGTCATGACAGCTTAGGAAATATGTCATGACATTATAATGGAACTGCCATGTACGCCCCATGAAAGAGTAAACCTAAAGTGCATTTTCTGATGTCAGAAACTGAAACTCTGTATATCAGCCAAACACCTAACACTATGAGTAAAGTGCTACCACAATGTCTTCAGTTCTACACAGTGCAGATGTTTAGTCAGTGTGTGTGGGGGTAGGTCAGAAAGTTAATATGTTAAACTGACAGAATGTGTCCTCTGTGGCTGTGTACAAAGCATTCCTGCTGCCCAAGGTTGCCTGTCCACGTCCCTGGCTGCCCGTCATTGTCACAGCAACGGAGCAGAAAGCCTTAGTTCACTACACTGCTATGTTGTTTCACCAAATAGCTGAACATTTTTAGAGATGAGAGAGTTTAATAGTCACATTTACACCTTTGCATATGTAATTACAGGGGTACAGCAAAGTTCTTGAACTCCAACAATACAGGACAAATTTAAATAAAAGAATACCGGGGGAGCAGGAGAGAGTACATGGGGTGTAGGTAGCTGACAAGCGGTGGCTATTCAGCATGATAAATGTCCATTGAGGTGGGGACAGGGTAAAAATGTCCATTGAGGTGGCTGGGGATGGAGCCAGTCTTACAGTTTTTGCCATGATGCTCCTATACTGAGTGATGGAAATGGGAGAGCAAGCAATGGGTCGGGTGTCTGGGGTCCCTGATTATCTCATTGGCCTTCCTGCATCACCCGGTGTGTTCGGCTGAGCGTACAACCCTCTGTAGCGCCTTGCAGTTCGCGGCGGTGGAGTTGCCGTACCAGCCTGTTCATGTAGAACACTGTGATGGCCCTCGGAGACAGGCCACATTTTTTCAGCATCCTGAGGTTGAAGAGTCGCTGTTAGGCCTTCTTCACCACAGTTTCCCCGTGGTTTGACCATTTCAGCCACTCAGAGATGTGTACGCATTGACCGTCTCCACGGTTGATGAGGATGGGGGCATGCCCAGCCTGGTTCCTCCTGAAGTCCACAATCAGCTCCTTTGTTTTTCTGGCATTAAGGGAGAGGTTGTTTAACCGGCACCACACCGTCAGATTGCCTACCTCCTCCCTGTAGACCGTCACATAATTTATTGTAAATCAGGCCTACTACTGTGGTGTCATCAGCAAACTTGATGATGGAGTTGGAACTGTGTGAGGCCACACAGTCGTGGGTAAACAGGGAGTACAGGAGGGGCCTGAGGACGCACCCTTGTTGGCCCCCGTGTTGAGAATCAGTGCTGAGGAGGTGATGTTGTCGACCTTCACCACCTGAGGGTGGCCCGTCAGGAAGTCCAAGACCCAGTTGCATAGGGAGTTCAGTCCCAGGGCTGTGAGCTTTGTGGTGAGCCTAGAGGACACTATGGCATTGAAGTTGTCTTGACTAATAGGATAACTGATTCATATTTGTAAGAGTGAAGCAGAATGATGACGATGCTATTCTGACTTTCTCCTGCTTTTCATTTTCCACACAAAGTCGGTGCTGTGCAAAATATTTTCTTGGGAGGGAAATGAGAGTTCAATAAAATATGACTTTATTATATTTTACAGTTAATTTGGTCCACTACATTTTTTATTTATTTCACCTTTATTTAACCAGGTAGGAAAGTTGAGAACAAGTTCTCATTTACAACTGCGACCTGGCAAGATAAAGCAAAGCAGTTCGACACATACAACAACAGAGTTACACATGGAGTAAAACAAACATACAGTCAATAATACAGTAGAAACAAGTCTATATACAATGTGAGCAAATGAGGTGAGATAAGGGAGGTAAAGGCAATAAATAGACCATGGTGGCGAAGTAATTACTATATAGCAATTTAAACACTGGAATGGTAGATTTGACAGTAGTGTGCAAAGTAGAAATACTGGGGTGCAAAGGAGCAAAATAAATAAATAAATACAGTAGGGGAAGAGGTAGTTGTTTGGGCTATTTATAGATGGGCTATGTACAGGTGCAGTGATCTGTGAGCTGCTCTGACAGCTGGTGCTTAAAGCTAGTGAGGGAGATAAGTGTTTCTAGTTTCAGAGATTTTTGTAGTTCGTTCCATTGGCAGCAGAGAACTGGAAGGAGAGGCGACCAAAGGAGGAATTGAGATATACCTGCTGGAACGCGTGCTACGGGTGGGTGCAGTTATGGTGACAAGCGAGCAGAGATAAGGTGGGACTTTACCTAGCAGGGTCTTGTAGATGACCTGGAGCCAATGGGTTTGGCGACGACTATGAAGCGAGGGCCAGCCAACGAGAGCGTACAGGTCGCAGTGGTGGGTAGTATATGGGGCTTTGGTGACAAAACGGATGGCACTGTGATAGACTGCATCCAATTTGTTTAGTAGGGTGTTGGAGGCTATTTTGTAAATGACATCGCCCAAGTAGAGGATCGGTAAGATGGTCAGTTTTATGAGGGTAAGAGTAAGGATGAATCTTAAATATTATAACTGAAAATAGTACTGGAAATAGTACGCATCATATTCACTCTTAATCCAATGGTAATCCAAAGGGGTAATCCAGAGGGGGATCCAGGACCCAGTGGCAGGTCATGGCTGGATCACTCACATCACTAACCTACAAAGTTTGGGAACCACTGCTTATAAACATGTAGCTTAGCCCAATCCTAAAAAGTCTGGAGAGAAAGTAGCCTTTGAGCCTTGTTTCCATCACCACACACACACACACCAGTGGAGGCTCTTCAGTTGGAGAAGGGGAGGACCATCCTACAAAAAAATTGAGAAACATTTTTTTTTGTTTGCCTTTCTAGATAAAACTATACTAAATATATTCACGTCACTAAATAACTGATTAAAACACACCTTTTTTTGCAATGAAGTTCTACATTAGCCTCAACAGCACTATAGTGTAGCTGGAGAACACCTATTTTCATTCATCCTCTGGGTATATTGACTTCAATACAAAACCTAGGAGGCTCATGGTTCTTACACACTTCCATAGACTTACACAGTAGTTATGAGTAGTTACTTCTGGAGGACATCCTCCAACCTATCATAGCTCTTGTAGTATGAATTGAAACTTTGTCCATCCAATCAAAGAATCAATAAATCTAGTACTGAAAGCATAAGCTACAGCGAGCTAACACTGTAGTGCATAAAGTCTAGTGAGTAGTTGACTCAGAGACAGAAAGACAATAGTTGAGCTGCCTATATTTTTTCTTTTTAATTTACCTTTCACTGACTTAGCTAATGCAGCTCATTTAGCCTACTCAACAACCTGACAAAATATAGCATTCTCAAACAGAGAATGCTATTTATGTTAGCTAGTTGGCTAAGGCTAACCAACACTGCAAATCTTCCAAGTCAAGGTAAGCTTTCAATTTCATAAAAGTAATGCCACCGGGGCCTGCCGGTGTAACTGCTAAACTATTTGCTGTGCACTTATGTTACGAATCCCTTTTGGCCCGACAGTCTAGGGGGGATGGTAATGAGACCCGTAACATAACTCATGCAAATTATTATTGTGACAAAGTAAAAGTGTGCACGAAATAACCACGACAACAGAAATCTACCGTCAAACTCTAGGTTTATTTATAAACACACGGTAATGGGGGGAGCAGGAAAAGGGGCTGAGCTGGACCCAAGGAAAGAAACAATAAGCATCCAAAACACCCCTAAGCTAGACTAGCCTACTTTAACAACAGCTAACTAACTAACCAAAAATACAGTGGGTGGTCCACCCAGTTCGAACTAGTGTATTTAACAAAGTTTACCTACGGGTAGTGTATGCCCATGGGCGACTTGTCTTGGTTTCCCCTTTCCCACCAGCAAACAAACAAACACCATAACCCAAAAACAATACTCACAGGTGATGACAAAGTGCTATGGAGGTGCTTTAAACAAAAGAGAGGTTAAGACACAAAGCGAGAGTGAAACACAGAGACCTACAGACATGGCATTTACAGAGAGATTGAGCTAGAGATTGCTCCAGAACAAACAAATGATGGGGTTTTTAAACCATGGGGAAGGAACTGTGATAGGATAGGAAGTAGGAGGAGGTGTGTCTTCTGATTGATGATTGATTGTTGACTGATTGGGGAGTGATGGTTTTCACCTGTGAGGGGAGAAGGAGAGAAAAGAAACACACACAGGATACACACACACACACAGGATAACTGTATCCGTAACAACTGTACTGCGTGATTGTACACATGGATTGGATTGTGGGTTTACTAATGCATTACTTCTAGTTTGTTGAGTATAACGTTAATATGGTGACATCAATGTAGGCTGTGTGGCGGTTATGGTATGAAGGTTTGTCTTGAAGAGGTTTTTGTGCCTGGTCACAGACAGCTGTTATGTTTTTCTCTGAAGTCCACATTCAAAGGGCAAAGGTGAGAGGAGGAGTGTAGCTTATTTTTTTTTACAACAAGCAAAGTGATGATGCTATGTGTGGCTGCTATGAAAATTAACTGTGTGTGATCAGGGGTGTATTCATTCCAGTGATTCTGTTACAAAATGCTAGGAATGAAACAGGGAGGGACGTACCTGAATTTGTCCAATATAAAATGTAGTTTTAACGGTTTGGACTAATGAATACACCCCAGATCAGTTAGATGCAGGCAAGAGTGCGCAAGGCAGTATTGAATGTGTCACTGTCTGTCACCTTGATTACTCCAATTTGTCACTCGACCTGTGCACCTACGTTATAAACTTTCATTTGTAGGCTAGGTTGTAGCAACCTCATGATGGGTATAGGGGCATATTCGAGTATCATGTAGTAGACTAAACATATTGATGTTACATTGATCTGGTTGAATGGAATATGAATGACAATCATCCAATATGCTATAATAGAAATATGGCCTCCCAAAAATGTGTCCTCATTAATCTTAATCGGCACCGACCGCCACTGACACATTACATGTGCACACACACACACACACACACACACACACACACACACACACACACACACACACACACACACACACACACACAAATAAATGTTTTTCGAAGTAAATAATTTGTGTCTTTTGCTGTCATGATAATGGAGGATAGGAACAGTCTGCAGCTCGAGCTCAACTCTCCTCCTAGTCTCCTCCTCCTCCCTTCCCAGCATTTAGCTCTTCATAAGCCTCATAAAAACACCTCTGTGGCAAGCAGTCTCAGCCCTCCCTGAATGAGACATGAGTCCTCCTAAATGGGGGGAGGGGGCATCTCTAAATAGCCAGCTAACTATCTGCTACTGTCTCTGCTGCTAAGAGGTTCCTCCAGCAGTGTTATTCAAGAAGGGGATCCCGTGGAGGCGTTCTTCCCAGGGGCATGCTGCGAATCTCGGCTACAAAAATAGAGTACTCCCTCCATCTCACATCTCCAGATATCTGTCCAGGCAGAATGCTCAAGATTGACTTCGAAATTTGACATCTGTGCATGTCCTGAGGATGACAGGAAATACCTTAATGTCTCTGCTCACGGAACCCGGTAGCGGGATGAAATTCGACAACATAAATAGTCATATTAAACATTCATGAAAATACAAGTGTCTCACATGACTCGAAAGCCTAGAATCTTGCTAATCCAACTGCGTTGGATCGGTAGGATAGTCAGTTTTACTAGGGTAAGTTTGGCGGCGTGAGTGAAGGAGGCTTTGTTGCGGAATAGAAAGCCGACTCTAGATTTGATTTTAGATTGGAGATGTTTGATATGAGTCTGGAAGGAGAGTTTACAGTCTAGCCAGACACCTAGGTACTTATAGATGTCTACATATCGAGGTCGGAACCATCCAGGGTGGTGATGCTAGTCGGGCGTGCGGGTGCAGGCAGCGAACGGTTGAAAAGCATGCATTTCATTTTACTAGCGTTTAAGAGAAGTTGGAGGCCACGGAAGGAGTGTTGTATGGCATTGAAGCTCGTTTGGAGGTTAGATAGCACAGTGTTCAAGGAAGGGCCGGAAGTATACAGAATGGTGTCGTCTGCGTAGAGGTGGATCAGGGAATCGCCCGCAGCAAGAGCAACATCATTGATATATACAGAGAAAAGAGTCGGCCCGAGAATTTAACCCTGTGGCACCCCCATAGAGACTGCCAGAGGACTGGACAACATGCCTTCCGATTTGACACACTGAACTCTTTCTACAAAGTAGTTGGTGAACCAGGCAAGGCAGTCATTAGAAAAACCGAGGCTACTGAGTCTGCCGATAGGAATATGGTGATTGACAGAGTTGAAAGCCTTGACCAGGTCGATGAAGACGGCTGCACAGTACTGTCTTTTATCGATGGCGGTTATGATATTGTTTAGTACCTTAAGCGTGGCTGAGGTGCACCCGTGACCGGCTCGGAAACCAGATTGCACAGCGGAGAAGGTACGGTGGGATTCGAGATGGTCAGTGACCTGTTTGTTGACTTGGCTTTCAAATACCTTAGATAGGCAGGGCAGGATGGATATAGGTCTGTAACAGTTTGGGTCCAGGGTAGAGAGAATAAAGTAGATGGCACGGGTCAAAATGTTGATTTATGACCCTGTGTCCATGATGACATGTACATGTCCAAATATGGGCCTCCGGCCAGGCCATCCTGTTCCTGTGGTCACGTGTTGGAGGTTGTGTTATTTTATGTGTTATTTTATTTTTATCCTTTGAAGTTGTCATGCTGATTGATGTTTAGGGACCTGGTTGAACTGGGGGGTGTTCAGTGTTTGAACTTTTGAAAGTGTATGGCCCCCCACCCCCAGTTTTATTGCCCTTATGGTTATCTGATGAAGCAGGAATGTCCGGGGTATTGGCTGTGGCAGACGCATTATAAATAAAAGTCCAGAACAAGGCATGCAACCCCAGAACAGTAAACAAGATTTTTAAACATGGATTTTGTGATCAGTGGCAAAGCTGTGATGACTGTAACAAAGGAAGCAGGACCGCGGCTGAAACATAGAGAAAGGGCCAAGTATAATGCCGCAATATACGATGCGCCCAAAAAGTGGTTTCTAAGTGTGTATAGAACTCAGATACCGCCCGCAACTGCGCTGAAAGATCAAGTGCTGATGTCTAATGGACAGCAATGGGGGTATCTGTTTGATTACTTGGCCTGTAGAGTGAACCTCTATACGGTAGCCGAAGGAGAAGAATATACCGACCAGACATTAGGAGTGGACTATGGGGTTGAAGACTGGACGGTTTTTCGCCAGGTTTTATGTCCCGAACTGAGACTTATCACCAAGGGGTATAATAGCTTGTTCACAGGCTACAAGACCCATTGGGAAGGTACCCCTGACTCCTCAGGAAGAGTATTTCACAGGGTGAAAATACAAAGAAAGAATGGACTTCCATGTGGCTGCGTGGAGTTCTATATCAGCAACGAGGAAATCCGCAACCAAAACATTCGTGATGGAGGCCTGACTGGAGATTTTAGGTTGTGCATGCTTATTCCTTTTAAAAGTTGGGATTTAATGGAATTGAAAATGTTGGAGTTGTTGGACGCTCTGTTTGTACAGAGCCAACAGCGACAGAGCATTGTTCGGCTAAAGAAGTGCATAATATATACGAATCCCGAGGATTATGATTCAAAGGAGCCCCAAGAAGGTACATCGTCAGAAGTACGCGGCTCTGATATCCAGAGGGCTGGTTCAACAATAAAAGGAGGGTCCTTAAAACCTACAGTTCTTCACTTACGCATTAACCATGGATATTCCTACCACATACCAGGACTCCAAAACGTCATGGGGGCCCGACCCTAAGGATTGTATGCCTCGCAGCCCAACATTCTACTCCCCCCTGGCAAGACCCACAACACCCCCTACATGTACACAGCCTGAGGACGTGTTTGATGGGGTGGTCAGTACTATTTTTGTGGACACCATCAAGACCTCTGTAGCCACGCTTTTAGACGTGGTGATTGGAGAGTATATACGAGAAAAATGCATCGGTTGTGAGATCAATCACCCCAGCCAGCGCAGGCATCCTTGCCTATACGAACCCCCAAGATACTACTTCTTCAACCATTTTGAGGCGCTGGTGAAAAGACTTTGGTCCTGCAGGTTTATACCATCGCTGGTCAGAGCCCTGGAGTCTATGGGTCTTGTGCCGTCTATCCCCAGAGTTTATGGGGTAACCGAGGCTTTCCTACATTAAAACTGAAGGAGGCGATCTACATCCACGAGAAACTCAAATAATTCTGACACACCCTGGTGGACGATGACAAATACAGGGAAGCTGTGGTGGCTGATGTGATGACTTTCTGGCTCAATAAACCCCAAGAGACCGAGTGACATTTTGTTATTTAGATGTAAAGCAATGGGTAACTATGTGTATATTCTTTTGAGAGAACTTACAAATGTTATGCATCAAATTATTGAAAATAAAGTGAACAATGTATCGTTCTACACAACCCACAATTCCTGGACTAATGTAGAGCGTGTGCTAAAAATGGAACAAATCATGAATCATGTACGACATGCAGGCGAGAGTCTACAATGGACACAATTGGTATCCCGTCTTGGGGATGATTCTGAAGAACTAGAAACAACTTTGTCTAAGATTTTACTTTATTTGTTTGAAACACCATTTAATTGTAACATGTATCATATTTGTTGTTTATATACTTATATAGCGGATGTGTTCGTCTTAAAAATTCAGCGACACAAGCCTGTTAAATCTAAACCAAATATACAGGGTGTTGCATGATGTGATCATTGAGAAAACGGGGACATGTATCCTGCAACGAATTCTGAATTGTCTGTATATGTAATACATAATGTTTTCTTGAAAATAAAATTCAAAAAAGGAAAATTAAATGTTGTCGTTATTTGAAAGTGGCTCATTAACGTTATTGTACCTCAGAGAGGCAAGAAGGATGGCAGAGCAGATGTTGAAAAACATTTATTATAATCCCTCTAACCCTGGGTCTTATGGGGGTAAGGAACGTTTACAGAGAGCTATAGCCGAAGAAACCGGTAGCCGGTTAAGCGATGCTAAAGTGAATGAGAGGTTATCAGAGCAAGATGCGCACACTCTACATAAACCCATAAGAAAACAATTTCCAAGTTTTTTTTTGTACCCAACCATTGTCCCAATTTCAGGCGGATCTATGTGACATGCAGGCCCTTGCAGATAAAAATGATGGAAATCGCTACATGCTAACGGTTATAGATATTTTCTCTAAAATAGCTTTTGTCAGGGTCTTAAAAAATAAGAGCAGGGCAGAGGTGACCCGGGCCTTTGACTCTATCTTGAAGGAAGGAGGAGCCCCCAAGAAAGTGCAGACTGATGGCGGAAAATTAATAATACTTTTCAGAAACTCATGAAGAAGCACAATATAGTACATTTTGCTACAGGCTCAGATTTGAAAGCTTCAGTTGTTGAACGCTTTAACAGAACTCTGAAGGAGCGGATGTGGCGCTATTTTACAGCTCACAACACGCATAGAAATATCGATATAGTTCAAGATTTAGTAATGGGGTACAACAATAGTTACCATAAGAGTATACGGATGAAACCCTCCGAGGTCTCTTCTGAAAACTCTTTTCAAGTCTTTAAAAATCTGTATGGTTTGCCGTAAGAAAAAAATACATTTTAAATTCATTGTGGGGGACTTGGTGCGTATATCCAAGTTGAGGGGTGTTTTCGACAAAAAATATGAGCAAGGCTACAGCGATGAGTTGTTCATGGTTACCGAATATCTGCCGCGCATACCCCCGGTCTACAAATTAAAAGATTATGACGGGGAACTTATAGAGGGATCTTTTTATGAGAAGGAATTACAGAAGGTACAGTTGGGTAAAGACAAAGTCTTTCACGTGGAGGAGATTCTAGATCAAAAGAGAGAAAAAGGTCAAAAATGGGTGCTGGTCCGCTGGAAAAACTGGTCCCAAAAAGTTCAATCGTTGGGTATTAGAGCACGATGTGGTGGAGGCATCGGGGGTTAATTTAAACCCACATGCATGATAAAATACATCATCATTCACGTGTACACAGGAGTGCATCATGGAACACAGCGGCTTCTACCTGACTCTCCCCAGTAATGCGTCCGCACATATATATCGTAATAATCAGAGTTCGAATTATACAACCAATTTTCTAAAGCCTATAGAGTTATAAGCCTACAGCAAAAAATATAGTAAGTGAGGTTGTAGCCAATGCTATGACCAATGCTATGGGCGTCACCAGATGTCGAGCGTCAAGAAGGCTCGGGGCTGATGATGTTGTCTCAAAGACCAAAAAAGAGACCTCCGGGTATAAGGCGCAGGCTTATACCCGGAGGTTAACGGTTAACGCTTATACCTTATAGGTTAACGGTTAAAAGAAACTCAGCTAGTCAAAGACGGGGTAAAGTGAGGAGGTCTGGACCAAAAACGGTAAAAAGAATACTCTGAAGTATTTTCGAAAAGAACAAGCACCATGGCTCTTTTACACCGCACGTCCTCTGAAGCTATAAAGACAGAGCTCAATCTTTTCACGGCCCCCTTAACCCAACATTCAGTAGAGAGGTCCAGTTATGTGGAGATAGCCCCACTCTCTGCCATTACAGACAACGGTCCCATAGAGTTTTTCATACCAGGCCACGGTGACAACTATCTGGACTTCAACAACACCTTGGTGCATTTGCGTCTAAAAGTGACCAAAAGAGATGGTACTAATATTGCAAACGATGCCAAAGCGAGTCTCATTAATTACCCAGTGGCCACCATCTTCTCCCAAGTGGATGTGACTTTGGGTGAACGTCTAATCAGTCAAAGCAGTGCCACATACCCATATAGGGCCATCATGGAGTGCTCACTCAACTACTCTGAAGACACTCTCAAGACACAATTCAGCGCCGGGCTGTTTAGCAAGGATACTGCAGGAGTCTCTATGGAATCGACAGACCCTTCCACCGGTGCAAACAAAGGACTGGAGGCACGGGCTCGCTACTGTGCCGAATCTCGAGAGTTTCATCTGCTAGGCCCTATACACTCTGACATTTTCTTTCAAGAACGTTTACTCTTAAATGCGGTTGATTTAAGACTAAAATTAACCAGGGCCAAGGATGAGTTTTGCCTAATGTCTGCACAGGACGGGGACTTTAGTTTAAAAGTGTTGGGGGCCACGCTTTTTATTAAAAAAGTGTCTGTATCTCCGGCAGTTCGTCTGGGTCACTCACAGGCTTTGATGAAAGGCAATGTCCTTTACCCTCTCCAAAGAATTACCATGAAAACCTTTAGCATACTTGTGGGCAGCAGAATCTGCAGTCAAGAAAACCTATTTCTAGGCCCTTTACCACGATACGTGGTTATAGGTTTGGTTGATCACGCCTCCAATACGGGCAGCTTAAATAAAACCCCATTTAATTTTCAATGCAGAGTATGTAGCTCTGTGTCAGGACGGACGTCAGGTCCCTGCTAAGGCTTTCCAACCGCAATTTAATAACAACATATCTGTGCGAGAATTTTACAATCTATTCCTGGCTACCGGGAGGCATCTAATTGACAGAAATTATTTTGCAGAGGGTTACACAATGTATGCTTTCAATTTATCACCTGATGATGACACCTCAGGAAATCTTTCGGTGGTGTCCCAAGGTAACCTCAGGCTGGAAATGCGTTTCCGTACACCTTTAGCCTGTACCGTTAGCATGATTGTTTATGCATGCTCTGATTCAATCTTGGAAGTGAATAGCCGAAGACAGGTTTAAGTAGATTATTATTAAGGATTGTTGAGCAAAGACATGAATACCCAAGAGTTGGAAGGGCTCATGAGCCGACTGATTGGAAAACAATTTTGCGGAGTGTTGGCTTGTGGTGAATTACCTATGGAGAAATGGACGGAGCGGCCTGCCATGTTTATTGTCAATACCCATCCTAAACACATGCCGGGTGAACATTGGCTAGCTGTGACATTAGAAGAGGAAGGAGGAAGAAAAATCCTACGGATTCCTGTGGCTTTCCCCCCGGTTTTTCACATTTCCCCAAATCTATTAAAGAATTTTTGACCAAAAACGGCTCAAAGATATACTACAGCAAGTACGTGCCGGAACATGGGTTAACAAGTCATGCATAACTTTTATCTTCAACAGGCATTTGATCTTCAGACGGTATGCTCACAGGTACAGGCATTACAGGGGCTTGGCTCTCGCTAGGCTCGTCATCTTTTAAAGGGTCCTGTAGGGAAATAGTTACATGGCCTGTCTCTCTCTCCCCTTGTTTCACCAAGGCCAAATACATTTGCAAGAGGTTTGTGTATTTTTGGACCTTATCATAGGGGTTCAATCCTTTTTTATTCAAAATATCCTTCATGGCCGTATCCAAATCATTTACCGCTGTTTGTCTGATATTTTCAGGACCCTGCACTTGTTTTTTAAGTCTATCCAACTCTTGTTGTGGCACCAGATACATTTTATTGGCCATCACCCTCTGTGTTCAACCCCCATGTCTGGCAGCAATAAGGCTGGAGATGAAGGGCACGGCTATGTTGTATGCTATGTCTTTTCTTTTGAAGACTGACCCTTTTATTGGCAAAGAGTTTGATCGCGGTCTTTTGTCTCTTTAATTTTTTCAATTGGGTCAGGGTGAGTGGAATGCGTCCTTTGAGAAGATTCAAAGCAATCTCACATAGGGATAATATGAGATCTGAAGAACAGTGACCCAAGATGGCCTTCCATTCATTAGATGTAGCCCCAACTAGGCTTCTCAAGAGGGGCAGGTTTCTTTTTAAACGCAGAGACATAGCGGTTACTTTTTAGGAATGTACGCAGCCGGCCACTCCCACGGGAACAGACCTGTTCGTAGCCTCAGGTGTTCTGGAGTATTTGCTTTTAAATCCACGATTAAATAAGAAAATTGCGCTTTGGTAGCGTCCTTGTAGCTTTCCATAAAGTAGGATTTCCTTCCCGGGTACATCTGCTGAGCTAGAGTGTTAATTTGTAGTTTGTCTCTAGGATTTTTGAACAAAACCATGTAATTGGCGTTCAAACTGATGGTGTGGCTATTTTTACCTTCTGCACCAAGTAAAGCACAGACAGGTTTCTATGATGAGTATATTGGGTAAACGTTCTGGCAATTTCGGGATGTTCGCTACCTGCAAATAGCATATCGTCCAAAACCAGCAGATTGTTTTTATGAGGAGGTAAAAGTTCATCATCAGACAGGGATTCAGGTATTCCTTCAACAAACTTGATTTTTATTGTCTTCAACAATTCATCATACAGAGGTTGATAACAAGAATACCACCACACAACATTATCAGGCTTTTGAGATAACACATGTTCAGAATTCTCTAAAATACTTTTTACAAAACAAGTTTTACCACTATTAGACGGCCCTGCGATTAAGGCCGAAAATGGTAGTTGCAACCGGGGGTCAAAACCTTCTACAGCAGTCATTATATCTTAAGCTTTAATGACACACTGCGGCTTGTAGCATAAGTCAGTAGCCAAAGGGCAATGTGGTCCCGTCAGGCAAAAGCAGTCTCTTGTCATAGACTACCCTGAATCTTTTAGTAAGTGGGGCATTCCTCAGATGGAAGCCCTTTTTTTATCCCTAACAATCTTTTTGTAGGAGCTCAAAATCTCCAAGTCACTATTCCTGTCATTTATGAACCCCTCGACCAAGCGTGTGATTGATTCCAAGTTTACACGTGGGGCATTTTCATAGTTTTGAGTCACGCCTTTTTGGCTTTCAACACCACGTGATTCTTTTTAGTCCTAAAAGCATAGCTTTTGGGACCACAGGAGGACCATTCTGAGATATGGTCACCCTCTTCGAGTTCACTCGTTAAGCCACCCAGATAGTTGCTGAGTGGAGGGCTCCAATCCCCCTGTTTGCTTACATAGACCACAGAGTCTGTGTCGTGGTAAAGAACCCGCCTCTGAAGCTGCTCCATGAGCGTGTACAGTTCAAGTCGGCCACAGGCCGTGGTAAATGCTGCAGGAAACACATTTACATTACCCGGGGGTAGAACCCACTTCTTGTTACGTCGCCATTGCACCAGGGCAATGTCTTGACTCAAGAATGAAAAATGTGAAATTTCGTATTGGTCCGAAAAAAACGAATTCCAAAAATTCTTCGGGGTCTTTAATAATCGACGTAGTTAGCATATTACATCTCTGCGATAATTTGCCCCAAAGCGAATTTAAGTACAATTTCGACTCATTTCGTTTGGTTTTGTTGGCCTCTATTCTGTCAGGGTCCAGAAGTATGCCATCTCTGTCGTGATAGTCTTGAATGTACCTGTCTTTTGCTCTCTTGATCTGTGACCGATGCAGGATAGCCTGAAGCCATTTGCTTGCATCTCAAGAAGGTCTTGATGTACTCTTTAAAAAGAGTGTCTGATTTCTTGGAAAAGTTCCACACTTCAAAGATTTTGGTCACACGATACCCCATCTCTAAAGCCTTAGAGAATTCAACTGTGACCCAAACCCCTGTCAGGGCTCTTTCTTGATCTGAGTGATCACATGGGGTTTGCTGTTTGTTTTCACTGCAGGTGCGACAAAGGGGAAAGAAAAGTTTTCCTTGAGGGCACCTGTAAGGCAACACTGGTATTAAACAAACCCCTAGGAGGGTAGACAGTTGCTTTGATCAGACCAAAATAGTTTTGAGGTAAGTCAAAATCGTGATGAATAATTTCAGGATGCCCCATAGGATAGCATGAGGAACTCATTACATGAGGATAAAGGGATGTAAAATCTACATATCCTATTGTCTCGTCGGGTTGCGCTACATACCGCAAGGTCAAAGCATTGGTGCGGCCTCCATACAAGGCCGGTCGTGGTTCCAGGGGTTCTGGTGTGTCATAGCTGGAAAGGAAGGCTTGAACATGAGGATCAGACTTTTTGAGGGCGGCCCATTCGTGTTCCCACAAAACCTCCACTTTTAGCCCGTAAGTAGCCTGTAAAGAATCCAATTTGTCTTGAAACTCTTGGTATATTTCCCCAAAAGTCTTTTGGGTTAGGACACACATGGCGTGGGGCACAAAGCAAGATTTACAACCGTTGTACCCATACACGGTCTCAACCCCGTCAATCTGGGTGTATCCATCTACATGGTAAGAGCCAAACGCCTTCTCCCCCCAATTCAAAGCATGTTGAATAAAAAAGTATTTATCCTGGGCCATATACTCCAACCATTGAATGTACCCACTAGAGTATGACTTGAATTGGCGTCGGTAGTTGTCAGGTGTGGGAATTGCTATAGAGGATGTAGGCAGATAGTGTATACGATAGGTTTTCATGCATGCCGATGCAATAGTTGTACAACTCCAGGGGTCAATGCCTGCATCTTTGATTACCTCTTCTCTGAATCTGAGGCATCCTTCACGAAGTATAACCACATCATTGTCACAGTATGATTCCATCTCTTTATGGAAATCAAAGGTGCCATGTCTTACTGTCTCGTACCACATCATGAATCTCTCACGCTCTTTGGGAGACATTTGATCACACCGTACATTTCTGGGCTGGGATATGATCCGACATAATGTAGATTCTCCTCAGATGTGAAGAAGTGGGGGAACCAGCCTTTCACAGAGTTTTCAAAACCCAAGGCCTCTGGCATTTGAGCCAATCTCATGGGTAAGAAGCTTAAACTGTCAATGTATCTCTGGTTGAAGGCTGGGTCTACAAAACACAAGATTTTACTACCTTGAGCTATGACACTGGGTGCCACGCCTTGCTGTATCAAGGGGTTCAGAAGAAGGTAGGAGTCGTAGACTCTAGCATTGTGCGCTATAAACGTGAAGTTTCATTAATGGGGTTTTCTAAAGTGTTTTAGAAAGAGCAGTGCACAATTGGATCCCTCTGCCGACCACTTTTCACCCTTGAAAGTCATGGTAGATACAAAAATAGGTAAATGAACCCCCGATTGCTGATTTGTCTTAAAATCACAGAACACATATTTCTCTGAATGTTCATCTTCAGCCAAGGGCTGAATATAACACTCGTGTGGCACTTCTTGAACCACTTCAGCGTCTCTGCTTTTCAAAGGCCCTTTACAGATTGGACAATGTATGATTTCACACACATGCGGTTTAGTGCTATCTATTTTAAGGTTGTAATTGCAATGACATTTTGGGCATTTCTTGTTAATGTCACAACTGCTTACAGATTTACATGCCTTGGGGTGCCATGTTTCAATTTTGTGTTTTTCGTAACAGTAGGTCGAACGACATGTGCGGTGGCAATCCTCACAGGGTGTCAAGTTTAAGGGTTGCATTGGGCAATCTGCATCCTGACATACTGAACAGTTATAACGGCACGAGTGCCCCCTTTTCGGGTGTAGCCGGTATGGCAGGATGGACACACATATGGTGCCCCTATGAATGGCGTGATGTTGGTAACGGCGTAGTATGTTCGTTTTGCACATAAAAGTACAGAATCTGAGGATGCGTTTGGGGGTTGTTTTGGAACTTCAAGAGAGCTGCATTAGCTCTACTGTGGTACAAAACCACAATCTTGATATTCAGAAAGTTTTCAAATTTGACTATGTCAGAGAAAGCCACAGCATCCTGTATACCGAGACCCACGGCCGTTTGGAGCTCTCTAGACTTTTGCAATGCCGTCAGATCAGTACATCCAGGGTTAAGTAAATGCGCTAGGCCTATTGCAAAACATAGCTTATTACCTGGATTGTGAACGTTTATGAGGTAGGCCCTTTTATTGCTTATGATTTCTGACTGCATTAGGCTATCAAGCTTCCTTCTCTGCCCACCCTGGGGTTGACGTATTATTTGCACTACAAGCTCGAGGGTCCGATCTGCTATGACGGCTAAATTTGACTGAACAAGGCGTTCTAGCAGTGCTATAAATTGTTCAAGATCTGCTTCGCCATTGGGTAAAATTAGAGATACTGTGTTATGCAGGCTATCTCCACAAATTTCCAACTGTAAGACATCACGTGGTTCACCATAATCTCTTGCCCTGTCTAACAGATCGTTCAGAGTGTCCAATATCATTACGTAAAACACAGCATAGTCAAGATTCTGATTCACCCATAGGAAATTGAAAAACGGTCGAATAACTGTATTGTTGAATTTATTCCGGTACACAACCCGGACACGTCTATCAATACCATCTCCCTCCAGATTTATTAGACAATTTTCCAATTCCCCAAAAACATCATGTGGCGTTTCAGACTCTACGGACATGGGCGTTAACGGTTGGGATGTCGCTGTTGGTGTAGCGGGTGCCGAAAATGTCCGGCTCTCGTTCATCCGATTAATTAGGGTTATGAGGGCTTCAAGGAATCTGTGATAACAGGTTTTCATCGGGCGTCCCTGACTCATTCATACGATTAATCATTTCTAGGAGTTCGGCTGGAATCTGTGATAATATGCTTTCATCTATCGGTATTATGTCTGTTACCCCCGCCTCGTTCATACGTTTAATCATTTCTAGGAGTTCTGGCGGTATCTGTGCTAAGAGGCTTTCAACTGTCTCAACTTGTTCCTGTGGTTCTGCCATTTGGATAATTAAGGATGTGCGTTTTTGGGTATTTCTGGAATAATCCGTGTTACATATAGGATTTTAGCGCCTGTATTTGCGTTTTTTAATCGGTTTTCTGTTTAACCTGTTGCCTCTACCTGGGACGCTTGCGTCCCAACTAGAGCTCTGGAAATGCAAATGCGCTACGCTAAATGCTAATAGTATTAGTTAAAACTCAAAAGTTCATTAAAATACACATGCAGGGTATCAAATTAAAGCTACACTCGTTGTGAATCCAGGCAACAAGTCCGATTTTTAAAATGCTTTTCGGCGACAGCATGAGAAGCTATTATCTGATAGCATGCACCAATACACTACAACAGAAAAGCACAGCAGGGGACGTAAACAAAATAATTAGCATTTCGGCATTACACAAACCGCACAATAAAATAGAAAACAGTCATTACCTTTCACCATCTTCTTTGTTGGCACTCCTAGATGTCCCATAAACACTATTGGGTCTTTATTTCGATTAAATCGGGCCATATAAAGCCAAGATATCGTTATATGTAGACTGTGTGATAAACGAAAAAAACAGCGATTTCACAACGTAACGTCATTTTTTAAAATTCAAAAAGTAGACGATAAACTTTCACAAAACACTTCGAAATACGTTTGTAATGCTACTTTAGGTATTAGTAAACGTTAATAAGCGATAAAAATCATCCGTAGGCGATGTAAATATCATTAGCTGTCGTCTTGTAAAAAATTTCAGGAGAGAGCTCTTCCGGAATGATCTGGGCGGAGACCCGAGGTAAGCGGTGCCCCTCTTTCGGTTCAACCAAGAATCAAAGATGATTAAATTCACAAGACTCTAGACAACATGGGGATGCTGTGGGAGTTGAATGCTCGGTCTTATCTAATTCGGCTCACTGTTAACAATTGCTGGAAGTGGCGCAAGGATATTTATTTCCATTTTCTGTGATCAGGTTTTCCTGCGCTTTCCGATGTAACGCACGTTATGTAATAGCCACAGTCGTGATTTAACCAGTTTTAAAAACGTCCGAGGGTTTCCTATCCACACATTCTAACCATATGAACGTACTATATTCCTGGCATGAGTAGCAGGGCGCTGAAATGTTGCGCGATTTTTAACAAAATGTCGACTGAAGAGGTTAACATGCGTGGAATTGTTCTATGCCAGAATAACATATCGTCTCGCTACTGTCTCTCAAGTAAAACCCCCAGTCGTTTGTATAGCAAAACGTTCCTCGGTTTCAAAGCCCTGGAAAAGACTGTGAAAAACCTTGCTTGTTCTATTTCAGATCCTGATGTTGACGCCATAGAATTGTCGGGGTCAAGAAGGTTGGCCGCATCACAGAATAACTGGTCGTCAACCTCTGAAATGTCATTAAAAACAGGGATATCCTCCGCTTTGGTTGTTTCATTGGGAATGTTCGGTGAGCCGGAATCCCCCAGCTGTATGTGGCCTTCTGTGCCGTTTTTCGCCGGGGAGGAGTCTGAAAGAAAATAATACATACACAATAGGTTATTAAATATAAAAATATGTTAGATACATAAAATGTCAAATACATTTCAGGTATAATACTATATATTAACAATACATAGTTAAAATACCTCGGCTTTTTTGGCGCTGGCTGTTCTGACGAATCGTGGATACCGAGGGCTCTAGACTTTTTTCATCAAGCATTCCCGATTCTGCAGGGCCGGTCTCGTTGGAGTCTGAAAAAACATTATTTGACATTGTTTTAACATATTCTATCAAAAGAGGTTTAACTAATAAAAGACATATAACTAATAACAAATGTATAATGGTCTCATACCGTATCCATAGAGCTCCAGTTCTTGAATCCGTACATTTTCAGCCCTGTAGCCCTGGGGTGATTCTGCGCAATGCACTTGGGCCACAGTTATGCGTTGGTTGTTGGGACATGGAATGTGTAGCGAGTGGGTTGAGGTTCCCGGGGGAGTTGTCGGGACTTTAAATTCTCTGTTCGCAGTGTGCTGGAAAAATTGTTTGTGCAGAATGGGAGAATTGCATCCAAGTCACCCGTTGTGTCAGTTGTCCATAACGATGCCTTTATCCTTCTTGGATGTATGTCTGCTGTAAATACAAAAAAATGACTTTTAAAATAGTACACACTATTTGTTTTTTAAATTTCTAAATATTCTTGGGTATGTGATTATTTGGACTTACGTCGAAAATATGCTGATGGCGATTGTGTTCCAGATCTGTTAAACCTCTTAAAAGCTGGGTATATGTTGGGGAGCCTAACAAACGTTAGATAATATTAACAGTTATACGATATATATACACTTTAACTTATATGGGCATTTGGCCTGAAAAACACAAATAACTCGTGTTTAATATTACAATAATTTCACGATAATATTCAAACAAAACTTAAAATATATTTTTCACTTACTCACATCCAGAAATATCCATTCGTTCAGAGTATCCAAGTCGTTCAAATATCTAAGTCGTTCAGAGTGCCCACTTTTCGTTTTTGAATATATAAATATTCTTGGGTATGTGATTATTTGGACTTACGCCGAAAATTGATCGCTTCCCAATCACTTATGTCCAGTAGCCTTCAGAAATATCCATTAGGAGGGATTCAGAATATATTTTTTAATCTGTCCTGGCAGCTAAATATTCGGGGCTGTGGGTTTGCGCTAAAGCTGTGCTAACATAGTGTTAATTAAAATATATGCTACACTAGACTCGCTCCGCGTTCTGTCCCTAACTAGCGAATGTACGGAATGAGTTTACAGGGCCGTGTTGGCATTTTTTTCAGGAGATATCATGTATGCAACACCCTGAAAGACAGTTTCCCCTTTCGTTAAAGGGTGAGATACATTTTCAAAATATTTAGTACATACATTTTAACACACGTTATAATTCAACATTTTTACTATTTCTTACAGATAAAGGGTCCGGTTAGCCCTGACCATTATCCGTTTCCAATTCATTAATGCAAAGTCGCTTGCCCGCTCCATCGAAGCTCCGGACGTTTTCACTCCAGGGAAAGATCCTCCTTCGGCCTTGTGGGTCCTGGGTATGTCTCAACGATAACCTCGGCCATCGCCGTAATTGTTCACGATTTTCGAAAAGACTGTCCAGCTTATTCATCAGTGTTCGGAAAATATGATAATCACACCATTTAAAACTGAACACTGGTATAAAGACGTTTACATCCTTGCATGCTTTGGAAAATACATATGAACTGACAGTTTTCGTTACATTTGCACTATCAAATTGTTCACATGCTAAAATTGTCACTCTGGAGTCAGGGGTATACGCCATTGAAGCGATTCTTAGGGCCATCAGATCACTTCGTCCGCAGACCAGTTCTTCCAACGCATATCCGGGTAGACTTGAAGCACTCAGGGCCTGTTCAATTTGACACAGCGCGAGTCTTATCTTAAGCCATTCTCTCATCCTTAGCGCTGGAGAAAAACTCCCGGGTTCTGCCCGATAAAGGCGTTTGGGGCGCTGTCTGTGAATATCTTAACTGTAGATTCCTCAGGTTGGAATATGTAAGACATATGTCCCTCACTCGTACCCAAAACTACTTAAAAACATTCTGGAGCCTCACGCAAAACATCCTCCAGGCTTTTGTCATTGGGTTCATGACATGAGCTGCAGAGCACCCCGAGAATTGGCCTAGGAGACATATTTTTATGTTTAATATTCTGGGCTTTATTTTAAAAATCTTGTTTACTGTTCTGGGGTCGCATGCCTTGTTCTGGACTTATTTATAATGCGTCTGCCACAGCCAATACCCCGGACATTCCTGCTTCATCAGATAACAACCATAAGGGCAATAAAACTGGGGGTGGGGGGCTTTCAAAAGTTCAAACACTGAACCCCCCCAGTTCAACCAGGTCCCTAGACACCAATCAGCATGACAACTTCAAAGGATGCAATATAGATATAAAATAACACACCCTCTAACACGTGACCACAGGAACAGGATGGCCTGGCCGGAGGCCCATATTTGGACATGTACACGTCATCATGGACACAGGGTCATAAATCAAAATTTTGACCCGTGCCGTCTACTTTATTCTCTCTCAGGGTGCCCTCCCCCTTTGAAGAGGGGGATGACTGCGGCAGCTTTCCAATCCTTGGGGATCTCAGACGATATGAAAGACATTTACATTTACATTTAAGTCATTTAGCAGACGCTCTTATCCAGAGCGAGGTTGAACAGGCTGGTATAATTGGGGTTGCGACAATGGCGGTGGATAGTTTCAGAAATAGAGGGTCCAGATTGTCAAGCCCAGCTGATTTGTACGGGTCCAGGTTTTGCAGCTCTTTCAGAACATCTGCTATCTGGATTTGGGTAAAGGAGAACCTGGAGAGGCTTGGGCGAGTAGCTGCGGGGGGGTGGAGCTGTTGGCCGAGGTTGGAGTAGCCAGGAGGAAGGCATGGCCAGCCGTTGAGAAATGCTTGTTGAAGTTTTCGATAATCATGGATTTACCGTGTTACCTAGCCTCAGTGCAGTGGGCAGCTGGGAGGAGGTGCTCTTGTTCTCCATGGAATTTACAGTGTCCCAGAACTTTTTGGAGTTAGTTAGTCTTCTGCCTGAAGAAGCTGGCCTTTGCTTTCCTGACTGACTGCGTGTATTGGTTCCTGACTTCCCTGAACAGTTACATATCACGGGGACTATTCGATGCTATTGCAGTCCGCCACAGGATGTTTTTGTGCTGGTCAAGGGCAGTCAGGTCTGGAGTGAACCAAGAGCTATATCTGCTCTTAGTTCTGCATTTTTTGAACGGAGCATGCTTATCTATGTTTAGATATACAGATGTACACACAACTTTAGAAAAAATTGATCGGGAAAGTGAGACAGAGATTGTTGGAGGACGATTCATTTAGCGATTCCCAATTGGAGGACTAGTAAGTTCTTCTCATGCTAATGCCGTTGTTTGAAATTAATAATATAAAATATTATTTGTGATTTGTTTTTGTAGAAATATATAAAAATGTAATGTAATGAAATGTGAGATTCGTGTGTCTGCCGCCCCACCCCACCCCCACATGAAATAGCCTATTTGAGGTTGTTGAGGGGAGGGCAGGCCCACAACAATGGCCAAAGTGAAATGGAGACAGTAGATACAGCTGGTCTGTTGTAATATAATAAAGACAGTAGATCTAGCTGGTCTGTCATAATATAAATGAGACAGTAGATCTAGCAGGTCTATAATAATATATTCAACCTTATGTTCCCGGTACTCTATATGTATCTGTTTATTATACCTGTTTATACAGGGCTCATATGTGAAACTATTCTAACTGAACATTTTCTTTCACAGTGACACTGACTCCGAATGGGAGCCCCCAGTGCCGAGGTGTCCATCCCCCACTGAAACTGGTTCATCCAGCTCCTGCCACAAGTGGTGTTCATCTGCCCAAATGTATTTCTTCAGGCATGGATGTGCCTCAGGGCCAAAAGGGCACAGCATGGAGGCATCGCTGTGTTCTTTGCAAAATGTCCCCCATCACCTGCACCACATGCTTAGTGACCCTCTGCTTTACAGTAGAAAGAGACTGCTATGGCACCTGGCATCAGCAGCACAATATTGTGTAGAGGACTGAGGGTCTTCCAAATATTGATGTTATTTTGTAAATGTATATATTTATTTTCATGTTTTTTCTCCATTTTTTGGGGGGGTGTGTTAGAATACCATTTTGGTATTTTGTATATAGTTATTCCATTCCAAATGTATAACTTCACCAATTTGGCCACTTGGGTACTTTTGGGCTACTTGTGTGGGACACCTGGGTGACTTCATGATACATGTCATGTAGCACACTCATTTTGGATGTTATCATTCTGAAACTTCGCACAAGTACTGTTGCCATCTTATGTTTTTCACTGAAATTGTCCCCATCATCCTATCTGAATGTTTGTTTTGTCTTGTTCATTTTAAAGATGATGATACAACAATAAAAATGAAAAACACTTATGTTTTTTTCATTGTATTATCTAAACCAGATCTATTGTGTTATATTCTCCTACATTCAATTCACGTTTACACAAACTTCAGAGTGTTTTCTTTCAAATGAAATCAAGAATATGCATATCCTTGGTTCTGAGCCTGAGCTACAAGCAGTTCGATTTGGGAATTTCTTCAGGCGGAAATTGAAAAAAGTAGGGGGGTAGCTGATGAGCTGAGGTAAACGCCAGTATGTAATGGTTTTGGGTTGGACCACCATTCCTTGTTTGTAAATGCACGCGTAAGGAACTCCATTCTCGCCTTGACTATCAGAGGAGTTGCTGTGAGGCTTGTTACGCGCAGCAGTATTTCGGAAAGTTGTATTTTAAACAATTTAATTGAAGATATCATAGCGAATAAATCAGGAAAAGCGAAGTCAAAGTCTAAAGTGAAAGTGAAAAAGTGAAAGTGAGACAGATTTTTTTTGTTTGAGGAGTCTTTGAGTGTTATGATTCAAACAGGAACTGAGGAGCTGTTTCTGCAAGGACAGGACGTACTTCTGGACGGGTAAGTGCTAATGCCATTTTATGAAATATAAATATACATATATATTTTTTTTTTGTGCAAAAAATAAAATAAAATATATATATATATATTTTGCAATCAAATGTGTGGTTTGTTTGTGTGTATGTGTGTGTGTGTGTTGGTTTGTTTGGGTGTGTGTGTGTGTGTGTGTGTGTGTGTGTGTGTGTGTGTGTGTGTGTGTGTGTGTGTGTGTGTGTGTGTGTGTGTATGTGTATATATATATATATATATATATTCTATATATATATTTTCCATATCAGATTATATTTTCCATTTTTTTATTCAAATGGAATGGAGTAGAACAGCAAACACACACATGGCCACTGTGCCTGCTACTCCTCTCCATTTCCATATGAAATAGCCATTGGGTGCTGTTCAGGGGAGGGCAGGCCCACAACAATGGCCGGAGTTGAATGGAACAGCACTTCACCTTAGTGACTGTTCCCTCTGCTCTATACAATACATATCTGTTTATTTTATGTGATGATAAAAGGCTCATACAATACAATACAAGTATTTTTAAACATTTTCTTTCACAGTGACTGGGAGCCGCCGGTGCCAAGCTGCCCGCTCTACCTCTGTCCCCAGTGGTGTTCATATGCCACAGTTCATTACTGCGGGCATGACTGTGCCTCAGGGCCAAAAGGGCACAGCATGGAGGTGTCGTTGTTCAGTTTGCCTCTGCTTTACATCAGAAAGAGACTGCTATGGGACATGGCACAGGTAGCAAAATGTTGTGTAGAGGACTTCCAAAGGGTGTACAGTTTTTTAAAAATATTTTTTTTCTAATATATATATATATTTGTGTGTGTGTTAGAATTGCTTTTTGATATGTAGTTATTTGCACTGTTGTATATAGTTATAGGTCATTTCACCAATTCGGTCACTTGGGTACATTCGGGCAACTTGTGTGGGACACCTGGGTGACTTCATGCTAAATGTCATGTAGCTCACCCATTCCTGAAGTTATCAGTCTGAAACTTTGCACACCTACAGTTGCCCTCTTGTGTCATCCATCAAAATGATCTCCAGCATCCTATCTGACTGTGTGGCTATTCTAGTACATGTGAAAGATGATGCTACAACAATAAAAAACTGAAAACTTGGTTAATACAAAATGCTCATTGTCTAACAATGTGTCAAGTTACCACCTGCTGAATTCTGGGATGGGACCAGAAGTATTAACCTCTCGATGCTAGGGGGCACTATTTTTATGTTTGGAAAAATAACGTTCCCAAAGTAAACAGCCTATTTCTCAGGACCAGATTCTATAATATGCATATAATTGACAGATTAGGATGGGAAACACTCTAAAGTTTCCAAAACTGTCAAAATATTGTCTGTGAGTATAACAGAACTGATATTGCAGGCGAAACCCTGAGAAAAATCAAACCAGGAAGTGGCTTCTATTTTGAAAACTCCATGTTCCATAGCCTCCCTTTGCTCCATTTAAATATATATATGTTTATCTATTTAAATCCTATCTTGCTCATTTCCTGGCTCCCCTACTCCTCTCTTTTCTTAAACCTTCAAGGTCTCAGCAGTGCGGGGAGGGCTCCTCTGTCTACCTTTTTCCCTCTCTGTCTGTAGCTCTTTTTCCCATAACAGTCAGTAACGATTATGTGTTGTTTACAAATATTAACTAAGTGTCTCATTGTTTGGCTTTATCCAAAATCATGGATTTGAGAAAAAACATGTCTATGGTGGCAATCTCTAAAGTCCTTACATAACCTTAATCAACCTATCTCAATCCTATCAATAATCCTGAATCACCACAGACAACTTTAATACTATTTCAAATAATACTATTTCAAATAAAAAAATTCTAATGGTCAAATAAAGCCAAAACAAATGCGAACCATATCAAATCCTTTCTGTACTAATAAGCTCTCTCCTTCAGTGGTCCACTGTATTTTACCTAACAATAACATGGGTTAACCTTAAACTCAGTCTCATCAATAATTTAATATATGTTGCATAGTGTGGGATACCTTATCTACAGTAATTTACCATCCCTAAGAACTGAAACTTATTTATTTTCATTAATAATTTTAATGATTATAAAATCACAATTTTTCTATTTATTTTCCAGCCCTATTGGCTTAAAATATTTCCTGTCCAAACCTCAATGTACCATATCTTCCCCTGTTTATTATTGATGATAAATAGGATTTTTTTCCTGTTGTAATACCAAATCAATAATAGCCCATTCGAAACCTTCACAGCCAATGTTTAAGAACAGAATCCTGAACCTCTTCCTCTCCCTCACTAGAGTTTATTCCCCCGCTCCCCATAATTTGTCCTGCCTCAATTCCACTTTCTCCTCTGTGGTTCAAACTATAATTATGTCCAAGAGCTATAAACTCCATTATAATTAATTTACCTTAAAACTAGTATCCCAAATAACCACACATTCATTATCCAAATGGCCCTCCCCTGTGGCTGATCAGACCACAAGGGAAAGCCATGATAGAGGTCAAAGGTTTTACCACCCTTTTATAGTCATGCTCCATATCATATTAGACATATTAAAGAACCCTTTAATCTAAAGAATTCACTTGTTCAATTAAAACTCATAAAATAAAACTCCTAATATTCCATATGTGTGCCCCTTTAAGATTTATTGTCTCTGGGAAACATGGAAATCCCCTTAAACACAAACGTTTACTACAAACAAAACCTAATAATTATGATAATCCTATTGTACTCCTTCAAATCATTTGTTTTAAATTTCCTCAATGTTTAATTCAGTCTTTCTCCAAATAGTCTCCTCCAAAATGCTTGATAGGAATACCCTGCCATTAGACCCACACAACTGTGATAAACGTGCACTGTCCCTTTTAAAATAAAATAAACTCAGCCTGCAATCCACTTTGCGGACCTTTCATTGTTCCCCAGAATGAGAACAGATAATGTTTAGAATACGTTAACTTCTTGTTCAAATTCACTGGTGTTACCTAAACAATCAAACCAAAAATCAATAACCGGGAACTACCACAACATTTTACGATTCAACTATTCAGACCTCCCTCTCGTATAGCCAAATATAGCCCAGTGAACGCCACCAATCCGTGATGGCCACCTAGCAATTTTGTTGCTAGTTTTAGCATCTTTTCAGACTACCCTGACGATATTCAGCTACTTTTAAAAATGTATTTGGAACTTTTAACAACTTCTGAAAAGTGACTCAAAGCTATAATGCATGCATTTTCCCTCTAAATAACACAAACCATTTTCTCTGTCACCCTCAGTCACAACATCATTGCCTGGCGGCAAGAGTGCACTGTGAGTGATGTCAGTAACAGGCGCTCAACCCGTGCCCAAGCCGCAGCAACTTTCAACGAATTGCAAATGATTGTTGGCTAACTGCAGCAGCCAATTTATCACAAATGTTGGATCTTGAATAGAACTTACAACATCAATCAACATCTCTCAATCAAAATTGTACTGCCAGAAGTACAGAAAAGAGTGTACCTGAACAACGGTCAAAACAATTTGAGTAACGTTATTGTATATCCAACGTAATGACGCAGTTTTACGTTATCACGCAACATTTCAACCTACCTCTTGGTAAAGATATATCCCTTATTTGGATTGAGTTTTGCTTTAATTCTATCGTAAAAGTAAAATCAAACTTTCCCTACTCCAAAATGTGAACGCACCATGTACTTCGCTAAATTTATAAGAACATTTCAATGGACACAAATCTGTCTCTTCGTTGTTATTTGGAATTCATTAGATTTAGGTAACTGTCTCTTCTATGATCCAGTATGGTTAAATACGACTCCATTCCCAATACGTTATTCAAGCAGATCATTTAGGCAACAGCCACCGTCTTGCAACGAAATTCGCTTCGCTATTATTTTTGAATGAATTAGTCTCTCAATTTAACCTAGACAATCTTACACAAACCCTAGCGACCGTATCTTTCTAGGCAAAACATACAAATGGTTTAATTACAATGAAAGACTAAGATTTTAGTCAGAGTATTTACTGTGAATCTAACTCGGGTCTCAAGCTTGGAAGGCAGCCACTGAACCACTTATTATTATAATTGTCTGTAGTCGCAAATTCAGGCACTGAGACAATTCCCCAAAAATAGCCCAAATCAAAGATTTAAGCTCTTCCCCAGCGAGGATTTTCCTTACTCTCTCTCTCTATCTACAGCCTACTGTAAAACCACCGCTGCCCCCTGTCCTGGGGTTCCCTTCTTCCTTTTACAGCTGCTCAATCCTTTTCTGTCTCATCTTTGTAAATGTAAATGTAATCTTCTTCTATGTGTATGTGCTTTTTACCTTCTATATGTGTGTTCCCACTTTCTACCGCTATCCAATTACTATAGATATATTCTACAGTATATTCTCACAATCTAGGTGTATATATTTCTATGATATATGTACAGTATGTGCTGTTTACCATTACCTAGTCACTATGGTTGATCTCCTGCCTGACTATGTCTGTGTCTCTTTAATGCTTACAATCTATGTGTATGATCTATATGTTTTCTCTTCCCTGGAAACTTTATCTATACCGTTGCTGTCGATCGGATATTAGGTCTTACCTTTACAACTATAAGCCATTACCATAACCCCTAGTTAACTTCTTATTTCGGGTTGTGTCGGAGGATTTTTAAAGTACACCAATATCTCGTATCTCCCTTCACTACTTTAGGCTTCCCTCTCCTCCTTTTTGGACACTATCCATGTGCTGAGTAGGTTAAATTATCCTGTTAGTTATTATTTGTACAAGACCTCCGTCCTACCTAACAACACGCATTTAGTATCCGGGCTTAATCTCGGGCAAACATGCCTCTGTTATTAAGTTTAGTTTTATTTATGGTAGCGCACCTTACCTCAGGTCATCACGGAACTGTTACAACTGTGTATATCGGTCATACAAAACCCTGTTAATCTGTTTGGAATAATGAAGCTCCTATTATTGATAAATTCTAAACATTTTTAGAACATCAAATCAAAGATAACTTACATCATTCCCCCCAAATTCGAGAATAAAGACTATTTACCGTTGTCCTGTAGACTGGGAAAAGCAATGTTCGTGAGATTCCGTCACCGTCTCTGTCGACCTTAGATATATATATACCAGCCTGTTCTTTGAACCCCAATTCAGGGGCCAGGTCTTTAATTTACGGGTCAATGACCATGCACGGTTTTCGGCGTACTACCTTAGGACGACAGGGACAGATTTTTGGAAATCCGCTCGAAGGACCAAATTGTCTTGGGAATTTAACAATTCCTATATGTGTTCATTAACCAATTCAATTAAATTCACTCTGTCTGTTTATAAGAATTTGTAAGATCATTATTTGCATAAAATAGACAGAGACCAGTCTTATCAAAATTAGCCAATTGTATTTATTCTCGGAGCGCGCTGCTCAAAGAACCCGGTACAACAGTTTATATATCAAATATGACATCATAGGTTTGAAAATGTCCTTCCTCCTCTCGATCAGGACAAAACAGGTTCAAAAGTTAATTCCAACTCACCAGCGCACATACATGACACACAATATAACTGGATTAACTCCTGAAGTCTTACCATAATTTATTACCACTTAGCAGACAGTTCCAGATATGGAAAACCTGGAGAGGCTCTCGCTGTCTTATTTGATCGCCACAGAGTTATAGTTGAGTCGGTTCAAACATAGGTTAATGACCCTCTTTGCTTACTTAAGACACACACACACACATTCCTTCCTACACAATGGTAATCATTTCCAATTACCCCTTATCCATGCTACATAACCTCTTTCTTAGGAACTAACATTATTAATCAGATATTGTAAAACAGGGTCGAGTTTAATTCGTTATAGTTCTATTTAAATATAGATATTGTTTATTCATTATTCATAAAATTCCTAACACCCCACAATCGATTATATTAATATCCTCACCTTCAAAATTCTCCATCTGTATAGGCTTGCAGAAACGCAGGAAAATAGTTTTCATCAGGACCTCTGTCCTGACTGAGGCATAGTATGGAATGAATTTACAGAGCGTGGGGGGGAGTTTAGTGTTTTTCGGGCGACATCCTCTATGCAAAAATGAACCGATATTAAATGGGTTGTTTAGAAAATAAACATTGTTTTTCAACCTTAGGGGGGGCTGTCTAGACCTTTTATATGCAGGGATGGCGGCAATGCCTTTTTCTTCCTACATCCTCTGGGGATATAACGCCTGCTGTTTTTGGGGACACCCAGTATGCATAATGAACCGTTAGTACCGGTGGTGATTAGAAATAACATTGTTTTTAAACCATAGGGGGTGTCTAGACTGTTTATATTGTGGCTGTGGGTTTTGACTTTTGAGCCCCCACATCCTTTGGGGGGTGGAAATAAATTAGGATTTGAAAGGCTTGTGTGTTAATGACACAAAAGTGCCTACCTGGTTCCAAACACACCATGCAGACACACACCCTCGAAAAACCCATTGTTTTTGAAACACACACATACACGCCCGCATGCGCACGCACACGCACACACACGCACACGCACACACACCCGTCTTTCCTGAAAGCCTTTTTTTTCTCAGACACCCAGGGAGAGAGGGAGCGTGATATTTCAACTTTTATTTAATTCAAAAAATTTAGTACAGACCTTTTAAAACATGCTATAATTAGTACAGTCAAGACAGGCTCTCTTGCTCGCTAGATATCCCGCACATTCCACGTTACATAAGTTTTCAATCCATGGCTAGTTCATACGTCCTGCACTTAGGCCCTGGTTGTGTCTTAAGGATAGAAGCGCCAGCGGCGTAATTGTTCACGATTTTGGAAAAGATTGTCCAGCTTTTTCATCATGGTTAGGAACCCTTTCAAAAAGAGGATGGCATGACTGACTGTGACAGCCACCCCCTGGAGAGCAGCTCTCCTTTGGGATGTAAACCTTTTGGGGGGGGTCACCCCAACCTAGGAACTATCACCTTTTGTTTGGGTATCGTTATGTATATATGCCCTCCTATTGTTGAATTGTTTAGATAAAAACACATTGTTTCAAACACCCCTGCAGAGACATACACACACACACACACATCCCGAAAAAAACATTGTTTTGAAACGCAATTGCATACACACACACACACGCGCACACACACACACACACACACACACACGCACGCACACCCCAGGATAGATCAACTGCAAACACATGCTTTAACATATACAGATGCACTATCTTGTTAAATAAACACTAACTCTAAAGCGTGACAGCTTCAAAGGAATAGATGCACTATATGCATAAATTAACACTCTAAGGCGTGAGAACGGATGACAGGATGTCCTGACAGGATGCCCATATATGGGCACTCCCTAGAGCACGTGATAACTTCCCACCAGGATGTCCTGACAGGATGCCCATACATTGGCATACACACGTAACCCATGACATAGGGTCATAAATCACACGTTTGACGTGTGCCGTCTACTGTATTCTCTCTCTTACAGACACACACACACACACACATGGGTGCGCACACGTAGGTACGCACGAATACACAGACGCACGTAGGTATGCATGCACCCAGGCACAAATACACACACACACCTACCACTGTATGGACTTATCATTAATAGAGTGCTTCTCTCTCTCTCTCTCTCTTTCTCTCTCTCTCTCTCTCTCTCTCTCTCTCTCTCTCTCTCTCTCTCTGTCTCTGTCTCTCAATTCTTTAATCACTCACTAAATCCAAGGTCCTCAGACTATACAGTCCTGAATCATACTCTATTACTCATCCTCTGAGCTTGGTGGTTCTCTAATGGTTCAGTAAAAAGTTTGGTTTAAGCTTTCATTATGTAACCCTGAAGAAGGCAATTCAATATTAGGATGGTGTTCCGAATGTTTTGTACCCTCAGTGTGTACTGTATCTCTATGGTGTGGGCTATCATTTTATTTAAATTGTCTATTAATCTGTGTACTGCGTCTACAGACACGTCCTTATTGACGGCTACATTTTCAATGATAATGGCTGACCATGTAAAGACATGTCATTTAACGGTAAAACATGTGTATTCCTTTTTTAATTAGGCATGAAAACAACCAGTTATGTTTTCCTCTTCTTGTCAAACAAATCACTTCAAAAAGTAGACAATTTTCATCCACTCCAAAATAAAACTCCAGCATCCAAACAGTGCATTCATGTCATTGCACTCATGTCATTTGCTGAATGGAAAGAGACATGTTACGAAACACCAAAAACTGTAATGACCTTCGGTGATTGTCTTTGGGTCTACACTCTTGTAGCCTGAATGAACTGATCCGCCTTGCTGACAAAATAACCTTTTTCTTGTAGAAAGAAAAGTTGGAACACCTGAAAAGGGGCTGAGATATTGGGACTGGGCCAGGGCTGAGATATTGGGACTGGGCCAGGGCTGAGATATTGGGACTGGGCCAGGGCTGAGATATTGGGACTGGGCCACAGGATAACAAGTGCTCCCATATGGCTTGAATTGTATTAACCATGACACAGAGGTGTGGGTGTTTGTTCAATTCGTAATAAGCTTTTACTTTAATATCAACGTTAATATTTGTATGAATATTTATATTTTCCAATGTAGCAGTGCAAGTTGCATTTTAAACAAATAGGAGAATGGTTCAATTAGCCCTATTTAGAGACCCCCCCCACCCCACCCATTTAAGGGAACTCGTGTCCCAGAGGTGGTTTTCTGAGGCTGATAGCAGGGATAAACACCGGGGGGGGGAGAAGACTCGGAGGAGAGTTGAGGTCGAGCAGCAGTCTGTTCCTATCCGTGATATATTATCACGGCTGCAAAAGACAAATGATTTACTTCTAAAAATGTTGTGTGTTTCTGTATGTCAATGATGGTCAGTGCCGTTTAAGATTAATGAGGACACATTATTTGGGGGTCCTTATTTCTATTACAGCATATTGGATGACAGTCATTCATATTCCATTTACCCAAATCAATATAACAGCAATGAGTTTAGGCTACTACATGATACTCGTATATGCCCTATACCCATCATGAGGTTACTACAACCTAGCCTACAAATTTAAGTTTATAACGTAGGTGCACAGGTCAAGAGACAAATTGAAGTAATCAAGATGACAGACATTGACACATTCAATACTGCCTTGCACACTCTTGACTGCATCTAGCTGATCTGGAGTGTAGTCTTTAGTCCAAACAGTTAAAACAACATTTTATATTGGACAAATACAGGTACGTCCATCCCTGCTTCATTCCGTTTGCTTCTGCTAACATTTTGTAACAGAATCGCTGGAATGAATACACCCCTGATCACACGCAAACACAGTTCCTTTTTATAGCAGCCACATACAGCATCATCAATTTGCTTGCTGTAAAATAAAGCCATTCTTGCCTCTACACTCCTCCCCTCACCTTTTTCCTTAGAATGTGGACTTCAGAGCACAATCACAACAGCTGTCTGTGACCAGGGCACAAAAACATCTTCAAACCAAACTTTCATACCATAACCACTAACCGCTACACAGCCTACATCGTTGTCACCATATTAATGTTATAGTCACCAAACTAGAACTAACACGTTAGTGAACCCACAATCCAATCCATGTGTACAATCATGCAGTACAGTGTACAGCAAATAGTTATCAGTAACACTGGCAGGCCCCGGTGGCAATAAAGAAATAAAACTTAAATAGGAGCTTAAATAAATAGGAGTCTCTGTTTGAGTCAGGTTGTTGAGTAGGCTAAATGAGCTGCATTAGCTAAGTCAGTGGAAGGAAAACTAGAAAGAAAAAATTCAACAAAATATAAGTAGCTCTCTCTTGAAGAAATTCATTTGTTCTAATCTTTTCAACTATTGTCTTTCTCTCTCTTTGAGTCAACTACTCACTATACTTTACGCACTGCAGTGCTAGCTATCTGTAGGTTATGCTTTCAGTACTAGATTAATTATCTGATTCTTTGATTGGATGGACAAGGTGTCAGCTCATAATGAAAGAGCTCTGATAGGTTGGAGGACGTCCTCTGGGAAGTTGTCAAAGTTACTGTGTAAGTCTATGGAAGAGGGTAAGAACCATGAGCCTCCTAGGTTTTGAATTAAAGTCAATGTACCCAGAGGATGAATGAAAATAGCTGTTCTCTATGGTGCTACCCTAGAGGGTGCTGTTGAGGCTACTGTAGAACTTCATTGCAAAAAAGTGTTTTTTAATCAGTTATTTGGTGCCGTGAATATATTTAGCATAGTTTTATCTAGAAAGGATAACTTTTTAAATGTTTAACTTTTTTTAATGATAGTCCTCCCCTTCTTCCTCTGAGGAGGCTCCACTGGTGTGTGTGTGTGCGCATGTGTGTAAACGTGCGCGCACGTGGGAGAGAATGAGAGCGAAAGCCAATTGCTTAAACAGCGTTATTCTGTGTAAACCAGGATTTTCAGACCACTCTGTTAGGGTGTAGCTAGGCCCTCAAAAACAGGCCTCATGAAATGTATTGTGTTGTCATATAGTTTCATTTTACACTGGGAAATATGCAAACAGGGTAGAATACATTCACCATGTTGAATTGTATGTTCACTCAACCTAAAATTCAAAGTTGAGTGAACATACAATTAAACTTGAAAATGTCTGTTGGTTCAGCTACTGTATATGCCATATGTTGATCAAACTCACAGTCTTATTGCAGCTGGTTGCCTTACAATTAATTGTATGTTGAATCAACTTTTTTTTTTACAGTGTAGCTGGAGGAGGTTTAGGAGAGAGAGAAGAGAGAGAGAACACCACACTCTACTTCCAATTCCCCAGATGAAGGGTGTGAATAATCCTTTCGTCCCTTCTTAGGATATCACCATTAGTCTCATTACTTCAGGGGTGAAACTAAATGTTGGCCAACATCTCATCTTCATAATGTCAGACATGATTACATTTAAAAACTGAAATTAAAACATGCAAATGTAGACATAAAATGTATCATGTATAAATTTACTTTCATGCAGCTACGTTAAATAACAGTAAGTGTAATTGAAGACTGCTACACAGTCTCCTTAACAATATGAATTTCATTGTAATCAAATCAAATGTCATTTGTCACATTCTTAGTAAACAACAGGTGTAGACTAACAGTGAAATGCTTACCTACGGGCCCTTTCCAACAATTCAGAGAAAAAAATATATATATATATAGAAAGATAGTAATAACAGGAATAAATACACAATGAGCAAATGATAACTTGGCGATATACACTGGGTGCCAGTACTAAGTCAATGTGTAGGGGTATGAAGTAGTTGAGGTAGATATGTACATATGGGTAGGGGTAAAGTGACTAGGCAACAGGGTAGATAATAAGCAGTAGCAGCAGTGTATGTGATGAGTCAAAAGAGTTAGTGCAAAGGTGGGTCAATGCAGATTGTCTGGGTAGCTATTTGGTTAACTATTAAGCAGTCTTATGGCTTGGGGGTAGAAGCTGTTCAGGGTCTTGTTGGTTCCAGACTCGGTGCATCGGTACCACTTGTCGTGCGGTAGCAGAGGGAACAGTCTATGACTTGGGTGGCTGGAGTCTTTGACTATTTTTAGTGCCTTCCTTTGACACCACCTGGTATAGAGGTCCTGGATGGCAGGGAGCTCAGCCACAGTGATGTACTAGGCCGTGCGCACTACCCTCTGTAGCGCCTTGCATCCAGTCAAGATCTGAGGGCCCAGACAAATTGTTTTGCCTCTTGAGGGGGAAGAGGCATTGTCGTGCCTTCTTCACAACTGTGTTGGTGTGTCCTGACCATGTTAATTCCTTAGTGATGTGAACACCAACTCCCTCTCTTTCAATCAAATCTCTTTCTTGTTCTTGTTCTAGTCTGGCTGCACATTCTCGTTCTTATTCTCTTTCCCTGTGCTCAAGCTCTAATTTCTGGTTTTCAATCTCCAATTTGTGTTACTCCAACTTTGCCTTTAAAGCAAATGTTTTGCACCACTACGGGATGTACTCTATCACCCGTAGGACCCATTTCATCAACCTTCCTCTCCGGAAGGATTTCCTCCTCCACCAAAGCAGTACAGATCAACTCTTTGACTACTGCTTTTGGATCGCCTGATGCTCCCTTAATGTCATAATGCTTTGAAATGACAAGCGTATTCGCCTTTGTACATTATTTTAGCATCCATGAAAGTCCATGAAAGTGTTTATGCAACTTTCAAAATGATTCAACCAATCTTATAACCCCTCAGGGTGGATCTCAGTGAATGAAACTCTACCACAAAAGTGTATTTTGAACACTAAAATATCTGGGCACAGCAGAGCTTCAGAGTAGGTGACTAGAGGGACTACCATACTCATGGGAAACAAGATCCCGGACGAGCCCCAAACTTGAACACAGAGGAACCCACTCCACTACAGCCCCAGTGATGTGGATAGGGGCATTGAGAGAGAAAGGTTGTTGTCCTGGCACCACACTACCAGGTCACTGACCTCCATCCTATGGCTGTCTCATTGTCTTTGGTGACCAGGCCTACCACCGTTGTGTTGTCAGCAAACTTAATGATGGTGTTGGAGTCGTGCTAGGCCACATAGTCATGGGTGAATAGGGAGTACTTGGAGGGGACTAAGCGCTCACCCCTGAGGGGCCCATGTGTTGAGGGTCAGCATGGTGGATGTGTTGTTGCCTACTATCACCACCTGGGGGCGGCCCATCAGGGAGTCCAGGATCCAGTGGCAGAGGGAGGTAATGAGTCCCTGGGTTCGAAGCTTAGTGATGATCTTGGAGAGCATGCTGAGCTGTAGTAAATTAACAACATTCTCACATAGGTGTTCTTCTTATCCAGGTGGGAGAGTGCAGTGTGGTGTGCAATAGAGATTGCGTCATCTTTGGATCAGTTGGGGTGATACGTGAATTGGAGTGGGTCCAAGGGGGCCAGGGATGATGGTGTAGATTTGAGCCATGGTCAGCCTTTCAAATCATTTCATGGTTACTGACGTGAGTGTTAAGGGGCGATAGTAATTTAGACAGGTGACTTGGGCATTCTTGGGCACAGGGACTATGGGGGTCTACTTGAAACAAGTAGGTATTACAGACATGGTCAGGGAGAGGTTGAAAATGTCAGTGAAGACACTTTCCAGCTGGTCAGCGTATGCTCTGAGTACACGTTCTGGTAATCCATCTGGCCTTGTGAATGTTAACCTGTTTAAAGGTCTTACATCGGCTATAGAGAGCGAGAACACACAGTTGGTTCTGTCATGCATGGTTCAGTGTTGCTTGCCTCGAAGCGAGCATAGAAGGCATTTAGCTCGTTTCGTAGGCTTGCGTTACTGGGCAGCTCAGGGGAGGGCGAGGGAGAGCCAAAGGGAGGGCGAGGGAGAGCCTTTACGTGCGTTTCTGTGTCTGGAGTAAAGGTGATAAAGAGTTTTGTTGCCTGTAGTTGCACAGGTAAAATGAGGTAAAAATGGATTTCAGTTACCCTGCACTAAAATCACCGGCCACGAAAAGCGCCGCTTCTGGCTATGCTTTTTCTTGTTTGCTTATGGCCCTATACAGCTTGTTGAGTGCGGTCTTAGTGCCAGCATTGGTTTTGTGGTGGTAAATAGACAGCTACTAAAAACATAGATGAAAACTCTCTTCGTATACAGCATGGTCTACAGCTTATCATGAGGTATTCTAACTCAGGTGAGCAAAAACTCGAGGCTTCCTTAACTTCTTGGATATAGGGGGCACTATTTTAATTTTTGGATGAAAAACGTTCCCGTTTAAACAAGATATTTTGTCACGAAAAGATGCTCGACTATGCATATAATTGACAGCTTTGGAAAGAAAACACTCTGACGTTTCCAAAACTGCAAAGATATTGTCTGTGAGTGCCACAGAACTGATGTTACAGGCTAAACCCAGATAAAGATCCAATCAGGAAGTGCCGCATTTTTTGAAACAGCCTCATGCCAATGGCTGTGAAGGAGCTAGGAGTCAGCTTACGTTTTCCACGTTTTCCCCAAGGTGTCTGCAGCATTGTGTCTTTTTAGGCATTTCCATTGGAGAATGGCTGTAAGAGAAAATATAGGGCGAGTGGACGCATGGTGTCTCCCAGAGAAAACGTTGCGTAAAATACTGAGGTAGCCATTTTTCCAATAGTTTCTTATGAGAAACCAACTGCCTCCACGGATATATTATTGAATACATATGTTAAAAACACTTTGAGGATGGATCCTAAACAACGTTTGCCGTGTTTCTGTCGATATTATGGAGCAAATTTTGAAAAAAGTTTGGTGTTATAGTTTAAGTATTTTCGGTCGATTTCTCAGCCAAGCAAGGATGAACAAACGTGACGTTTTTCGCCTCCAAAAATATTATTTTTGGAAAAAAGGAACATTTTCTATTTAACTGGGAGTCTCCTGAGTGAAAGCATCTGAAGTTCTTCAAAGGTAAATGATTTAATTTGGTTGCTTTTCTTATTTTTGTGAAAATGTTGCCTGCTGCCAGCACAGCCTAGCATAGCATTATGCTATGCTAAACTTACACAAATGCTTGTCTATGGCTGTAACATATATTTTGAAAATCTGAGATGACAGTGTTGTTAACAAAAGGCTAAGCTTGTATTTCAATATATTTATTTAATTTCATTTGCGATTTTCATGAATAGGAAATGTTGCGTTATGGTAATGTGCTTGAGGCTATGATTACGCTCCCGGATACGGGATTGCTCGTCGCTAGAGGTTAAAATTAGAGAACACACTCCAGCTGCAATTAACAAAGAGACACGCCCCTCCCCATAGCCTTATCTAAAGCTGCCGTCCTGTCTAGACGATACATGGAGAAACCCACAAGATGTATATTTTCCATGTCCTTACTCAGCCAAGACTCCGAGAAACATAGGATATTACAGTTCTTCAGGTGCCATTGATAGGATAGTCTCAAACTGAGTTTATCCAGTTTGTTCTCCAGTACATTCACCAGCAGAACAGAAGGAAATGGCGGTGAATTTGTTAGTGATCACTGTTCCGATGTCCAGAAGCTGTTTTCAGTCACAGGAAATGATGGCTGAGAAATGTACCAAAAAAGATCAGATCTGTATAAAAAACACAAAATAGCAGAATTGGTCAGGAGCCCGTAAAACGGACGCTATCCACAGCGCCATGTCAGCGTCAATGCTGATGCCCTCTAATGGAACATAAAGTGGTCTAATATTATTCAGACTCTTACTTCACTCACAATTCCCCTTGGCTGATGCTTCCGGCTACATCCGCTGACAGTGGGGAGCCAGCAGGACAGAAATAGACCCACACTGGGATGGTTGTGTTGTGCTGCGGTGAGGAGAGGAGATAACAGGAGCGGAGAGGAAAAGAGAGGAGAAGAAAATAGATAAAAATTGCCTGGGCTGCTGGCAGCCTGGCAAACACACTCTTCAGTCTTGCTCCGGGTATTGTGATGGATAGAGGGAATGGATCATTAATGTAGAGAGGAGAATGGATTGAGCAGAGGTGTGTGTGGATGGTTAGGACCGTTTGCGAAACAGTTCAAACTCCTTTGTTCTTATAAATTCCACCAGTGTTGGTCATTGTTTGAGTCAGGTTAAATCGGGAAGAAACAATGTTAGTGTGCGCATACTGTGTATGTGTGTGTGTGTGTGTGTGTGTTTGAGTGTGTGTGTGTGTGTGTGTGTGTGTGTGTGTGTGTGTGTGTGTGTGTGTGTGTGTGTGTGTGTGTGTGTGTGTGTTTGTGTGTGTGTGTGTGTGTGTGTGCGTGTGTGTGAATGCGTGTGTGTCATGAAGAGGTCACAGCAGTGCAGGAAGGGCAGGAGATGAACTGAGCCTGAGGAATGAGAGGGAAACTGCTTCCATATCTCACTCAAATCAGTTTAAGTCCCTGATTAAGAGTGCTCCCTGTCTCCAACAGGCCTCTGTCTGTGTGTATCTGTCATAGTCAACAAACAGACAGACACGGGATGTATCCAAAAATTACTTACACTACCATTCAAAAGTTTGGGGTCACTTAGAAATGTTCTTGTTTTTGTCCATCAAAATAACATCAAATTGATCAGAATTACAGTGTAGACATTGTTAATGTTGTAATTGACTATTGTAGCTGGAAACGGCAGATTTTTTATGGTTATCTACATAGGCGTACAGAGACCCATTATCAGCAACCATCACTCCTGTGTTCCAATAGCACGTATCTGAAGCATCAGCATTTGTGGGTATAATTACAGGCTCAAGATGGCCAGAAACAAAGAACTTTCTTCTGAAACTCATCAGTCTATTCCTGTTTTGAGAAATGAAGGCTATTCCATGCAACAAATTGCCAAAAAACTGAAGACCTTGTACAACGCTGTGTACTACTCCCTTCACAGAACAGCACAAACTGGCCCTAACCAGAATAGAAAGACCAAGCCATGAGGGGGAAGGAATTGTCCGTAGAGTTCCAAGACAGGATTTTGTTGAGGCACAGATCTGGGGAAGTGTACCAAAAAATGTCTGCAGCATTGAATATCCCCAAGAACACAGTGACATCTATCATTCTTAAATGGAAGAAGTTTTGAACCACCCATACAAACTGAGAAATCGGGGGAGAAGGGCCTTGGTGAGGGAGGTGACAGGATGGTCACTTTTGAAAGAGCTCCAGAGATCAAATCAAATTGTATTGGTCACATACACATGGTTAGCAGAGGTTATTGCGAGTGTAACGAAATGCTTGTGCTTCTTGTTCCAACAGTGCAGCAATATCTAACAAGTAATATATAAGAAATAATACATAAAAAACTAAATACTGCTAAGTTTCCTAAGTACTAGAAGCGAGGCAGCCCTCTCTTTCTGCGCCATTTTAATCATTTGACTCATCTGTGGAGATGGGAGAAAATTCAAGAAGGACAACCATCTCTGCAGCACTCCACCAATCAGGCCTTTTTGGTAGAGTGGCCAGACAGAAGCCACTCCTCAGTAAAAGGCATATGACAGCCCGCTTGGAGTAAGGCACCTAAAGACTTTCAGACCATGAAAAACAAGATTCTCTTACCTGATGAAAATAAGATTGAACCCTTTGGCCTGAATGCCAAGCGTCAGGTTCTGGAGGAAACCTGGTACCCACCCATTCGGGGTATCACGGTGGTGGCAGCATCATGCTGTTGGGATGTTTTTCAGAGGCAGGGATTTGGAGACTAGTCAGGATCGAGGCAAAGAACAGAGCAAAGTACAGAGAGATCCTTGATGAAAACCTGCTCAAGAGCGCTCAGGACCTCAGACTTGGGTGAAGGTTCAGCTTCCAACTGGACAATGACCCTAAGCACACAGCCAAGACAATGCAGGAGTGGCTTCGGGACAAGTCTCTGAAGGTCCTTGAGTGATCCAACCAGAGCCCAGACTTGAACCCGATTGAACATCTCTGGAGAGACCTGAAAATAGCTGTGCAGTGACTCTCCCCATCCAACCTGACAGAGCTTGAGAGGATCTGCAGAGAAGAATGGGAGAAACTCCCCAAATACAGGTGTGCCAAGCTTGCAGCTTCATACACAAGAAGACTTGAGGCTGTAATCGCTGCCAAAGGTGCTTCAACAAAGTACTGAGTAAAGGGTTTGAATACTTATGTAAATATTGTATATTTTTAAAATACATTTGCAAACATTTCTAAAAACATGTTTTGCTCCGTCATTATGAGGTATGAGATTGATGAGGAAAACGTAACACAATGTGGAAAAAGTAAAGGGGTCTGAATACTTTCCAAATGCACAGTAAGGTTCAATTCATGGTTAGAACAGTGGTTAACAAAGTATGACATGGTTATATAGCTGATTAGACATGTTAAAGGGTTTCTGGCAGAGGGATCTTGAGCCCGCCCAGAAGAGAAAACTGGTTACAATGATGTCATTATGACAGTTTTGCCTGCTGGGTGTACATATAAAAACGAAATGTTGTTATTATTGTGCACTCTGGGCATAGTCCCTTTTGGATTATTTGCACAATGTCTAGATACACTGTCAGTAACATTATAACATTATTTTCAACCCTATGGGGAGAACATGTGAGGGAATGGAATAATGTGCTCTCTCTACGACCCGGTGCCATGCTGTATGATGATGATAAATGCTGAGGGGATTCTCCTCTGCTCTCTTGGCAATTAAACCACTGCTACATGGTGTTCCTCAGCCCAGAATAAGCCACCCTGCTCCATGTGATGTCATCAATCTTCACCCCACTACTTAATGTTGGAGTCCTACATAATGTTAGTCTACCATGGAATGCTGGATTCCACTACAGAACGTTTAAATCCTCTATATAATGTAAGACTCCACTAGACTCATCAATTTTCACTCAACCCACTATGGAATGTTGGAATCCTCTAAGGAATGTTAAAGTCCACTACGGAATATATTATGTGCAACTGACATCCTCCTAAATTATACTTCCGGGTCCAGTCCCCTAATCTTTTGAATGGGCTTGGTGTTAATATCATCAAATTCGTGAAAATTGGGTAATTTAATGTTTTCGAACTCTGCTTTCCCAGGGACCCCACCCAGGCTAACCCGGTGACCCAGGGATGTTAGCAAAAAAACAACCAACAACATGTATTGTCTTATCATCAGCCAAGTGATAATGGCAAGTAGAAGTAATCAACATTTTAAAATGAATAGATTTGGTAGACAATTTCATTATTTCGACCTCCCGACAGTCCATTGGAAGAAGGAGTGTAAAACAGTCTATTTAGCTAGAAATGTAAATGTAAATGTGGAATTGCAAGTTCACATGTGAAATTGAATCACATGTAAAAAATAACATTTGCATATTCACATATAAGAAAACTCCACGTGTGAAAAACACATTTTCACATGGTATTGTATATCCAAACAAGAGGGTATGAAGAATAATTATTGTACAATTTCCTTAAGATAGTAAAACAAACCGAGTTGAATGCATTATTGCAACCACTTCAAAGTAATCCCTCTCCTTCTTCTGCAACTTTGGTGTCCACCTACAGTCCTATTTCAAGGTTGTTCAAGGATGTAGTTAATAGACATTGGCACATATTACACTGTGACCCCAGCTTCGGTAAAGTGTTTAACCCCCCCCAGGTCACTTTTCAGGGAAGACCCAGACATGCAGACAATGTCAAAGTAACAAAAGTGTATCACTAGAACAGGGGACAGGCAAAACGACAGGTCAAGGGCAGGTTGAGATTAGAAATCCATGGTGGTGTGAATAGGTACAGAAAAGGCAGGCGGGCTCAGGGTTGGGGCAGGCAGAATGGTCAAAACCGTGAAAACTAGAAAACAGGAACTAGAAACAGACAGGAGCAAGGGGAAAACCGCTGGTAGGCTTGACAAACAAAACGAACTGGCAACAGACAAACAGAGAACACAGGTATAAATACACAGGGGAAATGGGGAAGATGGGCGACACCTGGAGGGGGGTGGAAACAAGCACAAATACAGGTGAAACAGATCAGGGTGTGACAAAGAGACCCTTACATTTATGGGATTGCTTAGTGAGGTCAGATTTGCCTAAGAAAAAAGCAACACATTTTATGTCTCTCATTCCTGATGGCAATTTCTCCTGTCACAACTGAGTCCACTGTTATGCCATGATCAGAGATAACTCTCTTATCCATCCCCATTTCGGTGATCGGATAAAGGTTTGAGGTAGAATAACATGTAACACGAAATACAGTATGTTGTGTATCTACTTAAGTGTTCCCGTTACTGTTATTGTGTGGGTTAGACCAAACGTGAATTTAAGACAAGGATATGTGAGCGTAGGAGCTCCATTCACAACCATGATGAAAAATAACCTGTTGCCAGTAATTTTAATAGCCATAATCATGACCTAAGTGCCTTATGTTACATGGGTATTCAAATGGTGAAGGCGCCACATAGGGGAGGAGATGGGGTTAAATTACTTCTCCAAAGAGACATAATGGATAGACCGCTTGGGCACTCTTGCCCCAGCAGGCCTTAATAAGAAATATCATTCTTCTAGATTTTGTAGTGTGTTTTTGTAGTAGGTTATAAATAGGCTGAACATTTAAGTAATGCCATCATAATGTATTTGTATTGTGTCTATAGATCTTTATTTAATTTTCATGTTTCCCCCACAGCTCCCTCTGCAGGGATCTCTTGATTTTAGCCAATACTGACTGTGAATTTATAATTATTCCCACCTGTGTGGTATTGTTGTTGTGAGTAATCTCCAAAACATCATTATTTAAACAAGCCATAGAAAGTTGGTTGCAATTTCAGTTTAATCCACCTGAAAAGACAGAAGAAATAATACAACAAATATTGTGATTAAAATCAAATATACAAATTGATTAAAAAAAAGGTATAATCTTTGTAAATTATATCATAAATAGGACTGGTGGAGTTGTCACACATGTAGCTAACACAGACATATGGAAATGTCTGCTCTACCCAAAATTACAACCAACTAATCGCAGCATTACCACAAAAATGGAAGAGGAAAGTGGAAGGGGCAAACATTTAAAAACTTGTCAGTTGTCACGCCTGACCTTAGATATCTCTGTTTTTCTATATATTTTGGTTAGGTCAGGGTGTGACTAAGGTGGGTACTCTAGTTGTTGTATGTCTAGGGTTTTTGTCATCTAGGGTTTTTGTATGTCTATGTTGGCCTGATATGGTTCCCAATCAGAGACAGCTGTTTATCGTTGTCTCTGGTTGGGGATCATATTTAGGTGGCCATTTAACCCATTGTTAGTTGTGGGATCTTGTTTATGTATAGTTGCCTGTCTGCACTATTTCTATAGCGTCTCGTTCGTTCGTTCGTTCGTTCATTCATTTGTTTGTTTGTTTGTTTGTTTGTTTGTTGTTTTGTTAGATGAGTTTCAGTTTATTAAAATTATGTGGAACTCTACTCATGCTGCGCCTTGGTCTCATTCATACGACGAACTTGACACCAGTCTGCCCTGCATTAAAGAACAAAATTGGTTAAAGAAAATTGTGATAAATAAAAATATATACCAGTTTCATTTAAAAGGACCAAAAATGTTTGCTCTTCGATGTACCGATTCCATGGCACATGGTTTATGAATTGACATGCAAAAATGACGCTGGATTCAAAACTTTGAATTGTTCAATTTAAATGATTGTACAAAATTCTTGCAACCAATAGAATGTTATATATATGGGGGATACAATCTTCCCAGCTCTGCAGATTTTGCTGCGAGGAGGCAGAGTCATTATATAATTTATTTTGGTTCTGTCCATATGTAGCAGAGCTAACGTTGCAGATAGCAATACTGTGTGATTTGAAAAGTTATAGTCAATTGATCAATAATACAATAACTATTTTAGCAAAAATGTTTATCTTTAACTTAATTAAAACCTGTAGAAACTATAAGAATAGAAAGGTTCAGTACCTCTGTGAAGTATCACAGCACAGTTGAAAAATACATGGCAAATAAAAATCCAATTTGGATAGTGTTAAGAGATCGAAGGGTTGAATGGAGCTGAAGGGTGGGACTAGTAACAACAAGATAACAAATGTAAAACATACAGGGTCTGTAAAATGTATTTTGGTTCAGAACTTTTGTGAAATAGCACAGTTACAAATCTATGGCAAATAGAACTGCATTGACATCCGAAATAGAGGAAGGCCAGGACAAACATTTTTATTTTATATAACTATTGTAAAATAGATTGTGTCTATAAAATGTGTATAGTATGTATAAGCTGGAAGTAGAAGCCTAAGTGTTAGTGTTGATTAGTTTACTCCAATTGGGGGAGGGGTGGTAGGGTTTGCAGGGAATAATAAATGAAGTTATTATTTTTTTTAAGTGTGTATGTGTATATATGTATATATACTGTATGTGTGTATGTATGAATGTTTATATATATATATGTGGGTATGTGTATGTATATTTATAGATGATGCAGACAATTACATTGATGGAAGCAACAATCTATCCACAATATTAAAGCTGATCCACCCCCTGATATTACATTTTTAAAATGAAAATACCACATAGGTGGGCATAATTATAAAGGGCTATTGAGGTGACCATATTACTGCCACACCGGCGGTCGGCCAGGAGATCATGAATATTTCTGGGTCGTAATGGGAAGTGTTTACCAGTTTGCTAAAGCAGGAAAATAATCCTCCAGCAACAGGAAGTGTCAATTATTATGTGGATTAAAATTCATTGATCTTTTTTTGTAGGGGTTGATATGTTTTACTTTAGGGCAAATCAAGTCTGACATTTTTAAGTGGAAATTACTAACTTTAGAAGCCTTTTTAAACATTGAATACACTACAAGTTTGCAGAAAAATTTTTATCGACCAAAGAGTGATCAAATTAAGATCATATATCTGTACATACTGTACGCTGTGAGATGGGATGGAAGGCATTTATGTGACTCAGTGCTGTGTTTGCCCACTTAGCTAAAACCTAATTGTGTAAGCCCTGGATTTCACGACTGTGAATACAGATATGCATCTGTTGGTCACAGATACCTTAACAAAAAGGGGTGTGGATCAGAAAACAAGTCAGTATCAGGTGTGTCCACTATTTGTCTCATGCAGCGCAACACATCTCCTTCGCAGACTGTTGATTCTGCAATCTGGAATGTTGTCCCACTCCTCTTCGATGGCTGTGCAAATTTGCAGGATATTGGCTGGAACTGGAGAATGCTGTTGTACACGTCGATCCAGAGCATCCCAAACATGCTCAATGGGTGACATGTCTGGTGAGTATACAGGCCACGGAAGAACTGGGACATTTTCAGCTTCCAGCAATTGTGTACATATCCTTGTGATATGGGGCCGTGCATTATCATGCTGAAACATGCGGTGATGGATGAATGGCACGACAATGGGCCTCAGGATCTTGTTATGGTATCTCTGTGCATTCAAATTGCCATCGATAAATTGTAATTGTGTTCGTTGTCTGTAGCTTATGCCTGCCCATACCATAACCCCACCACCGCCATGGGGCACTCTGTTCACAACTTTGACATCAGCAAACCGCTTGCCCACACGACACCATACACATGGTCTGCGGCTGTGAGGCTGGTTGGACATACTGTCAAATTCTCTAGCGCAAGGTACACCTGTGTAATGATCATGCTGTTTAATCAGCGTCTTGATATGCCACACCTGTCAGGTGGATGGATTACCTTGGCAAAGGAGAAATGCTCACTAACAGGGATGTAAACAAATATGTGCACAACGTTTTAGAGAAATCTGATTTTTGTGCATATGGAAAATTTCAGGGATCTTTTTTTTTCAGCTCATGAAACATGGGACCAACACTTTACATGTTGTTGCATTTATATATTTGTTCAGTGTAAAAACAAAGTCATTTAAATTCCAAATTAAACTCACTCAACTGAGTAAAGGGTTCATTCTGGCCATGAACAACTTATAGATTTTTCCATAAGAGAAACAAACTATGAAGACAGCACAGCACTAAGATTATTTGCACACATCTCATCAGTCCCCATCTGCCAGGAGGCTGTCCCCTGGCTCCAGTGTGTTGTGCAAGTACCCTCCTCCCATTGGAGCTGTGTTTATTACAGTAACAGAACACTTGACCCTGTTCGCCACCCCTTACAGATGTCCCACTCCACAGAAGCATTTAAAGGGATGTTTTACTATGGTGATTATGTAGGACCAGTATGTGTAATGTATCCTGGCTTTGGCTTTTCATTTTGATCATTTCATAAGGATTTAGTGATTACATGTATTGGTTCATAATCACAAACAAATACAATTTGTATAACATTTTAATTGAGCTTCCTTTTTCCTTCATGAGAGGTTGAATATGGTTAATCCAGTAGATACAACATTTTATGATGCATCATGAATAGGGGTTGTAAAGTCATGATCATATGTTGTGTAATGATATAGTCCTACTTGTGCATAGGGTGATTTTTAACATTAGTTTTGATTGGGTTGCAAAAGCGTTGTCTTTGTGCACGTACTGCATTATGTATATCAATAAGAACATCACTGTTATTGTTATTGAACTGTGGACTGATTGGCAGTCCTTGGAGGTCAGTTGGAGGGAATAACCAGTTGAGTAGATAAAGAAAGATACATATATACATCAACGGAGGAGGACATGAACCCACCAAATTATTCCAGGGAGATCTATTGGTGCAGTCGGGCGAGAGCTAACCATCCTGACCTAACTAGAGAGATTCTGGGGAGTAGGTAGGGAGAGGGGGAGTGTACCAATAAACCCTTCGCTAAGCCCATCCCAGAATGTTGGACAACCAATCACAGCACTCCGGTGGATAGCAACTGTCGTTAACCAAGCTCGTGTCCAACGCCACTTTGACAAGCTTCAGTTTCAAGCGCATGGAAGACAATAAAGGGACAGAGTTTTACATTTTTATTTTATAATTGTTTAAATGGCTAAATAATTTAGCAGTTCTTCAGCGGTACTGTGACCATGATTTATGAAATGCAGAGCCTATTGATTAAGTGTTTTTCTAATCTGAAATTATACCTTTTTGCATTGTTTGCTAGCTGATTAACTAGCTCTTAGTCTCTTTGACCACCGTTAAACATGTTGCTAAAGCTAGCTAGCCAGACAGTCAATATAACTTGTTTTCTCTAAATGTATGTTAGCTAGCCAATAAGTTTCAAGTTTTAATGTCACGTGCACAAGTACAGTGAAATGCATTTCTTGCAATCTCCAAAACCCAACAATGTAGTAAGACGTTGGCTAAATTATGAATAAAACTCTAATCTGCTGTCGACATCAGTATATACGATTTGAGAACCCTAGTCAGCTCTGAATGTGGTTAGTAGCCTTGAATGCATGCTGACAGCACACTACAAATTCATTTTACCAGGATCCCGTGAAGCAATTGGAATGACAGTCCACCACAACATACCCGAGTCTCCTGATCTGCAAGGGGTAGCCTGTGTTTCATTTTGTTGTGTGAGTTTGAGATATTGTGAGGGGTTTTCTCCAGTAGTTTAAATGGGGAATTGAGCTTCCTGGGAAAATGTTGACCAAGGTAGCAATAGTAACCAAGGGTTCAGGGCTTAGAAAAGGGTCAATTAGTTCCAAAATAAACAAAGAGAGAGAAGTTGCTGTTAGGTGCCTCACAAAGCAAGGAGACTAGAAGGGGATGGATGGGGATACCAGTTACTGACTAAATACGCAAATTCCCCTCTGGAGGGAAACAGCCAGGGAGTGTAAAGTGAGAATGGTGATATAATTAATGGAAGTAGGCCAGCAGGACATCCAGGGACGCTGTAGAGGACTACCAACAAAGAGGAAAGGAAAGGGAAGGAATTGCACTTCTGTACAAATCCCGGTAAAGCTATACACACAATGTATGTGTCTTCATTCACAATATAAAACAGATTTATGAGAAATTATGCTGCAAGGAATGGTTCTTCATAATTCAGTGCCCCTGTTATCTCCCTAGTCTCTCTCTCTGCTCCACCCTGGATCGCTGCACTCTGTGTGTCCTGAGAGGTGTGGTGGAGCTGGGTCGGGGAGGAAGGGAGGGAGGGGAGAGAGGAATGGTGGTAAAGGGGAAACACAGAGGGTTAGAAGAAGAGAAGGGAGAAATGAGAGAGAGAGAGAAACAGTGGAAAAGGGATAAAGGGTAAAGAGGAGAAGAGAGATAGTTGGGAGAGGGGGAGAGAGAGAGAAAACGAGAGAGACAGAGAAGGTGGGAGCTGTGCTGTAGCTGCTCCTGGGCCGCGCCAGAGGAGTGTATCCTTGGGCTGCCCTCGTCTCTGACGCATGCATGAACAAACATACACATACACACATTCACTCGTTTCTTCACACACACGCACACACGTGTTAGGAGGCTCCCAGACTCAGACACCTCATCAGGGATGCAGAAGAGCCCCTATCTGCAGAGATAGAGGGATTTAAAAAATGAGAGGTAGATCTTGTATCCAGGGCGGAGAGAGAGAAAAAGACAGCACCCTTGTATGATTAATTGGGCTTGTGTTTGTTGCTTCTGTTTTGTAACAACAAATCAAAGGTCCATACATCTGTTCAGGCATCTAAAGAATGTGAGTCCTTGTGGACCTATATATTTGTACTGTGGCGGTTATCTTCAAAAACATTTGTTTCACATGGATGGTCTTAAGTACAAACACCTACACTATTTGACTAAATGTGCCTGTGTGTGTCTTCCACTGGTATTCATAAAAACTCATTTGGATCCTGTTAGCCTGTATAGATAATCTCCCCCTCCCCCTCTTCATGCAGAAGTAGACTACATTATTTTCCTCGTGAAATATCTGAAAAACACATTTTGTGAGGTGTGTATCATTGTCAGAATCAATCTTGTCAGGTATACCACGAATTCGAACACACGAATCAATGAAGGAACATGACTCGTGAATATGCCAATGCGCTCATCTTTTTATTGCACAACACTGAATTGTTTGGTTAGGGACAATTTAACAACATTGCCACTGATCGACAGACCAGCTTAATGAGAGACTAGAGCCTGGCTCTGTGTTCTGGATGAGCTGGTGGGCAGCTGTGTAACCTGTTCCAAAGACACCTTTAGGGCCTCCTACCCCTATGTACTTATGTTCATCTGAAAGTACTGGGTAGGTGGAACTATTATGGTGGAAGTTCCATCAAGCCTATCAAAGGACAAGGAGGAGCTATTACCACATTGAGTAAACCTATCCACTCCTTGCAGATATAGAGTACAGGAAGGGTCAGTTTGAGATTGGACAGTTAGATATCAGCTCAGACAGAGTACAGTATGGAGTTCAGTGAAGTGTTAAAGTACTTCAACCTTTACAGACCCAAACACAAGCTGGATCTACGACAACCTCGAAAGGGGCGACAAACACTGAGTGACAATGATCTGAGAAATCAACCTTTTCAGTGCCAGAATAGGATAAAACCCATAGTGGCTGAAATATAGTATCTACTTGAGTTCTGAGAACCTTTGTACTACAGCCACTCTTAGGAACGCTGGCTACAGTGCAGTAGAATGTATTTTGTCCAAAATAAACAGCTTTTTTTCAGATGCCAACTCTGTCTGTGTCTGTTTTTGCTTGAGGTGGGCTAGCAGACCTAGCTTGGTGTTCTCAAGTGGGACCAACAGTGTAGAAGGAAAGGCACAGGTACACACAAACACACTCACACACATTATACAGAGAGTCCTGAAGCGGAGAGAAGGCTTAGATAAGCAGGCTACGGTAACTACAACATTAAGGTATAATATTTGTCAGACTAGATAACGTTTTAAATCATTGTAGTTGGTTACACAGCAATGTCTAGATTTGAAGGTCCCACGAGGAATTATTAACCAAACGTCTCCTTTAGGTTAGAAGCAAATGCATTGGCTTGTCAAACAGACAGACATAAAGACAATGATTCAAGCAGCTTGGCACTGCTGTTGGTCCCCTGGTCTTCAGATATACATGTTGGGGGTTAATTTTCAATTGAATGATTCTAGATATATTGGGTTAAATTTTGAGTTCAAGTTGTCCACACAAACTGTTGACTGAGGTGATATCTAGACTGCATAAACTTCACAAAAAGCCTGTTTGACGTCACCCTCTCATTGTACAAAATGCTTTGGTGACACCAGATTGTAGTAAAAATGTAACAATGTGCCCCCACAACTCTGTGTATAACACACGTACAGTAGATGAGAACAGAGTACAGCGCACATGGTGTTTGAAGGTTCAAACCAACAAAAATGTGCAATTTTGTGTTTCCCAAATCAGGGAAAATGATATATACTGACATTATAATTTTAATTCAGCAGTACTCGTCTTTAGCTAACATTTGTACATATATTGCAAGTTGAAAATAAAAACACATATTTGCATTTTTACAGGCACGGATATACCCCAAAAATAGACTATGTGGAAACTAGATATACTAGGCACAAGGTATACACAGTCCATGTGCTTTGGGGCAAATGGTGAAAAACAACAACAAAAAACAAACAGACAAACAAAGAAGACACTTCTCAAAACAGAAACAGAGAATACCCTGATTTGCTAAGACATTAATACCAAGACATTTAGTACCCTTAATATCTGGTACGGAAAAAAATACATTTTAAACTAAGATAATCGTCTCTCAATAATCGTCAGTCGATTTCAAGCATGCATGGGTAATCTAATTTTTATCCCATTGGAAGTCTCTTTTTTTATGGAGAGCGAAGTAACAATAAATTAAAACCTGCAAAACAGTGTCTCGTGCATGATATAACAGATGCCAGGGATTCAAGAAAAAGGTAACCAAATTCACTGAGGTGTCGTCATTCATTAATAAAATGTTATGCTGGATGCATGGGAACTCTTGCAATGAAACAGAGATGATATTGACTGAACAAAGCAGAGTTTTTTCTCTCTCTCTGTCCCTTTCTCTTTCACTGACTGTGGACACAAATCCTTACAAATAATATCAGCACAGTCCTTATTGCAGCTTTATAGGGCAAACTCAGGTATTATCACATACTAGGATTAGGTAAGAGGACCAATTGATTGCACTGAAACAGCATTGAAGCATCAACAGGTATTCACTTATTTGGACTTAACTCATTCATAATTCTATTGGCATTTTGGCATGCATCTTTCCCATGGGAAAAAACAACAAAACATTATATGAATATGTTGGGGACTATGATCTGACTTCAAATATGTGACTTGACAGTCAAAAAATGATAGTCTTAAAGGATAAGGTTTTGAACTGTGGCTTAGAATGTACTGAAAATATAAGTAATACACTTGTGAATAATACATATTGTTATCAAATGATCCAGAATGTATATGAAAATGAAGCTTTTACATAAATTAGTGAAGCCCTTGGAAATTCACATTCACTATTATTTTCCATAGTTATTTTTTCAATATCTAAAATGGCCTCCTACACCTGTAAGTTAGGAGATCAAACCAAAAGTGTCAATAGGGCTTTGCTTAGAACTTCTGCATTCTATTTCAACATATAACTTATTAATTATACTATATCCTGTGTGTTTGGTGCAATTAATCAGAATTCAAGGCCAACTTGATGCAAAATGAAAACAAGTTGATTACAAGAACATAAACAAACTGTACCTACAACAAATAAATAGTAAACCAATCACGTATCATTAAAACTATATATCTTTCCGGAAAGGTAGCGAACCTGAGTGAAATGTCTATCATCATGATTTAACAGCTTTGCTCTCGATCGATAAAGTTCAAAGCTTCAAAAGCCAGTTTTTTGCACATTGAGCCAGTTGCCAAATTTCTCCCAGATTCTCCACAGACATTATTAGGTTATTTTATTTTATTTTTTTAACCTTTATTTAACCAGACGTGATCATTCTAAGAGACTGAAGGAGTGATTTGTCCTTTGCTTAAAACGTCTAATGTGACACAATGTGCTTAAATGCTGAACTCAACTTTGCTGTGTTGCTTTGAACCGAAGGGTTGGATCTCAGTGACAAACTGGAAATGGTTTCAACTCTCTATGCTACAGTACATCCAATAAATAAAAAGTGTATTCTCTCATCATAGAACAGGGAAACATACAGAACACACCCAAACGAGAGAAGCATCAAACCTAAGTCACACAAACACATACAGCAAAATCTCCCTTCGCATCGTCACCCGTAATAATGTCAGTCCTTGTATTTACATGGCAGTTTATTTCTGATTAGCTGTCTTCCCCCTCATATGGCATACATTCAGCAAGAGAAGGCTTGAAGCACACCAGGGTTAGAATAACTTAAATATTTATCTTCAAAGTCACAACCCGCCACAGCCTTGAATTGATGAATTATTGAGGAATAAATTCTTGTCGTACAGACATTCGTGGAGTTTTGGACTCGAAGGAGCTGCTCTTGCTCAATATACTGTACATACAACACCAAACTCACACAGGTGAAGATATACTTTTCTTTTTCCTCTGCCCCACCCCATTTCCCATTGGCATGCATTCTGTCGATTAGGTAGTCTTGCTTTACAATGTACAATATTACTTTAAAATGTCATTTAAAATGACAGTTTGGGGACTTGTTTTCCATAACTCCATTCTGAAATCCGCAGGTGACCTTGAACAGGTTTGAAACCAGTCTGCCTCATTTGATCCACAAAAAAACTACATCCACTCACTTCCTGTGACATTTTAGGTTAAGGTAACAATATGGTCGCTGGACTACAATATCTCAACTAGTGAAGCCACGGCAGCTGCTGATTCTTTAAGGTTTCACAGTAAAAAAAAAAAAAAAAACATATACACTATATATATGTATACAGTACCAGTCCAAAATTTGGACACACCTACTCATTCAAGGGTTTTTCTTTATTTTTACTATTTTCTACATTATAGAATAATAGTGAAGACATCAAAACTATGAAATAACACATATGGAATCATGTAGTAACCAAAAAGTGTTAAACAAATCAAATATAACCACACATGTGGAGATAATCCGTTCACCTATTCTGCGTCTCACAAAGACACGGCGGTTGGAAACAAAAATCTCAAATTTCTTTGCAGCAATTTGACCATGAAGGCCTGATTCGTTCAGTCTCCTCTGAACAGTTGATGTTGAGATGTGTATGTTACTTGAACTCTGTGAATCAGCCATTTATGAGGCTGGTAACTCTAATGAACATATCCTCTGCAGCAGAGGTAACTCTGGGTTTTCCTTTCCTGTGGTGGTCCTCATCATAGCGCTTGATGGTCTTTGCGACATTAATGTCTTCAAGTAATGATGAACTGTAATTTCCCTTTGCTTATTTGAGCTGTTCTTGCCATAATATGGACTTTGTCTTTTACCAAATAGGGCTATCTTCTGTATACCACCTCTACCTTGTCACAACACAGCTAACACATTAAGAAGGAAATAAATTCCACAAATTCACTTTTAACAAGGCACACCTGTTAATTGAATTGCATTCCAGGTGACTACCTCATGAAGCTGGTTGAGAGAATTCCAAGAGTGTGCAAGCTGTCATAAATGCAAACGGTGGCTACTTTGAAAAATCTCAAATCTCAAATATATTTAGATTTGTTTAACACTTTTTTGGTTACTACATGATTCCATATGTGTTATTTCATACTGTCGAAGTCTTCACTATTATTCTAAAATGTAGAAAATTGTAAAAAATAAAGAAAAACCTTTTAATGGGTGGGTGTGTCCAAACTTTTGACTGGTACTGTATATGGCCATTTGATTTGGTACACCCATCTAGTACAGGGTCAGACCCTGCTTGGCCTCCAGGACAGCCTGAATTCTTCAGTGCAAGAAAACATTGCTCAATTGGTATCAAGAGACCTAACATGTGCCAGGAAAAAATTCCCCTCCCCATTACACCACTGCCACCCGCCTGTACTATTTACGCTAGGCAAAATGGGGCCATGGATTTATGCTGCTTAGCCAAATCCTGACTCGGACCAGGCAATGTTTTTCCAGTCCTCAATATTGTCCAGTGTTGGTGATCACATTGCCCACTGTTTTTAGCTGATAGGACTGGAACCCAGCGTGGTCATCTGCTGCAATAAGACAAGAACCGACGAGTTGTGCTTTCCGAGATGCCATTCTGCACACCACTGTTGTACTGCACTGCTATATGCCTGTTTGTGGCCTGCCTGTTAGCTTGCACGATTCTTGGCATTCTCCTTCGACCTCTCATCAACGAGCTGTTTTTGCCCACAGGACTGCCGCTGACTGGATGTTTTTTATTTGTCACACCATTCTCTGTAAAAACCTGGACACTGCCGTGCATGAAAAGCCACGCTCAAGGTAGCTTAGGTAACTTGTGTTGCCTATTCTAACATTAAATCAAACAGTAACTGAATGCCTCGATGGCTGTCTGCCTGCTTTATATAACAAGGCCATGTGACTCACTGTCTGTAGGAGCGAACCATTTTGGTGAACAGGGTGGTGTACCTAATATACTGGCCACTGAGTGTTTATACATATAGGCGGGGTACGTGTATTGCAGAATTATATTGCATGTATTAATCAATAAACCTGGAAGAAAACAAGCAAGTATACAGTTTGGGTTGTTTGCGATGGTTCTTTTTGATAAAGCGCTGACAATTTACCACCATGTTTGCCTCCAGTGTCACGTTATGTATATTTCTGCCAACATGACAAGTGGATATCTTCCTAGACACATTTAGCTGAACAGAAAAGCTGTGAAATATTGCCTGTGCCATTGCCAGCAAATCCAACCAACCATGCCTGACAAAGCAGTGTAAAGATATGAGTACACATGTCAGCTCTCTTGGAAAAACCGAATGGAACCAAAAACATGCATACCAACTCTCTCTCTCTCTCTCTCACACACACACACAAACACACCAAATTTATGGCTTCTAAATCAAGGCAGTTAAATAAATGGCATTTTCTTCTGGATCTCTTTTTTAGTTGATACAGACACAACCAAACTTCCTGTTCAAGCTCAACTTTGGTTTAGAATAGATACAATGAAGATATTATCTTTCGGTCATTTTTTTACTATTTCAACTATTTACATATCGATGTAAGATCGACCAGCGGTCTAAAACACTATTTTAAACAATGTGAAGAGCAACGTATTTATTTTTGCTACAACAGCGTATACAGAAAAAAAGGACACCCAAAAACACGTTCTGAAAGCGTAAAATGTCATCATTGTCCTTTGATTCAAGTCCCTGATTTTTCGTTTTTAAGTCCAGCTCCTGCTAGATTGCGCTGTATGGATTCTACACAGTATGCAACAGTTTCTTTCTCGATATCTTTACAGTAAAGACAGCAATATAGGTGTTTGGAAGCAGTGTAAGGGGTGCTACTAAGAATAAAGGTGCTGGCACAGTAGAACAGTCCAGTCTAACCTTTGTTAAACTAGTTTAATTGTTTGGACTCACAGAGTTCCTCTTTCCTCTTTCCTCATTGTTGACTCTGACCGACACACAAGACATTCTTTATGAATGACTGACGATGTGGCCCGTATTCTGTCGGCCATGTCGGTAAGGAAGCCAACCAGTTTCAGACAGAGTTTTAGATTCACCTACGTAAAGGCCTCTATCCTGCACCTCTTATAGGGTCACAAGTTAGAAGACAGCCGGCTCCGGGCTGAGTCTAACTCCGGTAGGCTATCGATCAAATCCTTGTTGGGGACCCCAGAGTCCGGAATCCCCGACCCAGCTGCCACCACAGCTGCCCCCATCCCGGGTGCTCCTGGGGGAGGAGTAGAGGCGAAAGCCACACGCTGTGGAGCTCCCGTGGGTCTTCCCTCAACCTGGACCCCCACCCCGGAGGGCCCCGGCTGGCTAGGGTGAGTGGGCTGAGGAGGGCCGATGGAGGTGGAGGAGGCATGGGTGGATGGGTGGGTGGATTGGGGAGGGCTGGGGGTGACGGCAGGGGTTCCTTCCTGAGGGAGGGAGAGCTGGGAGGAGGAGAGGGCACGGGCGTCTTGGCTCAGGGTGCCCGAGTGGAGGGAGTGGGTGCTCTTGTGCGAGGAGGGCCTCTGGATGGTGTGTGTGGGACTGGGAACATGGTGCTGCACCAGGGACAGCTGAGACCCAGAGGGCCCTGCTCCTCCCATGTACTGGAATGTCCGTCCCTGGTGCGTCAGAGGGCTCTGGACTGGTGGGCTGGAGATAGCGGACCCAAACGCCCCTGTTGCATGAGCCATCTGGGGTGGCTGGGACTGGAGAGGGGATGCGGAGACTGGGCTCTGAGACAGGCTATGGACCACCTGAAACCTCCGCAACATGCGGGGGGACTGCAGCGTCCCTGACCCCGAACCAGACGCCATCCCCAGCCCCATCGGACCTGGCCCCATCGGCCCAGTCCCCATACCCATCGGCATACCCATCAGCCCCATCCCTGGCATCCCCATTCCCCCCATCGGCCCCATCCCCTGGGGGCAGAAGCTCATGGCCACAGCCTGCTGGAGGCTGGCGAGGGCCCCAGCCCCGGAAGGGCCTGCAGGGGAGAACATGCCCCCGGGGACAGAGGAAGTCATGGACATGGTGCGGGGTCTCTGGAGGTCCACCAGTTTGACCATCTCACGGTCGTACTTGACGATCTCCTGGATCATCTCATTCTCATGGTTGTTGAAGACGCCGGAGTTGAGGTCGTGCTGCACTTTGTGCATCAGAATGGTGTTCTTCTTGCCTGTGATGAAGGGAGGAGGGGGAGAATAGTAGAACATGATGAGGTAGAGGAAAGAGGAGAAGTAGGGGTAACAAATTAAGAGATAAGGGGGGGGGATCACAGACAGCATATTCTGACCTTCAAACTTGGTATATTTTGGGGCAAGAAGCAATGCACAAGGAAAATACTGAAAACAAGAGGGTCATAGTGTCACTTTATCAATTAACACTGTCCTATAGTGTGCTGAAGCCACAGCATTACTCAACTGACTGCCTGGGATAGAGATCATATTCATAGATTAGTTTGCATCTGCTATTTCTTAGAGGGAATGAAAACATAAAAAGATAGAACATAAAGGTAAAATAAAAAAACATTGATATCAATACGTAACATTAGGATCTAATATGAATATGAGGTATCAATATAGATAGTGTCATATTTCAAGCCTTGTTTTTGTCCTCTTCCAGCTTGTGAAAATAACAGGTGGATCCACTTAATAAATCTGTACCAGGTCTCGATTATTTGGAACACTGATGTATCTGGCAAACAGTGGGGGACTGCAGCATCTGTGGCAAGGTTATTATAGTAAACTATAACTGAAACTAAAAATAAAACTAATCATGAAAAAACTATTCAGTAAACTGAAATAAAATAATTTACAAACCCGTTTGAAAAATGAAAACTTATACTGAAACTGAAATTGAATTTGAACTAAAATACAAATAAAAAACATCATGACAATCATTACATTGTTATTTTTTTTAAATGGCTTGTGCATAACAATCACTAGCTATATCACCAGCTAACATGGAAAAAATAGTCTAGGTAGCCAACTTGATTCTTCTTACATGTACTACTAGTTTAATTTTTTTTTTTTAAAGCATTGGAGAATTTCCTTCAACCATATTTTTTGTAGCAGTCTCAGCAATATTCCTTTTAAAATCAAGTCACAATGGAATTGACTTTATAATTTAAACCTGACCTAGAACCTGACCCATCATCACCTTATGTATTACTGCATCCCAGTGGCAAGAAGTAACACAAAAAAAACTATACTCACACGCATGCTTTCTATCCTTAACACTAAGACTTAAACTGAAATTAAGTAATATAAAAAACTAAATATAAATATTTTGATATAACTAAAACTGAATAAAAACTAGCAGATCAGGTCTGAAAACAAACAAAGCTAACAATTTTAATAATATAAAAACATATATTAACCTTTAAATATAACATATAACATATATAACATATTAACCTTCACCTGTGGAACCACCTGGGTACCACTAGCATGAAAACTGCTATCACACAGGTAGTTTCTTTCTCTTTTTTAAGCAAGAGAAGCAGCACAACTAAGGTCTTATTTAACTACTTTAAAATTCATATTCCTTCCTCCCGTAGTTCTCACTGATCGAACACAAATGGATGGTGAAAGCAACGATTCCACAGCTTTCATAGATCCAGTAATGTCAGACCAGTGATTACTTTGAGGAAGGACGCAAGCAAGGTGCATTGGTACAGGGCCCAGAGCTCTCTTCAGTACCTATGCGGTCCAGTCGGTCGATGGCCACTGTCTCAAAGGCCCGTCTCATCATGGGGTATTCCTCCAGAACCTCATTGAAGTTGTCCACAGACAGGGAGTAGAGACGACAGTATGTCTCCGCTCTAACACTGGCAGTACGCCGGCCACGTGTCAGCAAACAGATCTCTGGAAAAGGGAAACAGGGTCAGGAGACACAGAGATAGAGCAACATGTGGCAGGGATACAATATAATAATGTTATATTTAATTATGTTTCAAATATACTGTAGAAACCACACTGCATCTGTTCAACTACCAGCCATCTGGGATTGTCTTACACTTCCAAAAAAGTACCCCAACACACAAAGCACTTCATCATTTGAGAACATGGTAATAGAGTACCAAGATGTAAGGCAAAACACAAGGAGGCACTAAATATGAATTGTTTGCTGAATTATATTTAATTCTGTGTGTGTTGTGGTTCAGGCCCATACCTCCAAAGTAGGAGCCATCAGAGAGCTTCATTCCCAGGGTTCCCTTAGTGATGACATTGCAGACTCCATGCTGGATAAAGTACATCTTCTTGCCGATGGTGCCCTCTCTGATAATGTAATCACGGGGCTGGAAGACCTCGAAGCGGAGCATGATCAACATGGCTGTCACAAAGTTGGGCTCTGCGTTGGCGAACAGTGGCATGGATGCCACCAGTTTACGGCAGTTGAAATTGACAATTTCCTTAAGATAGACATAGTTTGTTAGTAATGTTTGTGAGCATGTTTGTGCATGTCCAGGCAGGGACTAAGGGACTTACCTCTCTGAGTGGTTCATTCAGCTCTTCCAGGATGCTCTCTTCATCAAACATCTTCCCCTGGTACCGGTGCTCGTAATAATCATGGATTTTCTGTCGGAAGTCAGCCGGCAGCTTGTGGAAGGACATATACTGCTCCACTTGTTTGTACTGTAGAGAGGGATAGGAGGATAGAGATTGAAAGAGTGAATAAAGTAGTGAAGTCACTTACACTACCTCAAAGTCAACACAGAGCTTAAACTTCCACCATTCCATTTTAAAATGACTGGATTTACATTTTTCTGGAAAAATAATAACAAGAGGTGGGTAGACAGGCCCGTTGCAAACAAAGAGCTGTTAATTTCATCCACGCGATCAGGGCACCATCGAAGGCAAAGTGACATATTCCTGTGTACTATTGAGGGAAATTTGCTTGATGTTTGAAACCCACTGAAAGTGGACAAAACATGAAAACGAGCAAAGGACCAAAACTAGCCCATTTATTCAGCTAATCAATACCAAGCAATCAAACATTATTGTTGAACTGCTGCTGCAGCAGTTTGCCCATTACTAAAGTGGATGCCAGACCGACCACGGTGAAAACTAAGGGCCTGTTTTCACAGATGAAGCATACCATGCTTCATGGCAAAGCTTTTTTAGTCTAGGACTAGTGCTTTTTATACCAGGACTAGACTTAATCTGTGTCTGGGAAACCAGAGCAGACCAACTCTAAATCGATGAAGTGTATCGGGTGGTGTATAACTGGCAACCCTCCTCAGGATGCCAGCCTGGCAGTCAGGAAGAAATTGATGGAGTTGTAAAAGCTGTAGAGCTCTAAGAGATAGAGAGATTACTCTTGTGTCAGGCCCTGTGCAATTCAGCCGTCTCACAAACATACCACTCCACCCAGCACTCATAAAGCCTTCACAAACATAACACAGGCTTGGATCTTAACCGGCACTGACACACTAAAACACACACCCCACAAACATACTTTTTTCCTTCCCTTTTGTCTCAAACCATTAAAGATTCACAAAAACAGAATCTAATTCATCATTTAGGAACCAAACAGAAAACAAAATATTCTCTTCAGCAGAAGACGCTGGCAACCAATAATATTGTCAGCAAACTGTTAGACATTTGTCCTATTATCCCCCCTAGCAGGAGGACAAGCATAAATGTAGTCACTCTTTTTGTTAACATGACATGGGTGTGTATGTGTGTGTGTGGGGGGGGGGGGCTGTTAGGCAGAAAAACTCTGTTCTGGGGGGTGACTGTAGTTGTATAATGAGAGAAAATAGAATACAACCTTGATATCTGCAAAAGGAGCCAGGGCCCTTAGAAACACTTACAGGGCCTCCTTTTACGGTCAAGTAATAGAGCGTTAATAACTGCCTTATTCATAATCTATTAACAATCTATTACTAAACGGTAGTACCGTAAAGGTTTACCAAACCCCGTTTGACCCTGCTCTGGTTTCTACCATATCAAGGAACTGAACAGCTATCTAACTCTAACAAGCTCAGGCCCTACACCCAAACAAGGGCACTGCGTTCATCCAACTCTGGCCTGCTCGCCTCCCTACCACTGAGGAAGTACAGTTCCCGCTCAGCCCAGTCAAAACTGTTCGCTGCTCTGGCCCCCCAATGGTGGAACAAACTCCCTCACGACGCCAGGACAGCGGAGTCAATCACCACCTTCCGGAGACACCTGAAACCCCACCTCTTTAAGGAATACCTAGGATAGGATAAAGTAATCCTTCTCACCCCCCCCCCCACCCTTAAAAGACCTAGATGCACTATTGTAAAGTGGCTGTTCCACTGGATGTCATAAGGTGAAAGCACCAATTTGTAAGTCGCTCTGGATAAGAGCGTCTGCTAAATGACTTAAATGTAAAATGTAAATGTTGAATAATTAAAATGCAAAATAAAGAAGTGAAATCTCCCATCGGTGAGGAAAGCTCTGCTCCTCTAAATGATGGCGTTACGTAATGAGACACTTCAGATGTGTAAGTGCTGCTGCTCTCTGACAGGCAGACTGGGTGCTGAACTGAAGGTGTGGTGGCGTAGGTGTTGCTGAGAGAAACAGCCCAGGACCTAATGGTGAGGCTGACAGGCTAACCATCACAACAAATGGTCCTGGTGAGGATGCCTGAGACACATAGGGCTCTGGTCAAATAAAGGGAATAGGGTGCCATTTCAGACGCAGCCAGTGTTCCCATACTGGTGAGAACATAGAAATGGAATAGCAAGAACAGTATAGTTCTATCATACATACCAGTAGTCATATTCTTTACATGATCTCTGTAATACCACCCCAAATTTGGATTATACCAAGAAAACATGATGTTCAATTGAATAGTGGTATCCCATGGTGCTTAAAATGTCAATTGGATGAGTATTTTAAGTGGCTAATGGTACTTAAATACCCACCCCATACTACTACTCCTTGGCTCAGTTGATCATAAGAGGCAATTTATGCTTGATCGGAAAATGTGGTCGGAGGTGCCGTATGGAGGGTGTGATGCAATTGCAGAGCCTCCAGAGGCACGCAGAGGCCAAATCGAGCACAATACCATATCGCTGTGCGCTGTAACAATGCAGAGGGCTCCGTATAGCTCCGCATTGACATGATTGGTTGACGGTAGGTGAGGGCAGGAGGTCCTGTATAATCACAAACTCACTTCCTTCACAACAGCTCTGCGTTGCTCGGCGAAGCGCAATAAGTATGAATGCCCTGACTTATGCACAGGCCATATCACCGTAAATGCTGCACGACCAATGCAGACATTGGATTGACCATGCAGCGCCTTTAAACCTTATTTCTCTCTGCCCTCTCTGATTGGTGGATGATGATAGAGGTCAGAGGTCAAACCAGACTCAAGGGATTTAGAATCTTTTAAATACAGCAGAATGAGTCAGCAGAACACTATCTGTTTGGCTGCTGATTGGCTAAAATAGCTGCGGTTTAAAGACATGCCTTTGAAAGACAAAGGGTTAGCCTATATGTCACAGCACCCGGAGGGGGACTGACAAACATCCAAAGACGGTCGAAATGATGTTAATTTTCTGTGTGTCACTTTGATGGGCATCTACAGTGGATTCGTAAAGTATTCAGACCCTTTGACTTTTTCCACATTTTGTTACGTTACAGCCTTATGCTAAAATGTATTAAATTGTTTTTTCTCCTCATCAGTCCACACACAATACACCATAATGCCAAAGCAAAAACTGTTTTTTAGAAATTTGACCAAATCTATTAAAAATGGAAATAACCCATTTACATAAGTATTCAGACCCTTTACTCAGTATTTTATTGAAACACCTTTGGCAGCGATTACAGCCTTGTGTCTTCAAGCTTGGCACACCTGTATTTGGGGAGTTACCTGTATTTGGGGAGTTACTCCCATTCTTCTCTGCAGGTCCTCTCAAGCTCTGTCAGGTTGGAAGGGGAGCGTCGCTGCACATCTATTTTTAGGTCTCCCCAGAGATGTTAGATCTGGTTCAAGTCCGCGATCTGACTGGGCCACTCAAGGACATTCAGAGACTTATCCCAAAGCCACTCCTGCGATGTCTTGCTTCGTTGTATGCTTAGGGTCATTGTACTGTTGGAAGGTGAACCTCTGCCCCAGTTTGAGGTCATAAGCACTCTGGAGCAGCTTTCTGTCAAGGATCTCGTTGTACTTTGCTCTGTTCATCTTTCCATCAATCCTTACTAGTCTCCCAGTCCCTGCCGCTGAAAACATCCCCACATTCAACCTTGGTTTCATCAGACCAGAGAATTTTGTTTCTCATGGTCTGAGCGTTCTTTAGGTGCCTTTTGGCAAACTCCAAGCAGGCTGTCATGTGCCTTTTACTGAGGAGTGGCTTCCGTCTGGCCACTCTACCATAAAGGCCACAGAGGAACTCTGGAGCTCTGTCAGAATGACAATCGGGTTCTTGGTCACCTCCCTGACCAAGGCCCCTCTCCCCTGATTGCTCAGTTTGGCCGGCGGCCAGCTCTAGGAAGAGTCTTGGTGGTTCCAAACTTCTTCCATTTAAGAATAATGTAGGTCACTTCGTTCTTGGGGACCTTCAATGCTGCAGACATTTCCTCAGATCTATGCCTTGACACAATCCTGTCTCGGCTCTCTACAGAAAATTCCTTCAACCTCATTGCTTGGTTTTTGCTCTGACATGCACTGTCAACATTGGGATCTTATATAGACAGGTGTGTCTCTTTCCAAATCAGGTTCAATCAATTTAATTTCCCACAGGTGGACTCCAATCAAGTTGTAGAAACATCTCAAGGATAATCAATGGAAACAGGATGCACCTGAGCTCAATTTTGAGTCTCATAGCAAAGGGTCTGAATGCGTATGTAAATAAGGTATTTCTGTTTTGAATTTCTTATAAGTTTGCTAACATTTCTAAAAACCTGTTTTTGCTTTGTCATTATGGGGAATATTGTATAGATTGATGAGGTAAAAATGTAATTCAATCCATTTTAGAATAAGGCTGTACCGTAACAAAATGTGGAAAAAGTCAAGAGATCTGAATACTCTGTAAGCTGCAGCAAAACAGTGTGAGAGGACATCTTGATATGGTCTCAACATTGGCTTTCATGGATTTCTATTTAGCACTTGGTGGTGAAATGATTCTCCTTTCACTGTTGACAGCAGGATGGGGGATATTCTACCACTTTCACATCTACCCAGGGGTATACAATATGGTACAAATTGTGTGACACTGTTTATACCTTACAGTAAAACATTAAAAAACATCTTCCAATCTTCCATTTCCAATGGAAATAGTTGTGTCAAATCCATTCATCACACATTATCTTGAAGCTGAACTCAACTCTCATGTCTGCTTCAGTGACATCAGTTACATGTACTTTAATTAAAGCTTTTTAATCTCAAACCCGCCCAATGGCCTCCCCTCTTCCCTCTCTCCTCTCTACCCTTTCCTCTACCCTGGATTCTCGCTCCCCACCATGAGGAATTCTAATTTTGGTTCAGCGCAGACAGCCTTTCAAATGTATAACTAATTAATCCATTCCAGCCTAAATCGCTTCATTATAATATATCTATCAGAGAGAGAGGTTGATGACAGCCAAGTCAAAGCCTGTCTCCCTGTCCCCCATCCCGGCAGAGGAGATGTGAGCAGTGGTTAAAACAACACACTTTAGGTTGTCAGAAACATTAAAGTCACCACAGCTGTGTTATAATTAGATTTTTAAGAAATCAGAAGAGGAAAATAACACAGATTCACACTGAGAGACCTGATGACCACAGGATGGTTGTCTGTGCAAGTATTTTCCTACGTTGAATGGCTGAATTGTCACGCCCTGACCATAGTTTGCTTTGTATGTTTATATGTTTTGTTTGGTCAGGTTGTGATCTGAGTGGGCATTCTATGTTGTATGTCTAGTTTGTCTGTTTCTGTGTTTGGCCTGATATGGTTCTCAATCAGAGGCAGGTGTTAGTCATTGTCTCTGATTGGGAACCATATTTAGGTCGCCTGTCATTGTGGGTTGTGGGTGATTGTCTGTGTGTAGTTGCCTGTGTAAGCACTTGTTATCATAGCGTCACGTTCGTTTTGTTGTTTTTGTTTAAGTGTTCTTTCTTTGTGTTTTTCGTCATTCAATAAAATAATGGATTCACACCATGCTGCGCTTTGGTCCCCTCCATATGACGATCGTGACATGAATAGGTTTTCTATTCTAAGAGCTATACAGGTTCCAAAAGGGTTCTTCGTCTGTCTCCATGGAATAACCCTTTTTGGTTCCAGGTAAAACTGTAGACGTTTAGAACCCTTTTGAGTAGAAAAGGGTTTGACATGGAACCCAAAAGGGTTCTTCTATGAGGACAGCCGAAGAGACCTTTTAGCTTCTCGGTAGCATATTTTTGTCTGAGAGTATATGTACTGCCGTTTTAACATATACATACAGTACGTACTACTGCTGGCTACAGTAGAACCAGCCTCAGTTTGAGTAATGGAGGTGGTTAGTGACTCACTGAATGTGTCAGAGTACACAGATCACTGCTGTGGCTGACGGATCCTCCATCCTCTTACATGCTTCAGCCAGGCAGCTTGGTCTGTGGAAGACCTGTGCTTATCACTAAGCTACTATAATATCAGAGTCTAAGTCTAGAGTTATATGGTACAGCAGGGGTGACCAATCCTACACTAGCACACCTGATTAATCCAATGACTCTTGGCTGATTCATTGGATTAGGTGGGCTGGAACAAAACTCTGCACCTACTGTATCTCTCCAGGACCAGGATTGGCTAGTAGTGGCCATCACTGTGCTACAGCACGAACCCACAGAGACAGACAGACTGACTCAGTATTTAGTATTTTATTAGGATCCCCATTAGCTGTTGTCAAGGCAGCACCAACTCTTCCGGGTCAGCAGAGAGAGGATGTTTAAACAACACACTCGGTAATAGTTTGAGGCATAGCAAATTCCCCTGACAGCGAGCAGCTTCACTGGCCTGGCAATTTCTTCTCTGGACATTTTAATAAAGACAACGTCATCCTCAGCTCAGGGACCATAATCCCACGAGGAGTAGAGTTGCGGAAAAAACTGACAACAGATCATAAGGAGAGAGAGAGTTTCTGTATTGATCTGGCCTCACTGCAATGCATGGCTGAGTGAATGACAACGATGCAGAATGATGAGAGAGTAATACAAATAAAATACACCAGTACACACCAATTAAAGAGTTATTAAAACTCTATTACAAATCTTTAATTCTGTTCTTTTCATCCTGAGTACTTTAATTTGTATACCAGTGTAAATGTACTTCCTGAAAAACTTTGAGATGGAAGTACATTTGCGCTGGGAGGCAGAAATTCCAAAACACCAACATTCTGATATGTCATCGCTGTATTAGTATTCACCCTGCCTCTCTTCCATCTGCTCTGTCTGATTTAAAGAATACTTTGTCTGTTGTAAACCCTGTCACTGTCTGCTGTCCGGAGGTTCAGTAAAAGCGGCCACTACCATCGATCTCGTGAGAGCAGGGGCAAGTGTTATGATTTACAACTAGGTTATTACATTCAGGAAATGAAAAGTAGCATTGCCGTAACAGAGGATCTTCCCAGAAAAGAATGACTATCATTGTTCCGACATCTCTGACTATGCCCAAAAATCGCATATCGCGCATAGAACGCTTACGTAGATGAGGTAAGAGATTTCGAACCCTCTATAGCCCACAGGTCTCCTCCTCTTCCTCGACTCCTATACCACTCACTTGGCTCCCTGTAGCAGCCAGTTAGCACTGCACCTCTCAAGGACACAGCCACCAGTGAGAGAGAGAGAATGAGAGTGAGAGTGAGAGTGAGAGAGAGAGAGAGAGAGAGAGAGAGAGGAGACAAAAAAGCAGGGCGATATTAAGAGATGGAAGGAGAGAGAGAGAGAGAGGAGTAGACAGACAGAAAAGAGGAAAACGGAGAAGAAGATGGAGAGCTAGAAGGGATTCACAGAGAGAGATTAGCAGAATGGGATGAGAGTGACAGCGTGTGTGTGTGTGAGAGAGAGAGCGAGCGAGCGAGCAGGAGAGGCAGGGAAAGGCAATCAAGTATAAGAGAGAGAGAAACGGAAGAGGGGACCAATGTCAGAACAACATTGGCGGCAGGACACACAGGTCTGCTGTCTCATCAATTCTGCTACTGGGTGGGGGGACGTCATATCACTACCGCCCACCCTACCTTCCCCTCCTCTCCCACATCTGCCACCCTCCCTTATCCCCCCCCAACCCCCTTCCTCCTCTGCCAGCCCCAGCCCACGGCGAATTGGAGCTACCTGGGCGAACACACCCGTTCACTCTGATTGGCTGCTGAGAGGCAGTAACACTCCCCCATCTCCCCAGCCACAGAGACTCTGCTTGGAGACAGCCAGGCTGCTGAGCTGCTCACGCTGCGTTGCTATCGCTGCTGCTAACACCAGGCGACACTACTGCAACACTACTCAATAACACTACAGTTTACTAGCTGGGCTCTGCAGGTATTTACCTGGGATTTACAGAGAAACTATATGACGCTAAAATACTATACTACAGGTGCTTTCTGGTACCAACAGGTAACTGCCAAAATAAAGGAAACACCAACAAAGTGTCTTAATAGGGCGTTGGGGCACCACAAACTGCCAGAACAGCTTCAATGGAATTTACAAGTGTCTTTGAATATGGAGTGATTTCAGTGCCAACAGAAATTGTAGTTGAATTAGGGAGGCATCCTGGTAATAGTTGGTTTCCAGTAGTATTAGCTACTTCTACCCATGGTCTGTTGCTCTCCGTCGGTTTTCACCGTTCGGAGTTACAATTGAATTGGAAGTTTACATACACCTTAGCCAAATACATTTAAACTCAGTTTTTCCCAATTCCTGACATTTAATCCTAGTAAAAATTCCCTGTTTTAGGTCAGTTAGGATCACCACTTTATTTTAAGAATGTGAAATGTCAGAATAATAGTAGAGAGAATGATTTATTTCAGCTTTTATTTATTTCATCACAATCCCAGTGGGTCAGAAGTTTACATACACTGAATTCGTATTTTTGGTAGCATTGCCTTTAACTGTTGAACTTTAGCTGGTGTAACTGAATCAGGTTTGTAGGTGTCCTTGCTCGCACATGCTTTTTCAGTTCTGCCCACAAATCTTCTATGGGATTGAGTTCAGGGCTTTGAGATGGCCAATCCAATACCTTAACTTTGTTGTCCTTAAGCCGTTTTGCCACAACTTTGGAAGTATGCTTGGGGTCATTGTCCATTTGGAAGACCCATTTGCTACCAAGCTTTAAATTCCTGACAGATGTCTGAGATGTTGCTTCAATATATCCACATAATTTTCCTGCCTCATGATACCATCTATTTTGTGAAGTGCACCAGTCCCTCCTGCAGCAAAGCACCCCCACAACATGATGCTTCCACCCCTGTGCTTCACGGTTGGGATATGGTTCTTCGGCTTGCAAGCCTTCCCCTTTTTCCTCCAAACATAACGATGGTCATTATGGCAAAACAATTCTGTTTTTGTTTAATCAGACCAGAGGACATTTCTCCAAAAAGTACGACCTTTGTCCCCATGTGCAGTTGCAAACTGTAGTCTGGCTTTTTTTATGGCGGTTTTGGAGCAGTGGCTTCTTTCTTGCTGAGCGGCCTTTCAGGTTATGTCGATATAGGACTCGTTTTACTGTGGATATAGATACATTTGTACCTGCGTCCTCCAGCATCTTCACAAGGTCCTTTGCTGTTGTTCTGGGATTGATTTGCACTTTTCGTACCAAAGTACGTTCATCTTTAGGAGACAGAATGCGTCTCCTTCCTGAGCGGTATGACGGCTGCGTGGTAAGAGGAATACCTCCCCAGGTACACCTCCAATTAACTCAAATTATGTCAATTAGCCTATCAGAAGCTTCTAAAGCCATGAAATAATTTTCTGGAATTTTCCAAGTTGTTTAAAGGCACAGTCAACTTATTGTATGTAAACTTCTGACCCACTGGAATTGTGATACAGTGAATTATATGTGAAATAATCTGTCTGTAAACAAATTTGTTGTTTTGTTCGTTTGTTCAGTGTTCCTTCTATTTAATAAAGAAGAATGTACACATACAACGCTGCACCTTGGTCCGATTCATACGACGAACATGACAGAGTCAGGTGAACTACTGTTCTGTGGTCTGAGGAATGACTTCGTCAAGTAAAGTTAGGAGGCTGAAGAATGCACAGAACAAAGCAGCAAGGATTGTTTTAAAGTGGACATATAGTTCTTCTGTTGCAGTCATGCGCAATGTTCTTGGTTGGTCATCAATCGACAAGATCATTGAAAAAAACATGCTTATTTTATTTCATAATATACATAATTTAAAACGGCCAATTCTATTCACAATGGTATTCAGTTGGTAAGAGACAGACATTCCATAAATACTAGGAATAGATTGTCCACAATCTATACGTTATCCAGACAGAAAAGAGAAATAGGCAAAATAACATTTCAATTTAGAGCAATAAAGTGATGGAATAAATTAACTGAGTAAACCAGAAACCTTTCAATATATACATTTAAACATTATTTTAAAACAATTTTAATAAAGTACATAGAAATGTTGTGGGACATTGTTGTTTTGTGTAGATGAAGAATCAATATTTTTTAGATTGAGTATTTATTGGGTCATTTTGTTAGTATATTATGTATGTTTGTAATAGTGTGTTATATGTGAAAATGTGTTTGTATTATAAATTGTATTTTAATGTTTAAGGACTCTTGGAAGATTAGTTCAAATGGGGACTTAAAAGAGATCCAAATAAAATAAAATAAAGTATATTTTAACAATTACATTTACTTTTGACACTTAAGTATATTTAAAACCAAATACTTTTAGACTTTTACTTAAGTAGTATTTTACTGGGTGACTAACTTTTACTTGAGTCATTTTCTATTAACTATTTTTATGTTTGGAAAAATAACGTCCCCAAACTAAACAGCCTATTTCTCAGGACCAGATGCTAGAATATGCATATAATTTGGGGATTCAAATAATTGACAGATTAGGATAGAAAACACTCTAAAGTTTCCAAAACTGTCAAAATATTGTCTGTGAGTATAACAGAACTGATATTGCAGTCGAAACCCAGAGAAAAATCAAACCAGGAAGTGGCTTATGTTCCATAGCCTCCCATTGCTCCATTTAAAGGGATATCAACCAAATTCCTTTTCCCATCGCTTCCTCAAGGTGTCAACAGTCTTCAGATATAGTTTCAGGCTTTTATTTAGAAAAATGAGCCAGAACGATAACATCTTGTCAAGTAGTCACATGAGTTTTGCTCGCGCAACAGAATTTGGACAGCTATTGTTTTTCCCTCTCCTACTGTGAAAGACATTTGCTGTTGATATATTATCGATTATATATTTTTAAAACAACCTAAGGATTGATTATAAAAAACATTTGACATGTTTCTGTGGACATTACGGATATTATTTGGAATTTGTCTGCGTTGTCGTGACCACTCTTTCCTGTGGATTTCTGAACATAACAAACAGAGGTGTTTTGGATATAAAAATGATCTTTATGGAACAAAAGGAGCATTTGTTGTGTAACTGGGAGTCTCGTGAGTGAAAACATCCGAAGATCATCAAGGGTAAACAATTAATTTGATTGCTTTTCAGATTTTCGTGACCAAGCTACCTGATGCTAAGTGTACATAATGTTTTGTCATGCGATCGATAAATTTACACAAACGCTTGGATTGCTTTCGCTGTAAAGCATAATTTCAAAATCTGAGACGACAGGTAGATTAACAAAAGGCTAAACTGTGTTTTGCAATATTGCACTTGTGATTTCAAGAATATGAATATTTTTAGTAATATTATTTGACTGAGGCGCTATGCTATTCAGCAGTTGCTGATGACAATTATCCTGCTTAAGGGATGGGTAGCGTCAAGAAGTTTTTAAGTATCTTTACTTTTACTCAAATATTACAATTTTTCCCTACTGCTCCCTTCGGACCTGATCCCCCCTACTCTCGACAGAGTAAGATCGAACGGTTAATCCCTCATCCTGATAAGCCCGTATTGGCCTGGGAAGCCATGGCTGGTGGAGATTGTAACTCTCCTGTATGCACAACCATTGTACCTCCCTCAGCGCAAGGATCTGCTATCCCAAACACAGGGCGAAATATTCCACCCTCATCTCGAGCTGATGGATCTCTGGTCCTGGCCCATGAGAAGTCCAATTTAGACTTGGTGGGCTTGCCTCCGAACGTGTTTACCACAATTCAGAGCGCCAGAGCCCCTTCTACAAGAGGACTTTAAGACCTGAAGTGGAGGGCTTCTCGAGAGGTGGTGTGTGAGATGCGAGTTGGTTCCCGTCCAGTGTTCCATCTCTGCCGTTCTCTCCTTCCTATAGGAATTACTTGACAAGGGCAAGGCTTTTTCCACCGTTAAGGTCTACTTGGCGGCAATATCAGCATGTCATGTAGGATTAGCTGAGACGACGATCAGGACTCAACTCCTGGTTCATCGTTTTAATGAAGGGAGCACGCCGTCTCCGTCAGGTTGCAAAGACACTTTCCCCATCATGGGACTTGGCACTGGGGTCACATCTGCTCCTGCAATGCCCTCTACTGCTCATCCTGTGTCTCCTTGACCTGCTGCCACTCCCCCGGTACTCTCTCCCTCTCCCTCTCTCGCTCTGATTGTGTGGGCGGAGACAGGTGTGCTGCAGTCAGAGCAGATCCCCACCAGCTGCAACCTGTTCCATAATCAAGACCTCTACAAATACTCAGCCCTGCCACATCCACGCTGCCAGATTGTAATCTCTGCTCAGTCAGTCTACGTTTCTAGCCATTTGTTACTATTCAGATCCAGTTATCCTGTTGTCCCTGTTTTCCTTGCCTGACGCTGTTTTCCTCTCCGCTACAGTTCTGCCCGCTCTGACTCTGGTCCCTGTCTCCAGTCCCACATATCGTCATCCTGCTACTCTGTCCTGGATTTCGCACTCTACAACTCCCTTGGATTCCTCTTCGGACCTGCTTACCCTGTCTCAACCCCTCTTTCGCTCCAGCCTCAGCCTCAGCCGCACCTGGTTTCCAGCAACCCGCCCGAGCTTCCCCTGACCTGCACTCCATCTCCCCCCGGGGGTGTTTCAATAAATACCTTGGTTACTTCATCCCAGTCTCCTCATCTAAATTGGCTCTTGGGTTCCCCTGTTCCACTCCGCGTAACAACTGGTTCTGGATATGCTTACAGGAGATCACTTTTGGACCCCTTAAGACAGTCTAATAAGACAAACCTGTTGCTCGCCATGGCCAAGAGCGTTAGCGACCTTCATGCGCTCTCGGTTCATCCTTCATGCACTCAGTTTGCCCCCGACTACTCCAAGGTTACGACATGTCCTAACGCCACATTCATTCCTAAGGTCATTCCCATGACTCACAAGCCTGACCTCTTTCCCTTCCACTCTCCACCATTCTCTTCTCCAGAGCAGCGGGGCCTTAACACGTTGTGTCCGGTGCACACCCTGCGCATTTACATGGACAGGACTAGGAGTTGTGACCAACTGTTTGTTTGCTTTTCCAACCCTGCTCGGGGTAGGGCTTTGTCCAAACAAAGCCTCTCCCACTGGGTAGAGGCTACTGTCAAGGCATGCAGTTGTCGGGGATTGCAGTCTCCCCTGGGTGTCTGGGCACATTCCACTAGAGGAATTGCCACAGCATGGACACTGTTCAGGGGAATCTCCTTCTCTGAGATTTAACGTTGTTCCTTCGAAGGATCAAACGCTGAACTTAGCCTTACGCTGCTTTTGGGAAACCGGGCCCAGGTACTTTGCCAGCCAGGAAAGGTAGAGGAGAACAGATAGAATCAAACACTTACTGTGGTAAACAGAAACTTCCGGCGGTTTCTGAAGCCATTGTGGCATGTAACATTTATTTGGCTCTAGCATTTGTACTGTTTTGCTTATGAGCTACTATGACCCCATTCCTAAAAACTAAGACTCTCTGGAGCATGGACGTGATAATCACAGACTGCATTAGAAGGGAGTGTCACAAAAACAAAATTTTTGTCCCGATAAGAATACAGTTGAAATGCCGTTCATAGCCCTTCTAAGGATAGACTTTACGTATTTAATCTTGCTCTTGTGACTGACTGGGTTTGAACCAGGTCTCCTACATGTCACAAGACTGTGTTAGCCCACTTAGCTAAAGCCTATAGGGATAAGTTCAGGAAGTTCATGTAAAGGACGACACCCTGGCTGCTTAGCGAGTACCACTTCCCCCTGAGTTCATATGGTGACTCGAACTCAGGACTTCTGCCTCAAACTCACGTGACTGCCTTCAGCATTTCAAAAAAGGCCTTCTTCAATTGTGTAAGGAGCAACACTTCAGGCTGAGGATTGAGTTTCAGAGATCCCCATCTGCTACACTAATATACACTGATTGTACAAAACATTAGGAACATCTTCCTAATATTGAGTTGCACCCCCTTTTGCCCTCAGATCAGCCTCAATTTGTCTGGGCATGGACTCTACAAGGTGGCGAAAGCGTTCCACAGGGCTGTTGGCACATGTTGACTCCAATGCTTCCCACAGTTGGAACTAGTTGCCTGGTAGTGGATCTCTACTCCGAATAGCTAGCTCCATCTCATCCCACAGATGCTCAATTAGATTGAGATCTAGTGACTGGGCAGGCCACTGCAGTAAGCTGCATTCACTGTCGTGTTTGTGGAACCATTCCTAGACTATCCTAGCTTTGTGGCATGGGGCATTATCCTGCTGGAAAAATTCATTCACACATGGATACACTGCTTCTACGAAGGGATGCATCTGATTGTTCAGATATCCTGTGGCATTCAAATGTTGCTCCGCTTTATCAAGAGGCTCATTGTGTGCCATGAAAACATACCCACACCATCACACGCCTACAATGTTGACATGCGGCATGATAGATGCATGTACTCATGTGGTTTTCTCCATACTCTAGTCTTCCCATCAGCGTGAAACAGCAGGAACCAGAATTCGTCAGACCAGCCAATATTTTTCCAATTCTCCAGTGTCCAGTATTTCTGTTCCTTAGCCCACTGCAACCACAGTTTCTTGTTTTTTGCTGAAAGAAGTGGAACTCTGTAAGGTCCTCAGTTGCCATACCCCATTATTTTATGGGTATTTTATGGGTCTTTGGGCACCAATGTTGTACTGAACTGTAGCCCTTCTGTTGCACTGCACAATTCCTGTCAGCCTCTTTGTCCTCTTTCATCAATGACCCATTTTCGACAACTGGCCTGCCGTTGACTCGAAGTCCTTTGGGTGGTGGATCGTTCTTGATACACATGGGAAACTGTTGAGCGTGAAAAACCCAGCAGAGTTGCAGTTCCTGACACTCAAACCGGTGCACCCCGTTCAAAGGCACTTAAATCTTTTGTCACCTCTGAATGGCACACGTACACAATCCATGTTTCAATTGTGTCAAGGCTTAAAAATCCTTCTGTAACCTGTCTCCCCTTCATCTACACTGATTGAAGTGAATTTAACAGGTGACATCAAAAAGGGATCATGGCTTTCACCTGGGTTCACCTGGACAGTCTATGTCATAGAAAGAGCGGTTGTTCCTAATGTTTTGTACACTCAGTGTAAGTCTTCAAGATCCAGCAAAGTTACTTGCGTGGTTTGGTGATCCATGCTTATGTAATGAAAACCTTGCCTGAGACCTGAAGATGGGTTAGTTTGACATGTGTTTTTTTATTGAATATCCAAAACATACAATATACTTGCAATGAAGCCGCCCAACAACTACATCATACCAGTCATTCATTCAGAGCGACACACAGAAGCATCCAGGGTCAATGCCCTGCTCAAGGGCACGTTGACAGATCTCCCACCAAGTTTGACCTGTGTTAGTTTGTGTTAGACATACAGTGCCTTGCAATAGTATTCATCCCCCTTGGTGTTTTTCCTGTTTTCATGTAATGGACATACACAAAATAGTCCAAATTGGTGAAGTGAAATAAAACAAAACCCTGAAAAGTGGTGCATTCACCTGTGTATAATCTGTGTCACATGATCTGTCACATGATCACAGTATATATACACCTGTTCTGAAAGGTCCCAGAGTCTAAGCGGCACCATGAAGACCAAGGAGCTCTCCTAACAGGTCAGGGACAAAGCTGTGGAGAAGTACAGATCAGGGTTGGGTTATAAAAAAATATCCGAAACTTTGATCATCCCACGGAGCACCATTGAATCCATTATTAAAAAATTTGAAGAATATGGCACCACAACAAACCTGCCAAGAGGACCAGGCAAGGAGGGCATTAATCAGATAGGCAACAAAGAGACCAAAGATAATCCTGAAGAAGCTGCAGTATCTGTCCAAAGGACCATTTTAAGCCATACACTCCATAGACCTGGGCTTTACGGAAGAGTGGCCAGAAAAAAGCCATTGCTTAAACAAAAAAATAAGCAAACACTTTTGGTGTTCGCCAAAAGGCATGTGGGAGACTCCCCAAACATATGGAAGAAAGTACTCTGGTCAGATGAGACTAAAATGTAGCTTTTTGGCCATCAAGAAAAATGCTATGTCTGGCACAAACCCAACACCTCTCATCACCTCGAGCACAACATCCCCACAGTGAAGCATGGTGGTGGCAGCATCATGCTGTGGGGGATGTTTTCATCGGCAGGGACTGGGAAACTGGTCAGAATTGAAGGAATGATAAATGGCGCTAAATACAGGGAAATTCTTGAGGGAAACCTGTTTCAGTCTTCCAGAGATTTGAGACTGGGACGGAGCTTCACCTTCCAGCAGGACAGTGACCCTAAGCATACTGCTAAAGCAACACTCAAGTGGTTTAAGGGGAAACATTTACAGTTGAAGTTAGAAGCTTACATACACCTTAGCCAGATACATTTAAACTCAGTTTAACAATTCCTGACATTTAGTCCTAGTAAACATTCCCTGTTAGGTCAGTTAGGATCACCACTTTATTTTAAGAATGTGAAATGTCAGAATAATAGTAGAGAGAATGATTTACTTCAGATTTTATTTCATTCATCACATTCCCAGTGGGTCAGAGGTTTACATACACTCAATTATTATTTGGTAGCATTGCCTTTAAATTGTTTAACTTGGGCCAAACATTTCGGGTAGCCTTCCACAAGCTTCCCACAATAAGTTGGGTGAATTGTGGCCCATTCCTCCTGACAGAGCTGGTGTAACTGAATCATGTTTGTAGGTCTCCTTGCTTGCTAACACTTTTCTAGTTCTGCCCACAAATCTTCTATAGGATTGAGGTCAGGGCTTTGGAATGGCAACTCCAATACCTTGACTTTTTCTGTCCTTAAGCCATTTTGCCACAACTTTGGAAGTATGCTTGGGGTCATTGTCCATTTGGAAGAACCATTTGCGGCCAAGCATTAACTTCCTCACTGATGTCTTGAGATGTTGCTTCAATATATACACATCATTTTCTTTCCTCATGATGCCATCTATTTTGTGAAGTGGACCACTGCAGCAGGGCACCCCCACAACATGATTCTCCCACCCCCGTGCTTCACGGTTGGGATCGTGTTATTCGGCTTGCAAGCCTCCCCTTCTTCCCTCCAAACATACAACACGATGGTCATTATGGCTAAACAGTTTTATTTTTGTTTCATCAGACCAGAGGACATTTCTCCAAAAATAATGATATTTGTCCCCATGTGCAGTTGCAAACCGTAGTATGACTTTATGGCAGTTTTGGAGCAGTGGCTTTTTCCTTGCTAAGCGGCCTTTCAGGTTATGTCGATAGGGGACTCGTTTTACTGTGGATATAGATACTTTTGTACCTGTTTCCTACAGCATCTTCACAAGGTCCTTTGCTGTTGTTCTGGGATTGATTTGCACTTTTCGCACCAAAGTACGTTCATCTCTAGGAGACAAAACGCGTCTCATTCCTGAGCGGTATGACGGCTGCGTGGTCCCATAGTGTTTATACTTGCGTACTATTGTTTGTACAGATGAACGTGGCACCTTCAGGCATTTGGAAATTGCTCCCAAGGATGAACCAGACTTGTGTAGGTCTACAATCTTTTTTCTGAGATCTTGGCTGATTTCTTTTGATTTTGCCATGATATCAAGCAAAGAGGCACTGAGTTTGAAGGTAGGCCTTGAAATACATCCACAGGTACACCTCCAATTGACTCAAATGATGTCAATTAGTCTATCAGAAGCTTCTAAAGCCATGACATCCTTTTCTGTAATTTTCCAAGCTGTTTTAAGGCACAGTCAACTTGGTGTATGTAAACTTCTGACCTACTGGAATTGTGATACAGTGAATGATACGTGAAATAATCTGTCTGTAAACAATTGTTGGAAAAATTACTTGTGTCATGCACAAAGTAGATGTCCTAACCGACTTGCCAAAACTATAGTTTGTTAACAGGAAATTTGTGGAGTGGTTGAAAAACGAGTTTTAATGACTCCAACCTAAGTGTATGTAAACTTCTGACTTCAACTGTAATTGTCTTGGAATGGCCTATTCAAAGCCCAGACCTCAATCCAATTGAGAATCTGTGTTATGCCTTAACGATTGCTGTACACCAGTGGAACCTATCCAACGTGAAGGAGCTGGAGCAGTTTTGCCTTGAAGAATGGGCAAAAACCCCAATCCCAGGCTAGATGTGCCAAGCTTATAGAGACCTACCCCAAGAGACTTGCAGCTGTAATTGCTGCGAAAGGTGGATCTACAAAGTATTGACTTTGCGGGGGTGAATAGTTATGCACGCTCAAGTCTTATTTCTTGCTTCACAATAAAACATATTTGCATCTTCAAAGAGGTAGGCATGTTGTGTAAATCAAATGATAAACCCCCCCTCCAAAAAAAATCCAGTTTGTAAGGCAATGAAATAGGAAATATGCCAAGGGGGGTATTCACCCCTAGGCTTTAGGTCAACAGGCAAAGACAGTCTTAACCCAGTCAGTCACATTTAACAATTGCTAGCTTTTTGGCCATCAAGAAAAATGCTATGTCTGGCGCAAACCCAACACCTCGAACACAACATCCCTACAGTGAAGCATGGTGGTGGCAGCATCATGCTAGAGTCTCCCGCCTTAGCTTTCAGGAATGCGGTCATAATAGCTTATAGCCAAAGTGGTTCAAACGCCAGAGCCAAATTCATAGGAAAAAAAATATTAAACATGCCACATTGGCTTCAGAAACCGCCAGAAGCTTCTGGAGAGAGTGCTTGATTCTATCTGATCCCCTCTACCTTAGCAGGGCCCAGTTTCCCGATAGCGATGTAACTTAGGCTTTTAAATATTTTAACAATGCATATTTCCTACAAAGTCCGAAGTTGTAACATGCGTTTCCCAAAAACACCACGCAGAGAGAACGGTCGCTAAGTGCATAGTTGGAGCATGTGTCGATACTGATAGGATTGAAAGAAAGGAAGCGCTGCTCTCGAATCAGCTTTCTTCATTCAAATCTTTCCTTAACATTGTAATTATTTCACAATACTGACAACGGATCAGCTCCAAAAAAATGTAGCACTTAGCTGTTCTACGAGTGGTCTGAGAGGGAGCCGTTAGATTCAGAGCGTTTTCAAATGCAACTTTAACAACAATGGTTTGGGGAAACAGCTCTGAAATTTAAAGAAGCTCCTACAAAGGTTCTAACGATTAACTTAGCCTAACTTAAGATGCTCTTGGAAACCGGGCCCAGGATGTTGTCTCTGGTTTTGTATCTGAATTTAGAGAAATTAATTTAAAAACTGAATCTATCTGAGAAGTTGAATGTCAAGTTCTGACCATAGTTATTTTGTGTTTTTCTTGTTTTAGTGTTGGTCAGGACATGAGCTGGGTAGGCATTCTATGTTGTATGTCTAGTTTGTCTATTTCTATGTTTGGCCTGATATGGTTCTCAATCAGAGGCAGGTGTTTCATTGTCTCTGATTGGGAACCATATTTAGGTAGCCTGTTTTTGTGTTGGGTTTTGTGGGTGGTTGTTTCCAGTCTTTGTGTTCTCTGCACCAGATAGGACTGTTTCGGGTTTTGCCACGTTTGTTATTTTGTATTTGTATAGTGTTCACATTATTGTTCTTTTATTAAACATGTTGAACACAAACTGCGCTGCATTTTGGTCCTCCTCTCCTTCGACGGAAGAAAGCCATTACAGAACAACCCACCACAACAGGACCAAGCAGCGTGGTGACGGGCAGGAGCAGGAGAGGCAGCGATGTCAGGATTATTGGACTTGGGAGCAGAATCTGGACTATACAGCTTGGGAAGAGATACAGGTGGGCGGTCGACCCAGGGAGAGTGCCGGAGCCCGCCTGGGATTTGCCGGAGCAGTGTGAAGAGGGTTACAGGAGAATGGAGTCGGCGAAATGAGCACGGCGACGCGGTAGGAAGCCCGAGAGGCAGCCCCAAAAATGTATTGGGGGGAGGAACACAGGAAGTGTGGCGAAGCCAGGTAGGAGACCTGCGCCAACTTCCTGTGCTTACCGGAGAGCAAGAGAGTCCCGGCAGGCACCGTGTTATGCTGTGGAGCGCACGGTGTCTCCAGTGCAGGTGCATAGCCCGGTGGGGTACATACCAGCTCCTAGTATCGGGCAGGCTAGAGTGGGCATCGAGCCAGGTAAGGTTGGGCAGGCTTGGTGCTTAAGAGCTCCAGTGCACCTGCACGGTCCGGTCTATCCAGTACCACCTCCACGCACCAGCCCTCCGATGGCAGCCCCCCGCACCAGGCTTCCTGTGCGTGTCCAGACCCCAGTACTCCCTGTTCCTCCTCCCCACACTCGCCCTGAGGTGCATGTCCTCGGTCCAGATCTGCTAGAGTCTCCCGCCTGTCCAGAGCTGCTAGTGTCTCCCGCCTGTCCAGAGCTGCTAGAGTCTCCCGCCTGTCCAGAGCTGCTAGAGTCTCCCGCCTGTCCAGAGCTGCTAGTGTCTCCCGCCTGTCCAGAGCTGCTAGAGTCTCCCGCCTGTCCAGAGCTGCTAGAGTCTCCCGCCTGTCCAGAGCTGCTAGAGTCTCCCGCCTGTCCAGAGCTGCTAGAGTCTCCCGCCTGTCCAGAGCTGCTAGAGTCTCCCGCCTGTCCAGAGCTGCTAGAGTCTCCCGCCTGTCCAGAGCTGCTAGAGTCTCCCGCCTGTCCAGAGCTGCTAGAGTCTCCCGCCTGTCCAGAGCCGCTAGAGTCTCCCGCCTGTCCAGAGCCGCTAGAGTCTCCCGTCTGTCCAGAGCCGCCAGAGCCGCCAGTCTGCAAGGAGCCACCAGAGCCGCCAGTCTGCAAGGAGCCACCAGAGCCGCCAGTCTGCAAGGAGCCACCAGAGCCGCCAGTCTGCAAGGAGCTGCCAGTCTGCAAGGAGCTGCCAGTCTGCAAGGAGCCGCCAGTCTGCAAGGAGCCGCCAGTCTGCAAGGAGCTGCTAGAGTCTCCCGCCTGTCCAGAGCTGCTAGAGTCTCCCGCCTGTCCAGAGCTGCTAGAGTCTCCCGCCTGTCCAGAGCTGCTAGAGTCTCCCGCCTGTCCAGAGCCGCTAGAGCCCCCAGTCTGCAATGAGCTGCTAGAGCCGCCAGTCAGCCAGGATCCTCCAGAGCCGCCAGTCAGCCAGGATCCGCCATTCAGCCAGGATCTGCCAGAGCCGCCATTCAGCCAGGATCTGCCAGAGCCGTCAGTCAGCCAGAAGCTGCCAGAGCCGTCAGTCAGCCAGAAGCTGCCAGAGCCGTCAGTCCCGAGCTGCCCCTCAGTCCCGAGCTGCCCCTCAGTCCCGAGCTGCCCCTCAGTCCAGTGGGGCCCTTTGTTAGGGCTCCTAGATCAAGGTAGGCGGCGAGGGTCGCCACTCAAAGGACGCTAAGCAGGTGGACAAAGACAATGATGGAGTGGGGTCCACGTCCAGAGCCAGAGCCGCCACCGCGGACAGATGCCCACCCAGACCCTCCCCTATAGGTTTAGGCGGTGCGGTCGGAGTCTGCACCTTAGGGGGGTGGTACTGTCACGTTCTGACCATAGTTCTTTTGTGTTTTCTGTGTTTTAGTGTTGGTCAGGACGTGAGCTGGGTGGACATTCTATGTTGTATGTCTAGTTTGTCTATTTCTATGTTTGGCCTGATATGGTTCTCAATCAAAAATGAATTGACTCTGATTGGGAACCATATTTAGGTAGCCTGTTTTTGTGGCTAACTTGAAACAAATAAAATAGTGCAGTCAAATTTAACATGGTCAATTCATAACCACTAATAAGATTGATATAGAATATTATATTTTTTTCAAATGGAGAAAATTTCTATTGCGATGACCTTACTACCTACTAGGTAAAACCAAATGGTCCTTAGTGGTTCAATAATAAAATAAAGTAAGTATTACTTTATTAATGATCACTACATTTTAGTATGTAATTGTTACATAGCTAATAATAAGTGTATAATTATTTATATCAGAAGTAATATGAAGAGAAAGAATAGCTTAGCAGTAAAGGAGTAATGGCAGTTCATTTATTCATTCATTCATTAATTCATGTATTCATTCACAGGAAAGGAAGCTATAATTTCACTGCACCATTCAGGCAACATGATTGTAGTTATAACAGAATTGAGAGATAGCGGGGGGATGATGAAGGGAGAGGCTCCTTACCTTCTCCTGGTACTGTCGTCGGGACGAGTCCAGAGACTGGATGAGTGCTGTGGCATGGCCTATGAACACAGCATAGCAGGTGGCCCCGACGATCATACTGAGCATGGTGAGCCAGATATCAGACAGGCTCTCCGGGGCCTGCCGACCGTAGCCGATACACAGCATGTGGCTCATCGCCTTGAACACTGCAAACGAATATAGCTCCGACCAGGTGTCATTCTGCAGAAAGACAGAGAAATTAAACAGAAAATATTTTAAATATGGATAAAAGACAGAAGTTACCCATTTGGGGAGGAGAGGAGAAGGAATGGAGGAAGTTGGTGACTCAAAGTAAGAGACAAAAACGCACAGAGAGAGAGACCGAGGAGGGTAGGAGATAGAGAGGGCAGAAAATTGAGAATTGGGGACAAACGGGACAAGGAGAGGAAGTTGTATAAATGAGGACTCAGGGGAGATAAAGAGAGGGAGAGAGATAGAGAGGACGAGGAGGATAATTAGGGGGGGAGAGAAAGGGGGAGAAAGAGGGTTAGAGACAGAGAGGGAGAGAGAGAGGAAGAAAGAAAAAAGAAAGGAGAGAGGAAGAAAGAAAGAAGTAGAAAGAATGAAAGAAAGTGAGACAAAGAGAGAGAAAGAAAGAGAGAAAGACAAAGATAGAAGGTTAGAGAGAGAGAAACAAAGAAAGAGAGAGATATTGGGGGAATCCTGTGAGGCCTAATCAGTGAGAGGTAGAGGAGGTTCTGAGATTATTTCCACAGAGACTTTAAAGGAAAATTCCACCCAAAAACCTTTGGTATTGTTGACATTGTCCCAAAATGTTTTGCTTGTCAGCAATCAAGTTTTCAAGATATATTTTGCAAAATGCATCATACGGGGATGATTTCTGTATTTTTTCAGTTACAAGCAACAAATGACAAGCAACATTTGGGACTATGTCAACAACAGACTAATGAAACAAATACCAACAGTTTTGGGGTATTTTCCTTTACACCACAACAACATACACACACACACACAGGGTGACATTATGCAACCAATAAAAACAATGCTGTGGAGCAGAATTCATTTTTATGCATGTCTATGAGATGGCGCCAATACTGTAAAGGTGCAGAGGTGCAGTATTCCACTCATTTTGTATTACAGTAAGTGTTCTCCAGTCGATTCGAAATATTGCGGTTTGTTTTTGGTACAATCTCAGCAATTTATTGCAGTGATGGCTGTGTAGTCAACAAAAAATGTCCAGGAAAGAAGCAACTAAAGGCCACGTCCTAATAGTCTGGCCAAGTCCCAGTACTTTTGAACAGCTTCCTTTCCTTGCCTCCTCTCCTTGTTTGAATTCTTATTTGAATTGCGTTGACAGCTAAAGAGACCTCTACAACCCTTTCACCTGTCTGTTAGTGGAAAGAAAGGTCACAAGGAGAGGAAGCCAGCCAGTCCCACTTCACTCCATACTCCCTCCACTTGGCCATAACCCTTTGACGTTTTCAGATCTGAAGCATCTGGATAGGTATAGGGAGTGCGGTGGTGGAGCTTCAACCATATTGCTAACACATATGGATATAGCCAAGGGGAAGGGCTAGGGGGCGAATTGGGACCGGATGATAGTGTTGGAACATAGCCCCTATCCAGGGAGCCTCTGATGTCAACAACACCTTGTGGCCAACTGAGAAGCAGTTCAGTTATCCATTATTCCTACCAAGCACACAATGTTCTGTACTGACACAAAGTCAAGGCCTCCATAGATTTCTTATTTCCCACGCCCTTCTCTACCGCCCACGACACACAGCAGAGCAGAACAGGGAAAGGGTGCAGCTAGAGACTGCAGTCAAAATGTTCCACTTCGTCCTGCTCTCCCCTCCAGACTGCATTCAGTGGTGTAGGTTTAAATGTAATCGACTATGATAGAATAGAGAAACATTATTGGGGAGGGAATTTGTCTTGCAAATACAACAAAGCTCTTCTGTTTCTCCTCTTTGTTTTAAACAGCTACATGTACACTATTCTACTATAATATGCTATGCTGAAACAACATATATTATACAACAGGTGGGTCTAATCCTGAATGGTGATTGGTTAAAACCGCATTCCAGCAGGTGTCTATTCCACAAGTTACCTCCGGCTAAATCTGTGACTTTAAAATGACTATTTACTCTGTTCCATCTGACTGCGCAATCCACTGTCTCAATCCACCCCAACCAAGCAATTTATAAACTTGATCTCCACAAAAAAAAAGCATCTAGACATGATCTCACAATTCTTTTAGACTAACATTTAGTTTTCAACAGCATAGATTTACATTAACCTTGTTCTCTGTCTCCCCGACATGTGCAACATTGTTTCAATATTCAAATTCGATCTCATAGATAATGAACAAAAAGACTGAATGACTGGGTCGAGTCTCTGGCAACCAAGCCGATAGAATGAACGACCAGCCGGCTTGGGTAGAAACCCTAGATTTGTGTCGGGACTATATCCTATGAAATAGTATGAATAAATTAATAAAAATAAAGTTTTTAATGAAAATATGTTCATCATTATTTGAATATATGTTAGTAACCCGTTGTATAAAATTGATAATGCCCTCGAAGCCGGTGTTTGGAGGATATATTGGCACGCTTTGCCGGCAATCGACTTTGTCTCGGGCCTAATAACACCAGTGTCAATATATCCTCCAAACACTGGCTTCTCTGGCATTATCAGCTACACTGGAGCATATATGTTGTTTAAACATAGCATATTATAGTAGAAGAGTGTACATGTAGCTGTTTAAAACAAAGAGAAGAAACAGAAGAGCTTTGTTGTATTTGCAAGACAAATTCCCTCCCCAATAAATTGCATATTCAACAACTTACAAAAAAATTGAAGCTGAAATTGGGATTTTATTTTAGGAATAAGGCCTGTTTTTCTTTTGAAGCCAGAAGGAGGCAAGTATCAGCTACATTTATGTCTTTGCTAGACTATGGGGATATTTTATATATGAATGCTTCCGCTCAGTGTTTGAAATCAATTGACACTCTTTACCATGGCACTTTGAGATTTATTTTAAACTGCAAAACCCTTATGCACCACTGCACTTTGTATACCAGGGTTGGCTGGCCTTCTCTAGTCACTCGAAGGCTCAGTCACTGGTATACTTTTATTTACAAAGCCATTTTGGGTTTACTACCTTTTTATTTGGGCATTTTTATTGTTCAGAAATGTGGTGGGTACTCTCTTCGTTCGCTGGACTTTATCCTGCTAACTGTTCCAAATGTTCGAACTGAATTTGGTAAAAGGGCACTCTGCGCCATCGTCTTGGAACGCCTTACAAAATACTTTTAAACTAGAAGAACTTGTCCCGATTGGTGTTTTTAAATCACTGATGAAGGATTTTGAGGCTGATTCCCTGACCTGTCAATGTTTTTAATTTGCTTTTTTTTTTTTTTTTAATACTCTTGTGAATTCAATGGTTTTTACTAGATTACTTGTAGTTTTTCATGTTGACTGTCTGTAATTTTTTGTAATGACTTGGTGCTGCCTATCTTGGCCAGGGCGTTCTTGAAAAATAGATTTTAATCTCAGTGAGCCCTTCCTGGTTAAATAAAGGTTAAGTAAAATAAATAAGTAATCCATTAAGTAGAACACTGAGCACTAGCTGATCCATATCTAGGATTTTCTGTATTAAATGGTTAGAGTGGAAAGGAGGGACTGTTTTACTCAGGTAATAAATTGGAAGGAAGAGAGATTCTTAAAATAACCCTTGGACACATTGCAGGAGCTGGGGCTAAATTGTGGATGTGAAAACAGAAACAGAAACAGTAGAGTGAAAGAGAGTGAATAATGGATGAATGATGAGCACTTTGGCTTGAAAATAGCCCAGGCAGCTGAGAAAGTGTCACAAATCCCGCCGAAGATGGTGCCTCTTCCTGTTCGGGCGGCACTAGGCGGTCGTCGTCGCTGGCCTACTAGCTGCCACCGATCCCCTTTTCTGTTTCAGTTAGTTTCACCTGTTTCTTGTGTGGGTTTTGTTTTGGGCTATTTAAACCCGGTAGGCCCGCTTGCTTTTGTGCGGGCTTGTTTTTCTGTTCATGGTGTGTGGATTATTGTGGATTCCTTTTACCCGGACAGTTTCGTCCTGTTTGTTGGACTTGGTATTTTATGCGCACTTGTGTTTGGTGTGACTGTTACTCTGTTCCTGGAATAAAGATCCACGTTTGAACTAACCCTGCTCTCTGCACCTGACTCCTCCACCCACTACTCCTAGAAGCCTTTACACAGAGGGAAAGAGAGAGAGTGAGTGAGAGAGTGAGTGAGTGATAGGAAGTCTCAGGGGTCAACCACACTGGAGCACACAGGATCAAAGTGATACATGTATAAACAATCTGTTCAACTATGAAAGGCCTCATAGTTGAACAGATACCTCACCAAGTGAGGCTCCACCTAGACTTCCTATGGACTACGGGGAGCTTCCCCCATACTGTTTAAACCAATTTGGTTCTTTCCCATCTGAAAACACTTCAGGGATAGGAGGCTATATGCTCAGGTTTTAAGAGCCTGGCTTGAAAGTACAGTAGTAGGTAGAGGAGAACATGATGTAATTGACGACATTGGGGTCTCCTTGAATCCTTAGGGGCTGTGTCCCAATATTTTAAAAGTTGATTTTCTTTGAGACACTGATGGCTCACTGTACACAAGTAGTTTGTCCAGACCATACATAAGCTATACTCGATTAGTACAATTGATTCCAAGATGGCGTACCAGTTCAGATGTCTTTGTCTTTGTTTTGTCGTGTCCCGTATATATTTTTTTCCTTCGTAAATATTTTGTATATATTTTTTATATTTTTAACCTCAGTTTCAACATACTCTCCTGCAACCCACCTCACCCAATGTGGTATGGATCTGCTATTTTCTATACTTTAGAACCGGAACCCCCAACAGAAGTTAGCCAGCTAACTAGCTACTAGCTAGTCGTCAGCTAACCTTAGCCCGGGCAAGTCCTGCCAGTCTGCACAGCGCAATTCAACCCAGAGCATACCTGACTGCATTTTCTCCACATCTCCAGGTTCCTACCGCAAGCTCTCAACCTTTTCACTTGGATCATCACAGCTAGATATCTGCTATCAGAGTGGCTACCCCCTGGCTAATGTTTCTGTCCCGAAGTAAGCATGGGCCTAGCCTCGTGCTAGGCCCATCTCCCGGCTAGCTGAAGAGGCCCATCAGCCACTCCTTGGGCTATAATACATATTTTGCCAATTGGCCTGGACCCCTTTTTCTGCCGACACGGATCCCCGCCGATCCATTTGGGGCGGCAGGTAGCCTAGTGGTCAGAGAGTTGGACTAGTAACCGAAAGGTTGCAAGATCGAATCCCCGAGCTGATAAGGTAAAAATCTGTTGTTCTGCCCCTAAACATGGCAGTTAACCCACTGTTCCTAGGCCTTCATTGAAAATAAGAATTTGTTCTTAACTGACTTGCTTAGTTAAATAAAGATAAAATTCAAATAAAATAAAAATTATGACTGGTCTACCGACGTAATTTGCCCGAGGGGTTTCAACAGGCTCCTCCGTCGAGATGTCCCCTGTAGGCCCACCGTGGCCCGCAAGCCACGGCTAGTAGCACTAGAGCATATCGGACTGTTAGCTGAAGAGGACCTTCAGCCAATTTCTTCGGCTACAATACCTATTTTTTGCCAATTGGCCTGGACCCTTTTACTACATACACGGAGCCCTGCCGATCCAGCACGACTGGTCTGCCGACGTAACCGTCCGAGGGGGCTACAACAGACTTCTTCCATCGCGACGTCCCGCTAAGGCCCTTCTGCTAGCCTGCTAGCCCCAGCCCACTAGCTGTCTGAATTGGCGTGTCTCCAGCTCGCCTAGATACCCCCGGGTCCCTATGATCACTCAGCTACGCATGCCTCTCTCTAATGTCAATATGCCTTGCTGTTTTGGTTTGTGATTGCCTTATTTCACTGTAGAGCCTCCAGCCCTGCTCAATATGCCTTAGCTAGCCCTTTTGTTTCACCTCCCACACATGTGGTGAGCTCACCTGGTCTAAATGATGTCTCTAGAGACAAAACCTCTCTCATCGTCACTCAATGCCTAGATTTACCTCCACTGTATTCACGTCCTACCATACCCTTGTCTGTACATTATGCCTTGAATCTATTCTTCCGTGCCCAGAAGCCTGCTCCTTTTACTCTCTGTTCTGAACGCACTAGACGACCAGTTCTTATACCCTTTAGCCGTACCCTATCCTACCCCTCCTCTGTTCCTCTGGTGATGTAGAGGTTAATCCAGGGCCTGCAGCGCCTAACTCCACTCCCATTCCCTCTCATTTGTTGACTTCTGTAACCGTAAAAGCCTTGGTTTCATGCATGTTAACACAAGACTCCCTAAATTTTATCAGCATATCGATTGCGCAACCAGGGGTGGTAAAACCCTGGATCATTGTTACTCTAACTTCCACGACGCATATAAGGCCCTGCCCCGCCCCCCTTTCGGAAAAGCTGACCACGACTCCATTTTGTTGATCCCTGCCTACAGACAGAAACTTAAACAAGAGGCTCCCACGCTGAGGTCTGTCCAACGCTGGTCCGACCAAGCTGACTCCACACTCCAAGACTGCTTCCATCACGTGGACTGGGACATGTTTCGTATTGCGTCAGATAACAATATTGACGAATACGCTGATTCGGTGTGCGAGTTCATTAGAACGTGCGTTGAAGATGTCGTTCCCATAGCAACGATAAAAACATTCCCTAACCAGAAACCGTGGATTGATGGCAGCATTCGCGTGAAACTGAAAGCGCGAACCACTGCTTTTAATCAGGGCAAGGTGTCTGGTAACATGACCGAATACAAACAGTGCAGCTATTCCCTCCGCAAGGCTATCAAACAAGCTAAGCGTCAGTACAGAGACAAAGTAGAATCTCAATTCAACGGCTCAGACACAAGAGGCATGTGGCAGGGTCTACAGTCAATCACGGACTACAAGAAGAAACCCAGCCCAGTCACGGACCAGGATGTCTTGCTCCCAGGCAGACTAAATAACTTTTTTGCCCGCTTTGAGGACAATACAGTGCCACTGACACGGCCTGCAACGAAAACATGCGGTCTCTCCTTCACTGCAGCCGAGGTGAGTAAGACATTTAAACGTGTTAACCCTCGCAAGGCTGCAGGCCCAGACGGCATCCCCAGCCGCGCCCTCAGAGCATGCGCAGACCAGCTGGCCGGTGTGTTTATGGACATATTCAATCAATCCCTATACCAGTCTGCTGTTCCCACATGCTTCAAGAGGGCCACCATTGTTCCTGTTCCCAAGAAAGCTAAGGTAACTGAGCTAAACGACTACCGCCCCGTAAGCACTCACTTCCGTCATCATGAAGTGCTTTGAGAGACTAGTCAAGGACCATATCACCTCCACCCTACCTGACACCCTAGACCCACTCCAATTTGCTTACCGCCCAAATAGGTCCACAGACGATGCAATGTCAACCACACTGCACACTGCCCTAACCCATCTGGACAAGAGGAATACCTATGTGAGAATGCTGTTCATCGACTACAGCTCGGCATTCAACACCATAGTACCCTCCAAGCTCGTCATCAAGCTCGAGACCCTGGGTCTCGACCCCGCCCTGTGCAACTGGGTACTGGACTTCCTGACGGGCCGCCCCCAGGTGGTGAGGGTAGGCAACAACATCTCCTCCCCGCTGATCCTCAACTCGGGGGCCCCACAAGGGTGCGTTCTGAGCCCTCTCCTGTACTCCCTGTTCACCCACGACTGCGTGGCCGCGCACGCCTCCAACTCAATCATCAAGTTTGCGGACGACACAACAGTGGTAGGCTTGATTACCAACAACAACGAGACGGCCTACAGGGAGGAGGTGAGGGCCCTCGGAGTGTGGTGTCAGGAAAATAACCTCACACTCAACGTCAACAAAACTAAGGAGATGATTGTGGACTTCGGGAAACAGCAGAGGGAACACCCCCCTATCCACATCGATGGAACAGTAGTGGAGAGGGTAGCAAGTTAAGTTCCTCGGCATACACATCACAGACAAACTGAATTGGTCCACTCACACAGACAGCGTCGTGAAGAAGGCGCAGCAGCGCCTCTTCAACCTCAGGAGGCTGAAGAAATTCGGCTTGTCACCAAAAGCACTCACAAACTTCTACAGATGCACAATCGAGAGCATCCTGGCGGGCTGTATCACCGCCTGATACGGCAACTGCTCCGCCCTCAACCGTAAGGCTCTCCAGAGGGTAGTGAGGTCTGCACAACGCATCACCGGGGGCAAACTACCTGCCCTCCAGGACACCTACACCACCCGATGTTACAGGAAGGCCATAAAGATCATCAAGGACATCAACCACCCGAGCCACTGCCTGTTCACCCCGCTATCATCCAAAAGGCGAGGTCAGTACAGGTGCATCAAAGCTGGGACCGAGAGACTGAAAAACAGCTTCTATCTCAAGGCCATCAGACTGTTAAACAGCCACCACTAACATTGAGTGGCTGCTGCCAACACACTGACATTGACACTGACCCAACTCCAGCCACTTTAATAATGGGAATTGATGTAAATATATCACTAGCCACTTTAAACAATGCTACCTTATATAATGTTACTTACCCTACATTATTCATCTCATATGCATACGTATATACTGTACTCTACATCATCGACTGCATCCTTATGTAATACATGTATCACTAGCCACTTTAACTATGCCACTTTGTTTACTTTGTCTACATACTCATCTCATATGTATATACTGTACTCGATACCATCTACTGTATGCTGCCCTGTACCATCACTCATTCATATATCCTTATGTACATATTCTTTATCCCCTTACACTGTGTATAAGACAGTAGTTTTGGAATTGTTAGTTAGATTACTTGTTGGTTATTACTGCATTGTCGGAACTAGAAGCACAAGCATTTCGCTACACTCGCACTAACATCTGCTAACCATGTGTAAGTGACAAATAAAATTTGATTTGATTTGATTTAGAAACCTCATCCCTAAGTTTGTTTAATTCACTGCTTTAGCACACTCTGATACCCCGGATGTCCTAGCCGTGTCTGAATCCTGGCTTAGGAAGGCAACCAAAAATCCTGAAATTTCCATTCCTAACTATAACATTTTCTGACAAGACATAACTGCCAAAGGGGGCGGAGTTGCAATCTACTGCAGAGATAGCCTGCAGAGTTCTGTCATACTATCCAGGTCTGTGCCCAAACAATTTGAGCTTCTACTTTACTTCTACTAAAAATCCACCTTTTCAGAAGCAAGTCTCTCACCATTGCCGCTTGTTATAGACCACCTTCTGCCCCCAGCTGTGCCCTGGACACCAGATGTGAATTGATTGCCCCCCCCCCATCTATATTCAGATCTCGTACTGTTAGGTGACCCAAACTGGGACATGCTTAACACCCCGGCCATCCTACAATCTAAGCTAGATGCCCTCAATCTCATACAAATTATCAATGAACCTATCAGGTACAACCCCAAATCCGTAAACACGGGCACCCTCACAGATATCATACTGACCAACCTGCCCTCTAAACACACCTCTGCTTTTTCAACCAGGATCTCAGCGATCACTGCCTCATTTCCTGCGTCCGTAATGGGTCTGTGGTCAAACGACCAATCCTCATCACTGTCAAATGCTCCCTAAAATATTTCAGCGAGCAGGCCTTTCTAATCGACCTGGCCCGGGTATCCTGGAAGGATATTGACCTCATTCCGTCAGTAGAGGATGCCTGGTTATTCTTTAAAAAAGTGCTTTCCTCACCATCTTAAATAAGCATGCCCCATTCAAAAAATTTGAACCAGGAACAGATTTAGCCCTTGGTTCCCTCCAGACCTGACTGCCCTTGACCAGCACAAAAATATCCTGTGGCGTACTGCATTAACAACGAATAGCCCCCGCAATATGCAACTATTCAGGGAAGTTAGGAACCAATATACACAGGCAGTTAGGAAAGCAAAGGCTAACTTTTTCAAACAGCAATTTGGATCCTGTAGCACAAACTCCCAAAAGTTCTGGGACACTGTAAAGTCCACGGAGAATAAAAGCACCTTCTCCCAGCTGCCCACTGCACTGAGGCTAGGAAAAACTGTCACCACCGAAAACTCCACGATAATTGAGAATTTCAATAAGCAATTTTCTATGGCTGGCCATGTTTTCCACCTGGCTACCCCTACCTCGGTCAACAGCCCTGCACCCCCCACAGCAACTTGCAGCTTTTCCTACACCCAAATCCAGATATCTTGACGTTCTGAAAGAGTTGCAAAATCTGGACCCCTACAAATCAGCTGGGCTAGACAATCTGGACCCTCTATTTCTAAAAGTATCCACCGCAATTGTTGCAACCCCTATTACTAGCCTGTTCAACCTGTCTTTCATATCGTCTGAGATCCCCAAAGATTGGAAAGCTGCCGTGGTCATCCCCCTCTTCAAAGGGGGAGACACTCTAGACCCAAACTGTTACAGACCTTTTTCCATCCTACCCTGCCATTCTAAGGTCTTCGAAAGCCAAATTAACAAACAGGTCCCCCGACCATTTCGAATCCCACCGTACCTTCTCCGGTATGCAATCTGGTTTCTGAGCTGGTCACCTCAGCCCCGCTCAAGGTCCTAAACAATATCATAACCGCCACCGATAAAAGACAATACTGTGTAGCCGTCTTCATCGACCTGGCCAAGGTTTTCGACTCTGTCAATCACCACATTCTTATCGGCAGACTGTACAGCCTTGGTTTCTCAAATGACTGCCTCGCCTGTTTCACCAACTACTTCTCAGACAGATTTCGGTGTGTCAAATTGGAGGGCCTGTTGTCCGGACCTCTGGCAGTCTCTATGGTGCTGCCACAGGGTTCAATTCTCTGGCTGACTCTTTTCTCTGTATACATCAATGATGTCGCTCTTGCTGCTGGTGATTCTCCGATCCACCTGTACGCAGACGACACCATTCTGTAAACTTCTGGCCCTCTTTGGACACTGTGTTAACTAACCTCCAAACGAGCTTCAATGCCATACAACTCTCTTTCTATGGCCTCCAACTGCTCTTAAATGCAAGTACAACTAAATGCATGCTCTTCAACCGATCTCTGCCCACACCTGCCCGCCCATCCAGCATCACTACTCTGGACGGTTCTGACTTAGAAATATATGGACAATACAAATACCTAGGTGTCTGTTTAGACTGTAAACTCTCCTTTCAGACTCACATTAAGCACCTCCAATCCAAAATTAAATCTAGAATCGGCTTCCTATTTCGCAGCTAAGCATCCTTCACTCATGCTGCCAAACATACCCTTGTAAAACTGACTATCCTACCGATCCTTGACTTCAGCGATGTCATTTACAAAATAGCCTCCAACACACTACTCAGCAAATTGGATGCAGTCTATCACAGTGCCATCCGTTTTGTTACCAAAGCCCCATATACTACCCACCACAGCGACCTGTATGCGCTCGTTGGCTGGCCCTTGCTTCATATTCGTCGCCAAACTCACTAGCTCCAGGTCATCTATAAGTCTTTGCTAGGTAGCCCCTACCTTATCTCAGCTCACTGGTCACCATTGCAGCACCCACCTGTAGCACGCGCTCCAGCAGGTATATTTCACTGGTCAACCCCAAAGCCTATTCCTACCTTTGGCTGCCTTTCTTTCCAGTTCTCTGCTGCCAATGACTGGAATGAATTGCAAAAATCACTGAAGCTGGAGACTCATATCTCCCTCACTAACTTTAAGCATCAGCTGTCAGAGCATCTCACAGATCATTGCACCTGTACATAGCCCATCTGTAAATAGCCCATCCAACTAGCTCATCCCCATATTGTATTTATTTATTTGCTCCTTTGCAGCGCAGTATCTCTACTTGCACATTCATCTTCTGCACATCTATCACAGCAGTGTTTAATTGCTAAATTGTAATTACTTCGCCACTACGGTCTATTTATTGCCTTACCTCCCTAATCTTACCTAATATGCACACACTGTATATAGATGTTTCCTATTGTGTTATTGACTGTGTGTTTGTTTATTCCATTTGTAACTCTGTTTTTGCTTTATCTTGGCCAGGTCGCAGTTGTAAATGAGAACTTGTTCTCAACTGGCCTAACTGGTTAAATAAAGGTGAAAAATATATATATTTTAAAACAGTCAACCTCACCGCAAAGGAACTGGGTCACAGCCAACACAGGCAAACAAAAGAACCCAGAACACAGAGATGTATGTTTGCTTTGCGCTGGCACATTGTCATTTATTTTCCCTTTCTCAGAACAAAAAGGGGGCCAGGGCTTTGCTTGACCATAATAGGCACGTAAAGAAAGAGAACCAACGAGAGACAATCAACACGTGTAGTTGGGGAGCGATAAGCTGAGCAAATATCAGCAGATATAGTACAGCACGTTATGAAGCCGACAGTCCAACCCTGTCTGCAGCCGCAGGCTCTATTACACTAGCTTGACTGAATTTATAGTGACCAGCCACAGACAGAGACAGCCAGGCCATCTCTCTAGCTCTCTTTCTGCCCCCCCCCCCTCATGCCTCATCGGTCTCCCTCCATCAAAACCACTGGGAGGAGAACACAACATTGTAATATATTTGTTTAATCTGTGAGCAGAAGGCCAGACATCCTCTTTTCCGAGCCCATTCATTCCCAGCACCAGAGGAAGAGTGGCATCCTTTTTTTCTTTTTTATCTATCTCTGCCTCGATGATGATGGGGTCTAGTGTGGGAGTCTGGATCCGTTTGTATGGCGTCAGTCTTTTCTCATAAAGCCTTTTTTTGGAAGGGAAACAGCAGCTCTGATGGATATGTCTAATAGGGTTACTTGGGTTCCACAGAGGAACAGTACAGTAGATAAGGCCAGAGAGACACTATTATTATAACATGGGACTACTGAACTCCACATGCAATGTGGTAGAAGCTTAGCTAACCTTTCTCTTTATATGATTAATTTGCTTGCCAATATGCCCTTTATCATATACATAGTCTATACAAAATCTACAGAGTTGTTTGTTCCCATGTTGCTGTTAGTTTCAATATGTTGTTTTCTGGCAAACCCTAGTTCTCCATATGTTAGAATGTATTGGCTTGTGGTACAGCAGGGCTAGGGGAACAAGCTCCAGCTGAACGCTGTTCCCTTAATGAGAGTGGCAGCCCTCTAATTGACAGCCTAAAGATTTAAAGGTGTGCAGCGCTCATTTTGGGGTAGAGCACACGTCACACGAGGTATTGCTAGGACTGATATGATTAGCAGAGTTTAAGCTGTTGGCTAGTCCTGTTGACTTTGTTTTGTTTTCTACATTTAACATCAGACCCTGTAGAGCTCTGAAAGAGCCAGGATTTAATTAGCCTTTTCTTAATAAAAGCCTCTTTGTTTTCACTGCGCATCTGTCTCCTTTGCCTTTAAATCATTGGTCTAGGAGGTCCGGTATAGGCAGTGTTTTCCAGACCCCAAGGGGTGAACATTTAGTATTTTGCCCTAGTACTACACAGTTGATTCAAAAAACAAAACGTGCAACCCTTGCGGTCCCAAGGACCGAGTCTGGGAAACGCTGCCCTAGACAGTGTAAAACCCCTTGCACTGTCACATAGCCACCAATACACCCCCTGCTGTACATGCAGGAACATATGACTTCGGTGGAATTATTCACACACTCAAAACCAAGACCAGCTAATGGGGCTAGATATGATCTCTTCCTTTGTCTTGCCTCTCTCTCAGACAGTGACAACAAACTCATATCTAAATCCTTCACTGATTTCAAATGACTGTTTCCACTCGGTACTTGTTGGGGGTCTGATCACAGTTAATTATGCAGCGTTGGATACGGACTCTGAAACTCACTTTAGCCCACCCTGATACTGCATACTAGTCCAATCCCACTAGGCACAGACATCCGCTCAATATCTAGTTTTGATTTACATTTGGTTGAGTTGTTATTCAATGTGAAATAAATAAATCTCACCATCATTGGATTTAGGTTAAAAATATGAAATGCCCTTATGTTTTCTTGCAAATCCAATCAGTTTTCCACATTGATTCAATGTCATCACATAGGTTTTGGACGTTGAAATTATGTGGAAACAATGTTTATTCAACTAGTTTTTGCCGTGTGGGATAGACTAGTTATTGTATATGCAGTAACGCACATAGAGGGAAGTGGTGGCTGGTGTTACTTTAAATCGGAGGACGGGCTCATTGTAATGGCTGGTATGGAATAAATGGAAAGGTATCAAACATATGGTTTCCATGTGTTTGATGCCATTCCATTAATCTATTCAAGCCATTAGGAGCCTTCCTCCATTCACCAGTCTCCTGTGGCAGAGACTGACGTCTCAAGGAAGCAGTTTTTGTAAAGGTACACAAGAGCCTCTATTTCTTGGCCAGTCGTTTCAATTAAGCACATCTGTTCTTTACGGTAGTGTTTAATCAACACCAATAATTACAGTTCTGAAAGCCTGACTGTCTGTTTGCTGCTGCTGCCGCTATATCATTATCCATTTAGCCCCTTCACTCCTGTGACGCATGGCTCTTTCTCTCTGCTGAGGAAAAACAAACTATCTCTCACTGTTAATCCACAATCCCTCCCAACATAGAATTAAAATTGATAGAACGGACTAGAATTGATTAGCGTTCCCTGGTGGTTGTAACATTCGTCTATTTAAAATGTTCAAGAATCGATGCTTAATTGCCATGGTAATTGCTATTGTTCTCCTATGGGGACAACCAAAGAACCCCTTTAGGTTCTAGATTGTGTATTTTGGAATTCTACAGCTCTATGATTGAGTTATTAGCCTTATGTGACGTCATCCATTCAACAAAGAAGGGAACAGGCAGTTTATACTCTTCAAAAGGGTTACAACCCGTCCGTCCTTGCCCCCATCTGCCTCACCTCGCCCTCCATGAGTTACTGCCTGTGTGCCCTCCTGTCACCTCCACTGGCCTGTACTTTAGCGTGTGTAGGTCTAGTAGTGATGATGGATGTCCTGGCTGCTACACAGTGGATAATATTACGAGTAGCCAGCCACTCAATAGGAGGGAGGTCTCAGGTAGCCTCGGGAACACTGCATCCTGCCAACCTGGGCCGTTCGCTAAAGAGTGACAGCCCTCTGGAGAGATCCTGGCCTTGGTTATACTACGCGGGGGGAGTCAACGGCCTGCCAGAGCTAGGCTAGCTGTCAGGGTGGGAGAGAGTATCATGTGGGAGTTTATACAGTATACAACAGTCCTCAGGACCCCTAATTGTCTATCATAGAAGGGTAAACTGAGTTTTTGCTTTGAGGTGGCCAGTCAGAATGCATGTGTTGGGTTGTCATATGAATGACATTAAGTATCTGGCAGAGAAGGTTATTGCAGGTTTATTACAGTCTGACATCAAAATTATGGGAACTGACAATAACGCTCCTGACAGGAGGGATGTGATGTTCTGAACCTTTCATTAGAGAGAGTGTCCTGGCCGATCCACATGATCCTCACTGTTCTCATCACATTCTCAAACAAGCCTTTCCCAAACAAGCCTTTCAGATTATGGTTACCTGGTCAATCAACTAATATCTATTCTGGTCACTTGACCCCTCACCTGAACCCTGCAATACTTCACAAGGTTGTAAGATTGGGAAGCAAGAGCCAAAGTCGTAATCACCTTTCTCAATCAACTGACCTGATTTTAAACATCAAACAGATGAAAACACAGCACAGATAACAGTCTAGCATAATTCAATCGAACATCACAAACCAAGATTCGTTCCTTCACAACTTGGATGAAAGGAAAATACTTGTTTTCTCTTCTCATTGCTTAAGGCCCACCGGGGGACTCATTTGATGGGGTATTAGTTCTGTACGTTCATAAAAAGGAACACACTTCAACATCTTCCCTGCAGGAAAAATTTTAACTAACAGAAAATGTACGAGATTTACAGGCCCAATGGCGGCAGAGGAACAGAACCCGATCCGTTTAAAACCCCATTTAGAGCTGTGCCTCGTGGCTAGGGCCTGGGAGACAGGGCAGTTTTCCATGGGTCTGTAAAAGGCTGAGCTGACGGACGGACCTACACTCTTGAAAAGAAAGGTTCTATTTAACCTAAAATGGTTCTTCGACTGTCCCCATAGGAGAACCCTTTTGGTTCCAGGTAGAAACCTTTTAGGTTCCATGTAAATCCCTTTCCACAGAGGGTTGGTTCTACATGGAACCCAAAAGAGTTCTACTTGGAACCAAAAAGGGTTCTCCTATGGGGACAACCAAAGAACCCTTTTGGAACCCTTTTTTCTAAGAGTGTATAAACAGCGGGCTTTTATCTCTCAGAGAAGAGAGACAGGAACAAAGGAGCCAGCTGTCCGGACACATTCCCATTTCACCCCTTTAATCTTTCCTGTCATCACCCCACCCCGGTGAGCGAACGAGAGGGCTTTCCCTTGCTCGTCCTTAGATGGCTCTGCTGGCTGTGTCTGGCTCACTGTTCTAACAGGAGACAGTTCAAACAACCATCAATCAATCCAACTCATTGGATTGATTTCTAGTTAAAACACATTGATGTGTTTTCCCAATAAGCCTTCATCAGGAAGCTTTCATCAAGAGCAATTAGATGAAGGTCTTTTGAGCAATCGATAAATCAACTAGAGTATCTGTATTAAAGCAAGCGTTGAGCCTATCTTATGAAATGCCTCTGTGGTTACTAAATACCACTGATATGTGTATTGTGTAAGTGTTGGAGACTATTCTTATTGTTTCTGAATAAGAACGGATTCATGAATGGCTCATGACTGATGTTTCCTATTGCCTCTCTACTCGCTGGTTTTACTTATGAATGTAAATTATGTTATGAATCAAACACATACCACCATCTTGTTGAGTGAGACCCAGCAGTCTGAGGGGAAGTCCTGCAGCATGGGAACCAGGAACTGTAGACAGCCATCCCAGTGACACAGCAGCAGCATCATACCAATCAGGTTGAAGATACGCATCACCGCACTGGCCAGGTCATAGGTCATATGGAAGATCTGAAACAGAGATAGAGAAACAGAGAATTAGTTCAAGCCGCGAGAAAGGACGAGTGAGTGAGTGAGTGTGTGTCTGTGCAAGAGAGAGATAGAGAAAGAGAGAGAGTGAGAGAGAAAGAGAGAAATAGACAGAGAGAAAGCTAGCGAGAGACAGAATCACAGTCACGGAATTCTGTTTCATTTGAGATTTCATGTTTAAAACCTCCCTTTTTTTCAATTTTCACCTAAAATGACATACCCAAATCTAACTGCCTGTAGCTCAGGACCTGCATATTCTTGATACCATTTGAAAAGGAAACACTTTGAACTTTGTGGAAATGTGAAATTAATGTAGGATAATATAACACATTAGATCTGGTAAAAGATAATACAAAAAATATTGCACCATCATCTTTGAAATGCAAGAGAAAGACCATAATGTATTATTCCAGCCCAGGCGCAATTTAGCCACTAGATGGCAGCAGTGTATGTTCAAATTTTTAGACTGGTCCAATGAAGCATTGCATTTCTGTTCAAAATGTTGTATCAAGATTTCCCATATGTGCCTAATTGGTTTAATAATAACTTTCAAGTTCACAACTGTGCACTCTCCTCAAACAATAGCATGGTATTCTTTCACTGTAATAGCTACTGTAACAGTGCAGTTAGATTGACAAGAATTTAAGCTTTCTGCCAATACCAGGTATGTCTATGTCTTGGGAAATTGTCGCACATTAGCTCAAATGTTCCACGGTTGGGACACTGATCTATAGAGATCCTTAAGAGTTTTAATGCAAAATTCTCTAGTGATCAAGATGACAAGTCCTAGAAGCAGGATTAAATGAGAAGACTCTAGTCAGCAGTACCATGTTGCCTGCTGTATCGTTGGACCATACCAAGCATGATTAATGAGAGAGGAAAGACAGCTCCCCATCAGACACAGCAGGAACAGAGCAGACATTTGTTACAGCCAGGTACAACACATCAATCAGAGATGTAACACACATGACAGGAGTCTCTCACTCACTACCACATACCAGTACACAAGTCTGTAGGCACAGACAAACACACACACTCTCTCTCTATGTGATGGACAGGAAACCATCAGGATTCCTGATACGTCATCTCACTTATCAATCATCTTCAGTCACAAGGTTGTCACTTTAGCCAGCCAATGATCATTGTTGTCACTTAAGACCTCCATCTATTAGTACTTTGGTGTGATGGCTGAAATCATTGGGTGACCAGCTAAAATCTGTCTATGCTTCTCTATGCCCAACTAGACTAAATTCACCAAAACATATACATCTGTATTTCTGCACAAGAAACCAAACTGACCGCAAGGACAATCACCTTTCAATGACCCCTGAGGAAGTATTAAGAAAATACAAGTTGGAAAACGAAATGCAGTTTAGTCAGAGTATGGTGCATTGCTAACTCACAGTCACTGACCGATGACTTTGTCCTCATACAGTATCTCTGCAAGGGCTGTGATTGAACATGAATCACCAGTTGATATTTCGAAATGCCACTTTAACCTTTCAGGCCTTGTGACAGTTGGTGTCTAATATGAGCTGGAAACTGACAAAATACTGCACTTCATCACATCTATTTATAAAGAGTCCAACTGCTGCTTAGAGGTCAACTCGTGATTAGTGACATGTTAACCGGCTGAGGAGGAAAGGGTCAGACACACTGTTAGATGTATTATTATTTTTGTTCCTAAAGGGGTACAAACACTTGTCACTGGGGTGGTACCCTGTTAGGTCATCCTTTGTACCTCTAGATATTGTAACGAGTGCGCTGAGCGTCGGGAAGAGTGTCTTAATAAATAAACGCAACATAATACAAAACAAGAAACACCAACAACGCACATGTAACGCCATTCCTCCGCTGAGGAGGAGGAGGACAAGCGAGAAGGATCAGAGGACCAATGCGCAGCGTGGTAAGTGTCCATTATGTTTAATACGAAAAAACAACAGAACACTAGAACAAAACAAAATAACGTGCATCAACGAAAACTGAAACAGTACAGTGTAGCGACAAACACTCACACGGAAACAAACACCCACCACTCAAAAGTGAAACCCATGCTACCTAAGTATGATTCTCAATCAGAGACAACCAACGACACCTGCCTCTGATTGAGAACCATACTAGGCCGAAACAGAAACCAAACATAGAAAAACAAACATAGACTGCCCACCACCACTCACGCCCTGACCATACTAAATAAAGACAAAACAAAGGAAATAAAGGTCAGAACGTGACAGAACAGACATGAAACAGAAACAGAAACAATAACGCATGGGGAAGGAACCAAAGGGAGGGACATATATAGGTGTCATGAATTCGGCCGAAGTTGGTCCCTCTCCTTCTTCGGGCGGCATTCGTTGGTCGACATCACCGGCTTTCTAAACACCACTGATCTATGTTTCATTTTCGTTTTGTTTGGTCTTGATCATACACACCTGGTTTCCATTCCATTAATTATGTTCCTTATTTAACCCTCTGATTTCCCTCTCTGTTTTGTGCAAATGTTGTTCGTGCTTGGGATTATTGTATTTGTTCCTTGTTGGAATCTTACTCATTTTGGAGTAAATTTTGGATGATTACTCAGAACTGTGTCCTGCGCCTGACTCTGCATTTTTTATTTTACCAACGTCCTCACAATAGGGAAGGTAATCAGGGAAGTGATGGAGTCCAGGTGAGTCTGATGACGCGCAGGTACGCGTAACGATGGTGACAGGTGTGCGCCATAATGAGCATGCCCGGTGACCTAGAGGTCTGAAAGGAAGAACACGTGACAGATATACTGTAGGTACATAATTGTACCCCAGTTCATAACTCTGCCATCGATAAAAGACAGTACTGTGCAGCCGTCTTCATCGACCTCGCCAAGGCTTTCGACTCTGTCAATCACCATATTCTGATGGGCAGACTCAATAGCCTCGGTTTCTCGGATGACTGCCTTGCCTGGTTCACCAATTACTTTGCAGACAGAGTTCAGTGTGTCAAATCGGAGGGCATGCTGTCCGGTCCTCTGGCAGTCTCTATGGGGGTGCCACAGGGTTCAATTCTCGGGCCGATTCTTTTCTCTGTATATATCAATGATGTTGCTCTTGCTGCGGGCGATTCCCTGATCCACCTCTACGCAGACGACACCATTCTATATACTTTCGGCCCGTCATTGGACACTGTGCTATCTAACCTCCAAACGAGCTTCAATGCCATACAGCACTCCTTCCGTGGCCTCCAACTGCTCTTAAACGCGAGTAAAACCAAATGCATGCTTTTCAACCGATCGCTGCCTGCACCCGCATGCCCGACTAGCATCACCACCCTGGATGGTTCCGACCTTGAATATGTGGACATCTATAAGTACCTAGGTGTCTGGCTAGACTGCAAACTCTCCTTCCAGACTCACATCAAACATCTCCAATCGAAAATCAAATCAAGAGTCGGCTTTCTATTCCGCAACAAAGCCTCCTTCACTCACGCCGCCAAGCTTACCCTAGTAAAACTGACTATCCTACCGATCCTCGATTTCGGCGATGTCATCTACAAAATGGCTTCCAACACTCTACTCAGCAAACTGGATGCAGTCTATCATAGTGCCATCCGTTTTGTCACCAAAGCACCTTATACCACCCACCACTGCGACTTGTATGCTCTAGTCGGCTGGCCCTCGCTACATATTCGTCGCCAGACCCACTGGCTCCAGGACATCTACAAGTCCATGCTAGGTAAAGCTCCGCCTTATCTCAGTTCACTGGTCACGATGGCAACACCCATCCGTAGCACACGCTCCAGCAGGTGTATCTCACTGATCATCCCTAAAGCCAACACCTCATTTGGCCGCCTTTCGTTCCAGTACTCTGCTGCCTGTGACTGGAACGAACTGCAAAAATCGCTGAAGTTGGAGACTTTTATCTCCCTCACCAACTTCAAACATCAGCTATCCGAGAAGCTAACCGATCGCTGCAGCTGTACATAGTCTATTGGTAAATAGCCCACCCATTTTCACCTACCTCATTCCCATACTGTTTTTATACTGTTTTTTATTTATTTATTTATTTACTTTTCTGCTCTTTTGCACACCAATATCTCTACCTGTACATGACCATCTGATCATTTATCACCCCAGTGTTAATCTGCAAAATTGTATTATTCGCCTACCTCCTCATGCCTTTTGCACACATTGTATATAGACTGCCCATTTTTTTTCTACTGTGTTTTTGACTTGTTAATTGTTTACTCCATGTGTAACTCTGTGTTGTCTGTTCACACTGCTATGCTTTATCTTGGCCAGGTCGCAGTTGCAAATGAGAACTTGTTCTCAACTAGCCTACCTGGTTAAATAAAGGTGAAATAAAATAAATAAAAAATAAAACTCAGATAGTACCTTTCTTACATATAGTCCACAGGTACAAAGGTGTGCTTTTATAACAGGTACATTTAGCCTTTATAAGGAACCACTACATTGACAAAGCCATTTGTTCCTTGTAAGTGGCTAAAATGTATCCCTACCATAGACCACTTAAACTGGTACAACACTCACGGGTGGCCAAAAATAACTGAAATATCTGAAAGCTACACCCCCACTAAGCCATGCCTCCAATATAATTTCCCAGTGTGCCATGCCTTTTCAAGTGCATTGTAGTGTTACCTCCCCATGACTATACTTGTTAGTGACAGCGACACGGCTCTTGAATTATTATTTTTTCAATCCTGTGTCCTTCACCAAATTAGTTCCTAGGCAAATGTTATCATTAAAACTAAACTCTTTATAGGGCCTTATTTTGAGGCCTACTTTTACCATGATACATCAGTCCTGCAAGCAGGGTTGCAAAATTCCGGTAACTTTTCCCAAATTCCCAGATTTTCCAGAAATCCTGGTTGAAGGATACTGGATTTCTTGCTTATTTCTTCACATTTCCAGGAATCTTACAACTGGGATTTCTGGAAAACCTGGGAATATTGGGAAAGTTACCAGGATTTTGCGACCCTACCTACAAGTCACATTATACTGGCATGCAAAGTGATGTGCAATTCCTATTGGAATCCAGCCAGAGTTAGGCTTTCCATCAGCTGGAATTTTTTTTCACCTGCAACCTGCATTCAGAATGACTGCCATGGGTTAGGGACATTGTGAGGAGACTTCCTAAGGTATTTAAACTGGAACAACCATTTCAGTAAAGGGTACAAAAATTCAAAATAAATGAATGGATTAAATTAGATTTTTTTGTTGTTATTTATCTCTGTGTAGCATAAGATTGATTAATCAATGTAAATGCAAAAACCCTGATATTTAAAACAATTCTAAAAAAATCTACCTGCAGTGGAGCATGAAAATATCATAATGATAATCTCGGACCTGCCTGGTGTGTTCCTTGTTCTTCATGATGCTCTCTGCGCTTTTAACGGACCTCTGAGACTATCACAGTGCAGGTGCATTTATAAGGAGACTTGATTACACACAGGTGGATTGTATTTATCATCATTAGTCATTTAGGTCAACATTGGATCATTCAGAGATCCTCACTGAACTTCTGGAGAGAGTTTGCTGCACTGAAAGTAAAGGGGCTGAATAATTTTGCACGCCCAATTTTTCAGTTTTTGATTTGTTAAAAAAGTTTGAAATATCCAATAAATGTCGTTCCACTTCATGATTGTGTCCCACTTGTTGTTGATTCTTCACAAAAAAATACAGTTTTATATCTTTATGTTTGAAGCCTGAAATGTGGCAAAAGGCCGCAAAGTTCAAGGGGGCCGAATACTTTCGCAAGGCACTGTATATACCAGGCGGTGTCAGAGGAAGGCCAAAAATTGTCAAAGACTCGAGCCACCCTTGTCATAGACTGTTCTCTCTGATACCGCACGGAAAGAGGTACTGGAGCACCAAGTCTAGGTCCAAGAGGCTGCTAAACAGCTTCTACCCCCAAGCCTTAAGACTCCTGAACATCTAATCATATGGCAACCCAGACTATATGTGCATTGCCCCCCCCCCCCTCTTTTACACCGCTGCTACTTTCTGTTATCATCTATGCATAGTCACTTTAATAACTCTACCTACATGTACATATTACCTCAACTAACCCCGCACATTAACTCTTTACTGGTACCCCCCCTATATATAGACTCGCTATTGTTATTTTACTGCTGCTCTTTAATTACTTCTTACTTTTATTTGTTATTCTTATCCATATTTTTTTAACATCATTGTTGGTTAGGGGCTCATAAGTAAGCATTTCACTGTAATGCTAATAAAAATGTGATTTGATTTGATTTCTAAATATACAGTACCAGAGCCATATTAACAGTATACAGAGTTCTGCTAACTCGGTTTAAGATATAGGATCCGAACGAGCAGCATGTTGGCACCCACAGGTTCCAAGACAATTACATTCTACAGAGAATGCAGATTAGAATGCTACTTTAATGGAACGCTTGGTGCCAACATGTAGCTGATTGGCAAACTGTATGGCTCTGTTAGGTTCTAATTTTGAGTAAATAACTCACGAACACAAGAGAAGCTTAACCAACACAGCTGTAATTCATACAAAAAAATATTTCACACGAGCACTGGTATTTAATCCTTTATCTTAAGCTGAGTTTCCTCCTTCACAACAGAACAGCCAATGCATCTCTGTTGCTAGACAGAACCTTAGTGATATCGGTTCTTCCTCACATCATCTAACCTGATCTCTACCCCAAAGTGATCACTCCTCCCCAACTCAAGGCTGTCATGGTTATTGATACCAGACCGTGTCTCTTCTCCTTCCAGAGGATACCTGATGGCTAACAATGACATATCCTGACACAATGTAACTTTCCCTCAGTGACATTGTTAGTTTCTAAGATTTCCACCCGTCTCTCCTCATCAAATGCCTGCCACATGTAATCGCTTCCCTGAACTCAACACATTCCAAGCTTAGTTGCACAGACTACATACCTTCCTCCTGTAACCCTTAACTTCTGGTGTAGACCCTCTCTACCTCAGCACTCCATCAGCGACATGAATAAGTATATTTTCATATTCCCAGAACCCAACATCTCTAATCAGCACCATGGACAGCGTCAATGTTCTTCCTGACGGAAAACAGATAACCAAAGGGAAGCAGTAATAGAAAACAATTTGAGGCGTATTCTCAGTGTTTCTGTGTGAAAATGTAATCACTAGAAGGACTCATTCCCTGAGGCCCTCCAGTTTTCAAATAGAAATTTGCATCCTGTAGCTCTAACTCCAAAAAGTTCTGGGACACTGTAAAGTCCATATAGAACAAGAGCACCTCCTCCTAGCTGGCGAACACGGTCACCACCGATAAATCCATGATAATTGAACATTTCAATAAGCATTTCTCTACAGCTGGCCATGCTTTTCCTCCTGGCTACCCCAACCCCAGCCAACGGCTCCACACCCCTCGCAGCTACTTGCCCGAGCCTCCCCAGCTTCTCCTTCACCCAAATCCAGATCGCAGATGTTCTGAAAGAGCTGCAAAACCTGGACCCGTACAAATCAGCTGGGCTAGACAATCTGGACCCTCTCTTTCTAAAATGATCCGCCACCATTGTTGCAACCCCTATTACCAGTCTGTTCAACCTCTCTTTCGTTTTGTCCGAGATCCCTAAAGATTGGAAAGCTGCCGCAGTCAAATTCAAAGGGGGTGACACTCTAGACCCAAACCTAGACCCAAACTGTTACAGACCTATATCCACCCTGCCCTGCCTATCTAAAGTCTTTGAAAGACAAGTTAATTAATAAACAGATTACTGACCATTTCGAATCCCATTGTACCTTCTCCACTGTGCAATCCTGTTTCCGAGCTGGTCACAGGTGCACCTCAGCCATGCTCAAGGTACTAAACGATATCATAACCGCCATTGATAAAAGACAGTACTGTGCAGCCGTCTTCATTGACCTGACCAAGGCTTTCGACTCTGCCAATCACCGTATTCTTATCGGCAGACTCAATAGCCTTGGTTTCTCAAATGACTGCCTCGCCTGGTTCACCAACTACTTCGCAGACAGAGTTCAGTGTGTAAAATCGGGGGGCCTGTTGTCCGGACCTCTGGCCGTCTCTATGGGGGTACAACAGGGTTCAATTCTCGGTCCGACTCTCTTATCTGTATATATCAATGATGTCGCTCTTGCTGTGGGTGATTCCCTGATCCACCTCTACGCAGACGACACCATTCTGTATACATTTGGCCCTTCTTTGGACACTGTGTTAACTAACCTCCAAACGAGCTTCAATGCCATACAACACTCTCCAACTGCTCTTAAACGCTAGCAAAACCAAATGTATGCTTTTCAACCGATCGCTGCCTGCACCCGCCCGCCCGACTAGCATCACTACTCTGGATGATTCTGACCTAGAATATGTGGACAACTACAAATACCTAGGTGGCTGGCTAGACTGCAAGCACTCCTTCCAGACTCATATCAAACATCTCCAATCCAAAATCATATCTAGAATCGGCTTTCTATTTTGCAACAAAGCCTCCTTCACTCACACCGCCAAACTTACCCTAGTAAAACTATCCTATCCGACTATCCTACCGATCCTCGACTTCTGCGATGTCATCTACAAAATAGCTTCAAATACTCTACTCAGCAAATTGGATGCAGTCTATGACAGTGCCATCCGTTTTGTTACCAAAGCGCCTTATACCACCCACCACTGCGACCTGTATGCTCTAGTTGTCTGGCCCTCGCTACATATTCATCACCAGACCCACTGGCTCCAGGTCATCTATAAGTCTATGCTAGGTAAAGCTCCGCCTTATCTCAGCTCACTGGTCACGATAACAACACCCACCCGTAGCACGCGCTCCAGCAGGTATATCTCACTGGTCATCCCCAAAAACAACACCGTCCTTTGGCCGCCTTTCCTTCCAGTTCTCTGCTGCCAGTGACTGGAACGAATTGCAAAAATTGCTGAAGCTGGAGACTTACATTTGCCTCACTAACTTTAAACATCAGCTATCTGAGCAGCTAACCGATCGCTGCAGCTGTACAAGGTCCATCTGTAAATAGCCCACCCAATCTGCCTACCTCATCCCCATATTGTTTTTATTTACTTTGCTGCTCTTTGCACACCAGTATCACTACTTACACACCATCATCTGCTCATCATCATCGGCTCATCTATCACTCCAGTGTTAATCTGCTAAATTGTAATTACTTTGCTACTCTGGCCTATTTATTGCCATACCTCCTCATGCCATTTGCACACGTTGTATATAGACTTTCTTTTTTTTCTATTGTGCTATTGACTGTACGCTTGTTTATTCCATGTGTAACTCTGTGTTGTTGCTTCTGTCGACTGCTTTGCTTTAAATTGGCCAGGTCGCAGTTGTAAATGAGAACTTGTTCTCAACTAGCTTACCTGGTTAAATAAAGTTGAAATAAAAAATAAAAAGTCTTACAAACAACGTTGTTGTTTTGGTGTGTAAAACAATACACACTCACGTAATCAATTGGACGAGTGAATAACAACAACAAAAGCAAACCTGCTACTACCACAGCACAAAGAGTTATGTCGCCATGGCAAATCCCATTAGTAGAGAGTACAGCGTAAGTTAAGGGCACACCATTCAAGCCTAAACAGTGGAGAGGGACTCTCAACACTTCCTCTCCAAACTCCACTCTATGGCCTTGTTCAAACACTCAATGCAGGCATCCTTCTTTCATTCCATCATTCCTGTACAAACACTTAATACAAGCATTTTCCTTCATTCCATCTATGCCTCCTTGTTTGACATTATGAATAAGAGCAAAAATGTGGAGAGATCTTGAACTCAGTTACCCAACTACATGCAGATCAGTGATTATCAAAAGGAAGGATGCATTTCGGAAGTATTCAAATATGGCATCTGAGGGATAGATCTGCCAGTCATTAAGGATCTGCCAACTGCTCCATCCGTTCACCTGACTGCTGTTTACTTGTCTGCCTGTCTGTGCCTATTTAACACCAACCCATCTCAGCACTCCTCTTCCATGCATGCCAAGTATCCTCCTCTAACCATCATGCATCGCTCTGTTTGTTTGTCGCATCATGTCTTCAGAAATCCAATTATCCAAAGGTAAGGGGCACACACAGGGCCCAGTGCATCCACCATCCACACCACTGTAAAATGCCAGCTTGTGCCCTATGCCTGGCCTGCCAATACTTTCATAAGAGAAAAGTTAGAATGATCCCATTATCCCCATTAGACCTTTTGTGGCATCGGTGTGAGATGAGGGATAGATAGACGGACCAGACAGACCAAGGCCCCTCCAAGAGAACACAGTAGAGGGGGAAAATGAATAGAGCAGAGGTATATTAGGCTACCTAGTGGTTAACGCATTGGACTTCTAACCGAAAGGTTAGAAGATCGAATCCCCGAGCTGACAAGGTACAAATCTGTTGTTCTGCCCCTGAACAAGGCAGTTAACCCACTGTTCCTAGGCCGTCATTTAAAATAAGAATTTGTTCTTAACTGACTTGCGTAGTTAAAGGTAAAATAAAAAAATAAAGAAATATTGTAGATGAACGAATAACTAGTAATGGCCAAAGGACAAACCAACCAATCAAGTACCATCCGAAGCTAACAAAGAGACAGAAAATGAATGGTGACACAATTAAAGGCTAACCTACGAGGAACGCTAGCATAACTGAATTATAATAATAATAACAATTAGCCAGATATATAATCATAGTGAGCACCCCCTCCAGTGTGCCATATAACCACCCCACCTGCTCCTCCTCGGCTTCTTCATTTATTAACTGTGTTTGCCTCTTCTAAAATGTTGCTTATCAAAATGAGCAGACGCCTTCTGGGAGTCGCGGGTCAAACGGGGAGACAGCGATGGCACTGATGGTGATTAGGATGCAAAGTGTGTTTTAAAGTTTAAACCCTCCTGCCAACAACAACACACAGGTCAAGAACAGCAAAGTAAACCTCCTGGCCCTCGACAAACGACTAGGAACAAACACAGGCAGGGCTGGGTCCAGACTGTTTAACAGCTTATTGGTTGTCAGCCAACAACTAAAGTTCTTAGATGGAACTCAGGGACTGACAGCACTTAGACGAAAGTCTGCTTTGATATTAATCTATAAAGAAGTCCAAATGGATGTGGGACCAAAAGGTCCTGGGTACAGAACAGTGAGGTATACCTGTCAAATATTTAATGCTTGGCAGAGCATTCTATGATTTTCCACCTAGACAACTTGTCTGGACAACCTGTCGCACAATTATTATTTTTTTAACCTTTATTTAACTAGGCAAGTCAGTTAAGAACAAATTCTTATTTTCAATGACGGCCTAGGAACAGTGGGTTAACTGCCTGTTCAGGGGCAGAACGACAGATTTGTACCTTGTCAGCTCGGAGGTTTGAACTTGCAACCTTCCGGTTACTAGTCCAACGCTCTAACCACTAGGCTACCCCTCACTACCCAATTCACTACCACTCACTACCAAACTTACTACCCACAATTCACTAACCATCACTACCCAAAATCACTGCCTAAAATTCACTACCCACTTTCATTACAATCATCAGCAATAGCACGATCCTGGCTCTTAGCCTACTTCCTCCGTGACAATAGCAACTTGTCCTCTTTTGCATGGCCATTTAGTGACTACCCTGAACCCATGGGTCACGTAGGGATGTTAGCCTACTTTCTCCCAAGGGTAACTACACATTAGTAGTGGATGACGTGAGTTGACCACTGTACAATGTAAAAGCACTTTACATCTAGAGTAAAGCACTTTAGACCTACAGTGGAAGTGTGGTAAAAAAAATAATAATCCAACCATTATCATTTTCATTATTGTCATGGGAAATTGCATGATGCTGCTGTGAGCCTATCTCATCTTGCTTCTATACAATGCTGCCCCACCTCCCTACTGTACCTTCTCTCTGACAATACGTGTACTTAGTATAGCCATGTAGCTTTCTAGCATAGTTATCTATGGTGACTATCCTAAACCATGTATTATGTAGCCACGATGCTGTGAGTGTGTACTACAGATTAGTAGTGGATCAGATGAGTTTCCATCTTACAAAGTTCCAGGAGAATGGTGCTATGTGTATACTATAGTTATCATCCTTTCTCCTATCATCAGGACAATAAATAGTTGATGAGGCTAGTTTGAGTTCCCCCCCTTTCAAGTTCTTTGAGAACTATTGTGAAAAGTGACGAATAGATGCAATCCATTATGATAATTATTATAGGCCATGAAGCATTTCGGGGGGCTGTGTGGAGTGTTGTCCTACCTCTTCCCACTGGTGGATGTAGCGGATGAGCCGGGACAACCTCAGGAGCCTCAGTAGGCTAAGGATCTTAGTGAATCGTACGATCCTCAGGGCCCTGGCCGTCTTATACATCTCAGAGTCGATCCCCTTCTCCACGATCAGGAAGATATAATCCACGGGGATTGAGGAGACAAAGTCCACGATGAACCAGGTCTTCAGGTACGTCTTCTTGATGGTTTTGGGGTCCAGGATGATGTCGGAGTTGTCCTCGATGATGATGCCTGTGCGAAAGTTGAGGACCAGGTCCATGAGGAAGAAGGTGTCTGAGATGACGTTAAAGATGATCCAAGGGGTGGTTGTCCCGTCGTTGAAGAAGGTGATGCCCACCGGGATGATGATCAGGTTACCCACCATGAAGAGAAGCATTGTGAAATCCCAGTAGAACCTGGAGAAAGAGAAAGGGAGAGAGAGAGAGAGAGAAGGGAGATTTTGTGTGTGTGCGTGTGTGTGAGGGAGTGAGTGATTTGTGTGTGGATGAGGGAAAGGTAAAAGTGAGAGGGAGAGGTGGAGGTGGAGGAAAATGATAGAATAGAGGACAAAAGCAGAGTGATAGAGGCAAGGGAGGGAAACGGACAGGCACTGGGGACTTTCTAACAAAAACTGGTGAGTGCGTAAGCAAACTACAAAGACCTACAATATGTTAGGCTGAAGGGTTATGTTAAGCTGATTAATATCGATTTGCATTTTGCATTTTAGTCATTTAGCAGACACTTTTATCCAAAGCGACTAACAGTTAGTGCATTCGTCTTAAGATTAGACAACTACATATCACAGTCATAGTAAGTACATTCTTCCTAAATAAAGTAGTTACCAGCAAAGTCAGTGTCAGTAGGAAAAGACAAACGCAATTTTGTTTTATTTATGTTTTTATAGGGTGGGGGTAAGACTGAGCTGTCTTATTTCAGATACTCTTTGAAGAGGTAGGGTTTCAGTTGTTTTTGGAAGATGAGCAGGGACTCTGCTGTCCTAGCTTCAGGGGGAAGCTCGTTCCACCACTGGGGTGTCAGGACAGAGAAGAGCTTTGACTGGGCTGAGCGGGAGCTGACCCTCAGTGGGGGTGAGACGGCCAAGAGACCAGAGGTGGCAGAATGGTGTGCTCAGGTTGGGGTATAAGATTTAAGCATAACCTGAAGGAATATGAAAATTAATGATTGATGAATGAGAATGAGCATTATTGTTGTAAATTCTTGTTTTGGTACACCTCCAGTGTAGAAAATACATTATACAGTGGGGCAAAAAAGTATTTAGTCAGCCACCAATTGTGCAAGTTCCTCCACTTAAAAAGATGAGAGAGGCCTGTAATTTTCATCATAGGTACACTTCAACTATGACAGACAAAATGAGAAGAAAAAAAACAGAAAATCACATTGTAGGATTTTTTATGAATTTATTTGCAAATTATGGTGGAAAATAAGTATTTGGTCACCTACAAACAAGCAAGATTTCTGGCTCTCACAGACCTGTAACTTCTTCTTTAAGAGGCTCCTCTGTACCCCACTCGTTACCTGTATTAATGGCACCTGTTTGAACTTGTAATCAGTATAAAATACACCTGTCCACAACCTCAAACAGTCACACTCCAAACTCCACTTTGGCCAAGATCAAAGAACTGTCAAAGGACACCAGGAACAAAATTGTAGACCTGCACCAGGCTGGGAAGACTGAATCTGCAATAGGTAAGCAGCTTGGTTTGAAGAAATCAACTGTGGGAGCAATTATTAGGAAATGGAAGACATACAAGACCACTGATAATCTCCCTCGATCTGGGGCTCCACGCAAGATCTCACCCCGTGGGGTCAAAATGATCACAAGAACGGTGAGCAAAAATCCCAGAACCACACGGGGGGACCTAGTGAATGACCTGCAGAGAGCTGGGACCAAAGTAACAAAGCCTACCATCAATAACACACTACGCCGCCAGGGACTCAAATCCTGCAGTGCCAGAAGTGTCCCCCTGCTTAAGCCAGTACAGGTCCAGGCCCGTCTGAAGTTTGCTAGAGAGCATTTGGATGATCCAGAAGAAGATTGGGAGAAATAATCATGGCCTCTAAACCTTCAAGCTGCATACTGGACCCTATTCCAACTAAACTACTGAAAGAGCTGCTTCCTGTGCTTGGCCCTCCTATGTTGAACATAATAAACGGCTCTCTATCCACCAGATGTGTACCAAACTCACTAAAAGTGGCAGTAATAAAGCCTCTCTTGAAAAAGCCAAACCTTGACCCAGAAAATATAAAAAACTATCGGCCTATATCGAATCTTCCATTCCTCTCAAAATTTTTAGAGAAGGCTGTTGCGCAGCAACTCACTGCCTTCCTGAAGACAAACAATGTATACGAAATGCTTCAGTCTGGTTTTAGACCCCATCATAGCACTGAGACGGCACTTGTGAAGGTGGTAAATGACATTTTATTGGCATCGGACCGAGGCTCTGCATCTGTCCTTGTGCTCCTAGACCTTAGTGCTGTTTTTGATACCATCGATCACCACATTCTTTTGGAGAGATTGGAAACCCAAATTGGTCTACACGGACATGTTCTGGCCTGGTTTAGATCTTATCTGTCGGAAAGATATCAGTTTGTCTCTGTGAATGGTTTGTCCTCTGACAAATCAACTGTAAATTTCGGTGTTCCTCAAGGTTCCGTTTTAGGACCACTATTGTTTTCACTATATATTTTACCTTTTGGGGATGTTATTCGAAAACATAATGTTAACTTTCACTGCTATGCGGATGACACACAGCTGTACATTTGAATGAAACATGGTGAAGCCCCAAAATTTCCCTTGCTAGAAGCATGTGTTTCAGACATAAGGAAGTGGATAGCTGCAAACGTTCTACTTTTAAACTCGGACAAAACAGAGATGCTCGTTCTAGGTCCCAAGAAACAAAGAGATCTTCTGTTGAATCTGACAATTAATCTTAATGGTTGTACAGTCGTCTCAAATAAAACTGTGAAGGACCTCGGCGTTACTCTGGACCCTGATCTCTCTTTTGAAGAACATATCAAGACCATTTCAAGGACAGCTTTTTTCCATCTACGTAACATTGCAAAAATCTGAAACTTTCTGTCCAAAAATTATGCAGAAAAATGTATCCATGTTTTTGTCACTTCTAGGTTAGACTACTGCAATGCTCTACTTTCCGGCTACCCGGATAAAGCACTAAATAAACTTCAGTTGGTGCTAAATACGGCTGCTAGAATCCTGACTAGAACCAAAAAATGTGATCATATTACTCCAGTGCTAGCCTCTCTACACTGGCTTCCTGTCAAAGCAAGGGCTGATTTCAAGGTTTTACTGCTAACCTACAAAGCATTACATGGGCTTGCTCCTACCTATCTCTCTGATTTGGTCCTGCCATACATACCTACACGTACACTACGGTCACAAAGACGCAGGCCTCCTAATTGTCCCTAGAATTTCTAAGCAAACAGCTGGAGGCAGGGCTTTCTCCTATAGAGCTCAATTTTTATGGAACGGTCTGCCTACCCATGTCAGAGACGCAAACACGGTCTCAACCTTTAAGTCTTTACTGAAGACTCATCTCTTCAGTGAGTCATATGATTGAGTGTAGTCTGGCCCAGAAGTGGGAAGGTCAACGGAAAGGCTCTGGAGCAACGAACCGCCCTTGCTGTCTCTGCCTGGCCGGTTCCCCTCTTTCCACTGGGATTCTCTGCCTCTAACCCTATTACAGGGGCTGAGTCACTGGCTTACTGGGGCTCTCTCATGCCGTCCCTGGAAGGGGTGCGTCACCTGAGTGGGTTGATTCACTGATGTGGTCATCCTGTCTGGGTTGGCGCCCCCCCCTTGGGTTGTGCCATGGCGGAGATCTTTGTGGGCTATACTCAGCCTTGTCTCAGGATGGTAAGTTGGTGGTTGAAGATATCCCTCTAGTGGTGTGGGGGCTGTGCTTTGGCAAAGTGGGTGGGGTTATATCCTTCCTGTTTGGCCCTGTCCGGGGGTGTCCTCGGATGGGGCCACAGTGTCTCCTGACCCCTCCTGTCTCAGCCTCCAGTATTTATGCTGCAGTAGTTTATGTGTCGGGGGCTAGGGTCAGTTTGTTATATCTGGAGTACTTCTCCTGTCCTATTCGGTGTCCTGTGTGAATCTAAGTGTGCGTTCTCTAATTCTCTCCTTCTCTCTTTCTTTCTCTCTCTCGGAGGACCTGAGCCCTAGGACCATGCCCCAGGACTACCTGACATGATGACTCCTTGCTGTCCCCAGTCCACCTGGCCGTGCTGCTGCTCCAGTTTCAACTGTTCTGCCTTATTATTATTCGACCATGCAGGTCATTTATGAACATTTGAACATCTTGGCCATGTTCTGTTATAATCTCCACCCGGCACAGCCCGAAGAGGACTGGCCACCCCACATATGCTCTCTCTAATTCTCTCTTTCTTTCTCTCTCTCGGAGGACCTGAGCCCTAGGACCATGCCCCAGGACTACCTGACATGATGACTCCTTGCTGTCCCCAGTCCACCTGGCCGTGCTGCTGCTCCAGTTTCAACTGTTCTGCCTTATTATTATTCGACCATGCAGGTCATTTATGAACATTTGAACATCTTGGCCATGTTCTGTTATAATCTCCACCCGGCACAGCCCGAAGAGGACTGGCCACCCCACATATGCTCTCTCTAATTCTCTCTTTCTTTCTCTCTCTCGGAGGACCTGAGCCCTAGGACCATGCCCCAGGACTACCTGACATGATGACTCCTTGCTGTCCCCAGTCCACCTGGCCGTGATGCTGCTCCAGTTTCAACTGTTCTGCCTTATTATTATTCGACCATGCTGGTCATTTATGAACATTTGAACATCTTGGCCATGTTCTGTTATAATCTCCACCCGGCACAGCCAGAAGAGGACTGGCCACCCCACATAGTTCCTCTCTAGGTTTCTTCCTAGGTTTTGGCCTTTCTAGGGAGTTTTTCCTAGCCACCGTGCTTCTACACCTGCATTGCTTGCTGTTTGGGGTTTTAGGCTGGGTTTCTGTACAGCACTTTGAGATATCAGCTGATGTACGAAGGGCTATATAAATACATTTGATTTGATTTGATTCATATGGTCAGATGAAACCAAAATATAACTTTTTGGAGGACAAAGAATGCTGAGTTGCATGGGTGGAAACATCATGCTTTGGGGCTGTTCTTCTGCAAAGGGACCAGGACGACTGATCCGTGTAAAGGAAAGAATGAATGGGGCCATGTATGTATCGTGAGATTTTGAGTGAAAACCTCGTTCCATCAGTAAGGGCATTGAAGATGAAATGTGGCTGGGTCATTCAGCATGACAATGATCCCAAACACACCGCACGGGCAACGAAGGAGTGGCTTCGTAAGAAGCATTTCAAGGTCCTGGAGTGGCCTAGCCAGTCTCCAGATCTCAACCCCATAGAAAATCTTTGGAAGGAGTTGAAAGTCTGTGTTGCCCAGAAACAGCCCCAAAACATCACTGCTCTAGAGGAGATCTGCATGGAGGAATGGGCCAAAATACCAGCAACAGTGTGTGAAAACCTTGTGAAGACTTACAGAAAACGTTTGACCTCTGTCATTGCCAACAAAGGGTATATAACAAAGTATTGAGATAAACTTTTGTTATTGACCAAATACTTATTTTCCACCATAATTTGCAAATAAATTAATTAAAAATCCTACAATGTGATTTTCTGGATTTTTTTTCTCATTTTGTCTGTCATAGTTGAAGTGTACCTAATGATGAAAATTACAGGCCTCTCTCATCTTTTTAAGTGGGAGAACTTGCACAATTGGTGGCTGACTAAATACTTTTTTGCCCCACTGTATATACAGAAGTAAACTCAGCCAAAAAAGAAATGACCCTTTTTCAGGACCCTGTCTTTCAAGGATCATTTGTAAAAATCCAAATAACTTCACAGATCTTCATTGTAAAGGGTTTAAAGACTGTTTCCCATGCTTGTTCAATGAACCATGAACAATTAATGAACATGCACCTGTGGAACAGTCATTAAGACACTAACAGCTTACTTAGGACACTTACTTACAGCTTAAAATTAGGACACTTAAGAGGCCTTCCTACTGACTCTGAAAAACACCAAAAGAAAGTTGCCCAGGGTCCCTGCTCATTTACGTGAACGTGCCTTAGGCATGCTGCAAGGAGGCATGAGGACTGCAGATGTGATCAAGGCAATAAATTGCAATGTCCGTACTGTGAAACGCCTAAGAGAGCGCTGTAGGGAGACAGGATGGACAGCTGATCGTCCTCGCAGAGGCAGACCACGTGTAACAACACCTGCACAGGATCGGTACATCCGAACATCACACATGCGCGACATGTACAGGATGGCAGCAACAACTGCCCGAGGAACACCAGGAACGCACAATCCCTCCATCAGTGCTCAGACTGTCCGCAATAGGCTGAGAGAGGCTGGACTGAGGGCTTGTAGGCCTGTTGTAAGGCAGGTCCTCACCAGACAAAAGTGCTCTTCACTGACGAGTCGTGGTTTTGTCTCACCAGGGGTGATGGTCGGATTCGCGTTTATCATCAAAGGAATGAGCGTTACACAGAGGCCTGTACTCTGGAGCGAGATCGATTTGGAGGTGGAGGGTCTGGAGAGGTATGTCACAGCATCATCGGACTGAGCTTGTTGTAAATTGCAGGAAATCTCAACGCTGTGCGTTACAGGGAAGACATCCTCCTACCTCATGTGGTACCCTTCCTGCAGGCTCATCCTGACATGACCCTCCAGCATGACAATGCCACCAGCCATACTGCTCGTTCAGTGAGAGGATGTTTCTTTTTTTTTTTTTTTTTGTTTATGTGGATACCACTTCAAATGAGTGTATTCGGCTATTTTGGCCACACCCGCTGCTGACAGGTGTATAAAATCGAGCACAGAGCCATGCAATCTCCACAGACAAAAATTGGCAGTAGAATGGCCTTACTGAAGAGCTCAGTGACTTTGAACTTGGCACCGTCATAGGATGCCACCTTTCCAACAAGTCAGTTTGTCAAATTTCTGCTCTGCTAGAGCTGCTCAACTGTAAGTGCTGTTATTGTGACGTGGAAATGTCTAGGAGCAACAACGGCTCATCCACGAAGTGGTAGGCCACACAAGCTTACAGAACAGGATCGCCAAGTGCTGAAGCGCATAAAGATTGTCTGTCCTCAGTTGCAACACTCACTACTGAGTTCCATACTGCCTCTGGAAGCAACGTTAGCACAATAACTGTGTACCGGGAACTTCATGAAATGGTTTTACAAATGGTTGAGCAGCCGCACACAAGCCTAAGATCCCCATGTGCAATGCCAAGCATCGGGTGGAGTGATGTAAAGCTCGCTGCCAATGGACTCTGGAGCAGTGGAAACACGTTCTCTGGAGTGATGAATCACACTTCATCATCTGGCAGTCCGACGGACGAATCTGGGTTTGGCGGATGCCAGGAGAACGCTACCTGCCCAAGTGCATAGTGCCAACTGTAAAGTTTGGTGGAGGAGGAATAATAGTCTGGGGCTGTTTTTCATGGTTCTGGATAAATCCCTGAGTTACAGTGAAGGGAAATATTAACACTATAGCATACAATAACATTCTAGATGATTCTGTACTTCCAACTTTTTGGCAACAGTTTGGGGAAGGCCATTTCCTGTTTCAGCATGACAATGCCCTCGTGCACTAAGCAAGGTCCATACAGAAATTATTTGTCAAGATCAGTGTGGAAGAAATTGACTGGCCTGCACAGAGACCTGACCTCAACCTCATCAAACACCTTTGGGATGAATTGGAATGCCGACTGTGAGCCAGGCCTAATCAGCCAACATCAATGCCCGACCTCCCTAATGCTCTTATGGCTAAATGGAAGTAAGTCCTCACAGAAATGTTCCAACATATAGTGGAAAGCTTTCCTAGAAGAGTGGAGGCTGTTATAGCAGGAAAGAGGGTACCAACTCTATATTATTGCCCAAGACATTGCAATGAGATGTTCAATGAGCAGGTGTCCACATACTTTTGGTCATGTAGTGTATATATTTGCGTTTTATTATTGTAGTAAACATAGGCCTATGTTGTTTTTCTTATCAACAACAACAGTAGCAGCATATGCCTTAATTGCAGGTTTATGAATAGTTCTATAAACTGCATGGGAAAAGAAAATAGCTTAAGTGAAATGGTACTAGTATTTTGGTCAAACTAATTCAGTAAAATCCAATGAGCCGAGGCTTAAAGAGCGGGTTAAACGGTTGGGTGCTGCTGATGATGACAGTCAGAAGTACAGGGCTAGTAGGCTTGTTTTCATTGATAAGAGTATTCATGGCCGGGCAGTCATAGGGGGCTCGCTGCAGGTGCAACGCTGAGTCATTACACTGCGACTGACGCACTAGGTCTTAACCGTGTACCTAGAGATAGTGAACACAGCTCTGCAGTTTACACCACAATAATATCATATTTGATTAACCCTGTAAGTGACGCTATTTGTGAGAACTATGGGCATGCCTACTCCTATGAGAGACTTGTAATTCTGGTGTTGTAATTCTGGTCTCTCTTCGAAACTATACAGTCAAAACATACATATTGGATACGTATCAATAAAGTATTGTATTGAATCAACATTATTTGTTCAGATACGTAAACATGAGCTGAGCAGAAACAGCGCGATGTGTGAATCGAAAGTAGCTAAAAGTAGCTGCCAGCTCCACTCTTGGTTAAACGGGAGCTGTCCACTCGCGAGTGGTGCTGAAACGAGGGAAGGAAGCGCCCAATGTGTCCATCACGAACTTCAGTGGCACAAAGATGCAATTCTATGACCCTGCATACAATGGGCCCATTTCGCGAAAGTAAAGCATTTCATAATCAAAATGACCCTCTCAAAGGCGAGAGGACCCACATATGTATGTCAAAAGGCGTGAGATGTCGATTCTCCTTATCGCTGATAAAACCGTGATAAAAGGGAAAGCATTATTCAAATGCTTGATCTGGGGAGTCATAGAGGCGGATATGTCTCGAGTGAGCATGCTTGAGGTTTTAGCACACTTTGCTCAAGGTGACATTCCATTACTGAGTCCATCACACACCCCGGCAGTCCTGTCAGTCAAGGATCTAGAGCACAGCCGGCCACGACGCTAACATCTGCTCGAAACAAGCCATATTTTAATTTAGCCCCACGGTAAATAGCCTAGTAATTGGCGTGATTTAATAATGTTGGGTTAAGATTAGCATATTGTTCTGAATGAGATCGATGCGAGGCTTGGTTGGTTATCCCAGACATTCAACAGAGGGCTGTTGTTTACAACCTTGAAAGGACACGATATCATCGCTATTCATAAAGCCTATACCTTGCCAAAAAGCTTTGCGCTCAGGTTGTCTTTGAAATATACTAAAAAGCACGACTAAAAAAACTGTCTTTGTTAATTTCCTATTGTTGAATGAAAATCACTACATAGATGGGTTCCATTCAATAAAATGTAATCGAAATGTATAGTCTAAAATACCAGCCAGAACAGGTGGGCCAAAATGGGTTATTATGTCTGGTTTATAACAACTAATGACAATAGACTGTGTTGCACAATGCACATTGATAATAGGCATTCTACTTCTGGGCCCCTGGATTCTCATTATAACTTGTTGATGGTGCTATGGGGCCAAACAAAGGCCCTCCATGACAATGCCAACATGCACACTCACAGATACCAACCGCAGCACTTAACCCTTACCTGAAATCACTGTAGGGGTGGATAATCCAATTGCCCGCTGATTTAACCCGCTCTTGCTCCCTCTCCACCGCCTTTTGACTCCCATACATACGTAAGGAGAATTTGTTAACTCCAGGTTGCAGCATGGCACTGAATTGTCGCTGCATGAAGGTGCTTCCGCCGGGCTCGGCATCCTCGGTCTGGATCTGGGGTCCCTCCTCGGGCTTCTGGAAGGTGACAGAATTCCTGGGCTGCTGGGTCGTCTGGGTCTGGGTCGAGCCATGCAGCGATGAGGAGGCTTTCCTGCTCGGCGCGTTGGAGAAGGACACCCTGGAGTCTTTTTTCTCGGGGACGCCGGTGGAAACCGGGGTGATGCCGGGGTTTGCGCCCACTTCCCCATGGCCCTGCGTGGTGGAGATTGTCATGGAGCCATCCATGCTGGCCCTGGCTGAGTTACAGGCACCACGCCTAAGGGTCCCTCCGTCTTCGGCCCTACCCGCCCCGGCAGTCTTGTTGGAGATGATCGAGCGCAGGCTCCCGGTCCCGGAGTCCCTCCTGCATTCTCCGTTTTTGTTGCATTTCATTCTTGAAATTGGAGCGGTGCTGTTGCAACCATCACCTGCTGCCGCATTTAAAACCTCGAGTGTGACGGCGGCTCTAGACGTCTCCGCCCCTGCCACTCTGTTGGTCTCGCCGCGCCCGGCATTATCTCCCAGACACGTTGTGGTATCAATCGCTTTGGATGCTACAGTGGGCTCAGTGGCAGCAGGCGCGTTCTCCGTTTGCAGTAGGCTGGGCTCGTTGTTTGTAGAGTTATTTCTGGTAGCCGTGGCCACGGCTCCCCCTCCTGGCGTAAAGTTCTTCATTCTGATGCTACCTCCTCCGCCTCCACCACCACCGCTACTGCTGTTCCCCCCGGCTCGGCGCAGCCGCGGATGCTGAAACTTGGACTCCTCCTCACCATCCTCCACCTCGTCCATGATTGCGTTGCTGGCCACGACGAGCTGCTTCACACTTGGGAAGCTCTGACTGGCAGCAGCAGCGGGGACAGAGTCAACACAATTGCCGCTGTTGCTGCTCCTACAATTGGACGCGGCAGCTTTGGGCGCGCTGATGTGACTACATCCGCTTCCGCCCGCAGCCTTCTTTTTCATGGTCGCCTTCTTGTCCATGGGCATGTCAAATTGTGCCTCCATTTATCTTTAGAGAAAACCAATCAGGAACAAAGGAGAGGGGAGAGAGAGAAAGGAGAGAGAGGGAGGGTGGACGTGACTTCTTTGCAAACTTTACAAGAGCAGGTATCTGTGGCTGTGCTCACTTTCAGAGATCATGTAAGCATCGCTTCAAGATAGTTTCCCTTTTATCACATATAATACAAATTTGATGGCAGTTGCTCTGTGATTAAGTCACATTCGACAAAAGATACTGTAAACCTTAGGCCTTATTTAATTAACCTGCAATGAAATTCTAATCAATCAAACTTCCCAAATATTCAACAAGCTTTCAGCTAAAATCATAATGTGGAGTCCTTTAGGGTCAATGACTCACAGCATTCAAAAGCTATATTAAAACGTCATAATGAACCAATGATATATTTTTTAAGGGTGTTTTCAATGACAATATGTCAAACAGGCGTGTAGCCCCCTCTAGTGTCCATACAGGTGGAATACATTGAAAGAGACCTCAAAGTGATACTAGTATTTTTCCTTTACCTCAACTCATCTGCACTGATGAGACGGTGAACTCCCACAGTAACAGCAACTTTCCAATAGGCATCCATAACTTTCAGGGAATGGAAATCAAGAGATAAGGGGAGGAGGCCGTCTGGGTCGAGCCGTGCATCTTTTATAAGCATGTCCTTGAATCTAAATATTTGGGTTTTCATTAAAGATTATCTTCAAAGATACAGCTTTCATCTTACACCAAGCTTTCCAAGAAGAGGGGTACAGTCACCCAGACCTTAGATTAGGATATCAGTGAACAGATACATAGCGTTCGCAGGCACCAAATGATTCTTTCTGGTAGGATTACATTCTATCTCCAGTTATAGCCTGATGTTACCACCATCAACAGAACCATATAACTTATTGTAACCACACTATTATTTCAGGACTACTTTACAAACAATGTTCAATCCATCTCAAATTGTATCCAAGCATTGAGCTGAGCTGAGCACGTATTGCATTTAATCAATCATACAGTGTTCAAACCAGACCAACAGTAGGATACTAAGGAACAGCTCTGAAAAAGGACCCCAACTCCTGATCTGATAGTAGACAAGGATGCCTTTGAGGGAGATCAATGGTTAGGGAAAAAGTGGCCAGTATTTCTTTATTGCCAAGTCTGCTATATCCAGAGCAATGTATTCAAAGTGTTGGGACCATACAAATAGAAGCAATAGAACAGGCATCCCCATTCAAGTCAATGATGGCATAATGGGTGGACTGGAGGCCATTGCAAGTGTACCCATAGGAGCAAAGCAGTAACTAAAATCAGGAACTAAAAGCAAGAAGTGTACCCATCAATATGTGCTGTGATTTTTGATTCAACTCAACTCATCCAGGCTGTATCATAACTGGCCGTGATTGGGAGTCCCATAGTCCCATTGGCAGGTTTAGGCTGTCACTCTCAAGTGCTCGCGCGGTGGCTACCTAGAGTTACGTTAGCTTTTAGCAGTTGTGTGTCGTGGACCTTTTGGTTATGGATCCCTTCAACAGTTTAGAGCCTGTGATATCTGTTCCTGTTGGTCTAAAGAGGAACTCTTCAAAAAAAAAAGAGAATGAACAGGAGAGACAAGATCTAGCGACGGAAAACAATAATGGGCTATACTGGCTGCAAACAATGAGCTGTGTCACTCAAGAATCAATCCATCCTTGACCAGCACATTAATTGTGACATACTTTCAATGTTCTTATTATTCCTAAAATCCTTCCCTAAAGTGTAGGCTATATAATCAAACTCAAAAAACTTCCCTTGATTTATCCATCAAAAAAACTGTAAAATCCCCATTATAAAAAAATTAAAGTTGCTTAAAAGTCCTTAAGGAAAACACACATGGTAAGAACTGCTCCCTCTGGATACAATAAATCAGCTAGGTGATATTTGCACAATATAGTTGATTATTTTTAACATTTATTTAAGTATAGCTACTTTATTACAAGTAACGTTTAAAACCCAATCAGGATACTATTGTTCTGTTGTTTGGGGTGGATATATGATGTTTTGCCCCAAAAACATGATTATTTGTCTCTCTAAAATAAAATAACCTTGCAATATATTTCAAACAAAATAATGTCTGTCTTTCCACTAGCCTATGTCATGGTAAGATGGGAAAATAATTGCCCTCTCTCTTTCACAAGATGTGTTTTTAATTCATGTCAATTTACCAGCATCCCCCCCCCAAAATTATATATCATGTTTTGGAACATAACTTCATATATAACCTGATATTTTACCTTCTACTTTGAGACCTTGCTCTTCTGTTACAGTATCAATGGGACCTGCATGAGAGGACACACACACACACAGTCTTCATAATCACTGCCGCTGATCGCACACACTCTGTGTCAATGACATTCAGAGGTTGTCTGCAATCACTGAACTTGTCTCATGCAGCGATACTAAACTAAGTTTCCCTGCGGTCATTTAGGTTATCGTGTTCCAAGTCTCCTTGCCGCAGGTCTCTTACCTTTTCACAGTGACGCTGTCTGTGAGATGCCGGGTCCAGTCTGAGCTGCAAGACAGTGTCTCTCGCTCTGCAGAGGCTGCCTGCCTCAATTCCACTTCCTGGTATAGTATGACGCTCTGGATTCATTTGCATAAAAGGCAGAGTTCCAAAAATAATAATTGATCTTGGAAGAGATCCAACGAGATCTGAGGAATCCCAGAGAGAGACAGAATGGAAGGCTGGTTGAGCAGATTCTGCTGTGGGGTGGTCTGGTGGGACTGACCTGGAAGCAGTGTCAACATTCATCATTGTTGTGTGAGAATTTGAAGTTGCAGCTATAACCACTGACACAAGGTCAGCTATTCTTTCAACCTTCTATGGTTTAGGTTCAAACTGGGGTTAGGGTAATCTGGTCTCAGGTCTGTGGTTAAGGTCAACATCAAGCTAAAACCCCAGCTACCTTTTAAATGACAATGACAATGACATAACTTTTCTCCTTAACCCTTCTGACACCCAGGTGGTGACACACATCTCTGCGTGCCTGGCAGACTTCTCAGCTTGGATGTCAGCCCACCACATCAAGCTCAACCTCAAACAAAACGGAGATGCTCTTCCTCCCGGGAAAGACTTGCCCGCTCCAAGACCTCTCCACCACGGGTGACAACTACACGGTGGCTCCTTCCCAGAGTGCAAAGAAACTTGGTGTGACCCTGGACAACACCCTGTCATTCTCTGCAAACACCAAAGCAGTGACTCGCTCCTGCAGGTTTATGCTCTACACAGGGGTCCCCAAACTTTTTCCTGTGAGGGCCACATAACTTTTCCCTTCTCTGATGGGGGGCCGGTGTCAGTTTGTAACAGAAAAAGTGTGACGATCGTAGGGGAGCTTAAAAAATTTATTGTTTTCCAGAAAGCCACACATAACCAAATAACCCTTTCCAGGTTCTTTACAGAAAAAAAGTCATGAAACAAATAATAACACTATTAAAGAAATAAATAATAACTAAATAACCCTCTCTGAGTTCTTCACAGAAAAAACAGGAAATAAATAATAACTAAATAACTCTCTCTGGGTTCTTCATAGAAAAAAAAGCCATGGAACATTAACTTTCTGTCGTGCCATGCACAATCTTAACAGATAAAAGTTCAGCTCAGTTGTCAGAGCAGAATCTCTCTGACACATATGAGCAGTCTCTTAAAGTTCTTGTGTTCCTTCCTTATAATCCTTTTGTAGGTTCCAGTAGGCTTGTAGACACCGCTGTTTGCAGCTCTCTCTCATCAACTTCCCTGTGAAAACCACAAAAGAAGCAGGTTGAGAAACTGAACTAAGTGATACAGCACCTACACAGCACAATACATTTCACTACGAGTATGGTTGTAAAGATGGATTTTATCCCAGTAGATTTTATTATGATTATATTTGTTTATGCTCAGAATGACTCATTCAAGTCAGAAAAGTGAGCTTACCTATGTATGTTCATCAGTGTGAACTGTGGGCCTGCATCTGGCTGGTGAGAAGTTGAATATCAGGTTCCATTCTAGTTTACAGCCAGTCTCAAGCACTGATGCAAATGTTCATCTGTCAATCTTGATCTCATCGGGGTTTTCAGCAGTTTCATGCGAGAAAAGGTTTTCTCGCAGATATACGTGCTGCCAAAAACTGTGGACATTTTCATTGCGTGTTTTTTGATGTTTGGATATGTGTCGTTTGGGAGGGCGGCATAGAAGTCAATGAGACTGTTGGGCTTGAATGCGTATTTCAGAACATCACAGTTCTGTAACTCAGCCAACTCAAACTGATATGAAGGCTGGGAATAAAAATGAGCAGTTGCGCTGTGTCTTGCACGTCCGTGCTCTCATCCAGTGCTAATGAAAAAAAGTCAAATTCTTTCGTCTTCTGCTGCAGCTGGGCATATACATTACTCCCGATTTTCTTCAACGCGTCTGGTGATTGTACTCGCCGACAGACTTACGGCATTAAATGCATCTTTCTTCTCGGGACACACCTCCTCCGCGACAGCATCCATACATTTCTTAACAAACTCTCCGTCAGTGAAAGGCTTACCGCTTCTTGCTATCAGTTTAGCAACCCGAAAGCTGTCCCGAACGGATGCCTGGTTCAGCTGAGCTTGGCGTACAAATGTATTCTGCTGAGATAGTAGTCCACTTTTTAGCTTTGAGAGTTTGTCTGCTCGTATTTGGCCTTGCAAGCTATCGTACTTGTCTTTGTGACGGGATTCATAGTGTCGGCGAAGATTGTATTCTTTGAATACCGCCACCGTCTCTTGACAGATGAGACAAACAGCCTTTTCTTTGCATTGAACAAAAAAAAATCGTTTGTCCACTGCAAGTTAAATACCCTGCATTCTGAATCAATTTTTCTCTTACCTAACCTTTTCGCCATTATTCCGTTCTCTCTTTGACAGGGCCGGGCCTAGGATTTTTTTTCTGGAGGCCAAATAGGAAAAAAATTCGATAGCGTCTCTGGTATTGTTCAGAGGGCCGGGCCAAATGTGCTGACGGGCCGTATCCGGCCCGCGGGCCGTAGTTTGGTGACCACTGCTCTACAACATCCGTAGATTATGACCTTTCCTCACACAGGAAGCGGCGCAGGCTCTAATCCATGCACTTGTCAGTTCCCGTATACACTACTGCAGTTCTCTGTTGGCTGGGCTCCCTACTTATGCCATCAAACCCCTGCGAGTTATCCAGAATGCTGCAGTCCGCCTGGATTTCAACCTTCCTAAGTTCTCCCATGTCACCCGCTCCTCTGCACACTCCACTAGCTTCCTGTCGAAGCTCACATCATCTTCAAGACCCTAGTGCTTACCTACAGAGCAGAAAGGGGAACCGCACCTCCTTATCTTCATGCTATACTCAAACCCTACATCCTAACCCAAGCACTCTGTTCTGCCACCTCTGGTCTCTAGGCCCTTCCACCCCTACTGGAGGGCAGCTCCCGCTCAGCCCAGTCAAAGCTCTTCTCGGTCCTGGCACCCCAATGGTGGAACATGCTTCCCTCTAGCCAGGACAGTGGAGTCCCTGATCATAAATTCTTTGTTGAGGGAAAGTGTACATGATACGATTGTGATGTGTTGTTTCACCTACCTATCTTAAGATGAATGCACGAATTGTAAGTCTGCTAAATGACTAAAACGTCAAATGTAAATGAAGACTGGTCATAACATATTCATAGAGTAACAATAAACATGTCAGTCATGTGCAGGAAAGGGTTTAGTGAGAGGAACACAAGAATAATGCTTTACACTTCTCTATCCTCCTCCACCTCCTGTTCTTCTCAGGAAGCCAATCAGATGACGGTGTGGATAACACCAGGCCAGGGTGGTCTCTTTCTCTCTATTTTTGTTCTTTTCCCCACCCCTTTCTTCTTTCTCTCATTTCCCACCTCCAAACACACACACACACACACACACACACACACACAGAGAGAGAGAAAGATAAGGCTGCTCTAAATGGGTCATAATGAGTTTAGCCTGATAGGGCTGCAGCAGTAGAGAGGAGAGCTACAGTTTACACAGATGAGTCTCACCAGCAGGACTGATAAGGACATGACTTGGGTGGGGGGGGTCTTCACACACTAAAACATACTTTAATCTTTATCGACACATTGCTTGGTCTGAAATAACATTGAAATGTTCCCATGATCCCTTCAGGGACAATAGGTGCAAGCCTAGGGGTAGCGGTTAGGGGAATATTTACGCTGGGCCACAAGAACACACAAAATACACTGTACTATGCACATAAAGAGTCAACAGTACAACGTCAGGTACCATCTTTGAAAAGGCGATAAAATACGCATAGTGAAAAGGAGGGTGCATTGGGCAGGGTGAGAAGTGTTAAATGGCCACATGTTTCCAGAGGCTGCGGCCTAGGACATCACTCTTCCTCCATTTCCTCCTTCAGGACAAGGCTCCTGAGGGAGCAGAGCTATGATTGGCTCCATGGTTGAGCTCATAATTAAGCCATGTTGATTGGGTTACTAATCAGCATGCTGTAACAGTGTTCTGCAGCATGGCAACACTTAGCAAATATTGTATAATGGATTCACATAATGGTCACGTTCCACTGCTTAGACTTTGCCAGACCTTTCAACGCCTGGATAGGTATTTTACCTATCAGTTTACCACATCATATGTTATAGCAATCTGTCAGTCGATGACAGTCGATGACATGGCACGCAACCATTGGTTGATGCATGCAACGTCTAAGCGGTGGAATGCGACCATTGCCTGGCTTAAGGCCATTGATATGTAATATAGTTCAGGCCCCTGATGGGTTGCTTCAAACCTTCCTTGAAGTGACTAACTACTGAGGTGAAATTACCTTATTTGTGCTACTGTACTTTCACCTATCGGGAATAATCCGTGAGAATGGATGGAAGCAGGGAGGGTGCGTTTCTAAAGTATTGGAACAAGGCACTCGATTCCAGACAGCTCACATTTCACCAATCAAAAAACATTCTAGACTCTTCCAGAAGAAAACTATTTCTACTAATACTGTAGTAGTGCTATGATCAAAACTGCAGTATAGTCCAGTTTTGATATTTTATTATGCCTTTACCCCAACAACTTAGAACAGGTTAAAATGCATTGAACTGAAATTCATTGTATGGGATATTCAAGGAGGAAACATACAGTAGTGAGAACTTGCTTTCCATTTTAGAAAGACATAGTAAGATAATCTTGTCAATTGATAGCCTACAAGAAATGAGAGAATACCAAAACTTTTGAAAAATGCAGATAAACTGAGACTAATGTGAGAATCACAATATGAGCCTTAAAATGACTGTTCAGAGATGCAATACTATTTTTTCTCAGTAGTAATTTCCCAAAAGTCACATTCTTGAAACCAAACAAAATGTTGCGCAAAACAAAAAGTACAAATAAATAATCCTAAAATCAGATGCATACACTCAGTTCTCTCTAAGATTTAGTTGACTGTACAGTGGTTGACCTGCTTGTTTATGTTCTTAATATGAATACCTCTATGTACACATCTCTCTCTCCTTCGGCATGGAAGTCTGTAAACACCACAGTTGAGTGTAAAAAAAATAAAAATAATCCCTTTTAAATATAAAATGTTTCCCCATCTTGTGGCAGGAAGTCAAATCGAAGTCCATTCCGGTTCAAGCGCACTCTCAGTTCTTCTGTGGATACTATTATACCTCAGCCTGTGCTCATCATCCTCTTCCCCCAGTTTCATTTTAGTCTTCACTCCTTCCCTTAACAGAAGCATCGTAACAGGAACAGTGCCAGCGTCCACTCCAGTTCACACACTCATGGGGAGGAATGATTTGTGTTCAAAGTTCACAATAAAAAGGGGGGTAAAATAAACGTTTTGTTTTTATTGCAGGGTTTGGAACCGACATTATTTTTCAATTGTTTCGTTCTGAACAGAACCATTATTTTTTTCATTCTGAAGAGTTCTGAAATGGTTCAAACACCAAAACAGTACTGGTTTATATCGTTCCTTTCTGTTCCTTTTTAAGCATCTTAAATATATATTTATAATTTGCTCAACATTAAATTACTAATCAGTGTGGATACAGCAGCTTGCTGTGGAGCGGGTTACCGATTTAATTTGTACAGGAAGGTCGTTAAGAGCAAATTGTATTTCGTCATAACAGCATGGTTTAATCATAATTAAAGACAAAACATACACACTGAGCTGCCAGTCACAGTGTAGGGTGTAAGATGCAACTGACATTTTGAGGGTGAAGAGAGAGCGAGGCTGGAGGAAGCTTGCCTTGAAATGCTGGGCAACTTGTTATGACATGGATTATCTGAATTAGGCCCACAGAATTATACCTACGGACGAGCGGCTTCTATGGAGGAACCTTCAATGTCTTTGAACCTCCGAGTTGGTTTAAAATTAGACCAGAGCAAACGTTAGCTCGCTAGCTAACAAGCTTGTGTGTACAGAGCAGCATTATAATTAAAAACACATATTTTCTTTTTGTAGTTAATAAAACCAACGTGAAACATGATAACTATAGTATCCTTCATTAGCAGTGAAATAAACACTTGTTACGTCGTCAGTAGGATACAGTAACCTATGCTTCAGAGGGGAGGGGCAGGTAGCCTACACACACGCACTAGCAAAGATTTCCAGCTGGCAGGCAGACGTGAGGGCTTTGTATTGGCGCTTTGTTGCAATTTTTGTGGGACTGGAAAAAAATGCCTGGAACGTGAAAGAACGTTATTAACCGGTTCCCATCCTTTTAAAATAACGGTTCTGTTCCGGAACGGTATAGATCAGTTTCATTTTCGATTCGGGTTCTGTTCCTCAAATAATTTCTTTATTTTCCGGTTTTCAGTTGTGTTCCCTGAACCGGTTTATTGTTTCGCCTCCAGAGTAGAGTCATCTCCCCAGCAGCTTCTCCCAGAGGGCCTAGCAGAGCACTGAGACAGGTGGCCCTCCTGAGCCAGTGGTAGAGTGGGGGTGTAAGTCTGCCTGGGGTGGGGATGAGGTGTTGGTTGTTGCAGGAGGTGTTATTTTGAGGTTTGATGGTGATGGAGGTCTAGGAGTTGTTGGCAGCGTTCTCGTTACTGGGGGAGTTGGAGGAGGATGAAGAGGAGGAGGAAGGGGAGAAGTTCATTCCTGATAGTCCCGGGGGGTCTGTAGCTGTGTTCTGTCCACTGAGACTCTTTCTGCACACTGGACATGTGTCGTGCTGAGGGAGGAAGAGTAGGACACAGACAAAAGAGGTTCAGCTGACATCTGCTTCAATGAGAACACATACATTCACACCACTTCATTTAACTGAATGAAAATGTGGTGTAAACGCAGCCCACATACTTGTTCCAGCCATGGTACTATACAGTCATTGTGAAACAGGTGATTGCACGGAAGTTGCCTGACAGTCTCCCCGACACTGTAGTCTTCTTTGCACACAGGACATTCTAAACTGGAACCTAGAATTAAAGAGAACCAATTTTGTGGTGAAGTATTCCTTTAATATGACCTTTGAACTCTGGGGTTGCTTGATGATTTGTTGACTCACCCACATGTTCCTCTGTGATCTGGATGGTGGGCAGGGTCTTTATCCTCTCTCTGTCAGCAGGAGGAGGACCCGTGTTCTCAAACTGATTCAATAACTACAGGGCAGAGAGGGAAAGTTGTATTATTAGGTTGTGGAAATGTCACCAGCATTTGATGTCATTGCATGTAATTGAATCCCTTGTGAAGTGTAGAGGATTTGGGTATACCTGGGTAATGATAGCATCAAGTCCATTGGCACCCCAAGCATAGTCCATTGGATTTGAGTGTAGCATGCCCCTATCAAGAATATTCCAAGAAATTACTAGAAACACAAAGCAACTAGTATGTTCACAGACACAACATAGAGTATGAGGGTATTTATATAATAACACATACCATGGTCCCATTCCAATGTTTGGAGCCATGGCTGTGGGTGCTATGATTCCATTTACTAGCTGCTGGATGATTCTGCAGAGGGACAATGAGAAACATCTTAGTCATTTCCTGAATTCCTTCCTCAAGGAAACTGAACCATGTCGCTAAACAAGCAAGCATCCTTCCTTTCACATCTCCTCTTAAAAGGGCAAGCAAGCTGTAAAATGTTCCATACCCCTCTAAAGTGGGTACTCCCTCGTGTCTCTGTCCCTGTCGCCGTGGGATGTGTCGTCCCCGTGGTTGCCGGGCACTGTACCGTTGCCGTGATGCCATCTCCCGTTCCCGCCGGTTCTCCGTCTCGCGGTTGTCTTCCGTCGGCATCCCCGTTCGGAGGTCAAAATTCTCATCAAAGATCCCCAGAGAAAACTGTCCGTATCCGGGCGGAAATGTAAACATGTGCTGGTGGTCCATAATCTGAGGGGGGAGGACAAATGGAAAAACATACGGTCACTACCTTGAAGTCCAACCAAGCTGCATAAATTCATGAGGAACAAATGTTGAGTTGAGGAACATATCAGTTCTGTGTCACTAACCTCGAAAGTCGGACGGTTCTGATCGCTGGTGGAGGCAATGGATGTGGACTCATTTTCAGTGCTGGAAAGAAATATCAGAAGTGGTCTCATCTTATCTTCAACTATGAACCAATGTGGGACACGGACAGTACTGTTAATGGAGAATTGCTGCTGAAAGTGTTTCGAACTCTGATAGACAAGCAGATAATACTGTACCTTCTTTCCTCTGATAGCTCTTCAATGAAGCCAGATTCACACTGTGGACAGGTGTAGTCCTGCAGGAAGGCAGAGATAAATCGTATTTATAACATAATCATACATTTGCATCAGTCAGTCTCATACACTTTCATGTTTTTATTTGATCTAAAGCAAAACAAAACAAAAACATACCTATGGAGGCTATGTTAGTACCGGGAATTAAGATCGTTAGCTAACTTCAACCAGATGTGGCTTGAATTTTTTTGTTTTATAATTAAAAGTTGGCTATTGACCTCACACTTTGATCATTTTAACAATAGCTGATGATCTATTCAATGATCCATTGCTAATGGGAGATATTTTATCTCTCTTGGATTCCAAACGAAGCTACCTTTTGAGGGGCTAGGGACCAATGTCCCTGTTTATCTGGCAAGCTGTCAGAATCATGAACAGATAGACACGCTGTCATTGGAAGAGCATTTACTGGTTAGCTTTTTCATTTAGCTAATTTAGCTAGCGCCTCAACTAATCCAACAAGTCACGGAGGCATGGTCTCGGAACACCCTAACAGACAAACTACACGCTATTTTGGTAGCTGGCTAGATTATAAATTAAATCAGCTGTCAAATGACAAAAACACACCTGTCAACGTGAACGTTCTAGCTACAACCCAACGTTTAGCGTCAGCTAGCTGTCACGCTTCAGTCAGAGGCAATCGTGAATGAAATAACGTAAACCCCACTTAGCTGGCCATGGTTTTCTTTTCTAAACGACAAAAACCTCTATGGAATGCTTACCGGGAGACGAGGGTCGATCTCTGCTGAACATTGGTGACAAAAAAAACGACAGGGCCGTAGGGAGCTTCAGCCATCTTCTGATTCTTTACCAGACAACCGAGACGGAACGTGTAAGGGTAGCGACAACAGACATAACTCGCTGCCTTCGGGTTCGATTTGCAAGACGGACCGGAAGCGGAAACGAGTTTAGCAACAGCTAGCTCATAACAGCGAATACAGATCTAGCTAGCTGCAGCTATGGAGTCCGGAGATACAGGTAAAACTTCGCAATAATATGCAATATTTGAAATGATAGACCTGTATATAGCTAAAGTAACATGTATTCCAATATTGCTAAACTATTGCCCCATCAAATCCGGTTCTTGTAGCTAGCTACCACCGCCCATCAACAGGATTTGTTGATGATGCATCAAAACTCATCAAACATATTTGTTGCCACAATCAGCATCAACTGCATATGTGAGATTCGTGAAAGAATTGGTTGTAGTTTGGTAGCTACTTCTTACTAGAATAATACCTGAGTTGATGCCACCCGAGCTAGTTAAAACTACCTAACCCGTTTTTACCAACCCAGGCCTGCTTCTCTTGTCTGTGGCAACAAACACGTTTGTGACTTTACTAAAATACTCTCAAAGAGCGATCCCCTCTTGTGACTAACATTATTGGTAACAGTACACACAGACAACATGTGTTCCAAACTCATCTGCTGACTGTCTCTTTTATTCCCACTGCAGGGAGAGGAGGCTGGAACAACAAGTTCCGGCCACCTCAGAAGAACAGGATGAGTGTGAACATTCTCCGTCAGGAGGAGCTGATCGCCCAGAAGAAGCGTGAGATTGAGGCTAAGATGGCAGAGCAAGCCAAGACCAAGAGCCTTCAGACTCCCAACAGGCCACTGCCACCAAGGTACAGCAGACCTGGGTTTCTGAAACACTACAAATAGGTCTACCTCTATACTTAATCCCAGCTGGAAGTACTTGATTGGTCCACTTGACTGGTTGACTACAGCCATTCATTTTGACTTCTTATCCCCACAGTTTACCCAGTTTACAGGGTCCGTCTTCGAACAATAACAAGTATGTGAATGACGGAAGTTTCTTACAGCAGTTTATGAAGCTGCAGAAGGACAAACCCTGCCCCGACTCTGGTGAGATGGGTAGCTCTTTTGTCTTAATGGGTTTCAATAGAAAATGTGTTAGGGCTTTATTTTGATGGTACAGAAATTATGAAGTAAAACAATAACACAGTAATAATTTATGAATTACTTGTTTCTTCTGGATTCATTAAACAATTAAGGAAGCACTGCAGTGAGTCTTAACCCAATTCTGTACCCTCTCCAGGCTCCAGCAATGACACAAAAGCCCCATCTTCATCCATCCCCAGTCTGTCGTCAGGAGTGTCTCAGCCCCAGAAGAAGAGCATTCTCATTGGCAAACGTCCCGGTCTAGGCATCAGCAGCATGCTGAACCAGTTTAAGAACTACTCCCAGTCAAAGAAGACCCTGCTTCGCCCCAAAGGCCTAGCATATTCAGCTCCCCAGATGATGATGATGATGATGAGGAGGAGGATGTTGATGATTTAAGCTTCCTAGAGATCAAAGGTAATCAGTGATCTGGTTTTAGACATCTAAGGACTGCCAGTAGCCTGGGTGCTGGTCGGATTCTGTACTAGGCTACTTGTTGTTGTCATTTCACCCATGTCATTGACTGTGTATTCTAGTGACAGAGTAGCTGCTTGTCTGAGATTAGTGCTTTTCCTGAGTCTGCATAGCCTTTACAGTAAAGGTACTCATAGCCCTCTTAAAGTTTCTCCCCCAGAGGACCCAGACACACGACTTATCCTGGACAAGATGGCAGCCTTTGTGGCTGAGGGAGGGCCTGAGCTAGAGAGGAAGGCCAAGGAAAACTACAAGGACAACCCTGTTTTCTCGTAAGTCTGTATGGCTGAACTAACAGTATGTCGAATTTATATTATGTGTTGTATGTAATGTGGCCTCTTTTTGTCCTGATATAAAGATATGTTCCTTTTCCACTTTACAGATTCTTGTATGATAAGAACAGCCGGGACTATCTTTATTACCGAAAGAGAGTTGCTGAACTACGAAAGGATAACCCAAAACCTGAGACGCAGTCATGTTCTAATGGTAAGATTACCTATATCGGTTCTCTCTCTCTTACGCTCTCTCACATATATGCTTGGTCTCAGCTCCAAAGACTGCAGATGAAAATAACACCATTCAATCTATCTTTATACATGTGAAGTATACAGTTGAAGTCGGAGGTTTATATACACTTAGGTTGGGGTCATTAAAACTCATTTTTCAACCACTCCACAAGTTTCTTTTTTACAAACGATAGCTTTGGCTAGTCGGTTAGGCCATCTACTTTGTGCATGACACAAGTAATTTTCCCAACAATTGCTTACAGACAGATTATTCCACTTATAATTCCAGTGGGTCAGAAGTTTACATACACGAAATTGACTGTGCCTTTAAACAGCTTGGAAAATTCCAGAAAATGATGTCATGGCTTTAGAATCTTCTGATAGGCTAATTGAGTATTATTACTCTACTATTATTCTGACATTTCACATTCTTAAAATAAAGTGGGGATCCTAACTGACCAAAGACAGGGAATTTTTATGAGGATTAAATGCCAGGAATTCGGATAAACTGAGTTTACATACATCTTAGCCAAATGCATTTAAACTTCTGACTTCGTGTGTGTGTGTGTATATAATATATATATATATATATATATATATATTAATTAGAGGTCGACCGATTATGATTTTTCAACGCCGATACCGATTATTGGAGGACCAAAAAAGTCGATTCCGATTTAATCGGCAGATTTAAAAAATAAAATGCATTTGTAATATTGACAATTACAACAATACTGAATTAACACTTATTTTAACTTAATATAATACATCAATAAAATCATTTTAGCCTCAAGTAGATAATGAAACATGTTCAATTTGGTTTAAATAATGCAAAAAACAAAGTGTTGGAGAAGAACGTAAAAGTGCAATATGTGCTATGTAAGAAAGCTAACGTTTCAGTTCCTTGCTCAGAACATGAGAACATATGAAAGCTGGTGGTTCCTTTTAACATGAGTCTTCAATATTCCCAGGTAAGAAGTTTTAGGTTGTAGTTATTATAGGACTATTTCCCTCTATACCATTTGTATTTCATTAACCTTTGACTATTGGATGTTCTTATAGGCACTCTAGTATTGCCAGTGTAACAGTATAGCTTCCGTCCCTCTCCTCGCTCCTCCCTGGGCTCACAACGACAACAGCCACCACATCGAAGCAGTGTTACCCATGCAGAGCAAGGGAAACGACCACCCCAAGGCTCAGAGCGAGTGAAGTTTGAAACGCTATTAGCGCACGCTAACTAGCCAGCCATTTCACTTCGGTCACACCAGCCTCATCTCGGGAGTTGATAAGTTTGAAGTCATAAACAGCGCAATGCTTGACGCACAGCGAAAAACTGCTGAGAAAACGCACGAAAGTACTGTTTGAATGAATGTTTACGCGCCTGCTTCTGCCTACCACCGCTCAGTCAGATACTTGTATGCTCAGTCAGATTATATGCAACACAGGACACGCTAGAAAATATCTAGTAATATTATCAACCATGTGTAGTTAACTAGTGATTATGATAGTTTTTTATAAGATCATTTTAATGCTAATTAGGAACTTACCTTGGCTTACTGCATTTGCGTAACAAGCAGTCTCCTTGTGGAGTGCAACGAGAGAGAGGCAGGTCGTTATTGCGTTGGACTAGTTAACTGTAAGGTTGCAAGATTGGATCCCCGAGCTGACAATATAAATCTTTCTTTCTGCCCTGAACGAGGCAGTTAACCCACTGTTCCTAGGCCGTCATTGAAAATAAGAATGTGTTCTTAACTGACTTGCCTAGTTAAATAAAGGTATAAAAAATACAGATTTCCGATTGTTATGAAAACGTGAAATCGGCCCTAATTAAATCGGCCAGTCCGATTAATCGGTCGACCACTAATATATATATATACACACACAGTGATTTCAGAAAGTATTCAGACCCCTTGACTTTTTCCACATTTTGTTACATTGCAGCCTTATTCTAAAATTGATTAAATCGTTTTTTCCCCTCATCAATATACACACAATACCCCATAATGCCAAAGCAAAAACAGGTTTTTGAATTTCTTGCAAATGTACTAAAAATGTAAAACATATCACATTAACATAAGCATTCAGACCCTTTACTCAGTACTTTGTGGAAGCACCTTTTGCAGCAATTTTCAGCCTCAAGTCTTCTTGGGTATGACGCTACAAGCTTGGCACACCTGTATTTGGAGTTTCTTGCATTATTCTCTGCACATCCTCTCAAGCTCTGTCAGGTTGGATGGGGAGCGTCACTGCACAAGTCCGGGCTCTGGCTGGTCAAGGATGTACAAAGACCTGTCCCGAAGTCACTCCTGCATTGTCTTGGCTGGGTGCTTAGGGTCGTTGTCCTGTTGGAAGGTGAACCTTCGCCCCAGTCTGAAGTCCTGAGTGCTCTGGAGCAGGTTTTCATCAAGGATCTCTCTATACTTTGCTCTGTTCATCTTTCCCTCGATCCTGACTAGTCTCCCAGTCCCTGCTGCTGAAAACATCCCCATGGCATGATGCTGCTACCACCATGCTTCACTGTAGGAATGGTTTCATCAGACCAGAGAATCTTGTTTCTCATGGTCTGAGTCCTTTAGGTGCCTTTTGGCAAACTCCAAGTGGGCTGTCATGTGCCTTTTATTGAGGAGTGGCTTCCGTCTGGCCACTCTACCATAAAGGCCTGATTGGTGGATTGCTGCAGAGATGGTTGTCCTTCTGGAAGGTTCTCCCATCTCCACAGAGGAACTCTGGAGCTATGTCAGTGACCATCGGGTTCTTGGTCACCTCCCTGACCAAGGCCCTTCTCCCCTGATTGCTCAGTTTGGCCGCGTGGTCAGCTCTAGGAAGAGTCTTGGTAGTTCCAAACTTTTTCCTTTTAAGAATGATGGAGGCCACTGTGTTTTGGGGGACCTTCAATGCTGCAGAAGTGTTGTGGTACCCTTCTCCAGATCTGTGCCTCAACACAATCCTGTCTCGGAGCTCTAATGACAATTCCTTCGACCTCATGGCTTGGTTTTTGCTCTGACATGCACTGTCAACTGTATGTTATGTAGGTGTGTGTGCCTTTCCAAATCATGTCAAATCAATAGAATTTACCACAGGTGGACTCGCATCAAGTTGTAGAAACATCAAGGGTGATCAATGGAAACAGGATGCACCTGAGCTCAATTAAGTCTAAAACAAAGGGTCTGAATACCTATGTAAATAAGGTATCTGTTTTTTATTTGCAAACATTTCTAAAAACCCGTTTTCACTTTGTCATTATGGGGTATTGTGTGTAGATTGATGAGAAATGTTTTATTTAATACATTTTAGAATAAGTCTAATGTAACAAAATGTGGAAAAAGTCAAGGTGTCTGAATACTTTCCGAATGCACTGTTTTTGTGTGTGTTATGTATGTATGTATGTATGCATACATGCATGCATACATACAGTACCAGTCTAAACGTTTGGACAAACGTACTCATTCCAGGGTATTTCTTTATTTTTACTATATTCCACATGGAATCATGTAGTAACCCAAAAAGTTTGAAATAAATCAAAATGTTATAATTGAGATCATTTAAAGTAGCCACCCTTTGCCTTGATGACAGCTTTGCACACTCTTGGCATTCTCTCAACCAGCTTCATGAGGTAGTCACCTAGAATGCATTTCAATTAAAAGCTTTGCCTTGTTAAAAGTTCATTTGTGGAATTTATTTCCTTGTTAATGCATTTGAGTCAATCAGTTGTGTTGTGACGAGGTAGGGGTGGTATTCGGAAGATGGCCCTATTTGGTAAATGACCAAGTCCATATGGCAAGAACAACTCAAATAAGCAAAGAAACGACAGTCCATCATTACTTTAAGACATGATGATCAGTCAAAGTCGGAAAATTTCAAGAACTTTGAAAGTTTCTTCAAGTGCAGTCACAAAAACCATCAAGCGCTATGATGAAACTGGCTCTCATGAGGACCGCCACAGGAAAGGAAGACCCAGAGTTACCTCTGCTGCAGAGAATACATTTATTAGAGTTACCAGCCTCAGAAATTGCAGCCCAAATAAATGCTTCAGAGGTCAAGTAACACTGTGTTACTTGACTGTGTTAATCAGACCTTCGTGGTTGAAATGCTGCAAAGAAACCACTACTAAAGGACACCAATAAGAAGAGAGTTGCTTGGGCCAAGAAACACGAGCAAATGAACATTACACCTGTTGAAATTTGTCCTATGGCCTATTGAGTCATTTAAAAAAAATTGGTTCCAACCGCAGCATTCTGCAACGATACGACATCCCTTCTAGTTTGCGCTTAGTCCCACTATCATTTCTTTTTAAACAGGACAATGACCCCAAACACACCTCCAGTGCTGCATCAGATGACCTGCCCTCCACAAACACATTACCTCAACCCCCAAAAAATATTTAATTTTACCTTTATTTAACTAGGCAAGTCAGTTAAGAACAAATTCTTATTTTCAATGACGGCCTAGGAACAGTGGGTTAACTGCCTGTTCAGGGGCAGAACGACAGATTTGTACCTTGTCAGCTCGGGGGTTTGAACTTGCAACCTTCCGGTTACTAGTCCAACGCTCTAACCACTAGGCTACCCTGGTGGTTTGGGATGAGTTGGACCACAGAGTGAAGGAAAAGCAGCCAACAAGTGCTCAGCATATGTGGGACTCCTTAAAGACAGTTGGAAAAGCATTCCTCATGATGCTGGTTGAGAGAATGCCAAGAGTGTGCAAAGCTGTCATCAAGGCAAAGGGTGGCTACTTTGAAGAATCTAAAATATATTTTGATTCAACACTTTTTTTTTTTTGGTTACCACATGATTCCATACGTGTTTATTCATGTTTTCACTATTATTCTACAATTTAGAAAATAATAAAAAAAATAAAGAAAAACGCTTGAATGAGTAAGTGTGTCCAAACTTTTGACTGGTACTGTATATTGCCCTCCTTGGAGAGTTTTAGTTTATTTTGAAAGGTACCATTGCACACACAAGCGATGAGGGCCGACGCTTCAAATGACAGACACAATTATTTACTGAAAACTACTAAGTCCTTCACGACAGACTTCATTTACCATGCCCACTGTTCATGGGGTTATTTATTCAAAAATTAGGCCTATATTTTAATATCAAATCCACTTCCCCAATCACCACCATGTCCCCCTGCTCCTCCTCCCTCGTCTACTGGCTGTAGACTGGTGTGTGAGGGCCAGTTGAGTACAGTACGGTAGTAGTGTGAGTTGAGCCCCAGTACTGATAGGCTGCTTAAAGTCTCCCCCCCAGTGGACGAGGAGACCCAGAGGGTGGCCGTGAAGCTGGCCAGTTTTGTGGCTGACGGAGGCCCCGAGGTGGAAGCCATCGCCGCCCAGCACAACAAAGACAACCCCGCCTTCAGGTTAGTGACAGTCTCGGATATTGTAATGAGTGTTTTAATGCATTGATCCAATTGCATTTTTATTGATCCCCAAGAAGAAATTGATTTGTCATAGTATTGCATACATTATTAAAAAACCTAACATGTAAAGTGGACGAAATACCGTTAAAGATGGCTTATTTCTTGTTCCTCTTCTCAGTTTTCTTTATGACCTCCAAAGCCCCGCCCATCACTTCTACAAGAAGAAGGTGGAGGAGTACCGCCAGGCCAAAAGGGACCAGAGCCCCCCAATCAAGCAGGAGCCCGGAGTGGGGTTCACGAGGCCAGCTGCTCTTCCCCTGACCTATCCTCCCTCACCTTCTCAGTACCCCAACCTGCTGGGACATGTGAAGCTCGAGCCGGGTCTGGAGATAAAAGAAGAAGTAGCAGGGCCCCCCATGGTTAAGAGGAAGCGGAAGAGCCGCTGGGGATCAGAGGATGACAAGGTGGATCTGTCGCTGCCACCCATCATCATCCCCAAGGAGGAAGAGCCAGAGCCCAGCCAGTGTCTTTCTGGTACACCCACACACACCATAGTACACAGCCTCTCTTGTATCACACAGAAATCAAATCAAATTTAATTGGTCACTTACACATATTTTGCCGATGTTATCTCGGGTGTAACGAAATATGTTCCTAGCTCCAACAGTGCAGTAATACCTAACAACACAAAACAATACACGCAAATCTCAAAAATTAAGAAATATTACAACGGAAAGACAGTTGTTTTAGTATATCTTAGACTAAAAACAGTGTTTGTAAGGTATGTCTATCCTGGCCCTGTGTTGTGTCCATCCATGCGGGGTGTGTTTCAGTTCATGAACTGAGAGATCTGGGCTATAAGAAGGGAAAGCCTGTGGGCCTGGTTGGGGTAACAGAGCTCTCAGATGACCAGAAGAAACAGCTCAAAGAGCAACAGGAGGTACTGCATGACCGACAGACAGAGCACAATACACAATGGCAGCAAATTGTACTTTCACTGTTTGAATTGTTGGGGACTTGGCAGTGTTAATCATTTTAGTGTTTTGGGCATAGTTTGGTATGGGAGTGCCCAGCATACTTCAAACCTAGCCTCTAACAAGGCAAGATGGGCTCAGTTGCGTCCGTTCTCAGCCGTCTCTGAAACCTTGACTGAGGTGTGTCCGGCCTGCACATGCATGTGTGCCTTTGTTCTCACCCCAGATGCAGGAGATGTTTGACATGATCATGAAGCATAAGCGTGCCATGGCAGAGATGCAGGTGATGTGGGAGAAGGCGGTGAGGGACCACTCCCACGAGTACGACAGTGATGAGGAAGTGGACCAGCAGGCTGGCACCTGGGAGCACCGCCACGGCACATGGAGATGGAGAAAACGCGTGGTAAGATTCATGAAGACAATGGCCATGTTCGAGATCATCAACACCGTGATGTATCATTGGTAAATTCTGACTGACTGATCTATAAATAATATTGAGTAGTTATTTATGATACAAGGAGATTTGTAGCTCAGTCAGTCTCAACTGACTACTAATGTGTGTTAAAAAGTTAAAGGACTTTTGAATGTGAGGTTTGATTCTTGAAAATATCAGTTTACTACGAGAATTTTTGTTTAATCAACGACTACTTTCAGAACATTTTGTCAACAATTCATTAATGAACTCTGAGAGATACTTCTTCATATTAACCTGGCCTCGTTCAATCTGAATGTTCAAAACGTTGCAGCCCGTCTGGTGTTCAACCTTCCCAAGTTCTCTCACGTCACCCCGCTCCTCCGCTCTCTCCACTGGCTTCCAGTTGAAGCTCGCATCCGCTACAAGACCATGGTGCTTGCCTACGGAGCTGTGAGGGGAACGGCACCTCAGTACCTCCAGGCTCTGATCAGGCCCTACACCCAAACAAGGGCACTGCGTTCATCCACCTCTGGCCTGCTCGCCTCCCTCCCACTGAGGAAGTACAGTTCCCGCTCAGCCCAGTCAAAACTGTTCGCTGCTCTGGCCCCCCCAATTGTGGAACAAACTCCCTCACGACGCCAGGACAGCGGAGTCAATCACCACCTTCCGGAGACACCTGAAACCCCACCTCTTTAAGGAATACCTAGGATAGGATAAAGTAATCCTTCTCACCCCCCCCCCCCCCTTAAAAGATAAGGTGAATGCACCAATTTGTAAGTCGCTCTGGATAAGAGCGTCTGCTAAATGACTTAAATGTAAATGTTAAATGTTGTGTTCTGCTGAACGCGCCCCTGACGTAATTTTGTGTTGACGTAAATGGCTACTTGTCTTTTCCTCCAGAGTGGGCGGAGTCATTGGCCATTGGCACCCCAAGCATAGTCCATTGGATTTGAGTGTAGCATGCCCCTATCAAGAATATTCCAAGAAATTACTAGAAACACAAAGCAACTAGTATGTTCACAGACACAACATAGAGTATGAGGGTATTTATATAATAACACATACCATGGTCCCATTCCAATGTTTGGAGCCATGGCTGTGGGTGCTATGATTCCATTTACTAGCTGCTGGATGATTCTGCAGAGGACAATGAGAAACATCTTAGTCATTTCCTGAATTCCTTCCTCAAGGAAACTGAACCATGTCGCTAAACAAGCAAGCATCCTTCCTTTCACATCTCCTCTTAAAAGGGCAAGCAAGCTGTAAAATGTTCCATACCCCTCTAAAGTGGGTACTCCCTCGTGTCTCTGTCCCTGTCGCCGTGGGATGTGTCGTCCCGTGGTTGCCGGGCACTGTACCGTTGCCGTGATGCCATCTCCCGTTCCCGCCGGTTCTCCGTCTCGCGGTTGTCTTCCGTCGGCATCCCCGTTCGGAGGTCAAAATTCTCATCAAAGATCCCCAGAGAAAACTGTCCGTATCCGGGCGGAAATGTAAACATGTGCTGGTGGTCCATAATCTGAGGGGGAGGACAAATGGAAAACATACGGTCACTACCTTGAAGTCCAACCAAGCTGCATAAATTCATGAGGAACAAATGTTGAGTTGAGGAACATATCAGTTCTGTGTCACTAACCTCGAAAGTCGGACGGTTCTGATCGCTGGTGGAGGCAATGGATGTGGACTCATTTTCAGTGCTGGAAAGAAATATCAGAAGTGGTCTCATCTTATCTTCAACTATGAACCAATGTGGGACACGGACAGTACTGTTAATGGAGAATTGCTGCTGAAAGTGTTTCGAACTCTGATAGACAAGCAGATAATACTGTACCTTCTTTCCTCTGATAGCTCTTCAATGAAGCCAGATTCACACTGTGGACAGGTGTAGTCCTGCAGGAAGGCAGAGATAAATCGTATTTATAACATAATCATACATTTGCATCAGTCAGTCTCATACACTTTCATGTTTTTATTTGATCTAAAGCAAAACAAAACAAAAACATACCTATGGAGGCTATGTTAGTACCGGGGAATTAAGATCGTTAGCTAACTTCAACCAGATGTGGCTTGAATTTTTTTTGTTTTATAATTAAAAGTTGGCTATTGACCTCACACTTTGATCATTTTAACAATAGCTGATGATCTATTCAATGATCCATTGCTAATGGGAGATATTTTATCTCTCTTGGATTCCAAACGAAGCTACCTTTTGGAGGGGCTAGGGACCAATGTCCCTGTTTATCTGGCAAGCTGTCAGAATCATGAACAGATAGACACGCTGTCATTGGAAGAGCATTTACTGGTTAGCTTTTTCATTTAGCTAATTTAGCTAGCGCCTCAACTAATCCAACAAGTCACGGAGGCATGGTCTCGGAACACCCTAACAGACAAACTACACGCTATTTTGGTAGCTGGCTAGATTATAAATTAAATCAGCTGTCAAATGACAAAAACACACCTGTCAACGTGAACGTTCTAGCTACAACCCAACGTTTAGCGTCAGCTAGCTGTCACGCTTCAGTCAGAGGCAATCGTGAATGAAATAACGTAAACCCCACTTAGCTGGCCATGGTTTTCTTTTCTAAACGACAAAAACCTCTATGGAATGCTTACCGGGAGACGAGGGTCGATCTCTGCTGAACATTGGTGACAAAAAAACGACAGGGCCGTAGGGAGCTTCAGCCATCTTCTGATTCTTTACCAGACAACCGAGACGGAACGTGTAAGGGTAGCGACAACAGACATAACTCGCTGCCTTCGGGTTCGATTTGCAAGACGGACCGGAAGCGGAAACGAGTTTAGCAACAGCTAGCTCATAACAGCGAATACAGATCTAGCTAGCTGCAGCTATGGAGTCCGGAGATACAGGTAAAACTTCGCAATAATATGCAATATTTGAAATGATAGACCTGTATATAGCTAAAGTAACATGTATTCCAATATTGCTAAACTATTGCCCCATCAAATCCGGTTCTTGTAGCTAGCTACCACCGCCCATCAACAGGATTTGTTGATGATGCATCAAAACTCATCAAACATATTTGTTGCCACAATCAGCATCAACTGCATATGTGAGATTCGTGAAAGAATTGGTTGTAGTTTGGTAGCTACTTCTTACTAGAATAATACCTGAGTTGATGCCACCCGAGCTAGTTAAAACTACCTAACCCGTTTTTACCAACCCAGGCCTGCTTCTCTTGTCTGTGGCAACAAACACGTTTGTGACTTTACTAAAATACTCTCAAAGAGCGATCCCCTCTTGTGACTAACATTATTGGTAACAGTACACACAGACAACATGTGTTCCAAACTCATCTGCTGACTGTCTCTTTTATTCCCACTGCAGGGAGAGGAGGCTGGAACAACAAGTTCCGGCCACCTCAGAAGAACAGGATGAGTGTGAACATTCTCCGTCAGGAGGAGCTGATCGCCCAGAAGAAGCGTGAGATTGAGGCTAAGATGGCAGAGCAAGCCAAGACCAAGAGCCTTCAGACTCCCAACAGGCCACTGCCACCAAGGTACAGCAGACCTGGGTTTCTGAAACACTACAAATAGGTCTACCTCTATACTTAATCCCAGCTGGAAGTACTTGATTGGTCCACTTGACTGGTTGACTACAGCCATTCATTTTGACTTCTTATCCCCACAGTTTACCCAGTTTACAGGGTCCGTCTTCGAACAATAACAAGTATGTGAATGACGGAAGTTTCTTACAGCAGTTTATGAAGCTGCAGAAGGACAAACCCTGCCCCGACTCTGGTGAGATGGGTAGCTCTTTTGTCTTAATGGGTTTCAATAGAAAATGTGTTAGGGCTTTATTTTGATGGTACAGAAATTATGAAGTAAAACAATAACACAGTAATAATTTATGAATTACTTGTTTCTTCTGGATTCATTAAACAATTAAGGAAGCACTGCAGTGAGTCTTAACCCAATTCTGTACCCTCTCCAGGCTCCAGCAATGACACAAAAGCCCCATCTTCATCCATCCCCAGTCTGTCGTCAGGAGTGTCTCAGCCCCAGAAGAAGAGCATTCTCATTGGCAAACGTCCCGGTCTAGGCATCAGCAGCATGCTGAACCAGTTTAAGAACTACTCCCAGTCAAAGAAGACCCTGCTTCGCCCCCAAAGGCCTAGCATATTCAGCTCCCCAGATGATGATGATGATGATGATGAGGAGGAGGATGTTGATGATTTAAGCTTCCTAGAGATCAAAGGTAATCAGTGATCTGGTTTTAGACATCTAAGGACTGCCAGTAGCCTGGGTGCTGGTCGGATTCTGTACTAGGCTACTTGTTGTTGTCATTTCACCCATGTCATTGACTGTGTATTCTAGTGACAGAGTAGCTGCTTGTCTGAGATTAGTGCTTTTCCTGAGTCTGCATAGCCTTTTACAGTAAAGGTACTCATAGCCCTCTTAAAGTTTCTCCCCAGAGGACCCAGACACACGACTTATCCTGGACAAGATGGCAGCCTTTGTGGCTGAGGGAGGGCCTGAGCTAGAGAGGAAGGCCAAGGAAAACTACAAGGACAACCCTGTTTTCTCGTAAGTCTGTATGGCTGAACTAACAGTATGTCGAATTTATATTATGTGTTGTATGTAATGTGGCCTCTTTTTGTCCTGATATAAAGATATGTTCCTTTTCCACTTTACAGATTCTTGTATGATAAGAACAGCCGGGACTATCTTTATTACCGAAAGAGAGTTGCTGAACTACGAAAGGATAACCCAAAACCTGAGACGCAGTCATGTTCTAATGGTAAGATTACCTATATCGGTTCTCTCTCTCTTACGCTCTCTCACATATATGCTTGGTCTCAGCTCCAAAGACTGCAGATGAAAATAACACCATTCAATCTATCTTTATACATGTGAAGTATACAGTTGAAGTCGGAGGTTTATATACACTTAGGTTGGGGTCATTAAAACTCATTTTTCAACCACTCCACAAGTTTCTTTTTTACAAACGATAGCTTTGGCTAGTCGGTTAGGACATCTACTTTGTGCATGACACAAGTAATTTTCCCAACAATTGCTTACAGACAGATTATTCCACTTATAATTCCAGTGGGTCAGAAGTTTACATACACGAAATTGACTGTGCCTTTAAACAGCTTGGAAAATTCCAGAAAATGATGTCATGGCTTTAGAATCTTCTGATAGGCTAATTGAGTATTATTACTCTACTATTATTCTGACATTTCACATTCTTAAAATAAAGTGGGGATCCTAACTGACCAAAGACAGGGAATTTTTATGAGGATTAAATGCCAGGAATTCGGATAAACTGAGTTTACATACATCTTAGCCAAATGCATTTAAACTTCTGACTTCGTGTGTGTGTGTGTATAATATATATATATATATATTAATTAGAGGTCGACCGATTATGATTTTTCAACGCCGATACCGATTATTGGAGGACCAAAAAAGCCGATTCCGATTTAATCGGCAGATTTAAAAAATAAAATGCATTTGTAATATTGACAATTACAACAATACTGAATTAACACTTATTTTAACTTAATATAATACATCAATAAAATCAATTTAGCCTCAAGTAGATAATGAAACATGTTCAATTTGGTTTAAATAATGCAAAAAAACAAAGTGTTGGAGAAGAACGTAAAAGTGCAATATGTGCTATGTAAGAAAGCTAACGTTTCAGTTCCTTGCTCAGAACATGAGAACATATGAAAGCTGGTGGTTCCTTTTAACATGAGTCTTCAATATTCCCAGGTAAGAAGTTTTAGGTTGTAGTTATTATAGGACTATTTCCCTCTATACCATTTGTATTTCATTAACCTTTGACTATTGGATGTTCTTATAGGCACTCTAGTATTGCCAGTGTAACAGTATAGCTTCCGTCCCTCTCCTCGCTCCTCCCTGGGCTCACAACGACAACAGCCACCACATCGAAGCAGTGTTACCCATGCAGAGCAAGGGAAACGACCACCCCAAGGCTCAGAGCGAGTGAAGTTTGAAACGCTATTAGCGCACGCTAACTAGCCAGCCATTTCACTTCGGTCACACCAGCCTCATCTCGGGAGTTGATAAGTTTGAAGTCATAAACAGCGCAATGCTTGACGCACAGCGAAAAACTGCTGAGAAAACGCACGAAAGTACTGTTTGAATGAATGTTTACGCGCCTGCTTCTGCCTACCACCGCTCAGTCAGATACTTGTATGCTCAGTCAGATTATATGCAACACAGGACACGCTAGAAAATATCTAGTAATATTATCAACCATGTGTAGTTAACTAGTGATTATGATAGTTTTTTATAAGATCATTTTAATGCTAATTAGGAACTTACCTTGGCTTACTGCATTTGCGTAACAAGCAGTCTCCTTGTGGAGTGCAACGAGAGAGAGGCAGGTCGTTATTGCGTTGGACTAGTTAACTGTAAGGTTGCAAGATTGGATCCCCCGAGCTGACAATATAAATCTTTCTTTCTGCCCCTGAACGAGGCAGTTAACCCACTGTTCCTAGGCCGTCATTGAAAATAAGAATGTGTTCTTAACTGACTTGCCTAGTTAAATAAAGGTATAAAAAAAATACAGATTTCCGATTGTTATGAAAACGTGAAATCGGCCCTAATTAAATCGGCCAGTCCGATTAATCGGTCGACCACTAATATATATATATACACACACAGTGATTTCAGAAAGTATTCAGACCCCTTGACTTTTTCCACATTTTGTTACATTGCAGCCTTATTCTAAAATTGATTAAATCGTTTTTTCCCCTCATCAATATACACACAATACCCCATAATGCCAAAGCAAAAACAGGTTTTTTGAATTTCTTGCAAATGTACTAAAAATGTAAAACATATCACATTAACATAAGCATTCAGACCCTTTACTCAGTACTTTGTGGAAGCACCTTTTGCAGCAATTTTCAGCCTCAAGTCTTCTTGGGTATGACGCTACAAGCTTGGCACACCTGTATTTGGAGTTTCTTGCATTATTCTCTGCACATCCTCTCAAGCTCTGTCAGGTTGGATGGGGAGCGTCACTGCACAAGTCCGGGCTCTGGCTGGTCAAGGATGTACAAAGACCTGTCCCGAAGTCACTCCTGCATTGTCTTGGCTGGGTGCTTAGGGTCGTTGTCCTGTTGGAAGGTGAACCTTCGCCCCAGTCTGAAGTCCTGAGTGCTCTGGAGCAGGTTTTCATCAAGGATCTCTCTATACTTTGCTCTGTTCATCTTTCCCTCGATCCTGACTAGTCTCCCAGTCCCTGCTGCTGAAAACATCCCCATGGCATGATGCTGCTACCACCATGCTTCACTGTAGGAATGGTTTCATCAGACCAGAGAATCTTGTTTCTCATGGTCTGAGTCCTTTAGGTGCCTTTTGGCAAACTCCAAGTGGGCTGTCATGTGCCTTTTATTGAGGAGTGGCTTCCGTCTGGCCACTCTACCATAAAGGCCTGATTGGTGGATTGCTGCAGAGATGGTTGTCCTTCTGGAAGGTTCTCCCATCTCCACAGAGGAACTCTGGAGCTATGTCAGTGACCATCGGGTTCTTGGTCACCTCCCTGACCAAGGCCCTTCTCCCTGATTGCTCAGTTTGGCCGCGTGGTCAGCTCTAGGAAGAGTCTTGGTAGTTCCAAACTTTTTCCTTTTAAGAATGATGGAGGCCACTGTGTTTTGGGGGACCTTCAATGCTGCAGAAGTGTTGTGGTACCCTTCTCCAGATCTGTGCCTCAACACAATCCTGTCTCGGAGCTCTAATGACAATTCCTTCGACCTCATGGCTTGGTTTTTGCTCTGACATGCACTGTCAACTGTATGTTATGTAGGTGTGTGTGCCTTTCCAAATCATGTCAAATCAATAGAATTTACCACAGGTGGACTCGCATCAAGTTGTAGAAACATCAAGGGTGATCAATGGAAACAGGATGCACCTGAGCTCAATTAAGTCTAAAACAAAGGGTCTGAATACCTATGTAAATAAGGTATCTGTTTTTATTTGCAAACATTTCTAAAAACCCGTTTTCACTTTGTCATTATGGGGTATTGTGTGTAGATTGATGAGAAATGTTTTATTTAATACATTTTAGAATAAGTCTAATGTAACAAAATGTGGAAAAAGTCAAGGTGTCTGAATACTTTCCGAATGCACTGTTTTTGTGTGTGTTATGTATGTATGTATGTATGCATACATGCATGCATACATACAGTACCAGTCTAAACGTTTGGACAAACGTACTCATTCCAGGGTATTTCTTTATTTTTACTATATTCCACATGGAATCATGTAGTAACCCAAAAAGTTTGAAATAAATCAAAATGTTATAATTGAGATCATTTAAAGTAGCCACCCTTTGCCTTGATGACAGCTTTGCACACTCTTGGCATTCTCTCAACCAGCTTCATGAGGTAGTCACCTAGAATGCATTTCAATTAAAAGCTTTGCCTTGTTAAAAGTTCATTTGTGGAATTTATTTCCTTGTTAATGCATTTGAGTCAATCAGTTGTGTTGTGACGAGGTAGGGGTGGTATTCGGAAGATGGCCCTATTTGGTAAATGACCAAGTCCATATGGCAAGAACAACTCAAATAAGCAAAGAAACGACAGTCCATCATTACTTTAAGACATGATGATCAGTCAAAGTCGGAAAATTTCAAGAACTTTGAAAGTTTCTTCAAGTGCAGTCACAAAAACCATCAAGCGCTATGATGAAACTGGCTCTCATGAGGACCGCCACAGGAAAGGAAGACCCAGAGTTACCTCTGCTGCAGAGAATACATTTATTAGAGTTACCAGCCTCAGAAATTGCAGCCCAAATAAATGCTTCAGAGGTCAAGTAACACTGTGTTACTTGACTGTGTTAATCAGACCTTCGTGGTTGAAATGCTGCAAAGAAACCACTACTAAAGGACACCAATAAGAAGAGAGTTGCTTGGGCCAAGAAACACGAGCAAATGAACATTACACCTGTTGAAATTTGTCCTATGGCCTATTGAGTCATTTAAAAAAAAATTGGTTCCAACCGCAGCATTCTGCAACGATACGACATCCCTTCTAGTTTGCGCTTAGTCCCACTATCATTTCTTTTTAAACAGGACAATGACCCCAAACACACCTCCAGTGCTGCATCAGATGACCTGCCCTCCACAAACACATTACCTCAACCCCCAAAAAAATATTTAATTTTACCTTTATTTAACTAGGCAAGTCAGTTAAGAACAAATTCTTATTTTCAATGACGGCCTAGGAACAGTGGGTTAACTGCCTGTTCAGGGGCAGAACGACAGATTTGTACCTTGTCAGCTCGGGGGTTTGAACTTGCAACCTTCCGGTTACTAGTCCAACGCTCTAACCACTAGGCTACCCTGGTGGTTTGGGATGAGTTGGACCACAGAGTGAAGGAAAAGCAGCCAACAAGTGCTCAGCATATGTGGGACTCCTTAAAGACAGTTGGAAAAGCATTCCTCATGATGCTGGTTGAGAGAATGCCAAGAGTGTGCAAAGCTGTCATCAAGGCAAAGGGTGGCTACTTTGAAGAATCTAAAATATATTTTGATTCAACACTTTTTTTTTTTTTGTTACCACATGATTCCATACGTGTTTATTCATGTTTTCACTATTATTCTACAATTTAGAAAATAATTAAAAATAAAGAAAACGCTTGAATGAGTAAGTGTGTCCAAACTTTTGACTGGTACTGTATATTGCCCTCCTTGGAGAGTTTTAGTTTATTTTGAAAGGTACCATTGCACACACAAGCGATGAGGGCCGACGCTTCAAATGACAGACACAATTATTTACTGAAAACTACTAAGTCCTTCACGACAGACTTCATTTACCATGCCCACTGTTCATGGGGTTATTTATTCAAAAATTAGGCCTATATTTTAATATCAAATCCACTTCCCCAATCACCACCATGTCCCCTGCTCCTCCTCCCTTCTTATCCCCTACTGGCTGTAGACTGGTGTGTGAGGGCCAGTTGAGTACAGTACGGTAGTAGTGTGAGTTGAGCCCCAGTACTGATAGGCTGCTTAAAGTCTCCCCCCCAGTGGACGAGGAGACCCAGAGGGTGGCCGAGAAGCTGGCCAGTTTTGTGGCTGACGGAGGCCCCGAGGTGGAAGCCATCGCCGCCCAGCACAACAAAGACAACCCCGCCTTCAGGTTAGTGACAGTCTCGGATATTGTAATGAGTGTTTTAATGCATTGATCCAATTGCATTTTTATTGATCCCCAAGAAGAAATTGATTTGTCATAGTATTGCATACATTATTAAAAAACCTAACATGTAAAGTGGACGAAATACCGTTAAAGATGGCTTATTTCTTGTTCCTCTTTTCAGTTTTCTTTATGACCTCCAAAGCCCCGCCCATCACTTCTACAAGAGAAGGTGGAGGAGTACCGCCAGGCCAAAAGGGACCAGAGCCCCCCAATCAAGCAGGAGCCCGGAGTGGGGTTCACGAGGCCAGCTGCTCTTCCCCTGACCTATCCTCCCTCACCTTCTCAGTACCCCAACCTGCTGGGACATGTGAAGCTCGAGCCGGGTCTGGAGATAAAAGAAGAAGTAGCAAGGCCCCCCATGGTTAAGAGGAAGCGGAAGAGCCGCTGGGGATCAGAGGATGACAAGGTGGATCTGTCGCTGCCACCCATCATCATCCCCAAGGAGGAAGAGCCAGAGCCCAGCCCGTGTCTTTCTGGTACACCCACACACACCATAGTACACAGCCTCTCTTGTATCACACAGAAATCAAATCAAATTTAATTGGTCACTTACACATATTTTGCCGATGTTATCTCGGGTGTAACGAAATATGTTCCTAGCTCCAACAGTGCAGTAATACCTAACAACACAAAACAATACACGCAAATCCCAAAAATTAAGAAATATTACAACGGAAAGACAGTTGTTTTAGTATATCTTAGACTAAAAACAGTGTTTGTAAGGTATGTCTATCCTGGCCCTGTGTTGTGTCCATCCATGCGGGTGTGTGTTTCAGTTCATGAACTGAGAGATCTGGGCTATAAGAAGGGAAAGCCTGTGGGCCTGGTTGGGGTAACAGAGCTCTCAGATGACCAGAAGAAACAGCTCAAAGAGCAACAGGAGGTACTGCATGACCGACAGACAGAGCACAATACACAATGGCAGCAAATTGTACTTTCACTGTTTGAATTGTTGGGGACTTGGCAGTGTTAATCATTTTAGTGTTTTGGGCATAGTTTGGTATGGGAGTGCCCAGCATACTTCAAACCTAGCCTCTAACAAGGCAAGATGGGCTCAGTTGCGTCCGTTCTCAGCCGTCTCTGAAACCTTGACTGAGGTGTGTCCGGCCTGCACATGCATGTGTGCCTTTGTTCTCACCCCAGATGCAGGAGATGTTTGACATGATCATGAAGCATAAGCGTGCCATGGCAGAGATGCAGGTGATGTGGGAGAAGGCGGTGAGGGACCACTCCCACGAGTACGACAGTGATGAGGAAGTGGACCAGCAGGCTGGCACCTGGGAGCACCGCCTACGGCACATGGAGATGGAGAAAACGCGTGGTAAGATTCATGAAGACAATGGCCATGTTCGAGATCATCAACACCGTGATGTATCATTGGTAAATTCTGACTGACTGATCTATAAATAATATTGAGTAGTTATTTATGATACAAGGAGATTTGTAGCTCAGTCAGTCTCAACTGACTACTAATGTGTTTGTTAAAAAGTTAAAGGACTTTTGAATGTGAGGTTTGATTCTTGAAAATATCAGTTTACTACGAGAATTTTTGTTTAATCAACGACTACTTTCAGAACATTTTGTCAACAATTCATTAATGAACTCTGAGAGATACTTCTTCATATTAACCTGGCCTCGTTCAATCTGAATGTTCAAAACGTTGCAGCCCGTCTGGTGTTCAACCTTCCCAAGTTCTCTCACGTCACCCCGCTCCTCCGCTCTCTCCACTGGCTTCCAGTTGAAGCTCGCATCCGCTACAAGACCATGGTGCTTGCCTACGGAGCTGTGAGGGGAACGGCACCTCAGTACCTCCAGGCTCTGATCAGGCCCTACACCCAAACAAGGGCACTGCGTTCATCCACCTCTGGCCTGCTCGCCTCCCTCCCACTGAGGAAGTACAGTTCCCGCTCAGCCCAGTCAAAACTGTTCGCTGCTCTGGCCCCCCAATTGTGGAACAAACTCCCTCACGACGCCAGGACAGCGGAGTCAATCACCACCTTCCGGAGACACCTGAAACCCCACCTCTTTAAGGAATACCTAGGATAGGATAAAGTAATCCTTCTCACCCCCCCCCCTTAAAAGATAAGGTGAATGCACCAATTTGTAAGTCGCTCTGGATAAGAGCGTCTGCTAAATGACTTAAATGTAAATGTTAAATGTTGTGTTCTGCTGAACGCGCCCCTGACGTAATTTTGTGTTGACGTAAATGGCTACTTGTCTTTTCCTCCAGAGTGGGCGGAGTCATTGGCCATTGGCACCCCAAGCATAGTCCATTGGATTTGAGTGTAGCATGCCCCTATCAAGAATATTCCAAGAAATTACTAGAAACACAAAGCAACTAGTATGTTCACAGACACAACATAGAGTATGAGGGTATTTATATAATAACATAGAGTATGAGGGTATTTATATAATAACACATACCATGGTCCCATTCCAATGTTTGGAGCCATGGCTGTGGGTGCTATGATTCCATTTACTAGCTGCTGGATGATTCTGCAGAGGGACAATGAGAAACATCTTAGTCATTTCCTGAATTCCTTCCTCAAGGAAACTGAACCATGTCGCTAAACAAGCAAGCATCCTTCCTTTCACATCTCCTCTTAAAAGGGCAAGCAAGCTGTAAAATGTTCCATACCCCTCTAAAGTGGGTACTCCCTCGTGTCTCTGTCCCTGTCGCCGTGGGATGTGTCGTCCCCGTGGTTGCCGGGCACTGTACCGTTGCCGTGATGCCATCTCCCGTTCCCGCCGGTTCTCCGTCTCGCGGTTGTCTTCCGTCGGCATCCCCGTTCGGAGGTCAAAATTCTCATCAAAGATCCCCAGAGAAAACTGTCCGTATCCGGGCGGAAATGTAAACATGTGCTGGTGGTCCATAATCTGAGGGGGGAGGACAAATGGAAAAACATACGGTCACTACCTTGAAGTCCAACCAAGCTGCATAAATTCATGAGGAACAAATGTTGAGTTGAGGAACATATCAGTTCTGTGTCACTAACCTCGAAAGTCGGACGGTTCTGATCGCTGGTGGAGGCAATGGATGTGGACTCATTTTCAGTGCTGGAAAGAAATATCAGAAGTGGTCTCATCTTATCTTCAACTATGAACCAATGTGGGACACGGACAGTACTGTTAATGGAGAATTGCTGCTGAAAGTGTTTCGAACTCTGATAGACAAGCAGATAATACTGTACCTTCTTTCCTCTGATAGCTCTTCAATGAAGCCAGATTCACACTGTGGACAGGTGTAGTCCTGCAGGAAGGCAGAGATAAATCGTATTTATAACATAATCATACATTTGCATCAGTCAGTCTCATACACTTTCATGTTTTTATTTGATCTAAAGCAAAACAAAACAAAAACATACCTATGGAGGCTATGTTAGTACCGGGGAATTAAGATCGTTAGCTAACTTCAACCAGATGTGGCTTGAATTTTTTTGTTTTTTATAATTAAAAGTTGGCTATTGACCTCACACTTTGATCATTTTAACAATAGCTGATGATCTATTCAATGATCCATTGCTAATGGGAGATATTTTATCTCTCTTGGATTCCAAACGAAGCTACCTTTTGGAGGGGCTAGGGACCAATGTCCCTGTTTATCTGGCAAGCTGTCAGAATCATGAACAGATAGACACGCTGTCATTGGAAGAGCATTTACTGGTTAGCTTTTTCATTTAGCTAATTTAGCTAGCGCCTCAACTAATCCAACAAGTCACGGAGGCATGGTCTCGGAACACCCTAACAGACAAACTACACGCTATTTTGGTAGCTGGCTAGATTATAAATTAAATCAGCTGTCAAATGACAAAAACACACCTGTCAACGTGAACGTTCTAGCTACAACCCAACGTTTAGCGTCAGCTAGCTGTCACGCTTCAGTCAGAGGCAATCGTGAATGAAATAACGTAAACCCCACTTAGCTGGCCATGGTTTTCTTTTCTAAACGACAAAAACCTCTATGGAATGCTTACCGGGAGACGAGGGTCGATCTCTGCTGAACATTGGTGACAAAAAAAAACGACAGGGCCGTAGGGGAGCTTCAGCCATCTTCTGATTCTTTACCAGACAACCGAGACGGAACGTGTAAGGGTAGCGACAACAGACATAACTCGCTGCCTTCGGGTTCGATTTGCAAGACGGACCGGAAGCGGAAACGAGTTTAGCAACAGCTAGCTCATAACAGCGAATACAGATCTAGCTAGCTGCAGCTATGGAGTCCGGAGATACAGGTAAAACTTCGCAATAATATGCAATATTTGAAATGATAGACCTGTATATAGCTAAAGTAACATGTATTCCAATATTGCTAAACTATTGCCCCATCAAATCCGGTTCTTGTAGCTAGCTACCACCGCCCATCAACAGGATTTGTTGATGATGCATCAAAACTCATCAAACATATTTGTTGCCACAATCAGCATCAACTGCATATGTGAGATTCGTGAAAGAATTGGTTGTAGTTTGGTAGCTACTTCTTACTAGAATAATACCTGAGTTGATGCCACCCGAGCTAGTTAAAACTACCTAACCCGTTTTTACCAACCCAGGCCTGCTTCTCTTGTCTGTGGCAACAAACACGTTTGTGACTTTACTAAAATACTCTCAAAGAGCGATCCCCTCTTGTGACTAACATTATTGGTAACAGTACACACAGACAACATGTGTTCCAAACTCATCTGCTGACTGTCTCTTTTATTCCCACTGCAGGGAGAGGAGGCTGGAACAACAAGTTCCGGCCACCTCAGAAGAACAGGATGAGTGTGAACATTCTCCGTCAGGAGGAGCTGATCGCCCAGAAGAAGCGTGAGATTGAGGCTAAGATGGCAGAGCAAGCCAAGACCAAGAGCCTTCAGACTCCCAACAGGCCACTGCCACCAAGGTACAGCAGACCTGGGTTTCTGAAACACTACAAATAGGTCTACCTCTATACTTAATCCCAGCTGGAAGTACTTGATTGGTCCACTTGACTGGTTGACTACAGCCATTCATTTTGACTTCTTATCCCCACAGTTTACCCAGTTTACAGGGTCCGTCTTCGAACAATAACAAGTATGTGAATGACGGAAGTTTCTTACAGCAGTTTATGAAGCTGCAGAAGGACAAACCCTGCCCCGACTCTGGTGAGATGGGTAGCTCTTTTGTCTTAATGGGTTTCAATAGAAAATGTGTTAGGGCTTTATTTTGATGGTACAGAAATTATGAAGTAAAACAATAACACAGTAATAATTTATGAATTACTTGTTTCTTCTGGATTCATTAAACAATTAAGGAAGCACTGCAGTGAGTCTTAACCCAATTCTGTACCCTCTCCAGGCTCCAGCAATGACACAAAAGCCCCATCTTCATCCATCCCCAGTCTGTCGTCAGGAGTGTCTCAGCCCCAGAAGAAGAGCATTCTCATTGGCAAACGTCCCGGTCTAGGCATCAGCAGCATGCTGAACCAGTTTAAGAACTACTCCCAGTCAAAGAAGACCCTGCTTCGCCCCCAAAGGCCTAGCATATTCAGCTCCCCAGATGATGATGATGATGATGAGGAGGAGGAGGATGTTGATGATTTAAGCTTCCTAGAGATCAAAGGTAATCAGTGATCTGGTTTTAGACATCTAAGGACTGCCAGTAGCCTGGGTGCTGGTCGGATTCTGTACTAGGCTACTTGTTGTTGTCATTTCACCCATGTCATTGACTGTGTATTCTAGTGACAGAGTAGCTGCTTGTCTGAGATTAGTGCTTTTCCTGAGTCTGCATAGCCTTTTACAGTAAAGGTACTCATAGCCCTCTTAAAGTTTCTCCCCCAGAGGACCCAGACACACGACTTATCCTGGACAAGATGGCAGCCTTTGTGGCTGAGGGAGGGCCTGAGCTAGAGAGGAAGGCCAAGGAAAACTACAAGGACAACCCTGTTTTCTCGTAAGTCTGTATGGCTGAACTAACAGTATGTCGAATTTATATTATGTGTTGTATGTAATGTGGCCTCTTTTTGTCCTGATATAAAGATATGTTCCTTTTCCACTTTACAGATTCTTGTATGATAAGAACAGCCGGGACTATCTTTATTACCGAAAGAGAGTTGCTGAACTACGAAAGGATAACCCAAAACCTGAGACGCAGTCATGTTCTAATGGTAAGATTACCTATATCGGTTCTCTCTCTCTTACGCTCTCTCACATATATGCTTGGTCTCAGCTCCAAAGACTGCAGATGAAAATAACACCATTCAATCTATCTTTATACATGTGAAGTATACAGTTGAAGTCGGAGGTTTATATACACTTAGGTTGGGGTCATTAAAACTCATTTTTCAACCACTCCACAAGTTTCTTTTTTACAAACGATAGCTTTGGCTAGTCGGTTAGGACATCTACTTTGTGCATGACACAAGTAATTTTCCCAACAATTGCTTACAGACAGATTATTCCACTTATAATTCCAGTGGGTCAGAAGTTTACATACACGAAATTGACTGTGCCTTTAAACAGCTTGGAAAATTCCAGAAAATGATGTCATGGCTTTAGAATCTTCTGATAGGCTAATTGAGTATTATTACTCTACTATTATTCTGACATTTCACATTCTTAAAATAAAGTGGGGATCCTAACTGACCAAAGACAGGGAATTTTTATGAGGATTAAATGCCAGGAATTCGGATAAACTGAGTTTACATACATCTTAGCCAAATGCATTTAAACTTCTGACTTCGTGTGTGTGTGTATAATATATATATATATATATTAATTAGAGGTCGACCGATTATGATTTTTCAACGCCGATACCGATTATTGGAGGACCAAAAAAGCCGATTCCGATTTAATCGGCAGATTTAAAAAATAAAATGCATTTGTAATATTGACAATTACAACAATACTGAATTAACACTTATTTTAACTTAATATAATACATCAATAAAATCAATTTAGCCTCAAGTAGATAATGAAACATGTTCAATTTGGTTTAAATAATGCAAAAAACAAAGTGTTGGAGAAGAACGTAAAAGTGCAATATGTGCTATGTAAGAAAGCTAACGTTTCAGTTCCTTGCTCAGAACATGAGAACATATGAAAGCTGGTGGTTCCTTTTAACATGAGTCTTCAATATTCCCAGGTAAGAAGTTTTAGGTTGTAGTTATTATAGGACTATTTCCCTCTATACCATTTGTATTTCATTAACCTTTGACTATTGGATGTTCTTATAGGCACTCTAGTATTGCCAGTGTAACAGTATAGCTTCCGTCCCTCTCCTCGCTCCTCCCTGGGCTCACAACGACAACAGCCACCACATCGAAGCAGTGTTACCCATGCAGAGCAAGGGAAACGACCACCCCAAGGCTCAGAGCGAGTGAAGTTTGAAACGCTATTAGCGCACGCTAACTAGCCAGCCATTTCACTTCGGGTCACACCAGCCTCATCTCGGGAGTTGATAAGTTTGAAGTCATAAACAGCGCAATGCTTGACGCACAGCGAAAAACTGCTGAGAAAACGCACGAAAGTACTGTTTGAATGAATGTTTACGCGCCTGCTTCTGCCTACCACCGCTCAGTCAGATACTTGTATGCTCAGTCAGATTATATGCAACACAGGACACGCTAGAAAATATCTAGTAATATTATCAACCATGTGTAGTTAACTAGTGATTATGATAGTTTTTATAAGATCATTTTAATGCTAATTAGAACTTACCTTGGCTTACTGCATTTGCGTAACAAGCAGTCTCCTTGTGGAGTGCAACGAGAGAGAGGCAGGTCGTTATTGCGTTGGACTAGTTAACTGTAAGGTTGCAAGATTGGATCCCCCGAGCTGACAATATAAATCTTTCTTTCTGCCCCTGAACGAGGCAGTTAACCCACTGTTCCTAGGCCGTCATTGAAAATAAGAATGTGTTCTTAACTGACTTGCCTAGTTAAATAAAGGTATAAAAAAAATACAGATTTCCGATTGTTATGAAAACGTGAAATCGGCCCTAATTAAATCGGCCAGTCCGATTAATCGGTCGACCACTAATATATATATACACACACAGTGATTTCAGAAAGTATTCAGACCCCTTGACTTTTCCACATTTTGTTACATTGCAGCCTTATTCTAAAATTGATTAAATCGTTTTTTCCCTCATCAATATACACACAATACCCCATAATGCCAAAGCAAAAACAGGTTTTTTGAATTTCTTGCAAATGTACTAAAAATGTAAAACATATCACATTAACATAAGCATTCAGACCCTTTACTCAGTACTTTGTTGAAGCACCTTTTGCAGCAATTTTCAGCCTCAAGTCTTCTTGGGTATGACGCTACAAGCTTGGCACACCTGTATTTGGAGTTTCTTGCATTATTCTCTGCACATCCTCTCAAGCTCTGTCAGGTTGGATGGGGAGCGTCACTGCACAAGTCCGGGCTCTGGCTGGTCAAGGATGTACAAAGACCTGTCCCGAAGTCACTCCTGCATTGTCTTGGCTGGGTGCTTAGGGTCGTTGTCCTGTTGGAAGGTGAACCTTCGCCCCAGTCTGAAGTCCTGAGTGCTCTGGAGCAGGTTTTCATCAAGGATCTCTCTATACTTTGCTCTGTTCATCTTTCCTCGATCCTGACTAGTCTCCCAGTCCCTGCTGCTGAAAACATCCCCATGGCATGATGCTGCTACCACCATGCTTCACTGTAGGAATGGTTTCATCAGACCAGAGAATCTTGTTTCTCATGGTCTGAGTCCTTTAGGTGCCTTTTGGCAAACTCCAAGTGGGCTGTCATGTGCCTTTTATTGAGGAGTGGCTTCCGTCTGGCCACTCTACCATAAAGGCCTGATTGGTGGATTGCTGCAGAGATGGTTGTCCTTCTGGAAGGTTCTCCCATCTCCACAGAGGAACTCTGGAGCTATGTCAGTGACCATCGGGTTCTTGGTCACCTCCCTGACCAAGGCCCTTCTCCCCTGATTGCTCAGTTTGGCCGCGTGGTCAGCTCTAGGAAGAGTCTTGGTAGTTCCAAACTTTTTCCTTTTAAGAATGATGGAGGCCACTGTGTTTTGGGGACCTTCAATGCTGCAGAAGTGTTGTGGTACCCTTCTCCAGATCTGTGCCTCAACACAATCCTGTCTCGGAGCTCTAATGACAATTCCTTCGACCTCATGGCTTGGTTTTTGCTCTGACATGCACTGTCAACTGTATGTTATGTAGGTGTGTGTGCCTTTCCAAATCATGTCAAATCAATAGAATTTACCACAGGTGGACTCGCATCAAGTTGTAGAAACATCAAGGGTGATCAATGGAAACAGGATGCACCTGAGCTCAATTAAGTCTAAAACAAAGGGTCTGAATACCTATGTAAATAAGGTATCTGTTTTTTATTTGCAAACATTTCTAAAAACCCGTTTTCACTTTGTCATTATGGGGTATTGTGTGTAGATTGATGAGAAATGTTTTATTTAATACATTTTAGAATAAGTCTAATGTAACAAAATGTGGAAAAAGTCAAGGTGTCTGAATACTTTCCGAATGCACTGTTTTTGTGTGTGTTATGTATGTATGTATGTATGCATACATGCATGCATACATACAGTACCAGTCTAAACGTTTGGACAAACGTACTCATTCCAGGGTATTTCTTTATTTTTACTATATTCCACATGGAATCATGTAGTAACCCAAAAAGTTTGAAATAAATCAAAATGTTATAATTGAGATCATTTAAAGTAGCCACCCTTTGCCTTGATGACAGCTTTGCACACTCTTGGCATTCTCTCAACCAGCTTCATGAGGTAGTCACCTAGAATGCATTTCAATTAAAAGCTTTGCCTTGTTAAAAGTTCATTTGTGGAATTTATTTCCTTGTTAATGCATTTGAGTCAATCAGTTGTGTTGTGACGAGGTAGGGGTGGTATTCGGAAGATGGCCCTATTTGGTAAATGACCAAGTCCATATGGCAAGAACAACTCAAATAAGCAAAGAAACGACAGTCCATCATTACTTTAAGACATGATGATCAGTCAAAGTCGGAAAATTTCAAGAACTTTGAAAGTTTCTTCAAGTGCAGTCACAAAAACCATCAAGCGCTATGATGAAACTGGCTCTCATGAGGACCGCCACAGGAAAGGAAGACCCAGAGTTACCTCTGCTGCAGAGAATACATTTATTAGAGTTACCAGCCTCAGAAATTGCAGCCCAAATAAATGCTTCAGAGGTCAAGTAACACTGTGTTACTTGACTGTGTTAATCAGACCTTCGTGGTTGAAATGCTGCAAAGAAACCACTACTAAAGGACACCAATAAGAAGAGAGTTGCTTGGGCCAAGAAACACGAGCAAATGAACATTACACCTGTTGAAATTTGTCCTATGGCCTATTGAGTCATTTAAAAAAATTGGTTCCAACCGCAGCATTCTGCAACGATACGACATCCCTTCTAGTTTGCGCTTAGTCCCACTATCATTTCTTTTTAAACAGGACAATGACCCCAAACACACCTCCAGTGCTGCATCAGATGACCTGCCCTCCACAAACACATTACCTCAACCCCCAAAAAATATTTAATTTTACCTTTATTTAACTAGGCAAGTCAGTTAAGAACAAATTCTTATTTTCAATGACGGCCTAGGAACAGTGGGTTAACTGCCTGTTCAGGGGCAGAACGACAGATTTGTACCTTGTCAGCTCGGGGGTTTGAACTTGCAACCTTCCGGTTACTAGTCCAACGCTCTAACCACTAGGCTACCCTGGTGGTTTGGGATGAGTTGGACCACAGAGTGAAGGAAAAGCAGCCAACAAGTGCTCAGCATATGTGGGACTCCTTAAAGACAGTTGGAAAAGCATTCCTCATGATGCTGGTTGAGAGAATGCCAAGAGTGTGCAAAGCTGTCATCAAGGCAAAGGGTGGCTACTTTGAAGAATCTAAAATATATTTTGATTCAACACTTTTTTTTTTTTTGGTTACCACATGATTCCATACGTGTTTATTCATGTTTTCACTATTATTCTACAATTTAGAAAATAATTAAAAAATAAAGAAAAACGCTTGAATGAGTAAGTGTGTCCAAACTTTTGACTGGTACTGTATATTGCCCTCCTTGGAGAGTTTTAGTTTATTTTGAAAGGTACCATTGCACACACAAGCGATGAGGGCCGACACTTCAAATGACAGACACAATTATTTACTGAAAACTACTAAGTCCTTCACGACAGACTTCATTTACCATGCCCACTGTTCATGGGGTTATTTATTCAAAAATTAGGCCTATATTTTAATATCAAATCCACTTCCCCAATCACCACCATGTCCCCCTGCTCCTCCTCCCTCTTCTTATCCCCTACTGGCTGTAGACTGGTGTGTGAGGGCCAGTTGAGTACAGTACGGTAGTAGTGTGAGTTGAGCCCCAGTACTGATAGGCTGCTTAAAGTCTCCCCCCCAGTGGACGAGGAGACCCAGAGGGTGGCCGAGAAGCTGGCCAGTTTTGTGGCTGACGGAGGCCCCGAGGTGGAAGCCATCGCCGCCCAGCACAACAAAGACAACCCCGCCTTCAGGTTAGTGACAGTCTCGGATATTGTAATGAGTGTTTTAATGCATTGATCCAATTGCATTTTTATTGATCCCCAAGAAGAAATTGATTTGTCATAGTATTGCATACATTATTAAAAAACCTAACATGTAAAGTGGACGAAATACCGTTAAAGATGGCTTATTTCTTGTTCCTCTTTTCAGTTTTCTTTATGACCTCCAAAGCCCCGCCCATCACTTCTACAAGGAGAAGGTGGAGGAGTACCGCCAGGCCAAAAGGGACCAGAGCCCCCCAATCAAGCAGGAGCCCGGAGTGGGGTTCACGAGGCCAGCTGCTCTTCCCCTGACCTATCCTCCCTCACCTTCTCAGTACCCCAACCTGCTGGGACATGTGAAGCTCGAGCCGGGTCTGGAGATAAAAGAAGAAGTAGCAAGGCCCCCCATGGTTAAGAGGAAGCGGAAGAGCCGCTGGGGATCAGAGGATGACAAGGTGGATCTGTCGCTGCCACCCATCATCATCCCCAAGGAGGAAGAGCCAGAGCCCAGCCCGTGTCTTTCTGGTACACCCACACACACCATAGTACACAGCCTCTCTTGTATCACACAGAAATCAAATCAAATTTAATTGGTCACTTACACATATTTTGCCGATGTTATCTCGGTGTAACGAAATATGTTCCTAGCTCCAACAGTGCAGTAATACCTAACAACACAAAACAATACACGCAAATCCCAAAATTAAGAAATATTACAACGGAAAGACAGTTGTTTTAGTATATCTTAGACTAAAACAGTGTTTGTAAGGTATGTCTATCCTGGCCCTGTGTTGTGTCCATCCATGCGGGGTGTGTGTTTCAGTTCATGAACTGAGAGATCTGGGCTATAAGAAGGGAAAGCCTGTGGGCCTGGTTGGGGTAACAGAGCTCTCAGATGACCAGAAGAAACAGCTCAAAGAGCAACAGGAGGTACTGCATGACCGACAGACAGAGCACAATACACAATGGCAGCAAATTGTACTTTCACTGTTTGAATTGTTGGGGACTTGGCAGTGTTAATCATTTTAGTGTTTTGGGCATAGTTTGGTATGGGAGTGCCCAGCATACTTCAAACCTAGCCTCTAACAAGGCAAGATGGGCTCAGTTGCGTCCGTTCTCAGCCGTCTCTGAAACCTTGACTGAGGTGTGTCCGGCCTGCACATGCATGTGTGCCTTTGTTCTCACCCCAGATGCAGGAGATGTTTGACATGATCATGAAGCATAAGCGTGCCATGGCAGAGATGCAGGTGATGTGGGAGAAGGCGGTGAGGGACCACTCCCACGAGTACGACAGTGATGAGGAAGTGGACCAGCAGGCTGGCACCTGGGAGCACCGCCTACGGCACATGGAGATGGAGAAAACGCGTGGTAAGATTCATGAAGACAATGGCCATGTTCGAGATCATCAACACCGTGATGTATCATTGGTAAATTCTGACTGACTGATCTATAAATAATATTGAGTAGTTATTTATGATACAATGAGATTTGTAGCTCAGTCAGTCTCAACTGACTACTAATGTGTTTGTTAAAAAGTGAAAGGACTTTTGAATGTGAGGTTTGATTCTTGAAAATATCAGTTTACTACGAGAATTTTTGTTTAATCAACGACTACTTTCAGAACATTGTCAACAATTCATTAATGAACTCTGAGAGATACTTCTTCATATTAACCTGGCCTCGTTCAATCTGAATGTTCAAAACGTTGCAGCCCGTCTGGTGTTCAACCTTCCCAAGTTCTCTCACGTCACCCCGCTCCTCCGCTCTCTCCACTGGCTTCCAGTTGAAGCTCGCATCCGCTACAAGACCATGGTGCTTGCCTACGGAGCTGTGAGGGGAACGGCACCTCAGTACCTCCAGGCTCTGATCAGGCCCTACACCCAAACAAGGGCACTGCGTTCATCCACCTCTGGCCTGCTCGCCTCCCTCCCACTGAGGAAGTACAGTTCCCGCTCAGCCCAGTCAAAACTGTTCGCTGCTCTGGCCCCCCAATTGTGGAACAAACTCCCTCACGACGCCAGGACAGCGGAGTCAATCACCACCTTCCGGAGACACCTGAAACCCCACCTCTTTAAGGAATACCTAGGATAGGATAAAGTAATCCTTCTCACCCCCCCCCCTTAAAAGATAAGGTGAATGCACCAATTTGTAAGTCGCTCTGGATAAGAGCGTCTGCTAAATGACTTAAATGTAAATGTTAAATGTTGTGTTCTGCTGAACGCGCCCCTGACGTAATTTTGTGTTGACGTAAATGGCTACTTGTCTTTTCCTCCAGAGTGGGCGGAGTCATTGGCCATTGGCACCCCAAGCATAGTCCATTGGATTTGAGTGTAGCATGCCCCTATCAAGAATATTCCAAGAAATTACTAGAAACACAAAGCAACTAGTATGTTCACAGACACAACATAGAGTATGAGGGTATTTATATAATAACATAGAGTATGAGGGTATTTATATAATAACACATACCATGGTCCCATTCCAATGTTTGGAGCCATGGCTGTGGGTGCTATGATTCCATTTACTAGCTGCTGGATGATTCTGCAGAGGGACAATGAGAAACATCTTAGTCATTTCCTGAATTCCTTCCTCAAGGAAACTGAACCATGTCGCTAAACAAGCAAGCATCCTTCCTTTCACATCTCCTCTTAAAAGGGCAAGCAAGCTGTAAAATGTTCCATACCCCTCTAAAGTGGGTACTCCCTCGTGTCTCTGTCCCTGTCGCCGTGGGATGTGTCGTCCCCGTGGTTGCCGGGCACTGTACCGTTGCCGTGATGCCATCTCCCGTTCCCGCCGGTTCTCCGTCTCGCGGTTGTCTTCCGTCGGCATCCCCGTTCGGAGGTCAAAATTCTCATCAAAGATCCCCAGAGAAAACTGTCCGTATCCGGGCGGAAATGTAAACATGTGCTGGTGGTCCATAATCTGAGGGGGGAGGACAAATGGAAAAACATACGGTCACTACCTTGAAGTCCAACCAAGCTGCATAAATTCATGAGGAACAAATGTTGAGTTGAGGAACATATCAGTTCTGTGTCACTAACCTCGAAAGTCGGACGGTTCTGATCGCTGGTGGAGGCAATGGATGTGGACTCATTTTCAGTGCTGGAAAGAAATATCAGAAGTGGTCTCATCTTATCTTCAACTATGAACCAATGTGGGACACGGACAGTACTGTTAATGGAGAATTGCTGCTGAAAGTGTTTCGAACTCTGATAGACAAGCAGATAATACTGTACCTTCTTTCCTCTGATAGCTCTTCAATGAAGCCAGATTCACACTGTGGACAGGTGTAGTCCTGCAGGAAGGCAGAGATAAATCGTATTTATAACATAATCATACATTTGCATCAGTCAGTCTCATACACTTTCATGTTTTTATTTGATCTAAAGCAAAACAAAACAAAAACATACCTATGGAGGCTATGTTAGTACCGGGGAATTAAGATCGTTAGCTAACTTCAACCAGATGTGGCTTGAATTTTTTTTGTTTTATAATTAAAAGTTGGCTATTGACCTCACACTTTGATCATTTTAACAATAGCTGATGATCTATTCAATGATCCATTGCTAATGGGAGATATTTTATCTCTCTTGGATTCCAAACGAAGCTACCTTTTGGAGGGGCTAGGGACCAATGTCCCTGTTTATCTGGCAAGCTGTCAGAATCATGAACAGATAGACACGCTGTCATTGGAAGAGCATTTACTGGTTAGCTTTTTCATTTAGCTAATTTAGCTAGCGCCTCAACTAATCCAACAAGTCACGGAGGCATGGTCTCGGAACACCCTAACAGACAAACTACACGCTATTTTGGTAGCTGGCTAGATTATAAATTAAATCAGCTGTCAAATGACAAAAACACACCTGTCAACGTGAACGTTCTAGCTACAACCCAACGTTTAGCGTCAGCTAGCTGTCACGCTTCAGTCAGAGGCAATCGTGAATGAAATAACGTAAACCCCACTTAGCTGGCCATGGTTTTCTTTTCTAAACGACAAAAACCTCTATGGAATGCTTACCGGGAGACGAGGGTCGATCTCTGCTGAACATTGGTGACAAAAAAAACGACAGGGCCGTAGGGGAGCTTCAGCCATCTTCTGATTCTTTACCAGACAACCGAGACGGAACGTGTAAGGGTAGCGACAACAGACATAACTCGCTGCCTTCGGGTTCGATTTGCAAGACGGACCGGAAGCGGAAACGAGTTTAGCAACAGCTAGCTCATAACAGCGAATACAGATCTAGCTAGCTGCAGCTATGGAGTCCGGAGATACAGGTAAAACTTCGCAATAATATGCAATATTTGAAATGATAGACCTGTATATAGCTAAAGTAACATGTATTCCAATATTGCTAAACTATTGCCCCATCAAATCCGGTTCTTGTAGCTAGCTACCACCGCCCATCAACAGGATTTGTTGATGATGCATCAAAACTCATCAAACATATTTGTTGCCACAATCAGCATCAACTGCATATGTGAGATTCGTGAAAGAATTGGTTGTAGTTTGGTAGCTACTTCTTACTAGAATAATACCTGAGTTGATGCCACCCGAGCTAGTTAAAACTACCTAACCCGTTTTTACCAACCCAGGCCTGCTTCTCTTGTCTGTGGCAACAAACACGTTTGTGACTTTACTAAAATACTCTCAAAGAGCGATCCCCTCTTGTGACTAACATTATTGGTAACAGTACACACAGACAACATGTGTTCCAAACTCATCTGCTGACTGTCTCTTTTATTCCCACTGCAGGGAGAGGAGGCTGGAACAACAAGTTCGGCCACCTCAGAAGAACAGGATGAGTGTGAACATTCTCCGTCAGGAGGAGCTGATCGCCCAGAAGAAGCGTGAGATTGAGGCTAAGATGGCAGAGCAAGCCAAGACCAAGAGCCTTCAGACTCCCAACAGGCCACTGCCACCAAGGTACAGCAGACCTGGGTTTCTGAAACACTACAAATAGGTCTACCTCTATACTTAATCCCAGCTGGAAGTACTTGATTGGTCCACTTGACTGGTTGACTACAGCCATTCATTTTGACTTCTTATCCCCACAGTTTACCCAGTTTACAGGGTCCGTCTTCGAACAATAACAAGTATGTGAATGACGGAAGTTTCTTACAGCAGTTTATGAAGCTGCAGAAGGACAAACCCTGCCCCGACTCTGGTGAGATGGGTAGCTCTTTTGTCTTAATGGGTTTCAATAGAAAATGTGTTAGGGCTTTATTTTGATGGTACAGAAATTATGAAGTAAAACAATAACACAGTAATAATTTATGAATTACTTGTTTCTTCTGGATTCATTAAACAATTAAGGAAGCACTGCAGTGAGTCTTAACCCAATTCTGTACCCTCTCCAGGCTCCAGCAATGACACAAAAGCCCCATCTTCATCCATCCCCAGTCTGTCGTCAGGAGTGTCTCAGCCCCAGAAGAAGAGCATTCTCATTGGCAAACGTCCCGGTCTAGGCATCAGCAGCATGCTGAACCAGTTTAAGAACTACTCCCAGTCAAAGAAGACCCTGCTTCGCCCCCAAAGGCCTAGCATATTCAGCTCCCCAGATGATGATGATGATGATGAGGAGGAGGATGTTGATGATTTAAGCTTCCTAGAGATCAAAGGTAATCAGTGATCTGGTTTTAGACATCTAAGGACTGCCAGTAGCCTGGGTGCTGGTCGGATTCTGTACTAGGCTACTTGTTGTTGTCATTTCACCCATGTCATTGACTGTGTATTCTAGTGACAGAGTAGCTGCTTGTCTGAGATTAGTGCTTTTCCTGAGTCTGCATAGCCTTTTACAGTAAAGGTACTCATAGCCCTCTTAAAGTTTCTCCCCCAGAGGACCCAGACACACGACTTATCCTGGACAAGATGGCAGCCTTTGTGGCTGAGGGAGGGCCTGAGCTAGAGAGGAAGGCCAAGGAAAACTACAAGGACAACCCTGTTTTCTCGTAAGTCTGTATGGCTGAACTAACAGTATGTCGAATTTATATTATGTGTTGTATGTAATGTGGCCTCTTTTTGTCCTGATATAAAGATATGTTCCTTTTCCACTTTACAGATTCTTGTATGATAAGAACAGCCGGGACTATCTTTATTACCGAAAGAGAGTTGCTGAACTACGAAAGGATAACCCAAAACCTGAGACGCAGTCATGTTCTAATGGTAAGATTACCTATATCGGTTCTCTCTCTCTTACGCTCTCTCACATATATGCTTGGTCTCAGCTCCAAAGACTGCAGATGAAAATAACACCATTCAATCTATCTTTATACATGTGAAGTATACAGTTGAAGTCGGAGGTTTATATACACTTAGGTTGGGGTCATTAAAACTCATTTTTCAACCACTCCACAAGTTTCTTTTTACAAACGATAGCTTTGGCTAGTCGGTTAGGACATCTACTTTGTGCATGACACAAGTAATTTTCCCAACAATTGCTTACAGACAGATTATTCCACTTATAATTCCAGTGGGTCAGAAGTTTACATACACGAAATTGACTGTGCCTTTAAACAGCTTGGAAAATTCCAGAAAATGATGTCATGGCTTTAGAATCTTCTGATAGGCTAATTGAGTATTATTACTCTACTATTATTCTGACATTTCACATTCTTAAAATAAAGTGGGGATCCTAACTGACCAAAGACAGGGAATTTTTATGAGGATTAAATGCCAGGAATTGGATAAACTGAGTTTACATACATCTTAGCCAAATGCATTTAAACTTCTGACTTCGTGTGTGTGTGTGTATAATATATATATATATATATTAATTAGAGGTCGACCGATTATGATTTTTCAACGCCGATACCGATTATTGGAGGACCAAAAAAGCCGATTCCGATTTAATCGGCAGATTTAAAAAATAAAATGCATTTGTAATATTGACAATTACAACAATACTGAATTAACACTTATTTTAACTTAATATAATACATCAATAAAATCAATTTAGCCTCAAGTAGATAATGAAACATGTTCAATTTGGTTTAAATAATGCAAAAAACAAAGTGTTGGAGAAGAACGTAAAAGTGCAATATGTGCTATGTAAGAAAGCTAACGTTTCAGTTCCTTGCTCAGAACATGAGAACATATGAAAGCTGGTGGTTCCTTTTAACATGAGTCTTCAATATTCCCAGGTAAGAAGTTTTAGGTTGTAGTTATTATAGGACTATTTCCCTCTATACCATTTGTATTTCATTAACCTTTGACTATTGGATGTTCTTATAGGCACTCTAGTATTGCCAGTGTAACAGTATAGCTTCCGTCCCTCTCCTCGCTCCTCCCTGGGCTCACAACGACAACAGCCACCACATCGAAGCAGTGTTACCCATGCAGAGCAAGGGAAACGACCACCCCAAGGCTCAGAGCGAGTGAAGTTTGAAACGCTATTAGCGCACGCTAACTAGCCAGCCATTTCACTTCGGTCACACCAGCCTCATCTCGGGAGTTGATAAGTTTGAAGTCATAAACAGCGCAATGCTTGACGCACAGCGAAAAACTGCTGAGAAAACGCACGAAAGTACTGTTTGAATGAATGTTTACGCGCCTGCTTCTGCCTACCACCGCTCAGTCAGATACTTGTATGCTCAGTCAGATTATATGCAACACAGGACACGCTAGAAAATATCTAGTAATATTATCAACCATGTGTAGTTAACTAGTGATTATGATAGTTTTTTATAAGATCATTTTAATGCTAATTAGGAACTTACCTTGGCTTACTGCATTTGCGTAACAAGCAGTCTCCTTGTGGAGTGCAACGAGAGAGAGGCAGGTCGTTATTGCGTTGGACTAGTTAACTGTAAGGTTGCAAGATTGGATCCCCCGAGCTGACAATATAAATCTTTCTTTCTGCCCCTGAACGAGGCAGTTAACCCACTGTTCCTAGGCCGTCATTGAAAATAAGAATGTGTTCTTAACTGACTTGCCTAGTTAAATAAAGGTATAAAAAAAATACAGATTTCCGATTGTTATGAAAACGTGAAATCGGCCCTAATTAAATCGGCCAGTCCGATTAATCGGTCGACCACTAATATATATATACACACACAGTGATTTCAGAAAGTATTCAGACCCCTTGACTTTTTCCACATTTTGTTACATTGCAGCCTTATTCTAAAATTGATTAAATCGTTTTTTCCCCTCATCAATATACACACAATACCCCATAATGCCAAAGCAAAAACAGGTTTTTTGAATTTCTTGCAAATGTACTAAAAATGTAAAACATATCACATTAACATAAGCATTCAGACCCTTTACTCAGTACTTTGTTGAAGCACCTTTTGCAGCAATTTTCAGCCTCAAGTCTTCTTGGGTATGACGCTACAAGCTTGGCACACCTGTATTTGGAGTTTCTTGCATTATTCTCTGCACATCCTCTCAAGCTCTGTCAGGTTGGATGGGGAGCGTCACTGCACAAGTCCGGGCTCTGGCTGGTCAAGGATGTACAAAGACCTGTCCCGAAGTCACTCCTGCATTGTCTTGGCTGGGTGCTTAGGGTCGTTGTCCTGTTGGAAGGTGAACCTTCGCCCCAGTCTGAAGTCCTGAGTGCTCTGGAGCAGGTTTTCATCAAGGATCTCTCTATACTTTGCTCTGTTCATCTTTCCCTCGATCCTGACTAGTCTCCCAGTCCCTGCTGCTGAAAACATCCCCATGGCATGATGCTGCTACCACCATGCTTCACTGTAGGAATGGTTTCATCAGACCAGAGAATCTTGTTTCTCATGGTCTGAGTCCTTTAGGTGCCTTTTGGCAAACTCCAAGTGGGCTGTCATGTGCCTTTTATTGAGGAGTGGCTTCCGTCTGGCCACTCTACCATAAAGGCCTGATTGGTGGATTGCTGCAGAGATGGTTGTCCTTCTGGAAGGTTCTCCCATCTCCACAGAGGAACTCTGGAGCTATGTCAGTGACCATCGGGTTCTTGGTCACCTCCTGACCAAGGCCCTTCTCCCCTGATTGCTCAGTTTGGCCGCGTGGTCAGCTCTAGGAAGAGTCTTGGTAGTTCCAAACTTTTTCCTTTTAAGAATGATGGAGGCCACTGTGTTTTGGGGACCTTCAATGCTGCAGAAGTGTTGTGGTACCCTTCTCCAGATCTGTGCCTCAACACAATCCTGTCTCGGAGCTCTAATGACAATTCCTTCGACCTCATGGCTTGGTTTTTGCTCTGACATGCACTGTCAACTGTATGTTATGTAGGTGTGTGTGCCTTTCCAAATCATGTCAAATCAATAGAATTTACCACAGGTGGACTCGCATCAAGTTGTAGAAACATCAAGGGTGATCAATGGAAACAGGATGCACCTGAGCTCAATTAAGTCTAAAACAAAGGGTCTGAATACCTATGTAAATAAGGTATCTGTTTTTTATTTGCAAACATTTCTAAAAACCCGTTTTCACTTTGTCATTATGGGGTATTGTGTGTAGATTGATGAGAAATGTTTTATTTAATACATTTTAGAATAAGTCTAATGTAACAAAATGTGGAAAAAGTCAAGGTGTCTGAATACTTTCCGAATGCACTGTTTTTGTGTGTGTTATGTATGTATGTATGTATGTATGTATGTATGTATGCATACATGCATGCATACATACAGTACCAGTCTAAACGTTTGGACAAACGTACTCATTCCAGGGTATTTCTTTATTTTTACTATATTCCACATGGAATCATGTAGTAACCCAAAAAGTTTGAAATAAATCAAAATGTTATAATTGAGATCATTTAAAGTAGCCACCCTTTGCCTTGATGACAGCTTTGCACACTCTTGGCATTCTCTCAACCAGCTTCATGAGGTAGTCACCTAGAATGCATTTCAATTAAAAGCTTTGCCTTGTTAAAAGTTCATTTGTGGAATTTATTTCCTTGTTAATGCATTTGAGTCAATCAGTTGTGTTGTGACGAGGTAGGGGTGGTATTCGGAAGATGGCCCTATTTGGTAAATGACCAAGTCCATATGGCAAGAACAACTCAAATAAGCAAAGAAACGACAGTCCATCATTACTTTAAGACATGATGATCAGTCAAAGTCGGAAAATTTCAAGAACTTTGAAAGTTTCTTCAAGTGCAGTCACAAAAACCATCAAGCGCTATGATGAAACTGGCTCTCATGAGGACCGCCACAGGAAAGGAAGACCCAGAGTTACCTCTGCTGCAGAGAATACATTTATTAGAGTTACCAGCCTCAGAAATTGCAGCCCAAATAAATGCTTCAGAGGTCAAGTAACACTGTGTTACTTGACTGTGTTAATCAGACCTTCGTGGTTGAAATGCTGCAAAGAAACCACTACTAAAGGACACCAATAAGAAGAGAGTTGCTTGGGCCAAGAAACACGAGCAAATGAACATTACACCTGTTGAAATTTGTCCTATGGCCTATTGAGTCATTTAAAAAAATTGGTTCCAACCGCAGCATTCTGCAACGATACGACATCCCTTCTAGTTTGCGCTTAGTCCCACTATCATTTCTTTTTAAACAGGACAATGACCCCAAACACACCTCCAGTGCTGCATCAGATGACCTGCCCTCCACAAACACATTACCTCAACCCCCAAAAAAATATTTAATTTTACCTTTATTTAACTAGGCAAGTCAGTTAAGAACAAATTCTTATTTTCAATGACGGCCTAGGAACAGTGGGTTAACTGCCTGTTCAGGGGCAGAACGACAGATTTGTACCTTGTCAGCTCGGGGGTTTGAACTTGCAACCTTCCGGTTACTAGTCCAACGCTCTAACCACTAGGCTACCCTGGTGGTTTGGGATGAGTTGGACCACAGAGTGAAGGAAAAGCAGCCAACAAGTGCTCAGCATATGTGGGACTCCTTAAAGACAGTTGGAAAAGCATTCCTCATGATGCTGGTTGAGAGAATGCCAAGAGTGTGCAAAGCTGTCATCAAGGCAAAGGGTGGCTACTTTGAAGAATCTAAAATATATTTTGATTCAACACTTTTTTTTTTTTGGTTACCACATGATTCCATACGTGTTTATTCATGTTTTCACTATTATTCTACAATTTAGAAAATAATTAAAAAATAAAGAAAAACGCTTGAATGAGTAAGTGTGTCCAAACTTTTGACTGGTACTGTATATTGCCCTCCTTGGAGAGTTTTAGTTTATTTTGAAAGGTACCATTGCACACACAAGCGATGAGGGCCGACACTTCAAATGACAGACACAATTATTTACTGAAAACTACTAAGTCCTTCACGACAGACTTCATTTACCATGCCCACTGTTCATGGGGTTATTTATTCAAAAATTAGGCCTATATTTTAATATCAAATCCACTTCCCCAATCACCACCATGTCCCCCTGCTCCTCCTCCCTCTTCTTATCCCCTACTGGCTGTAGACTGGTGTGTGAGGGCCAGTTGAGTACAGTACGGTAGTAGTGTGAGTTGAGCCCCAGTACTGATAGGCTGCTTAAAGTCTCCCCCCCAGTGGACGAGGAGACCCAGAGGGTGGCCGAGAAGCTGGCCAGTTTTGTGGCTGACGGAGGCCCGAGGTGGAAGCCATCGCCGCCCAGCACAACAAAGACAACCCCGCCTTCAGGTTAGTGACAGTCTCGGATATTGTAATGAGTGTTTTAATGCATTGATCCAATTGCATTTTTATTGATCCCCAAGAAGAAATTGATTTGTCATAGTATTGCATACATTATTAAAAAAACCTAACATGTAAAGTGGACGAAATACCGTTAAAGATGGCTTATTTCTTGTTCCTCTTTTCAGTTTTCTTTATGACCTCCAAAGCCCCGCCCATCACTTCTACAAGGAGAAGGTGGAGGAGTACCGCCAGGCCAAAAGGGACCAGAGCCCCCAATCAAGCAGGAGCCCGGAGTGGGGTTCACGAGGCCAGCTGCTCTTCCCTGACCTATCCTCCCTCACCTTCTCAGTACCCCAACCTGCTGGGACATGTGAAGCTCGAGCCGGGTCTGGAGATAAAAGAAGAAGTAGCAAGGCCCCCATGGTTAAGAGGAAGCGGAAGAGCCGCTGGGGATCAGAGGATGACAAGGTGGATCTGTCGCTGCCACCCATCATCATCCCCAAGGAGGAAGAGCCAGAGCCCAGCCCGTGTCTTTCTGGTACACCCACACACACCATAGTACACAGCCTCTCTTGTATCACACAGAAATCAAATCAAATTTAATTGGTCACTTACACATATTTTGCCGATGTTATCTCGGGTGTAACGAAATATGTTCCTAGCTCCAACAGTGCAGTAATACCTAACAACACAAAACAATACACGCAAATCCCAAAAATTAAGAAATATTACAACGGAAAGACAGTTGTTTTAGTATATCTTAGACTAAAAACAGTGTTTGTAAGGTATGTCTATCCTGGCCCTGTGTTGTGTCCATCCATGCGGGGTGTGTGTTTCAGTTCATGAACTGAGAGATCTGGGCTATAAGAAGGGAAAGCCTGTGGGCCTGGTTGGGGTAACAGAGCTCTCAGATGACCAGAAGAAACAGCTCAAAGAGCAACAGGAGGTACTGCATGACCGACAGACAGAGCACAATACACAATGGCAGCAAATTGTACTTTCACTGTTTGAATTGTTGGGGACTTGGCAGTGTTAATCATTTTAGTGTTTTGGGCATAGTTTGGTATGGGAGTGCCCAGCATACTTCAAACCTAGCCTCTAACAAGGCAAGATGGGCTCAGTTGCGTCCGTTCTCAGCCGTCTCTGAAACCTTGACTGAGGTGTGTCCGGCCTGCACATGCATGTGTGCCTTTGTTCTCACCCCAGATGCAGGAGATGTTTGACATGATCATGAAGCATAAGCGTGCCATGGCAGAGATGCAGGTGATGTGGGAGAAGGCGGTGAGGGACCACTCCCACGAGTACGACAGTGATGAGGAAGTGGACCAGCAGGCTGGCACCTGGGAGCACCGCCTACGGCACATGGAGATGGAGAAAACGCGTGGTAAGATTCATGAAGACAATGGCCATGTTCGAGATCATCAACACCGTGATGTATCATTGGTAAATTCTGACTGACTGATCTATAAATAATATTGAGTAGTTATTTATGATACAATGAGATTTGTAGCTCAGTCAGTCTCAACTGACTACTAATGTGTTTGTTAAAAAGTGAAAGGACTTTTGAATGTGAGGTTTGATTCTTGAAAATATCAGTTTACTACGAGAATTTTTGTTTAATCAACGACTACTTTCAGAACATTGTCAACAATTCATTAATGAACTCTGAGAGATACTTCTTCATATTAACCTGGCCTCGTTCAATCTGAATGTTCAAAACGTTGTGTTCTGCTGAACGCGCCCCTGACGTAATTTTGTGTTGACGTAAATGGCTACTTGTCTTTTCCTCCAGAGTGGGCGGAGTCGCTGACTGACATGGGAAAGGGGAAGCACTTCATTGGTGACTTCCTACCTCCAGAGGAGCTGGAGAAGTTCATGGAGACCTTCAAGGCACTCAAGGTCAGTTCCAAATCTTCTCCCCAACTTTTCTCTTTGCCACTTAACCCTTGACCCCTTCGTTGCCTAGCCTCAGCCAAAAAGGAATTACCGGTGAACCACCATTTGGGGAACACATACTCTATTCACATGATCTCATGTTCTTGCATTGGGTTTTGTGGTGTTCTGCAGGAAGGCCGCGACCCAGACTACTCGGAGTACAAGGATTTTAAGCTAACGGTGGAGAACCTCGGTTTTCAGATGCTCATGAAGATGGGCTGGAAGGAGGGCGATGGTCTTGGCTCTGACGGACAGGGCATCAAGGCCCCTGTCCACAGGTGTGGGACTGTCGAATTCACAGACACATAGTATACACACTTGGACTCAGGCATAGTCACACAAAGACATGTAAAAACTGAACATGAACACGCACACTATTGGCTGATACAAGGTCTTCTACACAGCTTATACACAGCTAACCAGCTGCTGTGGTTTGGTTTTCTCCAGGGGAATCACGGCTATTGACGGGGCAGGTTTTGGCGTGGACCGGCCCGCTGAGCTCTCAGGACAGGATGATGAGTATGATGCTTTCAGAAAGAGGATGATGCTAGCCTACCGCTTCAGGCCTAACCCACTGGTAATTACTACATAATATGCAAGCTGTTCTGTTCAGATGACCTGGCATCGGTAAGAGTTTTTGGTAACACGTCTTTTCTGTTTTCAGAACAATCCAAGGAGACCATACTACTGATGAAGAGGCCTGAACTTGGCCGACTGTCAAATTTACTTTTTTAAACCACCGACAGTGGCATGATGGCCCAGTTATGCCCTTCACTTTGTTGTGGGAACAAACTGTAGGACACTCAGTAATAGTAATTTCCTCTAGATTGTGTGGAATTTTATAGTTGTTGATAAATTGTTTAGGTTGGAGAATAAGAGGGACGGATTTGTCGGATTTAAGTTGTCTTAAGACTCAGTTGATGTTCTTACGCAGCTGCAGAATCAAAGTATCATATTTGATCAATTGGATGGCTAGGGTATAATTGTGATGGCTTATCTGATTTTACAGTCACGATTCAAAACACAGAACGACCTATCAACACTACCTGTCCTCTCTGTATTGTGATGTCTATCTTTTTGTTTGGATTTTAATTTCTTCACATGTTTAAGATGATACTTGACAATGACCGTAACCAAAATACATAATTTGACTGGTAATAAATGGCTTTGTAGTTAGTTCTTTCTGTACATGGGTTTGCTATGGTTGTTTGATCACCCTTCAAAGATTTGAACACAGTGTTAACACATCGTAAATTCAAGCAACGAATGTAAAATGCTTCACTGCGAACAATAAAAAAAATAATTGTCTTGAATGTGTAGTATTAGAGTATGCTTGTCGCTGATCATTGCCCTCTGTTGACTTGTGGAAACCAATTTTACACTGAACAAAAATATAACCGCAATATGTAAAGTGTTGGTCCCATTTTTCATGAGCTGATGTAAAAAAAATCACAGAAATGTTCCATATTCAATCTTATTTCTCTCATGTTTTGCGCACAAATTTGTTTACATCCCTGTTATTGAGCATTTCTCCTATGTCAAGATAATCCATCCACCTGGCATATCAAGAAGCTGATTAAACAGCATGATCCATTACAGAGGTGCATCCTGTGCTGGGGACAAAAGGCCACTTTAAAATGTGCAGTTTTGTCACACTTACACAATGCCACAGATGTCTGAAGTTTTGAGGGAGTGTGCAATTGGCATGCGGACTGCAGGAATGTCCACCAGAGCTGTTGCCAGAGAATGTAATGTTAATTTCTCTACCATAAACTGCCTCCAACATCATTTTAGAGAATTTGGCAGTACTTCCGAACGGCCTCACAACCGCAGACCACGTGTAACCACGCCAGCCCAGGGGTGCTGAGGAGTATTTCTGTCTATAATAAAGCCCTTTTGTGGGGAAAAACTAATTCTGATTGGCTGGGTCTGGCTTCCTAATGGGTGGGCCTAGGCTCACCCATGGCTGCACCCATGCCCAATCATGTGAAATCCATAGATTGGGGCCTAATACATTTATTTCAATTGACTGATTTCTTTAAATGACCTGTAAAACTCAGTAAAATCTTTGGAATTGTTACATGTTGAGTTAATATTTTTGTTCAATTCTGACAAACTCCAATTCCACAGTTTAGATAAAGTAAAGTAAAGATATTTATCTACAAGATAAAGTGAAAGTCCATTACACAGTATGTGTAAAATATTACTTCTATTAGTGAATATGTTTATTTCACCGAGCAAGTAGCATGTTTGTTATTGCAAATAGCACATTTGCATTATTGTACGGCATTGCAGAGGTGCAAGGAGCAATAGTTTAAATTAGTGTTGTATAATGTGTACTAGAGGTACACCTGGGGCACGTTCAGCAATAGGCAACATTTTGGAACTTTCAGGTAGAAATATGCTATGTAGAATAAGGAATCGCATCGGCTCTTCGTGCCATTTCTATCTCCAACATTTGGCTACTGAACGTGGCCCTGATGCCCATCTTATTCTGGGGGTTGAAGAGTTCGTAACCCTGATAGGGTCTCCTCGAAAACCTGCAACTTCATCCTCGTAGTCATACCCAATACATACAGGTATGGGAGGGGGTATCTTAACCCCTCCATTATCACCCCCAGGGTTTGACAGCCACGGCAGTCATTTAATGAGGGTAACAGATCTCTGAAATCAGAGCTTCAATTTGCCATTCCCTGGGGGTTAACACCAGTTAAATATAACACAGATCAGCCAGCTAAGCAAAAGAGACCCTCTGGAGCGCAACATCAGCCAATGGCAACACAAGTGTTGGCCTCTGAAGCTGAGGTAGCTGGATACTTGTGTAGTGGGGCAGGGTTGGCCAGTATGCAGTCAGGTCAGCACCACTGACTGCACTCCTGTGACCAGACATGGGGCAAAATGTTGTGGATTATGTAAAACGTTCAAGGATTACATCAACAGCAATGAAAGCACCCTTGTTTTGTTTTTTTAAATGTCTGTGTCCATTCATTTAAAATTCAGTGATTACTTTTATTTCTGAATTATGCAGACCTTTCAGTGTGTTAGAATTAATAGATTACACCCTACATGATCACATGCTATTTCTTTGGGAGTTTTTATTTTATTTGTGGTGCCTTTGATATGTGCATATTTGTGTCCCTAAATCTGTCCTAAATTGTTAAATGTATTTCAGTCCTCAATTGTTTTTTGTGTAAACCGTCAAATTGGTTCTAGGACATATTAAAAGACAAAGTACATTTTGTGAAGGCAGCGGGTGTGAAGTATAAAAAAAAGTCTGGGACAATGTTGACCGTTTCTGTGTACCTTTTGTTACTTTGATTTACGAGTCAAAACAGAGTGGAATACGTAAAATAGCTTGTTTTTCATTTCTGAAATTGAAAAACTGAAAATTGGAAATCTACTTGTTTTCTTACTTATTGTGACAAAATTGGACATGGAAAAACAGAAAATAAATAACATTTATTCAGGTTGGCAGCACAACGATTTTACAGCATAAAGAAATTATTAGACTGTTCGAAGATCTTTTTTTTTTTTTACTAGTGTTAATTTATGAAGTTGGCATACCAATAGAACAAACACTGAACAAAGTTGGTTTACACTAGCTGAAGAGCTAGCCATCACTACCTGGCTAGCTAGCACTAGCTGGCTACTGACTAGTTAGCAGGCAGACTAGCTAGCCCTACCTGGTTACTGGCTATAGTCATGCTAGTTAGTAACGTAAACTCGTACATCGCCTTGGTCCGTACAATTGCCCTTATTTTAGCGCCCCAAAAACGTAATACTTCCAGATCAACTGTAATGTCAAAACCATTGTAAAGCACAATTTCTCCCCTTTCCAACAAAATAAATGACATGACCTAAACGCTGCCCGTTTTTGCATAATTCAAGCAGGCAATGAGCCCCGTCGGGTCTTTAAAAAAATGGCGGGTGAGGATGCTAAACTAAGGTGTGATAGTCAGGAGGAGAGATGTCGTGTGGGAAAACTGTTTTTTTTCTCCACTCGATCTGTCCAACTTATCACCTTATCGCCTCTAAAATGTAAATAAAACACTGCAAAGAGTGTATATAATGTGTCATTACATACCTATTTGAAGGTTTGTGTCGGGTTTTTAAGGGCGGTGCTAAAGTGATCTTAGAAGTAAAACAGAGGCTTTTTGATTTTTTTTTTTATATATATCTTTTTTTACAAGTAAAAAAAATATATATATATTTTTTTTTAAATAAATGTATTTTATTCATAATACAAAAATCAACTTACATCAAACATGTCTAGCAAACCAAACACAGGTATTAACAATGCTCAAACATACAAAAAATATAAATAAAATAAAATACAAAAAATAAACAATTTAAGTGCAATTATATTCACTCTGAAAATATCTTATTATAATGATTCATGAAGATGTTATTCTTTTTGTTATTCACTAGGGTTAGTGTTTTAATAAGATAATTAAATTCAATCAGAAAAATAGGTAATTTTGGTGTAGAATTTTGGAATTTTTGTTTGTGTAGAAAGTATTTGGCAACAAGAATGAAAAAAATAACAATCATTTTAGTGGTTTTGTTATCATTGCAATAGTAACATATTATATATTTTATGTTAAAATTATAGGCAGTGTTCATAATGGTAAATAAGTACCGTGCAAGGTTTTCCCAAAATTCGGACACAAATTTACAAGTTTACAAGTAAGTTGGTTTTGTGAATGAAGAATTTGTCTTATATATTTATTACAGCAAGATTTCTCAAGTAAGCCCACACCTTCCAATCTGAGTTCTGGATAAACTTTGTGATCATTCCCAAAATTAAGATGACTTTTCATAAAGTGTAGTTAGACCACTGGGAACGGCTTTGATCACAGAAATAAACTCTGAAATGTATTGGAAAATCTTTCAATGTTATAAATTGTTCATATGTGAGAATATTACCCTTGTTGTCGAAAATATCAAGGACAAAGTCAATATTCCTTTCATGCCAGCTGGAGGAGAACAATGACTTATTCCTTACAGTTATGTCTGAATTATTCCACAAAAGAGCTTTATGAGGGGAAAAATTGTGCAGGAAATATATTTTCCAGGCAGAGGCTTTGAGAATGATGATCGCATGCAATGCTGACGCAAAAAAATGACTAGGTATCCCCCATTACCCCCGTCACCGTCCATTTCTTGTTTTTAAACGATGAGAGAAGTGCTACACCTGGTGGAGAGAGATTGTAAGACAGAAATAGTTGCTTTATGCGTGCTGTACGTTACGACATGACACACCACGATGTAACGGAGGGTCCGTCTTTTCAACTTTTCTCCAAAACTATAGAGCCATTACCATGTCAATCAACGCTTGAATAGAAACATAGTTCACACATTTGTACGGAATGGGGTGAGTTTACGTTAGCTAGTGGATAGTCCAGAGACGTGACCAGATGAATGAACTCACCAATGGTAAGTGCTTGCCATTCAACTATTAATCAAGTTTAGTTGGCTGTGAGTGAGTAATGTGTGCGTGTTTCTGTGTCTGTCTATCTGTCAGTGGCTGAGTTTATGTATGTGTGTGATGAGGCACAGCTAGCAAGTCTATTAAAGCCAAGTGTGTGTGTGTGAGTGAATGTGTGGCTTGGGAAAGAGAGAGAAGTGGGGTATGTGTAGCCCATGCAACCTAGCTAGCTATGTAGCTAGTAATTTATGGGACGTGTTACTAGCTGTGTACTGTTTGTGTGTGTGTCTGTGTTCACCCATGCATTTTAATGAGTGCAGGTTATAAGTAGTTTGTGAGTGTTACAAAAAGTGAGTTGATATTACTTGAAAATGTATTGGCTAGAATAGATTATGACGATGACTGAATGTTAAAGAATTGTATATTGTTATTTGTTTTTCAGATGAAAAGCATCTAGTGCTCATTGCCAAGATAGCTGGTTCCATGAACGTCTGCAAGGAAACAATCAGCTCAAAAAGGAGAAAACAAAAAGGAAACATCAGAGGACATCATTTTTCTTTGATAGTCAGCAAATCTGCAGAGAAACATTCAAATTCCTACACATGTACATTTTCTTAAAGAGGAATACAACTTTATGGTTTCTGTTGGGGCTGCAACAGTATTAAAAATGTTATGTGGTAGTTAACCCCAACTGGATCAGTGTCTCGAAATCAGGACAGTTGTTGCTCAATATGTGTTATTTGACTAGAATGGAGTTGTAAACTACAGCCAACTTTCCAGGACATAGAAATGTTTTATATCGTCAAAAAGCTGAAATGACTGTTAATCTAACTGCAGTGTCCAATTTACAGTAAAAAAAAAATACCATGCAATTGTTTGAGGATAGTGCACAACAACAAAATGCTTTTATCAAGGCAACTGGTTTGATACATTCACCGGTAATGTGAAGGTTTGTGTCGGTAAATAATGTACTTACATTCAGTAATCTTGCTCTGATGTGTCATCCTGAGGGTCCCAGAGATAAAATGTAGCACAGTTTTGTTTGATAGAATACATTTTTTTATATCCTAACACGATCCATGTTGTAGACAGCGTTTTACATTAATTCCGACTCTTTCAACAAAACTATTTAAGAAATCTAATCTGCAAAACTCTAGTCAATCCGGTCAAGTTCTGTTTCTGTGCAATCCGCAGACACTCTAGAAGGCAACCAAACGTGTTTCATCATTCTACATTATGTATTGGCTACACAACACATCAATTAGCCCATGAAGGTCAGCCATCATTACTCACCAATGAGACGAGGGGTGTTCACTTCATTGACAGTGTCTTGGTCCAATGACCACCTGTCATTTTGAAACATAGCTAGCTAGATAGCCAATGAGCTCAGCTTTACAGTAGTATGTGAATGCCCTTTGTACGACAAACAGACATCAAGCTAGAGCTGTGCGCAACAGTGTTCATTCTCAAGGGGAAAGCAAACAGGACGCACCGTAGTTTATGTTACACAGCAGTTAATTATCTTCTTCAATCTTTTCTCAAAACTGAAAAGGTAAAACATGGCTACTAAAATGCTGACCAGACCGCTCACACGTATGTTTATTTTGTCCACCCACACCAGACCAGTTTCCACATCAGAACACGCAGGTTGAAATATCAAAACGAACTGAGCTAACTATATTAATTTGGGGACAGAAAATAATTAAATATTTATGGAAATTTAGCTAGCCATCTTGCTGTTGCTAGTTAATTTGTCCTGGGATATACACATTTGGTTGTTATTTTACCTGAAATGCCCTCGACTCCAACAATTAATCCACAGATAAAAGGGTAAACGTTTGTTTCTAGTAATCTCGCCTTCTTCAGGCTTCTTCTTCTTCTTTGGACTTTATATGGCAGTTGGCAACCAACTTTAATGTGCATTACCACTACCAACTGGATTGGAGTGTGGACCTACGCAGACGCTCGTTGACACACGCGATCAGTGTTGGTGCAATGATTGAATAACATTTATGTGTAAATTAATTTTGCTAATTTATTTCACGACGCGAGCGGTGTGGTCAGCATGTAAGAGTGGAAAAGCTAAATCGAAGTCCAAGTATACAAATTTGGATGACATTATTGCAGAAATTGACCGGGAGAGTGACACAGAACTAATGGATGAGGACTCTGAGTGAGCACAGTTCTGATTCCAGCGCGGAAGAAATGTTTTTGGAAGGAAAATATCCACTTTTAGATCAAATATGTTTTTGCTTCTCATGCTAATGAGAATAAATGAGTTTAAATGGTTGCATATAAAAAATAAATAATCATCTTTGATTTCTATATATACAGAGTACATTCGGAAAGTATTCAGACCCCTAGAATTTTTCCACGTTGTTAATTTACAGCTTTATTCTGAAATGGATTAAATAAAAAAAGTTCCTCAGCAATCTACACACAATACCCTATAATGACAAAGTCAAAAAAGTGTAGAAATGTTTGCAAATTTAGTTAAAAAAAATAAAAAATGCAATACCTTACATACATAATTATTCAGACCTTATGCTATGAGACTCGAAATTGAGCTCAAGTGCATCTTGTTTCCATTGATCATCCTTGAGATGTTTCTACAACTTGATTGGAGTCCACCTGTGGTAAATTCAATTGATTGGACATGATTTGGAATATATAAGGTCCCACATTTGACAGTGCATGTTAAGCAAAAACGAAGCCATGAAGCCAAGGAATGGTCCGTAGAGCTCCGAGACAGGATTGTGTCGTGGCAAAGATCTGGGGAAGGGTACCAAGAAATCGGGGTGGAAGGGAGGTGACCGAAAACCTGATGGTCGCTGACAGAGCTCCAGAGTTCCTCTGTGGAGATGGGATAACCTTCCAGAAGGACAACCATCTCTGCAGCACTCCACCAATCAGGCCTTTATGGTAGAGTGGCCAGACGAAAGCCACTCATCAGTAAAAGGCACAAGACAGCCCGCTTGGAGTTTGCCAAATGGCACTGAAAGGACTCAACCCATGATAAACAAGATTCTCTGGTCTGACTACAAAATGGGAAATCCAGCCGCGATCTGCCCAGTAACGTGAGCCTACCAGACAAGTTAAATGCATTTTATGCTATGAGGCAAGCAACACTAAAGCATGCATGTTCCAGCTGCTCCAGATGTCTCTGTGATCACGCAGATGTCTGTGTGATCACGCAGATGTCTGTGTGATCATTATTCAGCATCGAAGGTCCTCAAGAACACAGTGGCCTCCATCAATCTTAAATGGAAGAAGTTTGGAACCACCAACACTCTTCCTAGTGCTGGCCCGGCCAAACTGAGTAATCAGGGGAGAAGGGCCTTGGTCAGGGAGGTGACCAAGAACCCGATGGTGACTCTGACAGAGCTCCAGCGTTCCTCTGTGGAGATGGGTGAACCTTCCAGAAGGACAACCATCTCTGCAGCACTCCACCAATCTGGTCTGATGAAACCAAGATTGAACTATTTGGTGTGAATGCCAAATGTCACATCTGGAGGAAACCTGGCACCATCCCTAGGGTGAAGCACGGTGGTGGCAGCATCATGCTGTGGGGATGTTTTTCAGCGGCAAGAACTGAGAGACTATTCAGGGTTGAGGCAAAGATGAATGGAGCAAAGTCAAGAGAGATCCTTGATGAAAACCTGCTCCAGAGCACTCAGGACCTCAGACTGGGGCAAAAGTTCACCTTCCAACATGACAATGACCCTAAGCACACAGCCAAGACAACGCAGGAGTTGCCCAGCCAGAGCCCGGACCCAATCGAACATTTCTGGAGAGACCTGAAAATAGCTGTGCAGCAATGCTCCCCATCCAACCTGACAAAGCTTGAGAGGATCTGCGGAGAATAGGAGAAACTCCCCATATACAGGTATGCCAAGCTTGTGGCGTCCTACCTGAGAAGACCCCAAAAGGTGCTTCAACAAAGTACTGAGTAAAGGGTCTGAATACTTATGTAAATATGGTATTTCTGTTTTTTTTATACATTTGCTAAATATTCTAAAAACATATTTTTTGCTTCATTATTGGTTATTGTGTGTAGATTGATAAGGGGAAAAAAATATTTTAGAATAAGGCTGTAACGTAACAAATTTGGAAAAAGTCTAGGGGTCTGAATACTTTCCGAAGGCACTGTGTATATATAGACCTGAGGCATACAAAGTATTAGCATAGCCTATGTGTATGTCATGTTGGCTATGACATTCTGTGGCTGTTTTTTTTATGTCTTATTGCCTATTTGCCCACATATTTAATTATAATGATTGTGTTCCCCATACTGTCACGAATCCCGCTTCCTGAGTCTGTGTTTGCCTGTGTTTCTGTCCTGGAGTGTGTTTCCGGTGTCCTGGAACGCACCCTGTCTGGTTGCCGGGCGAATTAGCTTGTTGGGAGATCGATGTTCACCCGCACCTGTATCCCATTTACATTTACATTTAAGTCATTTAGCAGACGCTCTTATCCAGAGCGACTTACAAATTGGTGCGTTCACCTTAAGACATCCAGTGGAACAGCCACTTTACAATAGTGCATCTAAATCTTTTAAGGGGGGTGAGAAGGATTACTTTATCCTATCCTAGGTATTCCTGAAAGAGGTGGGGTTTCAGGTGTCTCCGGAAGGTGGTGATTGACTCCGCTGTCCTGGCATCGTGAGGGAGTTTGTTCCACCACTGGGGGGCCAGAGCAGCGAACAGTTTTGACTGGGCTGCGCGGGAACTGTACTTCCTCAGTGGTAGGGAGGCGAGCAGGCCAGAGGTGGATGAACGCAGTGCCCTTGTTTGGGTGTAGGGCCTGATCAGAGCCTGGAGGTACTGAGGTGCCGTTCCCCTCACAGCTCCGTAGGCAAGCACCATGGTCTTGTAGCGGATGCGAGCTTCAACTGGAAGCCAGTGGAGAGAGCGGAGGAGCGGGGTGACGTGAGAGAACTTGGGAAGGTTGAACACCAGACGGGCTGCGGCGTTCTGGATGAGTTGTAGGGGTTTAATGGCACAGGCAGGAGCCCAGCCAACAGCGAGTTGCAGTAATCCAGACGGGAGATGACAAGTGCCTGGATTAGGACCTGCGCTGCTTCCTGTGTGAGGCAGGGTCGTACTCTGCGGATGTTGTAGAGCATGAACCTACAAGAACGGGCCACCGCCTTGATGTTAGTTGAGAACGACAGGGTGTTGTCCAGGATCACGCCAAGGTTCTTAGCGCTCTGGGAGGAGGACACAATGGAGTTGTCAACCGTGATGGTGAGATCATGGAATGGGCAGTCCTTCCCGGGAGGAAGAGCAGCTCCGTCTTGCCGAGGTTCAGCTTGAGGTGGTGATCCGTCATCCACACTGATATGTCTGCCAGACATGCAGAGATGCGTTTCGCCACCTGGTCATCAGAAGGGGAAAGGAGAAGATTAATTGTGTGTCGTCTGCATAGCAATGATAGGAGAGACCATGTGAGGTTATGACAGAGCCAAGTGACTTGGTGTATAGCGAGAATAGGAGAGGGCCTAGAACAGAGCCCTGGGGACGCCAGTGGTGAGAGCGCGTGGTGAGGAGACAGATTCTCGCCACGCCACCTGGTAGGAGCGACCTGTCAGGTAGGACGCAATCCAAGCGTGGGCCGCGCCGGAGATGCCCAACTCGGAGAGGGTGGAGAGGAGGATCTGATGGTTCACAGTATCGAAGGCAGCCGATAGGTCTAGAAGGATGAGAGCAGAGGAGAGAGAGTTAGCTTTAGCAGTGCGGAGGGCCTCCGTGATACAGAGAAGAGCAGTCTCAGTTGAATGACTAGTCTTGAAACCTGACTGATTTGGATCAAGAAGGTCATTCTGAGAGAGATAGCGGGAGAGCTGGCCAAGGACGGCACGTTCAAGAGTTTTGGAGAGAAAAGAAAGAAGGGATACTGGTCTGTAGTTGTTGACATCGGAGGGATCGAGTGTAGGTTTTTTCAGAAGGGGTGCAACTCTCGCTCTCTTGAAGACAGAAGGGACGTAGCCAGCGGTCAGGGATGAGTTGATGAGCGAGGTGAGGTAAGGGAGAAGGTCTCCGGAAATGGTCTGGAGAAGAGAGGAGGGAATAGGGTCAAGCGGGCAGGTTGTTGGGCGGCCGGCCGTCACAAGACGCGAGATTTCATCTGGAGAGAGAGGGAGAAAGAGGTCAGAGCACAGGGTAGGGCAGTGTGAGCAGAACCAGCGGTGTCGTTTGACTTAGCAAACGAGGATCGGATGTCGTCGACCTTCTTTTCAAAATGGTTGACGAAGTCATCTGCAGAGAGGGAGGAGGGGGGGGGAGGATTCAGGAGGGAGGAGAAGGTGGCAAAGAGCTTCCTAGGGTTAGAGGCAGATGCTTGGAATTTAGAGTGGTAGAAAGTGGCTTTAGCAGCAGAGACAGAAGAGGAAAATGTAGAGAGGAGGGAGTGAAAGGATGCCAGGTCCGCAGGGAGGCGAGTTTTCCTCCATTTCCGCTCGGCTGCCCGGAGCCCTGTTCTGTGAGCTCGCAATGAGTCGTCGAGCCACGGAGCGGGAGGGGAGGACCGAGCCGGCCTGGAGGATAGGGGACATAGAGAATCAAGGGATGCAGAAAGGGAGGAGAGGAGGGTTGAGGAGGCAGAATCAGGAGATAGGTTGGAGAAGGTTTGAGCAGAGGGAAGAGATGATAGGATGGAAGAGGAGAGAGTAGCGGGGAGAGAGAGCGAAGATTGGGACGGCGCGATACCATCCGAGTAGGGGCAGTGTGGGAAGTGTTGGATGAGAGCAAGAGGGAAAAGGATACAAGGTAGTGGTCGGAGACTTGGAGGGGAGTTGCAGTGAGATTAGTGGAAGAACAGCATCTAGTAAAGATGAGGTCGAGCGTATTGCCTGCCTTGTGAGTAGAGGGGAAGGTGAGAGGGTGAGGTCAAAAGAGGAGAGGAGTGGAAAGAAGGAGGCAGAGAGGAATGAGTCAAAGGTAGACGTGGGGAGGTTAAAGTCGCCCAGAACTGTGAGAGGTGAGCCGTCCTCAGGAAAGGAGCTTATTAAGGCATCAAGCTCATTGATGAACTCTCCGAGGGAACCTGGAGGGCGATAAATGATAAGGATGTTAAGCTTGAAAGGGCTGGTAACTGTGACAGCATGGAATTCAAAGGAGGCGATAGACAGATGGGTAAGGGGAGAAAGAGAGAATGACCACTTGGGAGAGATGAGGATCCCGGTGCCACCACCCCGCTGACCAGAAGCTCTCGGGGTGTGCGAGAACACGTGGGCGGACGAAGAGAGAGCAGTAGGAGTAGCAGTGTTATCTGTGGTGATCCATGTTTCCGTCAGTGCCAAGAAGTCGAGGGACTGGAGGGAGGCATAGGCTGAGATGAACTCTGCCTTGTTGGCCGCAGATCGGCAGTTCCAGAGGCTACCGGAGACCTGGAACTCCACGTGGGTCGTGCGCGCTGGGACCACCAGATTAGAGTGGCCGCGGCCACGCGGTGTGGAGCGTTTGTATGGTCTGTGCAGAGAGGAGAGAACAGGGATAGACAGACATATAGTTGACAGGCTACAGAAGAGGCTACGCTAATGCAAAGGAGATTGGAATGACAAGTGGACCACACGTCTCGAATGTTCAGAAAGTTAAGCTTACGTAGCAGGAATCTTATTGACTAAAATAATTCAAATGATACAGTACTGCTGAAGTAGGCTAGCTGGCAGTGGCTGCGTTGTTGTTGTTCTATCTCTCTATAGTGCTGTTTCTTGTATTATGGTCTCTTGTTTCTTTAGAGGTTTCACTTTGTTGTCCTTTTTCTTTTCCTTTTTCTTCTGTCCTTATTTTGTCTTCCTTTCTTCTGTTAACTAGATATTTTTTGTATCCCATCAGTAATCTGCACACCTGTCCTGATCATCACCTCTCCCCTTCAAAAGCTCTGACCTGACATCCATTCCCTGCCGGATCGTTAGCCATGAACAGTATGTTGTGCCATAGTATCAGCCTCAAGTTGGATAGAATTTGTTTTGTTATTTTTTTACGTATTGCGTGCCTTAAACTTACCTCCGTTTGTTCTGTCTTTAGTTACTCACCCGGATCATTTACCCCATTCCCGCCTGGTCGTCGGAGGATTCCGCTTCCCCATTGGATCCACCTATTTACTCCCATCAACTCACCACCGCTGCCCGCTACGCCACCTGGATATATCTACCCATTCACATTCACTTGTAAATAAATACTCACCTTCTTCCTACTCTCCTTGTCCTGGTCTGCTTCTGGGTTCGATTTTGAAAGAACGTGACACATACTCAATATATTATATTTTTATATATGTGTTGTGTATTTGATATATTGATGCAGGGCTCACCCCCTGACAAAATAAAGGTTAAATAAAATAAGTAATAGTAAACTTGATTTCTAACTTAATTTAAAAAGAGGTAGAGGTAGAGACTCAGATGACCTCTGGGAGCCAACGCCAGAGACCACATTCAAGTCCTCCATCCCCCACTCATTCAAACGTAGGAACTGGTTCTTCCAGTCTGACCCCTGCTGCAGTCTCTGGCTCCACACCCACCCCCGCCCGGCCAAAATACATAACTGCAAACTTGAATTTGCCTCGGGGCCAAAAGAGCACACATTATGCCACAAAAAAAGATACTATCCCTTGCACTACTTGTGCTGTTACCCTCTGCTTCACAGCAGAAAGAGAAAGCTATGGGACTTGGCATCAGCAGCACAATCTGGTGTAGAGGACTGTAGGTGTTCTAAATACTATAATTGTAAATACTGTGTCGTCTAAAACTTTACACACACACTGTTGCCCTGTTGTGGACAGCATCTAAATGATTCCCAAAAAGAAAACTCATGTTTTTTTGTTTTTATCTTTTACCAAATCTATTGTTTTATATTCTCCTACATAAATTTCACATCTCCACAAACTTCAAAAGTGGTCCCTTTCATATAGTAACAATAATATGCATATCCTTGCTACAGGAAGTTAGATTTGGGTATGTCATTTTAGGCAGAAATTGAGAGGTCCTATCCAGAAGAGGAAAGAATGAGTAATAAATAGTAGGCTGTATCATGAATAGGAAAAAGAGCAGCGAATACATTGTGCCTTTCAGCACATATTAAAAGCATGTTTTAAAAAGTGTATTTTTTTTACAGATAAGCTGACTGCAGTGATTAAATTCTGTAAGGAAAATGGCGTGGCTTCAAGGAAGAAGAGGTGTGGTGGTCGTCGTCACGCCAGTAAAAGGGTGATGTCTTATGAGGATATTCAGCGAATTGTTCACTATGTCAAAAACGTTGATGTTCACGCGATGTCGCTCCTAAGATGGATCCCTGGAATTAAGAGGGCAGACATCCAGGTGCTACTGACATTTTAGACCAAGTCCTCTGTGTGGCGCAGGTACAAAACTTTTTGATGTGTTTTCCTAAATCCAACATTCAACATCTCAAGCAAGTGGGCCAGCGGCAAAGACTAACCAATGCCCACACGAATCGGATCCAAATAGGCCATCAGTCATTACTCTCTGGTGACGTGTGTGTGTGTGTGTGGTCATATTTTCTTTAACATTTCGAATTGATTTGCTGTTTAGAGAGAACAGAGGTTACTCTGACCCTGTTTAGCTCTCAGCCCCTCCATCCCCTTTCCTGTTTTATCTCTTTTCAGATGTTTACTCTGTGCAGTGTTCATAAAAATGCAGGTCCTGGGTTTGTGAGAGGGTTGCTTAGGTACATCTACATACTGTATGCTGTACCCAGGGAAAAAATGTGTTTGAGTATAGGCTGTACACTTTTTCTGTTACATGTATTTATAAGAGACGTTATTTAACGTGGGAATTTCTTATGTATTTATCCTCCCTAGTCTTATCTTCGAATGTAATCTGACATGGAAAAACAACAGGGCAAGGGCCAGAACCATATGTGCAAGGACTACACGGGGTGCGGACATTTGTACATGCATGTGCGCGTACACATGAACACAAACACGTGCACACTGCGTGTAGTCCTCGCACATACTGTATCATGGCATGAACATGTGCGGTGTGAGTTTTTCGATGTCATACATATGTATCTGCATGTACTGTACATGTGCAAATAAGTGAATGTAACCAATACATTCTGATGCTTGTATGTGTACACACGTATGTGTGCACGCATACACGTGCAAATGTACACATATACGTGTTTGCGGACAACTATGCAACAGACACTATGTCTGCAGTTTTGTATTAAGTAAATAGTTGCTAGTCATTATTTGAATAAATGTCTTAAGTAACTGCAAACTTTGACTGCGTTTTTCTCAAAATCACACTCAGCATGTAGCGGTGCGCAACTCACTTGATATTTGGAGTAGAGAGATCGTGTGGGTTTCATTAGAAAGCTAACATTTGCCTCTTTTCAGCACTGTATAAAAATCCAAATGTGTTTTTAGGGTCAATGTGACTGATTTATGATAGAGCAAGTCACATACAGTATGTTAACATATATCACAAATTAACAGTTAACTTTCCCTCTCTATCTTGACAATCCTCAGTTCACTCAGAGATGGTATGTATGCTGGTTGATGGCACCCGCAGGCCTGTTTGAGGGACAACTGGACACAACATATTAGAATTTTTGGACTTCAGCTGAGACGCTCCTCCTCCTTTACACATCCTGTTAGGAAACCTCCTTTACACTTCCTGTTAGGCATGATGCTCTCAAGGGGTGTCTCTTCAATTATCTAATGTTGTGTGGTATTACCTATAGATGACCCTTACACGCTTTCAGATTGCTTGCCTGTGAATGGTTGTCCACATAATCAGGCTATTTACTTGTTACATGGGTCTTTAAATACTGTCTCTCTTACACAATTTAAATAATTCAACTGCCCCATGCTTTCAAATCAAAATCAAATGTATTTATATAGCCCTTCTTACATCAGCTGATATATCAAAGTGCTGTACAGAAACCCAGCCTAAAACCCCAAACAGCAAGCAATGCAGGTGTAGAAGCACGGTGGCTAGGAAAAACAATCTAGAAAGGCCATAACCTAGGAAGAAGCCTAGAGAGAAACCAGGCTATGAGGGATGGCCAGTCCTCTTCTGGCTGTGCCGGGTGGAGATTATAACAGAACATGGCCAAGATGTTCAAATGTTCATAAATGACCAGCATGGTCAAATAATAATAATCACTGTAGTTGTCGAGGGTGCAGCAAGTCAGCACCTCAGGAGTAAATGTCAGTTGGCTTTTCATAGCCGATCATCTCTTTCTTTCTCTCCATGATATATTAAGGGAAGTTGTTTTGCTGTTGGCACTGATCCCATGCTGCCAAAATCAATTACTTCATCCCTCATACTAAACTTTGCTTGCTCTTGTTCAACTACCCTTTGATTAAATCCATTTAATTCAATGTATACATTTTCTTCAAGTGTGGCTTTTACTTATAGTTGACAGATGGCACTTGTATGGAGGGGTGTGGGGGGGAAAGAGTGGATAGATGGGTGTACATAGGTTTAGTTGAAGAAACTCCCTCCCCTCCTTCTCTTGATAAGAAATTAACATTCATGTAATTGATCCAAAATCAAATCTAATGTAATATTTTATAAGTTACAAGCTAAGACAAAATGAGATTTCAAGATGTTACTTTGTCTTCACACATCTATTCACTACTGGCCAAATGCATTCACCATCCACTTCAGCAAGCATGTCAATTTTTTTAGGCCGGTTTTAAAATTAAGGTAAAGCGTTTAGGATTAAGTATAAAAACATGTGACAGGCTGTATTATTCTACTTATGGTACTGTATACACAAGTTATTCAATATATTTCTAATCTGACAATAGTTGAAAGTTAGTATCATTAATCCTACATCAAATCTCAAATGGCTGAATTGCGGTGTATTTACTGAATAACCCGTGTTGTGCAATTATTATTCACCAGATGGCAGTAATGTGAGAGGTCTATTAACCTTTTAAGTACTGAGCGAATGTCAAAATTCATGAAATTCCCTGAATGTTGAGCCCCCAACTCCTGTTACTCACTCCATCTTAAACATATACAGTTTGGCATGGGGCGCATGTCCATGATTTATAGACAATGACACTTAAATTATTGGTTGGAGAAATATTCTTTATTGTTTCTCTTCAAAGTATAGCCAAGAATCCTGAAAAAAAGAGAATGTTGTATTGAATAGCCCATTCGGTTTGCCAACAATGCCGTACTTTGACAAAGTCGAGTGTTTGTTGTGCATAAAACAATGTAACTTGTTAACCATGTTTCTATCGTGTATAAATCTGCCCCTTTAAAAGTACATGCTCTAGCAATGTGAAATATATTATTATAATAAAGACCGAAGTGTTGGTAGAGTATAACCATATCACTTAACCTACCTGGTGTGTTTGTCTGAAGCGCTGCGCTAAATTACTTCCTTGTTGAAGTTGAAGTGTGCATTACGCTTGACGTAAATTAGTCTACGAATCATTGGGGAACATTTATCAGTTGGCTGGAATAAACAAAGTGATGAATTATCCCGGGGGTGAATAACTTAATGAATGCGTATTGTGTGACTTAAAGAAGAAAGTATGGTACAAGTTATTGAAGTGTATGTTAATGTAAAACTGTAGTTTAGGATGGTATATGTCCATGGGAAATTACGCATCTATGGTAGAAATGTGCTTTGGAGCTATCAAGATGGAACATTCCTAGCTTGAAGGGAGTTCCTGGAAATAGTATTTAGGTACTCAGTTGTTGTTGTTTTGTTTGTTTTATGCCTTGGGGAAAGCAGGCTGAGTTTGAGTAATAGGCAATAGGCAATAGTTTATACTGAGAATATCTTTGATTTTTTTCAAGTCCTGATTGTTATTTTCTGTACAAAGTGTAGTGGTCAATTAATCCTGCACCTGTTAATATTGTAAATAAAAGCCTCTAAGAGAGGTGAGCACCAGAACATCCTGTCTCCTCACTGTCCGATCCACGGCTTTGGATTCTTCACCACACAGTTGAAGGTCTGGTCTGAATATTCCTTTTGATTGCACAAAAAATAAAGATTTAAGAGGCAAAGGCCTGAGGCTACAGCCCATTAACAAATGACTAGCCAGACCACCACACACACCTGTATCTGTGCCCCCACTTACTTACACACATACAATTCAAGGAAGAGCTAAGTCTGTATTCACTTGGGGCCTGATTCAGACTTAGGATATTTACACCTTTCCAACACACTTCTCAGTAGTTGGTATTCAGACTTACCTTGCATTTACATTTACATTTAAGTCATTTAGCAGACGCTCTTATCCAGAGCGACTTACAAATTGGTGCATTCACCTTAAGACATCCAGTGGAACAGCCACTTTACAATAGTGCATCTAAATCTTTTAAGGGATAAAGGGATATTTAAGGGATATTTAAAAGATAAGGTGAATGCACCAATTTGTAAGTCGCTCTGGATAAGAGCGTCTGCTAAATGACTTAAATGTAAAATGTAAATGTAAATCTTTTAAGGGGGGGGGGGGGTGAGAAGGATTACTTTATCCTATCCTAGGTATTCCTTAAAGAGGTGGGGTTTCAGGTGTCTCCGGAAGGTGGTGATTGACTCCGCTGTCCTGGCGTCGTGAGGGAGTTTGTTCCACAATTGGGGGGCCAGAGCAGCGAACAGTTTTGACTGGGCTGAGCGGGAACTGTACTTCCTCAGTGGGAGGGAGGCGAGCAGGCCAGAGGTGGATGAACGCAGTGCCCTTGTTTGGGTGTAGGGCCTGATCAGAGCCTGGAGGTACTGAGGTGCCGTTCCCCTCACAGCTCCGTAGGCAAGCACCATGGTCTTGTAGCGGATGCGAGCTTCAACTGGAAGCCAGTGGAGAGAGCGGAGGAGCGGGGTGACGTGAGAGAACTTGGGAAGGTTGAACACCAGACGGGCTGCAACGTTTTGAACATTCAGATTGAACGAGGCCAGGTTAATATGAAGAAGTATCTCTCAGAGTTCATTAATGAATTGTTGACAAAATGTTCTGAAAGTAGTCGTTGATTAAACAAAAATTCTCGTAGTAAACTGATATTTTCAAGAATCAAACCTCACATTCAAAAGTCCTTTCACTTTTTAACACACATTAGTAGTCAGTTGAGACTGACTGAGCTACAAATCTCCTTGTATCATAAATAACTACTCAATATTATTTATAGATCAGTCAGTCAGAATTTACCAATGATACATCACGGTGTTGATGATCTCGAACATGGCCATTGTCTTCATGAATCTTACCACGCGTTTTCTCCATCTCCATGTGCCGTAGGCGGTGCTCCCAGGTGCCAGCCTGCTGGTCCACTTCCTCATCACTGTCGTACTCGTGGGAGTGGTCCCTCACCGCCTTCTCCCACATCACCTGCATCTCTGCCATGGCACGCTTATGCTTCATGATCATGTCAAACATCTCCTGCATCTCCTGTTGCTCTTTGCATCCAGTAGGGGTTTCAGTACATTTATCTAAAGCAATCCCTTGAAATTTGGTGTACCTTTTAATTTGAAATTTCTCACCAGACTCACTGGAATATATGGAGAGAACGGTTCAGAATATTAATGAAAGAATGAAAGAAAGCCATGTAGACCTAAATACACTTATATTTTTGTTTCCTTTTTAGCACCACCTGGATTTAAAAAGACTCTGATCTTGTATGTTATTTACAGTTAGGCAACTATTTATGAATAATAATACAAAACTGTTTTGGACAGCCTTTACGTACACAATATATTGGTGAATCAAAATATACAGTGGTTTGATTCATCCTGAAAGTTGCCTTATTCAATTGTTCAATCCAATGAATATTGGAAGGTGAAAAAAGTGCACAATAGGGGTTCAACAGTAGTCCTTTAAATCAACCCTAATAATCCGCTCTAATCATGGAACTGTGATGACTACGGTTCAAGTCCAGCAGTTATGAACCGTGCACCAGGCTCCAGGTTTAAACTGTTATGTATGGTCTGCATTCCATAATGATACAAATAGGCTGCATGTCCAACATTATAGCACAACTTGTAATAAATTAGCCTAATATGATCCACTAGCGCTAGCAATCCTCAGGAACAACAACATGAACGTGACAGATGAAAGAAAGCTAAACTAACTATGTCATGGAATGATGCAAAATGTAAGGAAACTAACACTAAAACAACAGTTGTAAATGTATGTGGGTATAACTGACTGTGGCTACCGATTGTGGCTAATATTTAACATGATACAAATTGTAAAAAATAAAGTGAAAAGTCTGGCCATGTAAATAAAATATTATAGAAATCCTAAATCAACTCAGTAGATTTGGCGCTATACTGTCATTTGTGCATGGCTACAGAAGCCTATAGCTTGGGTCTCCAAATGTCATCCTTGCAAGTTATATTTGTCTCCAGCGATCATAAGATAAAATATATCTAAAACAATTGCCATTTATATTTAGAATCCCCTTAACTAAATAGCTTACTCAAATACCTTGCTCTTATCGATAGCTCTTATCAATTTGTAAATTACAGTGCATGGAGAATAGTGTTATATCTATCTGAAAAAATAAAGTAGAAGTGACAAGTTGCTTGGCCTTATTCATTGTTTCATCGCGCGTAAGGTGGTGGAACTATGAGGAAATTAAGTCTAGGTCAGAATATCTGTAGACTCCTCCGCCATAACCTTAATTTCTTTGATCGCCACCCAAATCGAATAACGGGTGAATAGCATGCTATTCTCATGCTTAAGTTAATTGTCAGAATATGCAAAGAGACAAGTGCATAAAAAGGGAATTCCATTCAATTTCAGTGCGCTTAACTCAGGTATGAATTCCCCCCAAAGTGTCAGGGCAACATTGCTGATCTAGGATCACTGATCAGGTCCCTCTATGTGATCAGTAGATGCAGCTGCTGTTTCAGCACTGAGGACCGGACCCCTGAACAACTTCTCATTATAGGAAAGGTCACATGTCATAAGTTATTGTAGCGATGACACAATTATCTTAATATTGAATTGTGTCTATTGATTACAGTTTATTTCAGGAGATATCATTCTGATTCAGACTCTTCGCACCTGTTTCTTGGGCCAAAAATAACAAGTGTTTTTTTTTCATGCCCACGGCTATCCATATTGTCCAAGGTATTGATAACCAAAGAAATGTGTGCTTTCATGAATATAAACAAAGATTTTTGGCATTCTTATCAACATTTCAGAAAAATGCTAATTTAATTAAGTTCAATTACATGTAATAGCTTTTAAAATCCTCTGGATCACAGTAGCGAGCTGTTAACCATTTTAACCATGTTAACCATTTGAGACCTGAACATAGAACCTTGAAATGACAGATGATAAGTGTAAATAAACACAAACATACTGTATAAAAAATAGAGGTAGACAGACTTTTGTATCCCACTTTTTTTACATAGATTTACCTTTTTTTTATCTGAAAGTGTTATTGAATATGACAACTTGAGAAATTACAGTTCAACAATTGATCTTAAAAATGGTCTTTAAAAACTAAATTTGCATAGAGGGGGTCAATCCCTAATCATTCCCTAAAATCTATGCATTTGTGGCGATCTGAGATTATTTGACAGGTGTAATCAATCTGATAATAACTCCCACCCTATGTTGAAGTTAAATCTCCAATCAAAACTCCAAAAGTGCATAGGGTGTACACAAAAAATGAGAAAACAAGTCGATTTTAGTTTGTAAAATTCAGAAGCGAAAGACGAACAACGGCAATTTCGTTTTTCCACGCCCCGTTTTGACTCGGCGTTGACCGCAAAGTGAGAGGTTGGCTTTCATTCATCTGGAGCAACAACATGGCGGCAACCTGATAGCAGCTGCATAAAAAATAGCAAACCTCACATATTTGTGCAAACAGACACAAATAAAAAAAATACAGAGGAAGACTACATAACTAACAGGACATCCATCGACTTCGATTCAGTCTGAATGTAAAGGTGAGACTTGTTTACCAAAATGCCGACGTTTAGCTAACCTACCATCTGTATTTAACGTTAGCCGTTAACTACTGTAGCTTTTTGCAGTTTGTAAACACTGTAGGGATGACGTAGCTAACTTACTGTTACTGTACTCGTCTTGTTTGTTAGTAACTTTTTATCTGATTCTGAGCATAGCCTACAAAACTAAATAAACACCGATTACTTATCCGAGTTAAATGGCTAACGTTATCTAGCACGTCGTTAGCTAGCTACAGAAATGCTAGTTGAATGAAAGTGTAACGTTACATTTGTGCTGGGGTTCGGAACGATAGGAGTTGAGGTGTTAAAAGCATGTTACCCGGTGTAGTCACACCGAAACTATCTGTTTGGAAAACTACCCTCGTCAGTTGAGGAAGGCAACTATGGTACTGTACTGAAACAAACAGCAAAATACCCGAGGCTAGCTAACGTTCACTAGTTAGCTAGCTCAAGCCAACACATAAACATGCGCAGACTTTTTTTTTGGAACACAAAATAAGCATGCGCAGATTTTTGGGTTGCAAGCTTTTCTATGTGCGACACGCATTTACTGAGTCGTGCGACAGCCAGTTGTCTGACAAGAACATTTCATAATCGATTTTCATTGTTTGCTTGCGTTCTGAAACGCTGATCTTATGATTTAGTATTTTGACAGCAGACCGGGCAGAAGTAGCGTAAAACGCATAGCCAGCCAGCCTTGTGGACCTATCCTGTAGTAGTCACTCGCTTTCTACAAAATGAAAATTAGGCTAATATCCCACCTGATTACTGAGAGATTTGACTGAGAGATTTGACTGTTGATGTCGTTATTCACCCACAGGTTCCCTGGAACATAATCCTGAGTTGCCAGTTGAGAAAGGCTAGTGGACTCACTAGAAGAGCTGGCAAAAAATATAGGATTCAGAGCAGTAATAACGAAACTAAAGACTGAAAGGACTCATTTTGGTTAGAGTATTTAGCTATTGCATCTGGACTTAGATCAAGGCAAACCGATGGTGCCCTCTCTGAAGTAGAGACCATGGATCGCTACCAGGACCTATGGCCGAAGTACAGGGCTTGGGTTTGAAACGGGACCATTTACCTCTCCCCCTGCCTGTCACCATCCCATATCAGATCACAGATGGAGGTGACATGGAGCTAAGCAGTGAAATGTAATCTCGGCCAGAGATCCCGCTCTCTGCTCAGTAGCACCTGTCACAGCCTGAACTCTCCACAAATATTTTCATCCTGGACCTTGAACTCATTGAGTCTTAGCTAACTGCCCTACACCTCTCTGGTAACTGTTACAGCTAGCCTACAGTTTCCCACCAACCAAAACGAACCCCTTCATGTTTACAGACCTACTCTATCCCAACGTCAACAGATTCTCTCAATGCCCAGACCTGGCCACACCTCCTCCCATGTCCCTTAATTTTTTCTAATTGAACTGTATCCCTGAGCCACCACGACACACAGCCAGGCCAAAGGCTTGGTGCAGTTGCATTGGACTGTCTAGAGCACATTGCAGTGACTAAGCTCTAACTAAGTTGATTTAAACATGAGTGACGGGGAGCTGCAGCACCTGGACTATCTGACTGAGAATGAGCTGATGGGCATGGACACGTTCATTCACCGCATCGACTCAACCGAGGTGATCTACCAGCCACGCAGGAAGAGGGCCAAGCTGATTGGGAAGTACCTGATGGGAGACCTGCTGGGGGAGGGCTCCTATGGTAAGGTGAAGGAGATGCTGGACTCTGACACGCTGTGTCGCAGGGCCGTCAAGATCCTCAAGAAGAAGAAGCTGAGGCGGATCCCCAACGGAGAGGCTAATGTGAAGAAGTAAGTTTTGGGGGATGGTAGTTTGTGTGGTGGTGGATTTTTATTAATTTTTTTTCTCTCCCTATCTTTCTTTTTGCTCTTTTCTTCCCTCTGGTTTACACTCTTGGTCATGCATTGTCAAGCTCAAGTATTTATTAACTATTATAAACAGGCTTATTTGAGCCCTGAGTGCTGATTGGCTAACAGCATATGGTATATCAGACCGTATACCACAGGTATGATAAAACATTTATTTTTACTGCTCTAAATGTGTTGGTAACCAGTTAATAATAGGAATACGGCTCCTTGGGGGTCTGTGATAGATGGCCAATATACCACAGCTAAGGGCTGTGTCCAGGCACTCCTTATTACGTTGTGTGTAAAAGAACAGCCCTTTGCCATGGTATATTGGCCATATACCACACCCCCTTAGTCCTTATTGCTTAAATGTCACTGCTATAGGATGATTGCCTGGGTAACGCTTAAGATTGTGTCTCTGATTATCATTAGCGTGTGCATAGTCTATTACTGTGTTCACACCTACAGTGTCTCATGAACTGTTTTCCCTATATATGACTCGCCATCGTCCCCCCTGTCTAAAGTGCACAACAACACTTTGGATCTTCATTTGCATTTCGCTCTCCTATTCAAATAAGTCCCTTTCCCTACATGGCAGCACCATAGGGCTTTTTCTGACTACGAGAGATTTCCTAGAGATTTTGAGAAAATACCCTCGGCCAGACCTTTTTCGGTAATGTGAATTTGTCACATCTAGACCACTACCTCCGGAGGTCGAGCACTACACTCGCCTGACAGTTGCCCCCTCCAAGCAGGTCAGTATAAACAGAATTGTCTCGTTGAGCCCAACACTCATAGCCGAGTGACGTTTTTGAAACCGCCAAAATGTATAGGCATTTTCCAGGAAAAGACGGTTATTCTGAAATTGTCGCCGTATGTTTAAAGCAGGGATGTGTAACTGCCGGGCCTGCCCCCCCTTTTGTAAGCCCACTGAGGTATAACAACTGTTAAATCCCTGTGGATTGATGAGTAATTTAAAAAGGTTACGGTTGAGGGATGAGGCAAATAAGTCTGGCTGCACAACCGATTGGCAAATGTAATGCAAATTGAGAAATCATGTGACTAAATTAAGTAAAAAGACGAAACTATACTATGAAACAAAGAGAAATTATATAAGAATGATAGTAAAATGCTTTGGAGCACCTTAAATGAAATCTTGGGCAAATGGCAAACTTTGCTCCTTCGTTCATTGAATCAGATGTCTCATTCATCACAAAACCCACTGATATTGCCAACTACTTCAATATTGTTTTAGGGCTGACTCCATTTCGTCGGCTGGTTTGATTGTTTGGTCTACAGGCTGTTGGTCGACCGAGACTTCTTTAGTCGGGCAGTAGCAATAATTATTTATATATATCACACACAGTGGGCTCCAAAATTACTGGCACCCCTGACTGGCAATGCACAAACTATACTTAAAAAATATATAAACAATATAATTATAGAGAAAATCAAAATACCAACATTTGAGAAATACTGTACTTTATTAATGTTTCAATGGAACCAACCCAAATCATACAATTATTTAATACAAATTACATTTCACTAAAATCAAGGTTTCATAATGATTGCCTCTCCTCATTTAGTACTTAGTGCAACCACCTCTGGCAAGGATAACGGAATGGAGTCTTTTCCTGTGATGTTTGACAAGGCTAAGGAACACATTTGGAGGGATTTTTGGACCATTCCTCTATGCAGATCCTTTCAAGATCCTTCACATTCTTGGGTTTGCGCTGATCAACTGCCCTCTTCAACTCAGCCCACAGGTTATCGATTGGATTGAGGTTCGGCGACTGAGATGGCCTTGGCACAACATTTATTTTGTTGTCACAGAACCATTTCTGTGTGGATCTTGAGGTATGTTTTGGGTCATTGTCTAGTTGGAAAGTCCACCTATGGCCAAGGCCCAGCCTTCCGGCAGAGGTAACCAGATTGTCAGCCAAAATGGCCTGATACTTGGTGGAATTCATTGATGGCACAATCTTAACCAGTGCCCCTGGACCTCTGGAATTAAAATACCCCCAAAACATCCCTGACCCACCACCATATTTCACCATGGGTATGAGGTGCCTCTCCTTGTAGGCATTTCTGTTTCGACGCCAAATGTGCCAATGCTGTATCTGACCAAAACGTTCAATTTTGGTCTCATCTGACCAGAGCACCTTCTTCCAGTTAAAATTTAAATGACGTTTGGCAAACTCCAAGCGCTGGCGTCTGTGTCTTGGGTTCAGAAAGGGCTTTCTTCTGGTAACACTTCCAGCCTGTGGTTGTGGAGGTGGCGTCTGATGGTGCTTTTTGAAACCTGGTGACCCCAAGACGCCACCAAGGCCTGCAATTCTTTCACTGTGATTCTTGGGGATTTTGTTGCTTCTCTCACCATCCTCCTCCCTTCCTGGGGGGCAAATGCGTCCTTTACCCGTGAGGTTTTCAACTGTTCCATATCTTTAGAATTTTGAAATAATTGCCCTGACGGTGCTCAGTGGTCCATTCAGTCGTTTGTGAATCTTCTTGTAGCCATTACCAGATTTATAAAGGTCAACGACCATCTCTCTCTTTTGTTCTCTCTGTCAGTTCTTTTGTTTTCTTCATGGTGTTGGATGACAAAGAGATATTGCATGCATGTTATCTCGTTTTTTTTATTTTTTATACCCGAGTAAAACAGGAAGTGATGTAATGGCTCAATAGTTGCTTAAGAGTTTAACTTATTTAAGTGGAATTTAAATCCTGGCTTAATTATGGTAGATGTTATTTATAGTCATTTTTATGGGTGCCATTAATTGTGAAACTCTGATTTGGAGGACATTGATTTTTAATGAAATGCATATGGAATCATGTAGAAACCAAAAAAGTGTTAAACAAATCAAATTATATTTGAGATTCTTAAAAGTAACCATCCTTTGTCTTGACAGCTTTGCACACTCTTGGCATTCTCTCAACCAGCTTCATGGGGAATGCTTTTCCAACAGTCTTGAAGGAATTCCCACATATGCTGAGCACTTGTTGGCCGCCTTTCCTTCACTCTCTGGGCCAACTCATCCCAAACCATCTCAATTGGGTTGAGGTCGGGTGATTGTGGAGGCCAGCTCATCTGATGCAGCACTCCATCACTCTCCGTCTTGGTCAAATAGCCCTTACACAGCCTGGAGGTGTTTTGGGTCATTGTCCTGTTTAAAAACAAATGATTAGTTACCACTAAGCTCAAACTAGATGGGATGTCGTATTGCTGCGGTAGCCTGCAGCGGTAGCCATGCTGGTTAAGTGTGCCTTGAATTCTGGATAAATCACTGACGGTGTCACCAGCAAAGCACCATCACACCTCCATGTTTCACGGTGGGAACTATACATGCAGAGATCATCTGTTCACCTACTCTGCATCTCACAAAGACACAGGAGATCTCAAATTTGGACTCAAAGGACAGATTTCCACCAGTCTAATGTCCATTGCTCGTGTTTCTTGGCCCAAGCACGTCTTCTTATTGGCGTCCTTTTATTCGTGTTTTTTTTGTTGTTGCAGCAATTCCACCATGCAGGCCTGACTCACACAGTCTCTTCTGAACAGTTGATGTTGAGATGTGTCTTGAACTCTGAAGCATTTATTTGGGCTTTAACTTTAATGAACTTATCCTCTGTAGCAGAGGTAACTCTGGGTCTTCCTTTCCTGTGGCGTTGCTCATGAGAGCCAGTTGCATCATAGCGCTTGATGGTTTTTGCAACTGCACTTGAAGAAACTTTCAAAGTTCTTGAAATGATCCGATTTTGACTGATCTTCATGTCTTAAAGGAATGATGGACTGTTGTTTCTCTTTGCTTTATTTGAGCTGTTCTTGCCATAATATGGACTTGGTCTTTTACCAAATAGGGTTATCTTCTGTATACCACCCCTTCCTTGTCACAACACAATTGATTGTCTGAAACGCATTAAGAAAGAAATTCCACAAATTAACTTTTAACAGGGCACACCTGTTAATTGAAATGCATTCCAGGAGTCTACCTCATGAAGCTGGTTGACATATTAATTTTTTTGGGTTAATACATGATTCCATATGTGTTATTTCATAGTTTTTATGTCTTTTTACTATTATTATACAATGTAAAAAATAAAGAAACCCTTGAAAGGGTAGGTGTGAACTTTTGACTGGTGCGTGTGTGTGCATACAGTTGAAGTTAACATACACTTAGGTTAGTCATTATAACTGGTTTTTCAACCATTTCTTGTTAACAAACTATAGTTTTGACAAGTCGGTTAGGACATCTACTTTGTGCATGACACAAGTAATTTTTCCATCAATTGTTTACAGACAGATTATTTCACTTATAATTCACTGTATCCCAATTCCAGTGCGTCAGTAGTTTATATACACTATATGCCTTTAAACAGCTTGGAAATTTCCCAAAAATGTCATGGCTTTAGAAGCTTCTGATAGGCTAATTGACATCATTTCAGTCAATTGGAGGTGTACCTGTGGATGTATTTCAAGGCTTACCTTCAAATTCAGTGCCTCTTTGCTTGACATCATGGGAAAATCTAAAGAAATCAGTCAAAACCTCAGATTTTTTTATATATTTTTTTAGACCTCCACAAGTCTGGTTCATCCTTGGGAGCAATTTCCAAATGCCCGAAGGTACCACGTTCATCTGTACAAACAATAGTACGCAAGTATAAACACCATGGGACCACGCAGCTGTCATACTGCTGAGGAAGAAGACGTGTTCTGTCTCCTAGAGATGTATGTACTTAGGTGCAAAAAGTGCATATCAATCCCAGAACAACAGCAAAGGACCATGTGAAGATGCTGGAGGAAACAAGTAAAGTATCTATATCCACAACCTGAAAGGCCGCTCAGCAAGAAAGAGGCCACTGCTCCAAAACCGCCATTAAAAGAAGCCATAATACGGTTTGCAACTGCACATGGGGACATAGATCATTATTTTTGGAGAAATGTCCTCTGGTCTGATGAAACAAAAATAGAACTGCTTGGCCATAATGACCATTGTTATGTTTGGAGGAAAAAGGGGGAGGCTTGGAAGCCGAAGAACACCATCCCAACTGTGAAGCACGGGGATGGCAGCATCATGTTGTGGGGATGGCAGCATCATGTTGTGGGGATGGCAGCATCATGTTGTGGGGATGGCAGCATCATGTTGTGGGGATGGCAGCATCATGTTGTGGGGATGCTTTGCTGCAGGAGGGACTGGTGCACTTCACAAAATAGATGGCGTCATGATGAAGGAAAATTGTGTGGGTATATTGAAGCAACATCTCAAGTCATCAGTTAACGCTTGGTCGCAAATGGGTCTTCCAAATGGACAATGACCCCAAGCATGCTTCCAAAGTTGTGGCAAAATGGCTTAAGGACAACCAAGTCAAGGTATTGGAGTGGCCATCACAAAGCTCTGACCTCAATCCTATAGAAAATTTGTGGGCAGAACTGAAAAAGCGTGTGCGAGCAAGGAGGCCTACACACCTGACTCAGTTACACCAGCTCTGTCAGGAGGAATGGTCCAAAATGTACCTAATGTATTGTGGGAAGCTTGTGGAAGGCTACCCAAAACGTTTTACCCAAGTTAAACAATTTAAAGGCAATGCTATCAAATACTAATTGAGTGTGTGACTCACAGGGTATGTGATGAAAGAAATAAAAGCTAAAATAAATCATTCGCTCTACTATTATTCTGACATTTCAAGTTCTTTAAAATAGTGGTGATCCTAACTGACCTAAAACAGCAAATCTTTACTAGGATTAAATGTCAGGATTTGTGAAACTGAATTTAAATGTATTTGGCTAAGGTGTATGTAAATTTCCGACTTCAACTGTATGTCTGTCTGTATTCTTAAAGAATTACAGGGGGCAGTTTGGAAAAAACGAATCCCGTCCGAATCATCCTCTGGAATAACGGACTTTCTGAAGTAATAATAACATAACCAACGTTCTCTAGTAATGCTAGTCCCATGCAAATAGGTCTTTGGTCACATGCATACATGTGCCACGTAAAGAGAGCAAGGGTTGAGTGAGTAGGGAATGTTTTTTTTCTAAACAAATCAGGAATTTTGGTAGCTGAACTTTTTAGTCAGAAATGGCTGTAGTTATGTTGCATATGTAGAAACACGGACAGTGTGGGAAACACAAATGTTCTGTGGTGGTTGCTGCAGCAGGGAGGAGAGGGTGACAACGGGCGCTAGTCAGTCACACTTCAAAAACATATTTTTTAGCAGTGCAGCAAATATGACTCTGGCCCGGCACAATCAAATCAATTGCTGGTCGGACTCCCTCTAGTCATTTGTGTGCCTTAATTATTTAATCATAGTGTGCTTAAAGCAGGGGTCCCCAAACTTTTTCCTGTGAGGGCCACATAACTTTTCCCTTCTCTGATGGGGGGCCGGTGTCAGTTTGTAACAGAAAAAGTGTGACGATCGTAGGGGAGCTTAAAAAATTTATTGTTTTCCAGAAAGCCACACATAACCAAATAACCCTTTCCAGGTTCTTTACAGAAAAAAAGTCAGGAAACAAATAATAACACTATTAATGAAATAAATAATAACTAAATAACCCTCTCTGAGTTCTTCACAGAAAAAACAGGAAATAAATAATAACTAAATAACTCTCTCTGGGTTCTTCATAGAAAAAAAAGCCATGGAACATTAACTTTCTGTCGTGCCATGCACAATCTTAACAGATAAAAGTTCAGCTCAGTTGTCAGAGCAGAATCTCTCTGACACATATGAGCAGTCTCTTAAAGTTCTTGTGTTCCTTCCTTATAATCCTTTTGTAGGTTCCAGTAGGCTTGTAGACACCGCTGTTTGCAGCTCTCTCTCATCAACTTCCCTGTGAAAACCACAAAAGAAGCAGGTTGAGAAACTGAACTAAGTGATACAGCACCTACACAGCACAATACATTTCACTACCAGTATGGTTGTAAAGATGGATTTTATCCCAGTAGATTTTATTATGATTATATTTGTTTATGCTCAGAATGACTCATTCAAGTCAGAAAAGTGAGCTTACCTATGTATGTTCATCAGTGTGAACTGTGGGCCTGCATCTGGCTGGTGAGAAGTTGAATATCAGGTTCCATTCTAGTTACAGCCAGTCTCAAGCACTGATGCAAATGTTCATCTGTCAATCTTGATCTCATCGGGGTTTTCAGCAGTTTCATGCAAGAAAAGGTTTTCTCGCAGATATACGTGCTGCCAAAAACTGTGGACATTTTCATTGCGTGTTTTTTGATGTTTGGATATGTGTCGTTTGGGAGGGCGGCATAGAAGTCAATGAGACTGTTGGGCTTGAATGCGTATTTCAGAACATCACAGTTCTGTAACTCAGCCAACTCAAACTGATATGAAGGCTGGGAATAAAAATGAGCAGTTGCGCTGTGTCTTGCACGTCCGTGCTCTCATCCAGTGCTAATGAAAAAAAGTCAAATTCTTTCGTCTTCTGCTGCAGCTGGGCATATACATTACTCCCGATTTTCTTCAACGCGTCTGGTGATTGTACTCGCCGACAGACTTACGGCATTAAATGCATCTTTCTTCTCGGGACACACCTCCTCCGCGACAGCATCCATACATTTCTTAACAAACTCTCCGTCAGTGAAAGGCTTACCGCTTCTTGCTATCAGTTTAGCAACCCGAAAGCTGTCCCGAACGGATGCCTGGTTCAGCTGAGCTTGGCGTACAAATGTATTCTGCTGAGATAGTAGTCCACTTTTTAGCTTTGAGAGTTTGTCTGCTCGTATTTGGCCTTGCAAGCTATCGTACTTGTCTTTGTGACGGGATTCATAGTGTCGGCGAAGATTGTATTCTTTGAATACCGCCACCGTCTCTTGACAGATGAGACAAACAGCCTTTTCTTTGCATTGAACAAAAAAAAATCGTTTGTCCACTGCAGGTTAAATACCCTGCATTCTGAATCAATTTTTCTCTTACCTAACCTTTTCGCCATTATTCCGTTCTCTCTTTGACAGGGCCGGGCCTAGGATTTTTTTTCTGGAGGCCAAATAGGAAAAAAATTCGATAGCTTCTCTGGTATTGTTCAGAGGGCCGGGCCAAATGTGCTGACGGGCCGTATCCGGCCCGCGGGCCGTAGTTTGGTGACCACTGGCTTAAAGCATCAGACAAGCTCAGTGAATATAGTTGATTTGATTAAAACACATACTTGACTTTTTGCATTTAGGCCAAAGAGTTCAATCATCAGACCAGAGAATCTTGTTTCTCATGGGTGCCTTTTGGGAAACTCTATGCGTTCTATCCTGTGCCTTTTACTGAGGAGTGGCTTCCATCTGGCCGCTCTACCATAAAGGCCTGATTGGTGGAGTGCTGCAGAGATGGTTGTCCTTCTGGATGGTTCCCCCATCTCCACAGAGGAACTCTGGAGCTCTGTCAGTGACCATCGGGTCCTTGGTCAGAGCAGCGATTTATTATGGACAGACTTCTCCCCACCTTTCTATATAAGGTCCCACAGTTAACAGTGCATGTCAGAACAATAACCAAGGCAGGAGGTTGAAGGAATTGTCCGTAGAGCTCCGAGACAGGACCAAGCCCCTTCTCCCCTGCTCAGTTTGGTCGGACGGCCAGCTCTAGGGAGAGTCTTGCTCTTTCCAAACTTTGTCCATTTAAGAATGATTGAGGCCACTGTCTTCTTGGGGACCTTCAGTGCTGCATTTTTTTTTGGTACCCTTCCCCAGATATGTGCCTCAACACAATCCTGTCTCGGAGCTCTACGGACAATTCCTTCAACCTCCTGGCTTGGTTCTTGTTCTGACATGCACTGTTAACTGTGGGACCTTCTATAGAAAGGTGGGGAGAAGTCTGTCCATAATAAAGCGCCGTCCCAACCTTCGCTCTCTCTCCCCCGCTACTCTCTCCTCTTCCATCCTATCATCTCTTCCCTCTGCTCAAACCTTCTCCAAGCTATCTCCTGATTCTGCCTCCTCAACCCTCCTCTCCTCCCTTTCTGCATCCTTTGACTCTCTATGTCCCCTATCCTCCAGGCCGGCTCGGTCCTCCCCTCCCGCTCCGTGGCTCGACGACTCATTGCGAGCTCACAGAACAGGGCTCCGGGCAGCCGAGCGGAAATGGAGGAAAACTCTCCTCCCTGCGGACCTGGCATCCTTTCACTCCCTTCTCTCTACATTTTCCTCTTCTGTCGCTGCTGCTAAAGCCACTTTCTACCACTCTAAATTCCAAGCATCTGCCTCTAACCCTAGGAAGCTCTTTGCCACCTTCTCCTCCCTCCTGAATCCCCCTCCCTCTCTGCAGATGACTTCGTCAACCATTTTGAAAAGAAGGTCGACGACATCCGATCCTCGTTTGCTAAGTCAAACGACACCGCTGGTTCTGCTCACACTGCCCTACCCTGTGCTCTGACCTCTTTCTCCCCTCTCTCTCCAGATGAAATCTCGCGTCTTGTGACGGCCGGCCGCCCAACAACCTGCCCGCTTGACCCTATCCCCTCCTCTCTTCTCCAGACCATTTCCGGAGACCTTCTCCCTTACCTCACCTCGCTCATCAACTCATCCCTGACCGCTGGCTACGTCCCTTCCGTCTTCAAGAGAGCGAGAGTTGCACCCCTTCTGAAAAAACCTACACTCGATCCCTCCGATGTCAACAACTGCAGACCAGTATCCCTTCTTTCTTTTCTCTCCAAAACCCTTGAACGTGCCGTCCTTGGCCAGCTCTCCCCCTATCTCTCTCAGAATGACCTTCTTGATCCAAATCAGTCAGGTTTCAAGACTAGTCATTCAACTGAGACTGCTCTTCTCTGTATCACGGAGGCGCTCCGCACTGCTAAAGCTAACTCTCTCTCCTCTGCTCTCATCCTTCTAGACCTATCGGCTGCCTTCGATACTGTGAACCATCAGATCCTCCTCTCCACCCTCTCCGAGTTGGGCATCTCCGGCGCGGCCCACGCTTGGATTGCGTCCTACCTGACAGGTCGCTCCTACCAGGTGGCGTGGCGAGAATCCGTCTCCTCACCACGTGCTCTCACCACTGGTGTCCCCAGGGCTCTGTTCTAGGCCCTCTCCTATTCTCGCTATACACCAAGTCACTTGGCTCTGTCATAACCTCACATGGTCTCTCCTATCATTGCTATGCAGACGACACACAATTAATCTTCTCCTTTCCCCCTTCTGACGACCAGGTGGCGAATCGCATCTCTGCATGTCTGGCAGACATATCAGTGTGGATGACGGATCATCACCTCAAGCTGAACCTCGGCAAGACGGAGCTCCTCTTCCTCCCGGGGAAGGACTGCCCGTTCCATGATCTCGCCATCACGGTTGACAACTCCACTGTGTCCTCCTCCCAGAGCGCTAAGAACCTTGGCGTGATCCTGGACAACACCCTGTCGTTCTCAACTAACATCAAGGCGGTGGCCCGTTCCTGTAGGTTCATGCTCTACAACATCCTCAGAGTACGACCCTGCCTCACACAGGAAGCGGCGCAGGTCCTAATCCAGGCACTTGTCATCTCCCGTCTGGATTACTGCAACTCGCTGTTGGCTGGGCTCCCTGCCTGTGCCATTAAACCCCTACAACTCATCCAGAACGCCGCAGCCCGTCTGGTGTTCAACCTTCCCAAGTTCTCTCACGTCACCCCGCTCCTCCGCTCTCTCCACTGGCTTCCAGTTGAAGCTCGCATCCGCTACAAGACCATGGTGCTTGCCTACGGAGCTGTGAGGGGAACGGCACCTCAGTACCTCCAGGCTCTGATCAGGCCCTACACCCAAACAAGGGCACTGCGTTCATCCACCTCTGGCCTGCTCGCCTCCCTACCACTGAGGAAGTACAGTTCCCGCTCAGCCCAGTCAAAACTGTTCGCTGCTCTGGCCCCCCAATGGTGGAACAAACTCCCTCACGACGCCAGGACAGCGGAGTCAATCACCACCTTCCGGAGACACCTGAAACCCCACCTCTTTAAAGAATACCTAGGATAGGATAAAGTAATCCTTCTCACCCCCCCCCCCCCTTAAAATATTTAGATGCACTATTGTAAAGTGGCTGCTCCACTGGATGTCATAAGGTGAATGCACCAATTTGTAAGTCGCTCTGGATAAGAGCGTCTGCTAAATGACTTAAATGTAAATGTAGTAAAGATGAGGTCGAGCGTATTTCCTGCCTTGTGAGTAGGGGGAAGGTGAGAGGGTGAGGTCAAAAGAGGAGAGGAGTGGAAAGGAGGCAGAGAGGAATGAGTCAAAGGTAGACGTGGGAAGGTTAAAGTCGCCCAGAACTGTGAGAGGTGAGCCGTCCTCAGGAAAGGAGCTTATCAAGGCATCAAGCTCATTGATGAACTCTCCGAGGGAACCTGGAGGGCGATAAATGATAAGGATGTTAAGCTTGAAAGGGCTGGTAACTGTGACAGCATGGAATTCAAAGGAGGCGATAGACAGATGGGTAAGGGGAGAAAGAGAGAATGACCACTTGGGAGAGATGAGGATCCCGGTGCCACCACCCCGCTGACCAGAAGCTCTCGGGGTGTGCGAGAACACGTGGGCAGACGAAGAGAGAGCAGTAGGAGTAGCAGTGTTGTCTGTGGTGATCCATGTTTCCGTCAGTGCCAAGAAGTCGAGGGACTGGAGGGAGGCATAGGCTGAGATGAACTCTGCCTTGTTGGCCGCAGATCGGCAGTTCCAGAGGCTACCGGAGACCTGGAACTCCACGTGGGTCGTGCGCGCTGGGACCACCAGATTAGGGTGGCCGCGGCCACGCGGTGTGGAGCGTTTGTATGGTCTGTGCAGAGAGGAGAGAACAGGGATAGACAGACACATAGTTGACAGGCTACACAAGAGGCTACGCTAATGCAAAGGAGATTGGAATGACAAGTGGACTACACGTCTCGTGTGTTCAGAAAGTTAAGCTTACGTAGCAAGAATCTTATTGACTAAAATGATTAAAGTGATACAGTACTGCTGAAGTAGGCTAGCTGGCAGAGGCTGCGTTGTTGACTATGTAGGCTAGCTGGCAGTGGCTGCGTTGTTGACACTACACTAATCAAGTCGTTCCGTTGAGTGTAATAGTTTCTACTGTGCTGCTATTCGGGGCTAGCTGGCTAGCTGGCAGTGTTGATTACGTTACGTTGCGTTAAAAGAACGACAATAGCTGGCTAGCTAACCTAGGAAATCGCTCTAGACTACACAATTATCTTTGATACAAAGACTGCTATGTAGCTAGCTATGTAGCTAGCTACGATCAAACAAATCAAGCCGTTGTACTGTAATGAAATGAAATGAAAAATGTGATACTACCTGTGGAGCGAAGCGAAATGCGACCGGGTTGTTGAGTGCGGAAGTTCTGTTCGGTAGACGTTGGCTAGCTGTTGGCTAGCTAGCAGTGTCTCCTACGTTAAGGACGACAAATAGCTGGCTAGCTAACCTCGGTAAATTAAGATAATCACTCTAAAACTACACACTCTAAACTACACAATTATCTTGGATACGAAGACAGCAAAGACAACTATGTAGCTAGCTAACACTACACTAATCAAGTCTGATTCTCCAGATTCTCAACTTGTCTAAAGAAGGCCCGTTTTATTGCTTCTTTAACCAGCACAACAGTTTTCAGCTGTGCTAACATAATTGCAAAATAGTTTTCTAATAGCCTTTAAAATGATGCATTTGTATTAGCTAACATAACCTGTCATTGGAACACAGGAGTGATGGTTGCTGATAATGGGCCTCTGTATGCCTATGTTGATATTCCATACAAAATCTGTCATTTCCAGCTACAATAGTCATTTACAACATTAACAATGTCTGCACTGTATTGTTGATCAATTTTATGTTATTTTAATGGACCAAAAATGTGCTTTTCTTTAAAAAACAAGGACATTTCTAAGTGACCCAACTTTTGAACGATAGTGTGTGTTATATGGTAAAGTCATACAAATTCAAGAGGGTCATTTTTCATTATCTCTTATTACTAGAATTAGGGCAGTATATGTTAGAAATGTCAAATTAGATTTTGGTTGTTTTTATAGGTACACTTAACCTAAATATTTTGCTCTACCATAGGCTAAGCCCTTGGCACTCCTGGTTTTGTTCAGAGCATCACCATGATCACTTGAATAGGTGTCATGAACTGGATGACCCAGACCCACATCGTCCACAGTCCTGTGTAACTCCGTCAGTGGCGCTTGCAATGCAAAGGGTTGTGGGTTTGATTCCTGCTGGGGCCACCATATGATAAAATGCATGCATGCCTTACTGTAACCATCTCTCTCTTTCTATAAAATGGCAGTTGTTTTCGAACCACAGCTGAGGTTTTAATCACACAGTGGAGTTTATTTAATAATCTTGTGATGAGCTGCAGGCGTGTCTAAATATAGAGGAGCGAGCTAATGCAACTGTCAAATGAGTGAGTTCTCACCGTGGGAAGTATTTAGAGAGATGGAGGAACAACTCAGTTTAGGCTGCTTGTAGAACACGTTCTCTGTACATTTTTCTATTGATTTTTGTTGCAAGTTCTATTTCGGTTAGATGCAATTAGCCCATTTCGAATGTGATTTTAAATTGACTTGATTATGTTAGTGTTGCTGTCTAGGCTACCAGCCTTGTTGTGGATGGGGCATTGATTTGCAGTGATGCAATGTTCTGTCTTGTATTGTACTCACACCCTCTAATTATTACGGTCTAGTACTAAGCACACCAGTGTGTGTCCTATGTGCTGTTGTGCACATGCCTGAGTTTCTCACACTTTTGGTGGGAACAGTATCTGTAATATGTTTGGGCCCACCAACAGACTGTGCATATCTTTTTTTTTTTTAAGCATGTGTGAGAGCCATACCTAGCCTTATAAGGCCTGGCCCTGGATGCCATAGTACAGTACTACCCTGAGCCCCTCTCTCTCTCTCCATTCACACTCACAGCAGCCATCGCTTAACATTCCTGTCTGCCAAACACTTCCTGCTTTCACTGCCCGGGGTTGCCACGGGGATGGACACCCTCACACTCTGCTGTTGCGCAATGACCATTCCTGTTGCTTGGGCGATGCCTCCGAAATTCCGAGCCATGGTTTGGAATGCCGCACGCACACTCCTGAGTGGGGAGATGGGGAGGTGTGTTTGTGTGTGGGGTCACGTTCTTTGAGTCCATTGATTTCATTTGACTTCTAGCAGGTAACATTTTAAGAAGTTTGTCATCATAATGAATAAGCCTAGAATTAGTGCACCGGCAGCTGTAGAATGTAGCTAAGGCCAAGTTTAAGCTATATGTGTAAAGGAGTGGTCACCAACCGGTCGATCTTCAAGGCATTCCTAGTCGATCACCTAATATTTCTGTCGAAAAGCCAACTATAAAGGCTTGCGCTCTTCTTTTTGTGTGTGTGTGTTGCGCTGTTCGCAGTAGGTGCACTTGATTCAGAAGCCCTGTGTATGAGGTAGGCAAAATGTTCCCATTTTGAACCATTTCATTTGTCCGAAAAGACAAACTCCTCCTTCACAGCAGACAGGCACAACTGTTTTGTAAAAATGCAGGTTTCCGTCCTCCTGGACAGCATCCCACAGAGACATTTGATCCACTGCAGAGCAGATACTCTCACTACGCAGCGGACACAGTCCAGTGCTTTAGACGTCACAAAGCTGACACTCTAATTTCTGTCCTAGAGAACAGCAGTGCTGCTAACTGCTCTTGTTGAACTTGAATGCGGAATGTTTTTACCCTTGAATGAGAGTGATGATGCAGCAAAGGTTTATCAATTGCCTTTTCAGTACTAGGAAGTGAAGTGACCACAATTCTGATAAACATAGGCCTATATTTACATCGAAGATGGTATCCCAAAACAATAACACATTTTTGTGTTGCTCTGTACTAGTATGATTAAAGCAGCTTTCTTTTCCCTGACTTTTAAAAAAATGGTCTGGCATGTATGCATTATCCCTTGCAGCAGTGTTTGTCCCTTTTGCTGTGTGTGTGGCTGCTTGCAGGCGGGATGTCTCTCTGACTCAGTCAGTTGTGATGCAGGCAGTAATTGTTGGGTATATAGCAAAGGTCTGGGCCAGCCTGTGACTGCAGGCTAGTATGGTGAGTGAAACGGGCACACCACAGAGGGAGAGCTACAGTACAGTGTGTAGATTGTGTGTGAGAGACTGGCGACTTAGACTAGCGAAAGAGGGTGTGTGCGCGTTCCTGCCCTACATGGTGTTTTCAATAAGCTGTGTGCAGAATGCAGGCACCCCAACGCTGTGCACTGAACTACTGGCTTAAAGACTGACTGCCCCTAAAAAGTATAACTGCCTATGTGGCGTCTGAGTCAGAAACATGTATTCTAGTGCCAAAATTGACTACAACGTGTAAATAGAATAATTTTGGTCATAAAGTCAGTCTCGTCCTAAACTGAGATTTACGAGATACTTTTTTGTCATGAAATGAAGGGTACTGTAACAGTTTATTTTTTTCTTGTGTTTATTTCAATCCTGCACACATTCACACAGCTGGCAGCAAAAGTAATCATCAATTCAGAGCGCAGCTGCAGGAGACTCGAATCTTAATGCCCATGGTCAATTTGGTTTGACAGTCCATATCCTTTTGGAGCCTTAGGGACCATCAGTAAATTACACATGTACATGGGACAATATTTTATAAGGTCAATAGTGCCTAATTTCCACGAATTAACTTCAAAACAACTATACATTTTACAACTTCAAAATAACTATACATTTATGTACAAATATTGAAAGCATTTAATGATACAACTAAAAGATGTGCACCATGAAAATATTGTCCCATTTACATTGTAATTTATTGAAGGTCCGTAGGGTTGCACATTTTGGGAAATATTCCGAGGTGGAAACTTTACATGGGAATTAATATTAATATCATTTTAAATGTAGGGGTTTTTTTCCCAATGGATGTATTTGCCATATATATTTACCATATGGAGACAGAAACATAAACCTTTTACCTTATCACAATTGACATAATTGCAAATGGTTAAGTCCTTCCAATATAAATAAAAATGTAGTTAGGAATGTAACTTTAATTAAATGAGTTGACTCTTCACATGGGATGATTCCACTGAACAACAAAATAAATACAATCTTGAATAATCCCCAATGATCCATCACATCTCCCAAAAAATGTTTTCAACATACATCTGTAAAATGATAGTCTAAACTAAAGCTTGGTTGTCTTCCTCTCAGGCCTCCATGTCTTCTCCCTGAACCTCCTCAATGTCCACCTCTTGAACATCAGACTCTGTGGCCTCATCTTCACTGTCACTTTCCAACCTTGTTGAGGATGGCTCGTTGTCAAGCTCAAAAAGCCTCAAATTTGCCAGGATGGCCACCAATTATTCAACCTTTGTATTGGTGTGTGCGTTCCCAAACAAGGACCAGTTGCACTCTGAGGCGGCTGATGTTGGGTGGGATTTAGAGGATGATGGAGGCAACGGGAAAGAGCATCAGATCCACAAAGTCCCTTCCACCAGGTGGCTGATGAGATATGTTGGCACGACTGCCATATTGCATACTTAGGCCCTTGCTTGGAGTTCCTCGGCAAACTGAATTGGTCCACCCACACAGACCGCATCGTGAAGAAGGCGCAGCAGCGCCTCTTCAACCTCAGGAGGCTGAAGAAATTTGGCTTGTCACCAAAAGCACTCACAAACTTCTACAGATGCACAATCGAGAGCATCCTGTCGGGCCTTGTTGATCTCTGCACCAGACAGGTTGCTCTCGCCAACATGCTTGGTCCAACATGTACGCTGCGGCATGTATGGGCTTCAGGCAGAAGTTTTCACGCTTTTTGATTATTTTCAGATCTGCAGTTTCCTCTGTTTTGAGCAACAGTGAAGTGGGATGGGTTGTATGGATTTCTTCTCTTACATCTGCAAGGAGAGTCTGAATATCAGACAGGGTGGCATTGTCTCCTTCAATCTGTGCAATGGCTACTGCTATAGGTTTCAGGTTGCTTTTACCACTCTCCCAAAATACATCATCCAGGAGGATCCTCTTGATGGGGCTGTCCATATCGGCAGACTGTGATATGCCATTTCTTGGAGAGACTCCTTCCCCTCCAGGAGACCGTTAAGCATGATGACAACACCACCCCAGCGGGTGTTGCTGGCCAGTTTCAATGTGGTTCTCTTATTCCTCTCACTTTGCTTGGTGAGGTAGATTGCTGCTATAACTTGATGACCTTTCACATACTTTTGTCAGTTGCTTGTTGTGAGCGCGAAGGGAACTTCATGCACTTGGCCAGATTCTGCATCTTTGTTGCATTATTCACATATGATTTAGCACAACATTTGCAAATGTACACAGCTTTTCCTATTACATTAGCTGTAGTGATATGTCTCCACACATCAGATAGTGCCAATGGCATTTTCCTGTAAAGATTAGAAAAAATGAGTAAAACAAAATACAATTCCATGTACAGATAAATAGTTAAACAGTTAGATTAAAATTAATGTTATAAAATTAATGTTATAAAATTAAACCTGTATGGAAACAGGTGAATTAACACTCCTCAGTTAGCAGGCTCAAACGAGCTAAAACCCACGTTATCAAAAACGAACTCGCAGAAATTGTTAACAAGTTAGAAATTATTTAAACACACTTTGCTGTAGGCTACTATTTACTAGTTAACAAAAAATGTGTGTCATAAAATATATTCACCCCACCCAATATTGTAATCAAAACTTATCAGAAAGCATGAAGTCCTTGGCTCAGACAGTGTAGTAGTGTGGGCTCAATAGCATCTCATTAGTGTGTAAGAGCTTGAGAATTAGCTGTACATGTGATGGAAGAATGCAATGTGCATGCAGAGGGGTTGCAAATCCATTGAATTGGGGATAGTTTAACCAAAATATGCTGCCTTGTGTATCCCACAAAAAAGATTCACTGTTATAAGCTAACTTTATTTGATGAATTTAAGAAAAATTCCCGGGCTTAACTTCCCATGGAAAATTTCCGGAAATTTCCCAACCCTTTAACCGTAACTTGTCCCAGAGATGGGCTATCCAATGTCAAACCAACTTTGCCACGGTCGGAACCCCAGTTGGCTGAAGCTAATAGCCGAAAGAAGTTTGCTCTGCGACTTCAAGACAGGACTTGGTTAGACGGTTTCAAGTTATCTAGAGTAGTTTGTGACTGTGTACTGTTTTGGCAGAGAGAATGTATAAACTCTTGCCACGTACGAAACCCACATTAACCCCCCCCCCCCCCCCCGCCCCAAAGACGACCCTCGTTTGGCTTCGGTCATGGCTTCTTCATTTCTTATTAATGACCAAGCTGAAAAACTAGGCCAAATCAGTAAGTTCAGCCCCTCTGTAACTAACCTATTATTGTACAACACTTAAGATTAGCCTACTATGAGAACATTTACTCATGAAAATGCACTTTCAAATGTAGCCGAGATTTCCTTCCCATCCAGTTGAATGACATGGATAATTCAAACCCAGTCGTTTTAAAAACAAGGACTCTTGTTTTGAAAGGGGATGTTTCTCTGTGACGTAGACTGAGGCATAAATACACTAACACTTTTGGCCTGCCTCGTTTGTGTTTGCTCCCTTCATGTAGTTGCTGTAGTCATTAGTGGCAGGCTGGCTAGTCTGTAGCAGATGAATGTGGAGTCTCCTGGGGGTTTGACATGGTGGTGCTTGGGGTGATTTAAAGTTCCCCCTCCAGCGCCAGTTTATAGAGCTGTCTCAATGAGCTTAGCCACCCCAATGTGTCGTTCACCCTTTATTATGCTGTTATATTCACCTTAATGCTTCGTTCCCCCTGAAGTCTACGCATCATTTATTTTACGATGTGCTATTTATTTGTTGATTTTTCAATTTCACCAATGTTTCAGTTGTGATGCCTGTGAGGGAGTTTCATTTGTAACATCTCTAACCTTTTTTGTCTGTTGGTTTGTTTGTGTTTCAGGGAGATCCAGCTGCTACGGAGACTCCAGCACAAAAATGTGATCCATTTGGTGGATGTGTTGTACAATGAAGAGAAGCAAAAAATATATCCTTCTGTGTTTGTGCACGCCAGGGTTTCTGTTAGGAAAATGTGACACTGGCCAACGTGACCTGGGAGATTTAAATTTGACCATCGGCATTGGATTGTATCCCATTTAGGGCGTCCACCCACTGTGCTCAGAATGACAAATCACATTTAGACTATTGTAATGCATCTTAACAGAACATATAACTCCTCTAATGAAGAAACCAATAATACAAAATGTTCAAACATTTGCCAAAAAGCAATTCTGCTAGCGGTTCATATGTGACATATATAAAAATCTTATTTAGGAACATAGAAACGGGGAATCTGAAGATGTAACAACTAGGACTTGGCTTCTGGACAACGAAAGAAAGTTGATATGAAAACTAATAGAAGAGGAGAGAAATGGCATACGAGGTATTTCATAGGCGGGGGTGTCAAGTAACTTCCCCTAAAGTACATTGAAATACATTTGCCAAAATGTATATAATTACTCCTGTCTATACAGAAATTAATGAACTCATTCAAAATATTTCACCAGAGAGCATGATTTAGGAATAAAATATTATTTTCATTATTTAAAAAATAGTGCGTATTTGCCTATTTCTATTTGGGCAGGGCGCATGACAATAGGCCTAGCTGATTAGCTGTCTGTGAAAAGTGACTAAAATATGTGTGAAGATGTGTCTTGAGTATTATTTAAAAGAAGGGGAAGGGTGTGTGGCTAATACAGTGGGGCAAAAAAGTATTTAGTCAGCCACCAATTGTGCAAGTTCTCCCACTTAAAACGATGAGAGGCCTGTAATTTTCATCATAGGTACACTTCAACTATGACAGACAAAATGTGAAAAAAATCCAGAAAATCACATTGTATGATTTTTAAGTAATTAATTTGCAAATTATGGTGGAAAATAAGTATTTGGTCACCTACAAACAAGCAAGATTTCTGTCTCTCACAGACCTTCTTTAAGAGGCTCCTCTGTCCTCCACTCGTTACCTGTATTAATGGCACCTGTTTGAACTTGTTACCAGTATAAAAGACACCTGTCCACAACAGTCACACTCCAAACTCCACTATGGCCAAGACCAAAGAGCTGTCAAAGGACACCAGGAACAAAATTGTAGACCTGCACCAGGCTGGGAAGACTGAATCTGCAATAGGTAAGCAGCTTGGTTTGAAGAAATCAACTGTGGGAGCAATTATTAGGAAATGGAAGACATACAAGACCACTGATAATCTCCCTCGATCTGGGGCTCCATGCAAGATATCACCCCGTGGGGTCAAAATGATCACAAGAACGGTGAGCCACACGGGACCTAGTGAATGACCTAGTGAATGACCTACAGAGAGCTGGGACCAAAGTAACAAAGCCTACCATCAATAACACACTACGCCGCCAGGGACTCAAATCCTGCAGTGCCAGACGTACTGGCTTAAGCAGGGGGACACATGTCCAGGCCTGTCTGACGTTTGCTAGAGAGCATTTGGATGATCCAGAAGAAGATTGGGAGAATGTCATATGGTCAGATGAAACCAAAATATAACTTTTTGGTAAAAACTCAACTGGTTGTGTTTGGAAGACAAAGAATGCTGAGTTGCATCCAAAGAACACCATATCTACTGTGAAGCATGGGGGTGGAAACATCATGCTTTGGGCCTGTGGATTTTTTTTTTTTTTACGTCTTAAAAATAAAAAGCTGAAATGTCTTGAGTTAGTAAGTATTCAGCAACTTTTTTATGGCAAGCCTAAATAAGTTCAGGAGTAAAAATATGCTAAACAAGTCACATATGTTGCAAGGACATTTAACATGATTTTTGAATGACTATCTCTATACCCCACACATACAATTATCTGTAAAGTCCCCCCATTTCCAATGCCTAGCAAAGAAGAGCACCGATTGGCAGATCGTTTTTATTTTTTAATGACAGCCATTGAATATTCCTTTGAGCATGGTGAAGTTATTAATTACCTTATGGATGGTGTGTCAATACACCCAGTCACTACAAAAACACTACAAAAAACTCAATTTCTGGAAAGGAAGGAAACCGCTCAGGGATTTCACCATGACAACAATGGTGACTTTAAATCAGTTCGAGTTTAATGGCTGTTATAGGGGAGAACTGAGGATGGATCAACAACATTGTAGTTACTCCACAATACTAACCTAATTGACAGAGTGAAAAGGAGGAAGCCTGTACAGAATACAAATATTCCAAAACATGCATCCTGTTTGCAACAAGGCACTAAAGTAATACTGTAAAAATTGTGACAAAGCAATTCATGTTTTGTTCTGAATACAAAGTGATATGTTATGGGGCCAATCTGAGGAGTCTGCATAAAAAAGAAACGGATTGGAGCTAAGCACAGGCAAAATCCTAGAGGAAAACCTGGTTCAGTCTGCTTTCCACCAGACACTGGGAGATCAATTCACCTTTCATCAGGACGATAATGTAAAAAGAAAGCCAAATCTACAATTTGAGTTGCTTACCAAGAAGACAGTCAATGTTCCTGAGTTAGTGTTGACTTAAATATACTTGAAAACCTATGGCAAGACCTGAAAATGGCTGCCAGTTTGTCTGTCCCACATCTTGCAGGTCTTGACTCATGGTCTAGCAATGATCAACAACCACCTTGACAGAGCTTGTAGAATTTTTCTAGTGTAACACGCGTTTAGCAGATGTTATTGTGCGTGTTGCTTGTGTTTCTAGCTCCAACAGTGCAATAATAGATATCAATTTCACAACAATACACACATCTAAAGGAATGGAATAATATTTGGACGAGAAATGTCAGAGCAGCGTAAACTCAAATACTGTAGAATAGAATACAGTATATACATATGAGATGTAATGCAAAATATGTAAACATAATTAAAGTGGCCAGTGATTTCAAGTCTATGTAAACTCTTGAAAGAGCACCCTTTGGCAGATAAATAGCCTCTAAGGTGCTACTGATGGCTATTTAACAGTCTAATGGCTTTGAGATAGAAGCTGTTTTTCAGTCTCTCAATTCCCGCTTTGATGCATCTGTACTGACCTCGCCTTCTGAATGATAGCGGGGTGAACAGGCAGTGGCTCGGGTGGTTGTTGACCTTGATCTTTTTGGCCTTCTTGTGACATCGGGTGCTGTAGGTGTCCTGGAGGGCAGGCCGTTAGACCCCGGTGACGCATTTGGCAGACCGCACCGCCCTCTGGAGAGGTACCAGGCGTACCAGTGATACAGTCCGATATGATGCTCTCAATTGTGCATCTGTAAAAGTTTGTGAGGGTTGTAAGTGCCAAACCAAATTTCTTCAGCCTCCCGAGGTTGAAGAGGTGCAGTTGCACTGCCTTCACCACACTGTCTGTGTGGGTGGACCATTTCAGTTTGTGCGTGATGTGTACACCGAGGAACTTGAAGCTTTCCACCTTCTCCACTGTGGTCCTGTCGATGTGGATAGGGGCGTGCTCCCTCTGCTGTTTCCTGAAGTCCACGATCAGCTTTGCTGTTTGCTGACATTGAGTGAGAGGTTATTTTCCTGGCAACACACTCCCTTTTCCGTTTGTAGTCTGTGATTGTCTGTAGACCCTGCCACATACTTCTCGTGTCTGAGCCGTTGAATTGCCACTCCACTTTATCTCTACTGATATTTTGCCTGTTTGTTTGTTTGCCTTACAGAGGGAATAACATCACTGTTTGTATTCGGCTATATTCCCAGTCACCTTGCCATGGTTAAATGTGGTGGATTGCGCTTTCCATTTTGCGTGATTGCTGCCATCTATCCACGGTTTCTGGTTAGGGTAGGTTTTAAGTCACAGTGGGTACAACATCTCCTATACTCTTCCTGATAAACAAAGTCACTGTATCAGTGTATTCGTTAATGTTATTCATAGAGGCTACCCGTAACATATCCCAGTCCGCGGGATCAAAACAAAGCATGTACTAATTACAGTAAATGACCGTTCTCAAGCTACACTTGTGAGAGACAAGTTTTATTTTAATGACCGTTGTTTACAAGTTTGTTTTTTAATTGTCTTTTTTTGAGTGCTCCATATGAGCATGTTTGGTTTCACTGTCCTGTTCATGATGAGGGAGCGTGTGCCTGAGCATGCATAGAAGTACCTGGCTTGCTGAGTGAAAATGTAGGAAAGTGCCAATTTGGGGATATCTGATTTCTGATATTCTTAACTCACCACAACCACCATTTAAAAGCTGAGTTTTTGCGAATCATAATAGTTCCTCACATTATTTCAAAAATCTTTCCGACATTCTCCCGGCCTCAATCACCAAGTCTCGGTAAAAAAGACCAATCATTATCTGATCATCCCATATCTCCAGTGGAAATAATACCTGAACACTTTTCCCTTGCTCAAAGACCGCTGTCTGTCCCAAACTCACTGACATGGGGAAACTACAAGGGCCAGGAATAGGCTAGTTGATACAATGTTGCAAGTTAGCAAGCAACAGCTTCAGCTGGACCTTTGTTGATACATTTGATACAATTGCTGTGCTTCACTAGCAATGATTCACATCAAGACAAATAAAAAGGGTGGCAGATGGGCTGAGTAGAGAGATGAATGCAATTGGAGAAGACTTTTCATCTAGATATTTTATACAGTTTTTATTTGTCAGCTTTATGTATTTTTAATTAGTTAACAATGTACCATAACTGGGCTTATAAAAGTGAGAGAAAAAATTGGCCATAGTACTGTTTATCCATATTGAGAAGCTGTAGCTAGTATACACTTATTTGTGGGTTAATTGTGGGGAACTGTGGGTATCTGACCCGATGTAGGGTCTAGTGTGTCTAGTGTGTGTGTTCCCTTCTCTACCCTGCAGCAGTGGAGAGACTCCTGACGCAGACATGACTTCGCAGTTAGCTCTGCGTCATCCCCAGGCCTCTCTCTCTCTCTCGCTATATATATATATATAAAACTACAAAATATTCTCTTCGCCCCATGGCAGAATGTGTAGAATTGCCGCAAACTTGCTTTAAAACTGCAGCATTTTCTCTACAGCCCATGGCAAAATATGTAGAATAGATTCTTTTTTTTGTGACCCCCATCAAAGTTGCCCATCCCTGACCTCTAGGTTTTCTTGAAGATAATATCTAATTGGTTTATATCTAGTTTTTGCCTTATCAATTTATCTTGTAGTTCCAAGATAACCCGCGTTGCTGCTGGTTCAAAGCCTTGGAGAAACTCACCTAAAGTAAAACAAATGCCATATTTAATCAATTTCCCACTCTGAGACAGTGTTTCTTAATTTAAAAAATAAATAAATTATTTAACCTTTTATCTAACTATGCAAGTCAGTTAAGAACAAATTGTTATTTACAATGATGGCCTACTGGGGAACAGTGGGTTAACTGCCTTGTTCAGGGGCAGAAGGACAGATTTTTACCTTGTCAGCTCGTGGAGTTGATTCGGCAACCTTTCGGTTACTGGCCCAACGCTCTAACTAATAGGGTACCTGCCGTCCCTGTTACCTATATGCATTCTGTTAAGAGGAAAATGTCTTTCCCTTTCTGTTGTATTTTAATGGCTGTTTAATATGGAACTTTTAATGTGTAAATGCTTCTCATTGCGCTGTTGTGTTTTGAGTATTCCCTTGACTGCCCATCTTACGTATATGGTGATGGAGTATTGCGTATGTGGGATGCAAGAAATGCTGGACAGCGTCCCAGAGAAAAGATTTCCAGTATTTCAAGCTCACGGGTAAGTTTCTTTCTCTCTCGCGCTCTTTTTCTCGGCAGCTCCCTAGCTCAACAGCTATCTCTTGCTCACCATTTCTCTATTGTTCTCGCCCGCCCTTTATCTATTTTGCCATCTTTCTCTCCATCTCTCTCTCTGCCTCTAGCCCCCCCATTCTTGTTCAATTGCACCATCTCTCTCTCCCTCTTTTTATTTTTATTTTATTAGTCTGAGCTTCTGTGCAGAGTCTACTCCAAGACAAAGTTTAGGCCCTGGACTGCAGAGCTCTCCATTGCTGATAAAGCGAAGACTGTTTTGTTATTGCTTGAGTTTTTTTGCTAAAAGTAATTTTTACCCATTGCTCTTAGAGTTCTATTACAGTAAGGTACTTAACCCTCATACTACCACCATATTGAACATACATGGATTACCAACTGGAGTCATTTTGACCCCAAGAAGAAACTGTTGGAAAAAGCAACAGTCATAGCAAAATATCAACTTAATTCTCATTAAAACTTCATTAGACATGTAAATAGGGTTATCCATTGTTTTTTTTTTACTTGTTAATCTGCTAATTTGTTTCAAGTCATTACGTTAAGATATGGGGAAGGTGGGATCATGGCTATATTCAATCAAATTCACAAGTTTATTTAACTTATGTTTAACCCTTTATCATGGTTGGTGTTTTTATGGATTTGTCCGAAATCGTTTGACATGAAGCATTTACTTTTCTGTCATTACAGTTATGGCACTGTATGTACTCATTATACGGCATCATTCGGTGCATTCGGAAAGTATTCAGACCGCTTCCCTTTTTCCACATTTTGTTACATTACAGCCTTATTCTAAAATGGATTCACTAAAACAATTTCCTCATCAATCTACACACAATACCCCATAATGGCAAAGCGAGTTTTTAGAAATGTTTGCAAATTTATGAAAAAGATACCTTATTGGCATAAATATTCAGGCCCTTTGCTATGAGACTTGAAATTGAGCTCCGGTGCATCCTGTTTCCATTGATCATTCTTGAGATGTTTCTACAACTTGTTTGGAGTCCACCTGTTGTATATTGGACATGATTTGGAAAGGCACACACCTGTCTATATAAGGTCCCACAGTTGACAGTGCATGTCAGAGCAAAAACCAAGCAATGAGGTTGAAGGAATTGTCCTTCGAGCTCCGAGACAGGATTGTGTCGAGGCACAGATCTGGGGAAGGGTACCAAAACACTTCTGCAGCTTTGAAGGTCCCCAAGAAGACAGTGGCCTCCATCATTCTTAACTTCTTTGGGATAGGGGGCATCGTTTTCACTTTTGGATGAATAGCGTGCCCAGAGTGAACTGCCTCTTACTCAGTCCCAGATGCTAGTATGTGCATATTAGTATTGGATAGAAAACACTCTGAAGTTTCTAAAATAGTTTGAATGATGTCTGTGAGTATAACAGAACTCATGGCAGGCAAAAACCTGAGAAAAAATCCAAACAGGAAGTGTGAATTCTGAGGTTTGTAGTTTTTGAACTCAACCAATATCCCACTGTTTTTTCGACCTGTAATATAACTTTTTGAACGTTTCTTCCGAATGGACCAGATCGCGCATTTGGATTTGTTTACCAAATCCGATTGGACATAAATGATGGACATTATCGAGCAAAACAAGCATTTATTGTGGAACTGCGATTCCTGGGAGTGCGTTCTGATGAAGGTCATCAAAGGTAAGTGAATATTTATAATGCTATTTATGAATAATGTTGATTACCCAACATGGTGGATATTTCTCTGGCTGGTTTGGGCTCTGAGCGCCGTTCTCAGATTATGTTTTTTCCGTAAAGTTTTTTAAAAATCTGACAGCGGTTGCATTAACCTCTTGCTCCGATCTGACACGCAGGCGTCCCATCTAGACATCTGGAAATGCAAATGCGCTACGCTAAATGCTAATAGTACTCGTTAAAACTCAAACGTTCATTAAAATACACATGCAGGGTAGTGAATTAAAGCTACACTCGTTGTGAATCCAGGCAACAAGTCATATTTTTAAAATGCTTTTCGGCGAAAGCATGAGAAGCTATTATCTGATAGCATGTTAACACCCCAAAAGACCCGCAGGGGACGTAAACAAAATAATTAGCATAGTCGGCGCTACACAAAACGCACAAATAAAATATAAAATATTCATTACCTTTGACCATCTTCTTTGTTGGCACTCCTAGATGTCCCATAAACATCACCATTGGGTTGTTTTTTCGATTAAATCGGTCCATATATAGCCTAGATATCGATCTATGAAGACTGTGTGATCAAGGAAAAAAATAGCGTTTTATAACGTAACGTCATTTTTTTAAATTAAAAAAGTTGACGATAAACTTTCACAAAACACTTCGAAATACTTTTGTAATGCAACTTTAGGTATTAGTAAACGTTAATAAGCGATCAAATGTAAATTGATCACGAGGCGATGTATATTCTATAGCTGTACGTCTGGAAATAATGTCCGGGTAAATCTCAACCAAAATATCCGGTCAGAGACCGGAAGAAAGGCTCTGCCTTGCGTCAGTTTGACCAAGAAAAAAATACTAGGCAAATGACAAGACTGTTGACATCGTGTGGAAGCTGTAGGTAATTGCAACCTCGAGTTGAGACTTGAGGCTGATATCGCTGCCAAAGGGGCCCCATTTAATGTGGTTCACCTTTATCAATGGGTTGAAGTGGCGCATGGATATATTTTTCCATTTTCAGTGATCAGATTTTCCTGCACTTTTCGATGAAACGCACGTTCTGTTATAGTCACAGCCGTGATTTAGCCAGTTTTATAAACGTATGAGTGTTTTCTATCCACACATACTAATCATATGCATATACTATATTCCTGGCATGAGTAGCAGGGCGCTGAAATGTTGCGCGATTTTTAACAGAATGTTCGAAAAAGTAGGGGGTAGGAGTAACAGGTTAAGGAGAAGTGTATCTATATTTCCATGTTTAAAACTTGTATTTTCATTGACATTTATAATGAGTATTTCTGTGAATTCATGTGGCTCTCTGCAATATCACTGCATGTTTTGGAACTACTGAACGTAACACGCCAATGTAAAATACGATTTTTGGATAGAAATATGAACTTTACAGAACAAAACATACATGTATTGTGTAACATGAAGTCCTATGAGTGTCATCTGATGAAGGTCATCAAAGGTTAGTGATCAATTTTATCTCTTTGTGCTTTTTGTGACTCCTCTCTGGCTGGAAAAATGGCAGGATTTTTCTGTGTGTTGGTGGTGACCTAACATAATTGTTTGTGGAGCTTTTGCTGTAAAGCATTTTTTTAAATCCGACTGTGGCTGGGTTAATGAGAATTGTATCTTTAAAATGGTGCCTAATATTTTGAGAAATTTGATTTATGAGATTTCTGTTGATTTTGTATTTGGCGCCCTGCAATTTCATTGGCTGTTGGCGAAGGATTCCGCTAGCGGAACGGGGTCGTAGACAGGTTAAGTGGAAGAAGTTTTGAACCACCAACACTCTTCCTAGAGCTGGCCGCCCGGCCAAACTGAGCAATCAGGGGAGAGGGGCCTTGGTCAGGGAGGTAAACAAGAACCCGGTGGTCACTCTGACAGAGCTCCGGAGTTCCTCTGTGGAGATGGGAGAACCTTCCAGAAGGACAACCATCTCTGCAGCAATCCACCAATCATTTCCTTTTTGCCAGAGTGGCCAGATGGAAGCCACTCCTCAGTAAAAAGCACATGACAGCCCGCTTGGAGTTTGCCAAAAGGCACCTAAAGGACTCTCATACCATGAAAAACAATTCTCTGGTCTGATGAAACCAAGATTGAACTCTGGCCTGAATGCCAAGCGTCACGTCTGGATGAAACCTGGCACCATCCCTACGGTGAAGCATGGTGGTGGCAGCATCATGCTGTGGGGATGTTTTTCAGTGGCAGGGACTGGGAAACTAGTCAGGATCGAGGGAAAGAGGGAAGTACAGAGTGATCCTTGATGAAAACTTGCTCCAGAGTGCTCAGGACCTCAGACTGGGGCGAAAGTTCACCTTCCAACAGGGCAATGACCCTAAGCACACAGCCAAGATATTGCAGGAGTGGCTTCGGGACAAGTCTCGGAATGTCCTAGACTGGCCCAGCCAGAGCCTGTACTTCAATCCAATCGAACATCTCTGGAGAAACCTGAAAAAAGCTGTGAAGCGACAATCCCCATCCAACCTGACAGAGCTTGAGGATTTGCAGAGAAGAATGGGAGAAGCTCCCCAAATACAAGTGTGCCAAGATTTGTACTGTCATACCTAATAAGACTTGAGGCTGATATCGCTGCCAAAGGTGCTTCAACAAAGTACTGAGTAAAGGGTCTGAATACTTATGTAAATGTGATATTTCAGTTTTTTAAATATATATTTTTTTGAATCTGTAAAAAATTCAACTAGTTTCTTTATCATTTAAGGGGTAGAGTTATGAGGAATAAGTCTTTGACGTAACAACGTGTAGAAAATCAAGGGTTCTGAATACTGTCCGAATGCACTGTATACCATTAGCAGACGTATAAGAGTTCTCATTCTCAGTCCGAACCCGATGGGGCCCAACTGCTGCTGGGCCTCATACTGTGTTTTGGGTTTGCGGTGCTGTGTGAATCTTTCTTAACTGTGCGTGTCTGTGCACCTTTCACTACTGCTCTCTCTGAGCAGCAGGCACTAGCGGCGTCAGGATTCCGATATTGGCTGGGCCAGAGAAATTTGTGGCCATGATGAAGCTTTTTTTCTGATCATTGAAATGTTTCATATTGCAATATGAATAGGTTGGAGTGCATTCGATAGAATGATGATCCACAAGACCACCACAGACAGCTCATCTCAGAATCAGGAGAAGCCCATATTCCAATGGCATCTATTAATGCCGATACAGCCTAGCCACAGTATCTGAGCGGAGTTGAGCTCAACATCCTTTCCAGCCACTCCGCTAAAAACCGTTAACACGCTTACAGGAAGGGGGGAAAAACTCGCTTCAAATTAGCTTCAGAAATGTTTTGTTTAAAATCACCATTTAACCAACACCTATTTATCTTTGACTAAGTGGACCTACCATTTTGGGTTTGAAGTTTTGAAAGCAAACCATATGATTTTAAATGGAAAGTATTTGCATAAATAATAAAGGTGACTGCACTCATCATTTCAAAAAAGCTATATGTCATATTACGCAGCACATAAACACTCTAAATAGGTCATGAGCCAGACAGATGGCCTAAGAAGCAATGAAAATGAATTATTTAGGCTATATTATTAGTCTATATCAATGCTATAGACTACAAATAAATACTTTGAAGCGAGTGTGACGAACTAAGCTGGCAGGAACATTAAGCTCCTCAGCATTTAAACACTTTGTTGTATTAAATCCTTAGTCTATAAATTGCACATATAGGCTGTGTCTTACTTAGAATTAAATGAAATGGAAAAATTCCTTATTTGGCTCAGTCTACCGTGCCTTTGAATTCACTTTTGAGAAACATGATTTTGGCCAGAGTCTGTGGCTTATGCGATGGTGCCTTGAGAGTAGGCCAGCAGCGGAAAATACCCTCTCTGTGCTTGCAGAGCCACTGGGGATGCTAAGAAACCTTCAGCCACTCTTGCCAGGCAGGGAAGGGATGAGGAGATGTCTTTCCAAAAGGTGATAACGTCTGCGTTTCTTCTCATGACCGTTATGTACTCCTTTACCTCTGCTTTTGATTGTACAGAGGGACCGCTGCTGCTGAATGACGAGCTGAACATGTGCGGTCTTTTGGGCACTTTGTTTTGCTCAAGGGCAGGTTTGGGTGCTGCTGGTACGGCAAATGCACCTGCCGGAGGCACATTGATAGCCTCTGTTTCCTTCACAAGGAGTTTGCGTATCTCTCCAAGCTGGTTACGCACCAGCTCATCCCTTATCACCCGCTCAGTTTTAAACCTGGAGTCCAGGATGGCAGTTAGGACAAGATGTTTATCATTATAATACCCCCTGTACTGAGTGGAAACGTTATCTGATCGTTTCTGCAAAAGCAGCTACGTCTATGGCCTGAGACACGGTAGTCAGCGGTTTATTTCTGAAACCACGGGGAGAATCATGCCCAGGTTCCCCATCTCTTTCTGCATATTATCGGTGAGGTCAGCTTGTGCTGTCAGTACCTCCACCAGGACCTGTAGCCAACTCATTTCGTTTAGGGTGAGTTTTGCATCATCAGAGGTAGACTTCAGTTTGTTTTGCCACAGTGGGTCTCTTTAGAACATCTTTATACAGACTCAATCATGCGTAATTGGCTGTTCTTGTCATACATGCTGTTGTGGGATGCACTCCCAATCTGTCACTTTCTTCTGTGTTCAATGTACACTTCCTAACACCTTTCAGAAGTTTTTCCAGTTTCTGGATCAGTCCGCTAACCCCATCATGCATGTTAATGGCATCCTTTGTTGCGAACTGAAGCATGTGAATTGGGCACCGTAAATGGATATTTGACTCTGAAGTACTGGTTTACCATCATGTCCACATTGTTGGCTATATGGTCAGTTTGGAACTGAGATCGCAGGTGGTGTGCCCTCCATATCGGATGCCTCATCTTCCTCCTGTCCATCATCATTGGTCTCCTCAAAACAAGGTAGGTTGAAGGCTTCGACCATGTTGCTTGCACTGTCAGTCACCACTCGTATTAATTGTCGCTGCACGTTCCAGTCCACTATTCCAGTCCACTATTTTTGTTAAATGGCCTCTGCTGTGTGGTGTTTTTGTATGTGCTCGCAGCTCAACAACACTGCGTGTCCTTGATAGTTTCCGTCAATAAAACTGGCGACAATCCCCAGGAAAGTGTCCCTTTCAGCTAGTCCAAATGTCGTTGACACAAAACAAAACCATCACCTAGCTGCAATAGTTCTTAAATTGGCTTCCATTTCTTGCAGGGCCGTGCTATATATATATATATATCTATTAGGCGGTGTGTAGCCTGGTTTAGCTTCACTTGCAGAATACCACATCCCTTCCCATTCTCCCTTAGTTATTTGGGAGAAACTCTCCAAATGCAGGTGTGCCAAGTTTGTAGCATCATACCCAAGAAGACTCAAGGCTGTAATCTCTGTCAAATCTGCTTCAACAAAGTACTGCGTAAAGGGTCTAAATACTTATGTAAATATGTTTTTGTATTTTTTTGCAAAAATTTCCCAAACCCTGTTTTTGCTTTGTCATTATGGGGTATTGTGGGTAGATGAGGGGAGGGAAATGATTTAATACATTACAGCCTTATTCTAAAATGTAACAATTTCGAGAAAGTCTAGGGGTCTGAATACTTTCCGAATGCACTGTAAGCAGATTAATAAATGAGCTACCACCTCAACTTATTTTCCCAGCCAGAGATCAATTAGCCTAACTAAATATATAGACGGAGATTCAGTGAAACAAAATCACATTGATTATCAGACAGGCTTTTTTTTGAGTAAAGAGCAAAATCCACTTAAGTTACATAACATTCTAGCAACTTGTTTCCTCTCTTTGTGCTTTTCTAAGACTGGCGGTTTCCTGGTCTCCTCACTCCACTGCTGCCCACTTCATTGTTCTCAACACCAGTTTAAATCAATATACTGTTTTCTAGAAATCAGGCTGTTTGGGCTCATTTACATTTCTATGATGTCGGACTGGGCCTGGGCTCGGGCTTCAGCTCACCAGGCTGGGCCAGAGAAATTCATGGCCATGATGAGGCTGATTGTTTCTGCAAAAGCAGTGATGTCTATGGCCTGAGACAGGGTGGTAGTCAGCAGTTTATTTCTGACACCACGGGGAGAATCATGCCCAGGTTCCCCAGCTCTTTCTGCATATATTATTGGTGATGTCAGCTTGTGGTGTCAGTACCGGGCTCTAATTTTCAGGCCCGAGGAGAACATTTTTGGCTGTGGTCAAAATGACCCCAAAGGACTGGATTTTTATTTCATTTGAAGTCTTTATACAGCAACACTAAGCAATTTATGTATATTTATTAAGAACAAGTTCATTGACAAGGTCATTAACATTTTGAAGAATTGAATAAACCACCTATTGGCTATGATATAAAATATGCCTCTGGGTTCAAAATGACCCCAGTCGGTTGTATGAGGGTTAATTGTTACCCAGAAATGAGTTGATATATAACGGCTGCATTGGGCCTTTAAACACTCATTTATAGTCACACTTGATTAAAAGAACTATTAGATTGCTTGGATCAATACATCGTGTATGGCTGAGCTCACACTTGTGTCGTGTAAATTATGCACTGATGTTTTGATTTATGCAAAATATCAAGTTGTTTGTGGGGTGCACAGATCTCAAGTTAGGATTCACCGTAGAGCTAATGTGGTGTACTGACTTGTCTTGTAGGATTTTATTATTAACCCTCCCTCCCTCTCAGGTACTTTTTACAGCTGTTAGATGGCCTTGAATATTTGCACAGCCAGGGAATCGTTCACAAGGACATTAAACCAGGAAATCTGCTTCTGACTACCGACGGGGCACTCAAGATCTCCGACCTGGGCGTGGCAGAGGTGAGATGTCATCTCACTTACCTCAGTCACCTTTACCTGTATATTACCTATTGTTAGGGATATGCATGTTCTTAACTATATTATGCAGACATCATTCTTCCCTCTGAGTGTGCTGAGTTTGAGCCTTTTCTCCCTATCTCTTGCTCTCCCCCCCCCCCCCCCCCCCCACACTAGGCTCTGCACCCGTTTGCAGAGGATGACACGTGTCGTACGAGTCAGGGCTCGCCGGCGTTCCAGCCCCCGAGATCGCCAATGGCCTGGACACCTTTTCAGGGTTCAAAGTGGACATCTGGTCCGCAGGCATCACACTGTGAGTAATAGCCATTGCAATGTCCAAGTCCACCCTGACCCCTAGCTCAGCACCTTCTGTTGATCTGGAAGGATAATCAATGGTAATGAAAATAGCTCCACCGAGCGCTTTGATTACCTATCTGTCCAACATACACTGAGTGTACAAGAGATCTACTCTTTGCATGACATCGACTGACCAGGTGAGTCCAAGTAAAAGCTATGATCCTTATTGATGTCCCTTGTTAAATCACTTTCAATCAGTGTAGATGAAGGGGAGGAAACTGGTTAAATAAGTATTTTTAAGCCTTTAGGCAATTAAGACATGAACTGTGTTCGAATGTTCGTACTAACTGCACTAACCATACTATTTGTGACATGAATTGAGTATTTAGTATGCTTTTTGGTCATAGTATGGATATAGTTAGTATGCCAAAAGTTCCCGGATGTCGTACTAAATTCGCCAAAATATGAAGTATACACGCAGAGGACACTATTTCCGTACTTTATAGGGCCCATAATTCAGGAAATGGTCGTGGCTTCACATCGTTTCCAGATTTGAAGAATATATCGGAAAATAGGCAGTCGAAATACGAGAGCGGATACAAATGAGTTGCTTTAACTAATTATGACAGATGTTAAGAATGTTGAGCAATGTAATAAAGTAATGCCTTTTAAAACAGGTTACCTTATTGGCTATTGGCTGACAATTTGTTAGCTGCGCTGTCCTTACGAACCACATAGTGTTACAGCAGGATGTATTGGTATGTTGTTAGCTAGCTAGCTAACGTTAGTTGGCTACTTATACATCGAACTTGGCAGTATATTAACTATAGGCTAACTCCCCAACGTTTATTGACTTGATTATTCCCATCATTCTTTGCTTAGCTAAATTTTATAGTCGGTGTGTGTTCGCAATTGACATTCGGTTGCTTTCGTAAATTTGCTCTGGCTATCTACTACAATTTCAGAGGACTCTCGTCTGAGTGTACCAGAGCGCAGAATAATTAAATTATGAGCTCTCAACACCCGTTGAATATAGCCGGTGTCACTAAACGTTGGGGGAAAAGTAATTAAATTGTTGCCAGCAGCACAGTCACCAACATGTTACCAGGATAACATGAAACTACCAGTTCTGCTAGGGCGAGTAAAATGGTCAGAGTGGTCTCGTTTGTGTCTGGAAGTAGCTAGCAAGCTAGCCAACGTTAGCTTGGGTGCTTGACTGCCATTGTATGGTCAGAATGCTCAAATAAACTCTACTTCTCAGCCCGAGCGTCCAGTGTGTGCGCTCCGACAGGGAAAGGCTCTGAATTTGCAAACTGACAACGCTCTGAATATGAGCGTACTCTGGCACTCCAGATTGAATAGATAAAATGTCTTAACTAGTCATTTGTTATGCTAACTAGCTAGCAAAAGGTTGCATAGCAACAGCATCAACTTCCGGTAGACATGTGAGGAGCTAATACGCTCAACTGAAAGCATAATGTTCATTTACAGTATACAAAAATGTACTTGTAGTATATACTCAGTTAAGATGGGGAGAAGTCTGTCCATAATAAAGCGTTGCTCTGCCTTAACAACACTATCAACAAGGCAGGTCCTACTAAGTATGTAGTATACAGTATGTTAGTATGGGTATTCAATCACTGCTATGGAGTGTGCCATTCAGAGGGTGAGTGGGCAAGACAAAATATTTAAGTACCTTTTGAACAGGGTATGGTAGTAGGTGCCAGGCGCACCATGTGTCAGGAACTGCAACGCTGCTGGGTTTTTCACACTCAAGTTTCCAGTGTGTCTCAAGAATGGTCCACCACCCAAAGGACATCAAGCTTACTTAAAACAACTGTGGGAAGCTTTGGAGTCAACATGGGCTAGCATACCTGTGAAACACTTTCGACACCCTGTAGAGTCCATTCATCACAAAACCCACTGATATTGCAAACTATTGTAATGATTTTTCATTGGCAAGATTGGGAAACTTAGGCATGATATGCCAGCATCAAACGCCGACACTACACATCCAAGTATAACTGACCTAATTATGAAAGGCAAGCATTGTAATTTTCATTTCTGTAAATTGAGTGTGGAAGAGGTGAAAAAATGATTGTTGTTTTTCAACAATGACAAGCCATCTGACAATTTGGATGATAATAGCGTACGATATTGCCACTCATATTTGCCATATCTTCAATATAAGCCACTAGAAAGTGTGTGCCCTCAGGCCTGGAGGGAAGCAAAAGTTATTCCGCTACCCAGGACTAGTAAAGCCCCCTTTACTTGCTCAAAAGGCTGACCAATCAGCCTTATTACCAACGTTTTTGTAAACTTTTGGAACAATTGTCTGACCAGATACAATGCTATTTAACAGTAACATTTAACATTTACATTTAAGTCATTTAGCAGACGCTCTTATCCAGAGCGACTTACAAATTGGTGCTTTCACCTTATGACATCCAGTGGAACAGCCACTTTACAATAGTGCATCTAGGTCTTTTAAGGGGGGGTGAGAAGGATTACTTTATCTTATCCTAGGTATTCCTTAAAGAGGTGGGGTTTCAGGTGTCTCCGGAAGGTGGTGATTGAGTCCGCTGTCCTGGCGTCGTGAGGGAGTTTGTTCCACCATTGGGGGGCCAGAGCAGCGAACAGTTTTGACTGGGCTGAGCGGGAACTGTACTTCCTCAGTGGTAGGGAGGCGAGCAGGCCAGAGGTGGATGAACGCAGTGCCCTTGTTTGGGTGTAGGGCCTGATCAGAGCCTGGAGGTACTGAGGTGCCGTTCCCCTCACAGCTCCGTAGGCAAGCACCATGGTCTTGTAGCGGATGCGAGCTTCAACTGGAAGCCAGTGGAGAGAGCGGAGGAGCGGGGTGACGTGAGAGAACTTGGGAAGGTTGAACACCAGACGGGCTGCGGCGTTCTGGATGAGTTGTAGGGGTTTAATGGCACAGGCAGGGAGCCCAGCCAACAGCGAGTTGCAGTAATCCAGACGGGAGATGACAAGTGCCTGGATTAGGACCTGCGCCGCTTCCTGTGTGAGGCAGGGTCGTACTCTGCGGATGTTGTAGAGCATGAACCTACAGGAACGGGCCACCGCCTTGATGTTATTTGAGAACGACAGGGTGTTGTCCAGGATCACGCCAAGGTTCTTAGCGCTCTGGGACGAGGACACAATGGAGTTGTCAACCGTGATGGCGAGATCATGGAACGGGCAGTCCTTCCCGGGAGGAAGAGCAGCTCCGTCTTGCCGAGGTTCAGCTTGAGGTGATGATCCGTCATCCACACTGATATGTCTGCCAGACATGCAGAGATGCGATTCGCCACCTGGTCGTCAGAAGGGGGAAATGAGAAGATTAATTGTGTGTCGTCTGCATAGCAATGATAGGAGAGACCATGTGAGGTTATGACAGAGCCAAGTGACTTGGTGTATAGCGAGAATAGGAGAGGGCCTAGAACAGAGCCCTGGGGACACCAGTGGTGAGAGCACGTGGTGAGGAGACGGATTCTCGCCACGCCACCTGGTAGGAGCGACCTGTCAGGTAGGACGCAATCCAAGCGTGGGCCGCGCCGGAGATGCCCAACTCGGAGAGGGTGGAGAGGAGGATCTGATGGTTCACAGTATCGAAGGCAGCCGATAGGTCTAGAAGGATGAGAGCAGAGGAGAGAGAGTTAGCTTTAGCAGTGCGGAGCGCCTCCGTGATACAGAGAAGAGCAGTCTCAGTTGAATGACTAGTCTCGAAACCTGACTGATTTGGATCAAGAAGGTCATTCTGAGAGAGATAGCGGGAGAGCTGGCCAAGGACGGCACGTTCAAGAGTTTTGGAGAGAAAAGAAAGAAGGGATACTGGTCTGTAGTTGTTGACATCGGAGGGATCGAGTGTAGGTTTTTTCAGAAGGGGTGCAACTCTCGCTCTCTTGAAGACGGGAGGGACGTAGCCAGCGGTCAGGGATGAGTTGATGAGCGAGGTGAGGTAAGGGAGAAGGTCACCGGAGATGGTCTGGAGAAGAGAGGAGGGGATAGGGTCAAGCGGGCAGGTTGTTGGGCGGCCGGCCGTCACAAGACGCGTGATGTCATCTGGAGAGAGAGGGAGAAAGAGGTCAGAGCACAGGGTAGGGCAGTGTGAGCAGAACCAGCGGTGTCGTTTGACTTAGCAAACGAGGATCGGATGTCGTCGACCTTCTTTTCAAAATGGTTGACGAAGTCATCTGCAGAGAGGGAGGAGGGGGGAGGGGGAGGAGGATTCAAGAGGGAGGAGAAGGTGGCAAAGAGCTTCCTAGGGTTAGAGGCAGATGCTTGGAATTTAGAGTGGTAGAAAGTGGCTTTAGCAGCAGAGACAGAGGAGGAAAATGTAGAGAGGAGGGAGTGAAAGGATGCCAGGTCCGCAGGGAGGCGAGTTTTCCTCCATTTCCGCTCGGCTGCCCGGAGCCCTGTTCTGTGAGCTCGCAATGAGTCGTCGAGCCACGGAGCGGGAGGGGAGGACCGAGCCGGCCTGGAGGATAGGGGACATAGAGAGTCAAAGGATGCAGAAAGGGAGGAGAGGAGGGTTGAGGAGGCAGAATCAGGAGATAGGTTGGAGAAGGTTTGAGCAGAGGGAAGAGATGATAGGATGGAAGAGGAGAGAGTAGCGGGGAGAGAGAGCGAAGGTTGGGACGGCGCGATACCATCCGAGTAGGGGCAGTGTGGGAAGTGTTGGATGAGAGCGAGAGGGAAAAGGATACAAGGTAGTGGTCGGAGACTTGGAGGGGAGTTGCAATGAGGTTAGTGGAGGAACAGCATCTAGTAAAGATGAGGTCGAGCGTATTGCCTGCCTTGTGAGTAGGGGGGAAGGTGAGAGGGTGAGGTCAAAAGAGGAGAGGAGTGGAAAGAAGGAGGCAGAGAGGAATGAGTCAAAGGTAGACGTGGGGAGGTTAAAGTCGCCCAGAACTGTGAGAGGTGAGCCGTCCTCAGGAAAGGAGCTTATCAAGGCATCAAGCTCATTGATGAACTCTCCGAGGGAACCTGGAGGGCGATAAATGATAAGGATGTTAAGCTTGAAAGGGCTGGTAACTGTGACAGCATGGAATTCAAAGGAGGCGATAGACAGATGGGTAAGGGGAGAAAGACAGAATGACCACTTGGGAGAGATGAGGATCCCGGTGCCACCACCCCGCTGACCAGAAGCTCTCGGGGTGTGCGAGAGCACGTGGGCGGACGAAGAGAGAGCAGTAGGAGTAGCGGTGTTGTCTGTGGTGATCCATGTTTCCGTCAGAGCCAAGAAGTCGAGGGACTGGAGGGAGGCATAGGCTGAGATGAACTCTGCCTTGTTGGCCGCAGATCGGCAGTTCCAGAGGCTACCGGAGACCTGGAACTCCACGTGGGTCGTGCGCGCTGGGACCACCAGATTAGGGTGGCCGCGGCCATGCGGTGTGGAGCGTTTGTATGGTCTGTGCAGAGAGGAGAGAACAGGGATAGACAGACACATAGTTGACAGGCTAGAGAAGAGGCTACGCTAATGCAGAGGAGATTGGAATGACAAGTGGACTACACGTCTCGAATGTTCAGAAAGTTAAGCTTACGTAGCAAGAATCTAATTGACTAAAATGATTTAGTAAATGTTTAATTGACAACAGGCTTCAGCAGGCTTATAGGGAAGGACATTCAACAAGCACAGTACTTACACAAATGACTGAGAGAAATTGATGATAAAAAGATTGCTGGAGCTGTCTTGTTAGACATCGGTGTGGCTTTTTGACATTATCGATCAGTCTGCTGCAGGAAAAACATGTGTTTTGGTTTACTCCCCCTGATTTATTCTGGATAATGAGTTAGACAGCTAACAGAACACAGTGTGTTCTTTAATGGAAGCCTCCAACATAATCCAGGTACAGTCAGGAATTCCCCAGGGCAGTGGTCTAACCCCTTACTTTTTCAATAATTACTAATGACATGCTTTAAGTAAAATAATATATGTATGCAGATGACTCGACACTATACACATCAGCTACTACAGCGACTGAAATTATTGCAACACTTAATGAGCTGCAGTTTCAGAATGGGTGGCAGGAATATGTTATTCCTAAATATCTCTAAAAACTAAAAGCATTGTATTTGGGACAACTCATTCACTCAGCTCTACACCTCAACTAAATGTTGTGGAAATTGAGCAGGTTGGGGTGACTAAACTGCTTGGAGTAACCCTTGATTGTAAACTGACATTGTCAAAACATGTTGATACAACAGTAGCTAAGATGGGGAGAAGTCTGTCCATAATAAAGCGCTGCTCTGCCAACACTATCAACAAGGCAGGTCCTGCAGGTCCTAGTCTTGTCGCTCCTGGACTACTGTTCAGTCGTGTGGTCAGGTGCCACAAAGAGGAACTTAAGAAATGTACAATTGGCTCAGAACAGGGCTGCACGGCTGGCCCTTAAATGTACACGGAGAGCTAACATTAATGATATGCATGTCAATCTCTCATGGCTTAAAGTGGAGCAGAGATGACTTCATCACTACTTGTTTTTGTAAGAAGTTTTTACCAGCTGAATGTACCGAGCTTGTCTATTTAATCTACAAAATCTAAATTTAATCTACAAACAAGCATGTTCCACAAGACATGCCACCAGAGGTCTCTTCACAATCCCCAAGTCCAGAACAAACTATGGGAGACGCACAGTTTTACATAGCGCCTTGACTACGTGAAACTCTATTCCACATCCAGTAACTGATGCAAGCAGTAGAATCAGATGTTTTATTTTTTTTTTAAAGAGAAAAATACACCTTATGGAACAGCGGGGACTAAAGCGACACACACTGGTACAAGCACACACACTAGCACACGCACAGTGGTATTATATTGTAGTGGTGTAATATTGTTATGATTTACTGTTTGTCTTTTGTGTGTGATGTAAGTGCCTTAATGTGATTGGACCCCAGGAAGAGTAGCTGCTGCCTTGGCAACAGCAAATGGGGATCCCATGAAATACAAATTCCCCCAATGAATTGAGGCTGTTCTGAGGGCAGGGGGGTCCTTAATGTTTTTTACACTGTGTATTTTCAACGGCATTCTTTGTATTATCATTTTGAGAGGTAATTATACCAGGTCATAGACCATGCAAGTTAACAGATCTCAGATATGACGTCTCAAACTCATATGTGATGTCTTGCCTGTTTCCCTTTTTCCATGCCGTAGATACAACATTACGACGAGTCTTTATCCGTTTGAAGGGGACAACATCTATAAGCTATTTGAGAACATTGGGAAGGGAGACTACAGTGTTCCAGAAGAGTGCGGGCCTGCCCTGTCAGGCCTACTGCAAGGTGAGGATGACCATGATGAAGACCATCTCTGAATTAAAGGTTGATTTAGCTCGAGGCTTTACACAGCCGCTAGTCAGTCAGTGGCTTACTCCGGTCATGGAGAGTAAAGTGAGAGCTTTCTTCCAGGTCAACACAAATGCACCCGATTTCAACTACTGATGGCCTAAAATTGAATGTTTAGTGCTGGGCTGGAACAAAAGCCTGCACCCGCTATCTATCCCAGACAGGAGTTGGCCACCATTGTGTGTTAGGGGAATCACTGGAATACATTGAGAAATGCCCTGTGGTATTTTCTGAGCTTGTCCAGTAGATGGCACCATGACGTTGACTCCATCTGTCTCCTCTGCATCAGAGGCCTGTAACCTATCATACACTCTATTGAAATTCCTCTGAACAACCCTGCCGCTATCACTTTCCAATTGACATAGGAACAGAAGTGGACTACGCATATGGTAGAACCTCAGACAATGAGATTTGGCCTTGGAGACTTATAAGGGCGATATCTTCTTCAGAAAGAGGAATGTTAGCATGCCTTGTGGTACAGTCTAGATACTTAAAAATGATTTCATCCCCGGGGTGTGTGTAAGTTCACGTGTGCGTGCGTATACAGTAGTGTTTTCCTCTGACATTCAAAGTTGATCTGATTGATATTGAAGGGTTTAGGCAATTAATTTAATGGCAATGGGTAGTGTAGGACAGGTCAAAGGTTTATCTCTGATGCAGATGAGGTTTGTCTGCAAGCTCATCATAGCTTTTGCAAAAGACCCACACGCATTTTGTGAACGAGACTAGATTCAGAACAGAAGTATTTTTTCCCCTTTGTTAAACTTCTTTTTAGTCAAAGCAATGCAAGCTTAAAAATAGTCAGAAATTGGTTTGATATTTCTCTTTATTGTTATAATTACTATTATGATCATCATCATTATAATAATAAGTAATGTCATTATCATTAATAGGCTTATTAGAGCAGCCTTGTATAACCACCATCAAGCTGTAGGCCTAATAGCCCATCCTGTTTAGTCTTAATACCGTAACTTAGGCAGGCCTACAGTGCATTCGGAAAGTATTCAGACCCCTTGACTTTTTCCACATTTTGTTACCCAACAGCCTTATTCTAAAATGTATTAAATTGTTTTTTTTCCCCTCATCAGTCTACACACAATACCCCATAATGGCAAATCAAAACAGGTTTTTAGAAATGGTTGCAAATGTATTAAGAATAGAAAACTGATATTGTATTGGGGCGGCAGGGTAGCCTAGTGGTTAGAGTGTTGGACTAGTAACCGAAAGGTACAAATCTGGTACAAGGTACAAATCTGTCGTTCTGCCCCTGAACAGGCAGTTAACCCACTGTTCCTAGGCAGTCATTGAAAATAAGAATTTGTTCTTAACTGACTTGCCTAGTAAAATAAAGGTCAAATAAATCAAATAAATATTAAATTTACATAAGTATTCAGACCCTTTACTCAGTACTTTGTTGAAGCAACTTTGGCAGCGATTACAGCCTCGAGTCTTCTTGGGTATGCCGCTAAAAGCTTGGCACACCTGTATTTGGGGAGTTTCTCTCATTCTTCTTTGCAGATCCTCTCAAGCTCTGTCAGGTTGGATGGGGAGCATCGCTGCACAGCTATTTTCAGGTCTCTACTGTGATGTTTGATCGGGTTCAAGTCTGGGCTCTGGCTTGGCCAGTCTAGGACTTTCAGAGACTTGTCCCGAAGCCACTCCTGCATCGTCTTGGCTGTGTGCTTAGGGTCATTGTACTGTTGGAAGGTGAACCTTAGCACCAGTCTGAGGTCTTGAGCGTGCTGGAGCAGGTTTTCATCAAGGATCTCTCTGTACTTTGCACCGTTCATCTTTCTCTCGATCCTGATTATTCTTCCAGTCCCTGCTGCTGAAAGACATCCCCACAGCATGATACTGGCACCACCATGCTTCACTGTAGGGATGGTGCCAGGTTTCCTCCAGATGTGACGCTTGGCGTTCACGCCAAAGAGTTCAATCGTGGTTTCATCAGACCATAGAATCTTGTTTCTCATGGTCTGAGAGACTTTAGGTGCATTTTGGCAAACTCCAAGCGGTCTGTCATGTGCTTTTACTGAAGAGTGGCTTCCGTCTGGCCTCTCTGAGATAAAGGCCTAATTGGTGCAGAGATGGTTGTCCTTCTGAAGATCTCTAAAGAGGAGCTCTGTCAGTGACCATCGGATTCTTGATCACTTCCCTGACCAAGGCCTTTCTCCCCCAGTTGCTCAGTTTGACTGGGCGGGCCAGCTCTAGTAAGAGTCTTGGTGGTTCCAAACTTCTTCCAGATCTGTGCCTCGACACAATCCTGCCTTGAAGCTCTAAGGACAATTCCTTCGATCTCGTGGCTTGGTTTTTGCTCTGACATGTACTGTCAACTGTGAGACCTTATATAGACCGGTGTGTGCCTTTCCAAATCATGGCCAATCAATTGAATTTACCACAGGTGGACTTCAATCAAGTTGTAGAAACATCTCAAGGATGATCAATGGAAACAGGATGCACATGAGCTCAATTTCTAGTCTCATAGCGAAGGGTCTGAAAATGTATCTAAGTAAGCTAATAAATTTGCAAAAATGTATAATTCTGTTTTCGCATCATTACGGGGTATTGTGTGTGTGATCCATTTGAGAATAAGGCTGTAACGTAAGGAAATGTGGAAAAGGGGAAGAGGTCTGAATTCTTTCCGAATGCACTGTAAATGTGTACTCTTCTTCTTTATAATTATTCCTATTTCTCCCTTTTTTATCTCCCTTTTCCACTCCTGTGTTCTTACATTTAGCTCCTTTGTCTTCTCCAGGAATGCTTGAATATGATCCTGTCAAGAGGTTTTCAATACAGCACATAAGGCAACACAAGTAAGTGACTGAAGTAATCCATGTTGAAAATAGCCTAAATGACACCTTCCAAGTCTTCAGTTCGATTCCATTCATCTTCTGATTCGATTGAACTGAAATGGAATTAATCCTGACAATACTCCAGTCCATGTGCCCTCTTTGCCCTCAGCTATGCTGTGAAGTCTGTCACTGTTCATCCAGACTGTTCTAGTGTTCCACACAGAGAATTAGAATAATTCTGTTGTGGTTCTCTGGTTCTACTGCTCCAGCATCAAAGACAGACTGCCTGAGACCTGAGGAGGCAAAGGGATGATGGGCACTTTATATCACACATCTCAAGCTATGAGTTTCTCTAAGAACCTCAGACAATTAGATTTTTTGCCTTGGGGAGAGTTCAGATATAAAATGTAGATATCTTCTTCAGAAAATAGGAATGTTAGCACACCTTATGGTGCAGTCTAGATGCTTCAAAATGAAATAAACAAGTAATGGTACGCTAGAAACCGAGAAGTCATAGATCTTTGTTTTTATTAGTATGCAATAAGCAGGCTCGACAATAACACTTGTCCAGGGAAAGTACCATTTCTTTGGGACAAGCAAATTATAGATTTTAAGTTGTCAGAATGAACAAATCAAATAAATCACTCAATCACAATATCAAACAATTAGGCTGCTCCAATCACAATTCGATCATAGTGTCCTCTGGATGCAATGTGTTGCGCACTGTCCTCCCAATCTCTCCAGAGCTTATCGGAGTAGAATTATTGTAGGCCAGCACTGATAGGCACGAGCGGTCTTTCAATGATATGAAGTCGCAAGATGGGTTTTATTGTCAGTTAGTCTAGATCAAAGTGTGCACATTTGTTGATATTCATTGCTAGTTAGTGAGTTAGTTGACCAGTTGTAGCAAATGTTTGGTCAGCAATGAAAAAGTAATGGTGTGTGCATCACCTGGGTGTGGGCCATTGCCAAAAGAGAGAGCGAGAGAGACATTGCAGTAGCAGGTAAAATAATGATATTACAACAGACTATCAAGATAACCAGCCAAACTACACAATGTTTTGAATTGGTTATCTTGCTAGTTAACTATTTAGCTATTCGCATGTATTAATATCATTGTCATGTCTGATGTCCTAAAAAACCTTCCACCGCCACTTGTGTATAACTGCAAATGGCAGACACTCAGTTGTTACGAGTGTGCAGTTGATGAAACCAATGCTGCACACTCTGGTTGTAAACTGTCTCAAGTGCTGAAAATCTGGTGTCGTTAAATAATTCTGACACCATTGGAAAGCTGGAATTCTCCACTATGCAATACTGGCCGTAACGGAAATATTTTTAGAATAGCCTACTTGACAAGTAACTTCTATGTTGTCAAGATCTTCATGAAAACAGAATATTTTAGCATACAAATAGATCAACACACATGTCTTAGTTGGCTACCTTGCGTTGAAGTCGATATCAGTAATAATAATTCAAATTTTCAGTCACCTTTTTGGCTCACGGTGTTGGACCATTTGTTGTTGGGGGACAAGAAACTTGAGCTTTTGGAAAAGTCAGAAATCTGTCCTACTTTTCCAAATTGGCCAAAAAAAGTTTATTTCAAGCCCTGTAATACGGTCTATTTCATCCTTGTGACGTGTGTGCGTGTGCATACGATTGTATTTTCCTCTGAAATTAATAGCCTTGAAATTATTAGACCTCCAAACATATGCTTAATATTATTATTTGTTGCATGCTCGTTGATACCGACAAGATGCTCCGATGACATCAGTGGGCTAGGAAAGTATACCGATTTATGATTTTTCAACTCCGATACCGATTGGAGGACCAACAAAAGCCGATACCGATTTAATTGGCCAACTTAAAAAATATATATATATTTGTAATAATGACAATTACAACGATACTGAGTGAACAATGAACACTTTTTTATTTTAACTTAATATAATACATCAAAATCTATTTAGTCTGAAATAAGTAATGAAACATGTTCAATTTGGTTTAAATGACGCAAAAACACAGTGTTGGAGAAGAAGGTAAAAGTGCAATATGTGCCATTTAAAAAAAAAAAGCGAACGTTTAATTTCCTTGCTCAGAACATATGAAAGCTGGTGGTTCCTTTTAACATGAGTCTTCAATATTCCCAGTTAAGAAGTTTTAGGTTGTAGTTATTATAGGAATTATAGGGCTATTTCTCTCTATACCATTTGTATATCATATACTTTTTGACCATTGGATGTTCTATTTGGCACTTTAGAATTGTTAGCCTAATCTCGGGAGTTGATAGGCTTGAAGTCCATAAACAGCACTGTGCATCAGGCATTGCTAAGAGCTGCTGGCAAACGCAGTAAAGTGCTGTTTGAATGAATGCTTACGAGCCTGCTGCTCCCTACCACCGCTCAGTGAGACTGATCTATCAAATATCAAATCATATACTTAATTCTAATATAATAAACACACAGAAATATGAGCCTTTGGTCATTAATATGATAAAATCCAGAAACTATCATTTCGAAAACAAAACGTTTATTCTTTCAGTGAAATACGGAACCGTTCCGTATTTTATCGAACAGGTGGCAACCGTAAGTCTAAATATTGCTGTTACATTGCACAACCTTCAATGTTGTCATAATTATGTAAAATCCTGGCAAATGAATTACTGTCTTTACACAGTTGGCAACGAGCCAGGCGGTCCAAACTGCTGCTGACTCTGCTTGCACAGAACGCAAGAAGTGCCACAATTTCCCTAGTTAATATTGCCTGCTAACATGAATTTATTTTAACTAGATATGCAGGATTAAAAATATATACTTGTGTATTGATTTTAAGAAAGGCGTTGATGTTTATGGTTAGGTACATTTGTGCAACGTATGTGCTTTTTCCGCAAATGCACTTTTATTAAATCATCACCCGTTTGGCGAAGTTGAAGTAGGCTGTGATTCGATGATAAATTAACAGGCACCGCATTGATTATATGCAATGCGAAACAAGCTAGTTAACTACACATGGTTGATAATATTACTAGGTTAACTAGTGATTATGTGAAAATTCATTGTTTTGTTTTTAATTAGATAAGTTTAAAGCTTCCTTGCAGCCACAAGGTCCTTTTGATGCTACACTTGCGTAACAAGTGGTCAGCCTGCCACGCAGTCTCCTCGTGGATTGCAATGTAATTGGCCATAATCGGCGTCCAAAAAGGCAGGTTACCGATTAATCTGTCGACTTCTAGTATAAACTGTATGGAGGGAGAGGAAGAATAGAGGGAGAGAGGCTGGCCAAAGCATGCTGAAGTCTAGTTACCAAATGTGCCTTCAACTTATCTAATGTATGTTTAAAAAAATTATATTTAAACTTAATCTGCTGATTGTCTGGTCCCTCAGCTGGTCAAAATTTGAGATCAATATATCAACAGGAAAGTAATACTACACCGATTTCAAAAGTGGGTCTATGTGTGTGGCAATCAAGATGCGCCTACAGTCATAAGCAAAACACATGTACAATACTGAAGTACACGCATGCGAACCATGCATACTCACTGAAGTCTTGCAGATGTTTTCTTGGTTTTGGGCATGTTCCAGGTAATTGCAATTTCTTCATTTGTACCGGTGCTCTGAAAAGGTAAACAATACTTTCTTGTAGATATTGCCTCACGTTTCTATCAGCTGAAGGACCGACACCACGGACAATCGGCAGAGTAAGATCAAGTATCATTTTATTCAATATTTCAACACTAGCTGGTCTACAGGCAAGCTGAAATCAATTTTCTCCTTTTCTGTGTGTGAAAGAGACCGGAAGAGAGAAGTATTTTCAAAGTGCATTCTGACACTTGACTAAAATAAACTCCAATGACTTTGATGACTCAGTTTCCATGGTTACTAATACGTCATCCTTTTTCTAGGGAAAGAAAGTAACCCTAGGGAGAGAACAAGAGGGGCGAGAAAGAAACCCTAATCACACCCCCCACAACTGACTCTGGTGCCTCATTTAAACTCTTTATAGCAGCATGGTGCTGGGTATATAAGCAGTGAAGCATACATGAATTCCCCCCCCCCCCGTCACACACTGAAATACACTTTCTATATCTGGTTGGGTTGCATTAAAATGTAGCTAAATGTCGGCATATGAAAACTGACTTAAGTTGTGATACAAACATGTGGGTCAGCCTATTGGAGAGGTATCGGGCTATACTGGCTTACCTTTTGCCAAGATGTGTTTAGTAATTAGTCATACAATTCCCCCCCCCCCCACCACCACCACCCACTTTGCCTTCTGCCCTTAGCTGGGTACGTAAAAAACACCCGCCAACAGAACCACCGGTGCCGATCCCTGCCAGCCCGGAGAGCCGGGACGTGTGGCGCAGCATGACGGTGGTGCCCTACTTGGAGGACCTGCATGGGTACACGGAGGACGACGACGAGCTCTACGACCAGGAGGACACAATCATCTACACTCAGGACTTTACTGTGCCAGGTAAGAAGGGAGGAGCCCTACATAATTCCACTTTATAGGCCAGTGACAAAAAAAATAAATTTGGGTTGTAACGCAAAGTAATGTGGAAATAGTTGGAGTGAATACTTTTTGAAGACACTGTATATGACTTCCCTGTGCCAGGTAGAGGGAGCGAGATAGAAACAGACACACACATGGATTGGTGGCGGGCTCAGGAAAGGCATGGAGAGTTCAGACTACAGTCAGTAGGAAGCAAAATAGATCAGAACTTTGTCACGAACCGGCTCAAAGCCCGTAACAAAGGGAGACAACGTGGAGATAAGGAGTAGAAAAATATATATTTATTAACTAAAGAAAATATACAATGGTGTGTGTAATCAGTAATCAGTAGTGTAAGTGAGTGTTTTGCATGCATGAATGTGATAATGCAGGGTGTTGAAAGGTGCCAAAGCAAACAAACAAAAGGCCACCAAGAACCACAACACAATCTACAAAGGTGTCTGCATGGAGAGAGTCTCCTCCATGAATGTGGAAGAGGTCTATTTATCCTGGGAGACACCTGGCCCAGGTGTTTCCCATGAAGCTGACGACCCTCCCAACTCCGCCCACCGGCATCCTAATAAGGAAACAAGAACAAAGAGAGAATACGGCAGACAGAGTGGGAGGGTCGTCACAACTTCACGTGCCTATAGTTTGTTTTTAAAAGGCTTGTGGGGGAACAGTGTTGCAGCCTTCTCTTTACATGTTTCAGTTGTTTTTCGAATACTGTATGCCACAAAGACTGGGCTTAACCATGTCCTTTTTTAAGTTGATGCTACCAGTTTAGACTGTTAAACGTTCAAAGCTCGGGGGGGACCATTCAACTGGAAATATAACATAGTACCTCCATTAACTTACTGCACTAAAGACATTTTGTAGGTTGGGCAAGCCTCACAGTTTGGACAGTTGTTATACTTGAAAATCAATAAATGCATATCTTTCCTGAGTCTTGGTTATAATGGCTTAAGAGGACCTAAACCTAGTGCTTGAAGAATTCTGATTTTGTTAGCTAGACTTTTCTCTTTATTTTCATTAGTCTTGCTTGGCAACAAAGGGACTGATAATATAACCGCCGTATTCCCTGCCACTGAAGTATGATGACCTACAAAAATCAAATTGTTCAATGGAGCCGCAGAGAACTTGAATGGCGGTGATTAACTTTATCTAATAATACACTACATGACCAAAAGTATGTGGACACCTGCTCGTCGAACCTCTCATTCCAAAATCATGGGCATTAGTATGGAGTTGGTCCCCCTTTGCTGCGGGGACTTGCTTCCATTCAGCCACGAGCATTAGTGAGGTTAGGCACGGATGTTGGGCGACTAGGCCTGGCTCGCAGTCGGCATTCCAATTCATCCCAAAGGTGTTTGATGGGTTTGAGGTCAGGGCTCTGTGCAGGCCAGTCAAGTTCTTCCACACCGATCTCGACAAACCATTTCTGTATGGACCTCGCTTTGTGCACACAGGGGCATTGTCATGCTTAAACAGGAAAGGGCCTTCCCCAAACTGGTGCCACAAAGTTGGAAGCACAGAATTGTGTAGATTGTCATTGTATGCTGTAGCGTTAAGATTTCCCTTCACTGGAGCTAAGGGGCCATTTCCACTCTGTAGTCCAATGGCTGCAAGCTTTACACCAGTCCAGCCGACGCTTGGCATTGTGTATGGGGATATTGGGCATGTGTGCTGATGCTCAACCATGGAAACCCATTTCATGAAGCTCCAGTTCTTGTGCTGATGTTGCTTTGAGATGTTTTGGAACTCTGTAGTGTGGGTTGCAAACGAGGACAGATGATTTTTACATTCTTCAGCACTCAGCGGTCCCATTTTGTGAGCTTGTGTGGTCTAACACTTCTCAGGCTGAGCCGTTGTGGCTCATAGATGTTTCCACTTCACTTACAGTTGACCAGGGCAGAAATTTGATGAACTGACTTGTTAGAAAAGGGGCATCCTATGACGGTGTCAAGTTGAAAGTCACTGAGCTCTTCAGTAAGGCCATTCTATTGCTAATGTTTGTCAATGAAGATTGCAGGGTTGTGTGCTAGATTTTATACACCTGTCAGCAACGGGTGTGGCTGAAATTTGTATCGATATTTTGAAAATCATTACATGTGGTAAAAGCAAACTGCGACTAAAAACGAAGGTAGGAAACAACACCTCTTCGCAGGGGCCCCACAAGCTTACGTGCTCAGCCCCCTCTTGTACTCCCTGTTCACCCATGACTGCGTGGCTATGCACACCTCCAACTCAATCATCAAGTTTGCAGATGACACAACAGTAGTTGGCCTGATTACCAACAATGACGAGACAGCTTATAGGGAGGTGAGGGCCCTGGGAGATTGGTGCCAGGAAAATAACCTCACTCAACGTCAACAAAGGAGCTGATTGTGGACTTAAGGAAACAGCAGAGGGTGCACGCCCCTATCCACATCGATGTGTAGAGAAGATGGGAAAACTTCAAGTCCCTCGACGTACACATCACTGACGATCTGAAGTGGTCTACCCACACACACAGTGTGATGAAGGCGGCGCAACAGCGCGTCTTCAACCTCAGGAGGCTGAAGAAATTTGGCTTGGCCCCTAAAACCCTCACAAACTTTTACAGATGCACAATTGAGAGCATCCTTTCAGTTTGTATCACCGCCTGGTATGGCAACTGCACCGCCCATAACCGTAAGGCTCTCCAGAGGGTGGTGAGGTCTGCACAACACATCACCGGGGGCAAACTACCTCCCCTCCAGGACATCTACACCACCCGATGTCACAGGAAGGCCAAAAAGATCAAGGACAACAACAATCCGAGCCACTGCCTGTTCACCCCGCTATCATCCAGAAGGCGAGGTCAGTACAGGTGCATCAAAGCGGGGACCGAGATACTGAAAAACAGCTTCTATAAACAGCCATCACTAACATCAAGTGGCTGCTGCCAACATACTGACTCAACTCCAGCCACTTTAATAATGGAAAAATGTATGTAATAAATGTATCACTAGCGACTTTAAACAATGCCACTTCATATAATGTTTACATTACTCATCTCTAATGAGCAAGGAATTTTTTAAACCATATGACCTGATTACACAAATAATCTGGTCCCATCATAGCCCGTCAGTTTTTTTTTTTCAGCTGATTGATTACTGTCATACCCTACAGCTAGGGTCCTGAGTTTGTTAGTTTAGCCTAGTACCACACCAGGAAACTCTGGGCCCTAGAAAAACAATTCCCATCCCCCGGCCTCTGTGGGACCTGTGTTGCCACCTCTGAAATCACCACACAATGTTACAAAATAAAAAACATATCCTGATAAAATAGTTTTAATGTTTTTTTGTGGTGGGGATGGGCCTCCATAGTTTTACGTGGCTCAGTACAACTACGACAGTTTCAGAATGTAACAGGTAAAAAAATCTATAAAACAAGTCTCAAATATTAGGAAAATGCCTATCAGCTGTTTACAAAACAATGCGCTGCAACGAGAAGCGCTCTTGGTCTGTATATGTCTCTCTGTGTGTGTCTAACTATGTGTTTGTGACTGTCAGTGTTCTGTGTTGACCAGTCTCTATTCCCTCTCTCTGTCCAACAGGCCAGGTGCCAGAGGAGGACTTAGACGAGGGTGAGGTGGATCGGAACCGGGCCCAGGCCAAGCCTGTTTGTGTGAATGGAACAGAGAGCAAGGCCAAGCCAGAGTGCAGGTCCTCGTCTTCATCCAACCCCTCCCGCAAAGGAGTATCCACAGCCAGCAAGATACGCAAGCTCTCCAACTGCAAACAGCAATGACTGCACCTCAACAACTCACCTGGTGAGAAGGGTATGTCATTCTGGATGTGGTAGGTGTAATATTTTTTGCACTCTCTCAAAAAGCATTTACTCCTCTGAGTGATGGAGGGGATTGTGAATGAGACATTTGTGCTGGGGGGGGGACTTCTTCTGAAGGGAAGACTGAGGGAGACTAGAGGGAGGGAAATGAAGACCGGTGGAGGGAGTTACAGGAGGAGAGTGGAAAACATATCCTCAGACAGTGAGGGAAGGGAGGAGAGAAACTGATGAGATTCAGCTGTCTTCTGTATGAGTCATCTCCATCACACTGCTCCCTAGGCATCCTCTCAGAGACGGAAGTTCAGAAAGGATGTGGACACACACACACCTCACAACTGCATTAGGATGGCACACACATACCTCTAACAAAGCCTCTCTCTCTTTTACTCACACATTTAGCCTTTGTGCTAGCAGTCATAAAGCTCTTGCGAGCACACACAGACTGCAGGGCTACTTGGTAGGATGTGCAGCAGTGTCTGTATTAATTTGTTCTAGAGATGACTCACGTTGGTCTAGATGGAGTGGGGTGCAGGCAGGATATTGTTTCCCTCTCTGTCCGTCGCTACCTCTCCCTGTCAGCTGTATTTTCTCTGTGATCCCGCCTCCCCGGCTCTCTCCTAAATAACCCCTATTCATTCTCCATGTAGGGTCTGCCATCATTCAGCTGCTTTATCTGTGCTGCTGGAGGCAGAGGGAAGTCTCGATCACTGTGTGTGCGTGCGGGTTTGACAAATAAGCCTTTGATGCTCATATAAGGAAAAGTGTGCCCTTAATTATCCTTTTTAAGTCGCTGTATGTCATAAATAGTCCTATTTGTCATGCCATAGTCTCGTACAATAAAATGAACTAAATGAAGCTTGCCCTTCCTCTCTTTAACTCTCTCCCTCGCTCTGTCCTCCCAGGTTCATCTTTTCCCGTCCTTCTGTTTTTGGAGTGCTTGGCCATTGCCAAGAGAAGCCTGCTGATGTGGTGCCCCACGTTTCCTCCTGAACCATTCGGCTACAAACTCTTCTTCAAGGATGCCATGCGCTTGACAGAGAGCGGGAAAGGGGGAGAAGGAGAGAAATGGAGACTGCTCAGACTACCCTCGAGGGTCTTGGTGTGAAGTGCTTGTGTTTCCCTTCACTCCCTCCGTTGTCTGGTTGTCCCAAAGGAGGTGTGGCCTGGCCGTGTGAGACCCACCTTTTCTGAGTCCTGCCCCAGTTTGTTTTAGTTTATAGACCATCTCTTATTTTACAGAACCTAACTGCAGTTTTTAAAGATGCACATTGTGATGTGTAAAAAGAATGACGTTGATAAAGAACACGTATATATTTAAACTATGATGACGATGATGGTAGTGCTACCCATGTAAAACTGCATGCTGTACGGAGCTTTGAGTAAGGAAAACTACTTGGTTAAGGACAGACAAATGGACTAAAACCTTGACAACCATCGCTGATGGTGAGTTGGGGGGGGGGGGGGGGGGGGTGTTGTTTCCATTAGTTTTTGTTTTGATTTTTTTCCAATAAATATTTTAATTATTTATGTAAAACATGTCCCAACCAAACCCTATTTGTTTTCTGGCTCCCATTTTTTCTTTTCTGACGGTGCACGTGGTCATTATACTGCAGGGTTTTATTTATAGATATGAATAAACCTTGTGGTTTTATTTCACACCAACACGATGTTAGTGGGAACACTACATTTCCATGGAGGGGGAAGGGAGATCGAGGGCGATTCGAAACTTTAAAACTGAAGAGGGGATCAGAAAATGTAAAATGGGATTCTTCAGACCATGGAAAAACTGGAGTAATATGTTGTCGGGCATCTGTGTGTTAAAAGATGCACTGCTAGCCTTTTTTCCCCCTCTGATCGTCTTATTGTTCCCTGATCACATCCCTGGAAACTTCTCTTCCACCTCAATCTTTCCATTTCTCCCTTGCTCTCTGGTCTGACTCACCTGCACTTTCCTCTCCTGTCTTTCTCCCTCTTTTTCCCTCTCTTCTGACTTACCTGCTATCTCCTTTTCCCTCTATCCCCCTCTTTCCCCTTCTCTCCATCCCTCCAACTCATCTCCTCTGCTCTCTCTTTTGCGCCTCCTCCCTCCCCGTGCTCACCTGCTCTGTAATCTATTCTTAGTGCTGGCCTGATGGGGGCAGCTAATTGCGTAAGATGGAGAGAGATAAACACTGCCTACGTCAGCCCAGCACTGAGAGAATCTCTGGCAGAGCCCAGACCAGGCAAAACTCAGTGGGGAAACCTCAGCAATATACCTTTTGATTAATAAAGAATTCCTGCTTTTCTGACCTCATTCTTAGTTTATTTCTTAACTGTTGGAATGAACCCATTCCCATGATTGTGCTGATGGCATCTCTGACAATGTGTATGTCTGCCCTGCATCCTCTGTGGTTTACCAGTCATCTATTGCTGTCATCGCTATTTTGTTTTGTCGTTCAGTCTGCTCCCCTGCAAAGCCACCTTGAATTTATACAATGACTCAAGTGAAGTGAACACACGTTCTTCTTTCTGTCTTTTTTTCTCAAAGAAATATGTACATTGCTTAGTCCCTGGAAGTCTAGGAATCACGGCATTACAAAACGTTTCTACTCTGTACAGATATTTCTTTCTATACATAGACGGGGACTTTTTTGTTCAACAGCTCGAACCCTGGTCCCAGTAGCAGTACCAAGGAATTCACACTTTGTTTTGCAGAATAAAATGAACAATTGTTGAAGGAATTCTAAATTCCTCTGTTTCAATTCCCAATCAAAATTAAACACTCTGTCAATGCATTCGAAGGGTTTGTAAGACCCTATATTTTCTAAGAATGGACAGAGCCCTGGTCTTAAGTCAGGTAACAGCATTTAATTCAAGAGAGTACTCAGTTCATACACATTTTGCCACAGGTTATAAACTGAAAATGACGTCAGCGTTTTCTAAATGTTCCGTCTCTTCTTGACACTGGTAGAAAGGCTCTATAGATCTCAAGCCTTGCCTAGAGCCAAGGTCAGTCAGTGTAGATTAGCATTCTAGACAGTCTGGAGATAGTTCATTCCTTTGTACAAAGGAACAGACCGTCATTGTACTAAACTCCTGACTACATTATATTCAATACTGAGATCAACAGCGCAAATTCATACATGTACAGTAACATAAGTCTTTTAATTCATCCTGATTGAAATGTATACACAATTAGCCATTGTAGATTAAAAAAAAATCCCTTAACAACAATGTAACAAGTACCAGTACCCAATATTTTAAGGTCTAAATCACGTTTGCAAGTACAACATTGCTTTAACATGGAAAAACCATCCCTTCCAGTAAGGTTGGGTAATTGGGTGCCAAGAACTCACTCATTGGCGCAAGGGAATGGGTGGCACACTTTTGCCCCAGCTAACACCTGACTCCAATAATCAACTAATTATGATTTTCAGTTTAGAATGCAATTAGTTTATTCAGCTGTGTTTGTAGGAATGGGGGGAAAAGTGATATTGCTCCGGCCCCCGACCAACTCCGTGGCCTTGTGGTTAGTGTCCACCCTGATGTTGAGAGTGTGATCTCCGGAGAGGTAATCTCCGGAGTCATACTAATGACAAAAATGGGACCTGATGCATCTGCTTGGCACTCTGCATTAAGGAGATCGATTTAGGGTAAGGCCCTGAGAGACTAGCGTCCTGTCCAGGGGGTGTACTTATACATCAAGCTGCCTCACTCTACGGAAACAGGAGATCGGCTCCTGCTCCAATGAGCCGTTCAGGCTCGCTCGTGCAAGGCTACTTACTCTCACCCCCGAGGACTTGAGTTACCCATCCCTGCATTAGCATATGCAGGGTCAAACTACTGTACTGGAAGCATTTAATCAATTCCAAGCATTTAGTTCAGTCAGTCAATGATCCTGAATGCAACTGATTTCACAGTCCTTTGATAGCTACATCCCAAGTTCTCCTCCCCCCAGTCCCCTGCTCTCTCTCGTCTCTTTCCCTGTCCTCTCTCTCCCCTCACCTTGGGACGATCTGTTGCATACTCCTTGATTCCTCTCCTTGTCTCCTCAAAACTCATTGGATGAGGAAGCCAGAGGTCCCTTCTCCAATGGGTTTTAAAGAAGATGAGGATGCAAGAAGTATGCAATTGAGATTTCCCCCCCTTTCTCTGTCCTTTGTACACTATAGCCTTATCTCAATTGGATTTGCTTAACTTCTGAGTCCTCTGGCCTCCTTTTAAAAAAGGTCAAAGGTAATCGAGAAGAGGCGACAAGGAGAGGAAAAGTGGACAAATGCGCTTGTATGAAATTACTCATTTTCCAATCGCCTGTCATCAGACATTTACAGGGGTAGATCCCAAAATGTGTAAAGTGATACAAATGTTATCGCTAGTTATGCAAGACATTTTATAGATAAAAGGATAAGTATAATTTTTTAATATTTGTATGCTTTTCTCAGAGAAAACAATAGCTGATTAAAAGTTGCTTTGTAAATTTCGTGAAGGACTCATGTAGGATACACTTGTTCATCCTTGCCAAAAGGAGGCTTTTGAGGAGGGGAGGACCATCTTCCATTTGCCTACTAACGAATTGACACTACTCAACCACTTATCGTTTACCGGGTCACGGAGGTCTGATTTTTGCCCACATGAGAGAATGCCCATGAGTGTGGAAGTTTCTATGGCAGACACTTAGCCTGCATTTACACAGGCAGCCCAATTCTGATATTTTGCCCAATTATTTGCAAAAGATCTGATCTGACTGGTCAAAAGACCAATTAGTGGCAAAAATATCAGAATTGGGGGTTATTGCGTAAATGCAGCCTTGTGTCAGTCAGTGATACACACTAAAAGTATGTGGACACCTGCTTGTCGAACATTCATTCCAAAATCATGGGCGTTAAATATGGAGTCAGTCCCCTTTGCTGCTATAACAGCCTCCACTCTTCTGTGAAGGGTTTCCACTAGATGTTGGAACATTGCTTCAGAGACTTGCTTCCATTCAGCCACAAGATGTAGTGGAGAAGGTGGAAAGTTAAGTTCTTCGTGTACACATCACAATCAAACTGAAATGGTCCACCCACACAGACTGTGTGGTGATGAAGGCGCAACAGAGCCACTTCAACCTCAGGAGGCTGAAGAAATTTACCTAAAACCCTGACAAACTTTTGCAGATGCACAATCGAGAGCTGGCTGTATCACTGCCTGGTACACCAACTACACCACCCTTTACCGCAAGGCTCTCCAGAGGTTGGTGCTGTCTGCACAACACATCACTGGGGGGAAACTATCTGCCCTGCAGGACACCTACAGCACCCAATGTCACAGGCAGGCCAAAAAGATCATCAAGGACAACAACCACCTGAACCACTGCCTGTTCACCCCGCTACCATCCAGAAGGCAAGGTCAGTACAGGTGCATCAAAGCTGGGACCGAGAGACTGAAAAACATCTCAAGGCCATCAGACTGCTAAACAGCAATCATTCACTCAGTCTGCTGCCTACATAGGCTCAAATCACTGGCCACTTTAATAGATGGATCACTAGTCACTTTAAACAATGCCACTTTAATAATATTAACATATTAAACTCATCTCATATGTATATACTGTACCTTATACCATCTATTGCACCTTGCCTATGCCTTAGCCATCGCTCATCCATATATTTATATGTACATATTCTTATTCCATCTCTTTAGATGTGTGTATTAGGTAGTTGTTGGGAATTGTTAGATTACTTTTTAGATATTACTGCACTTTCGGAACTAGAAGCACAACCATTTCGCTACACTCGCATTAACATCTGCTAACCATGTGTATATGACCAATATAATTTGATTTGAAGAGCAATTACGGAGGTTAGCACTGATGTTGGGCGATTAGGCCTGTCTCTCAGCCTGCATTCCAATTCATCCCAAAGGGGTTCAATGGGGTTGAGGTCAAAGCTCTGTGCCGGCCAGTCAAGTTCTTCCACACCGATCTCAACAAAAGATTTCTGTATGGATCTCGCTTTGTCATGCTGAAACATGAAAGGGCCTTCCTCAAACTGGTGCCACAAAGTTGGAAACACAGAATGGTCTAGAATGCCATTGTATGCTGTTGCAGTCTCCTCAGAACATAGTGACAGGATTTTGCAAGGAGGAATGGGAAAAATCTCGGACCTGCCTGGTGTGTTCCTTGTTCTTCATGATGCTCTCTGCGCTTTTAACGGACCTCTGAGACTATCACAGTGCAGGTGCATTTATACGGAGACTTGATTACACACAGGTGGATTGTATTTATCATCATTATTCATTTAGTTCAACATTGGATCATTCAGAGATCCTCACTGAACTTCTGGAGAGAGTTTGCTGCACTGAAAGTAAAGGGGCTGAATAATTTTGCACGCCCAATTTTTCCGTTTTTGATTTGTTAAAAAAGTTTGAAATATCCAATAAATGTCGTTCCACTTCATGATTGTGTCCCACTTGTTGTTGATTCTTCACAAAAAAATACAGTTTTATATCTTTATGTTTGAAGCCTGAAATGTGGCAAAAGGTCGCAAAGTTCAAGGGGGCCGAATACTTTCGCAAGGCACTGTATCTTTTAATATTCTTACCCTAGGATATCTAATCTCCAAGCAAGGAAACCTATCTCCTAGCAAGAATATACCTATGAATTTACAGTATAACATCACATATGGTACATTTCAATCAAGCTGTAACGCGAACTTCCGTGATACGTATTGAATAGAGCCCTTAATCCACAAATGTCTCCAAGTTCACCAGCATTGTAAAGTCCTAGTTATTTTGTTATTTCTAAAGATTATTATTTATTTCATGCGATTAGTGATTCATTTATGCCTGTCACTCATTTTAAGGTAAACCCTGTCTAGTTTTAATATGGCAAAATACACAGCTCAAAAAAATAAAGGGAACACTTAAACAACACAATGTAACTCCAAGTCAATCACACTTCTGTGAAATCAAACTGTGCACTTAGGAAGCAACACTGATTGACAATACATTTCACATGCTGTTGTGCAAATGGAATAGACAACAGGTGGAAATTATAGGCAATTAGCAAGACACCCCCAATAAAGGAGTGGTTCTGCAGGTGGGGACCACAGACCACTTCTCAGTTCCTATGCTTCCTGGCTGATGTTTTGGTCATGCTGGCGGTGCTTTCACTCTAGTGGTAGCATGAGACGGAGTCTACAACCCACACAAGTGGCTCAGGTAGTGCAGCTCATCCAGGATGGCACATCAATGTGTGCTGTGGCAAGAAGGTTTTCTGTGTCTGTCAGCGTAGTGTCCAGAGCATGGAGGCGCTACCAGGAGACAGGCCAGTACACCAGGAGACGTGGAGGAGGCTGTAGGAGGGCAACAACCCAGCAGCAGGACCGCTACCTCTGCCTTTGTGCAAGGAGGAGCACTGCCAGAGCCCTGCAAAATGACCTCCAGCAGGCCACAAATGTGCATGTGTCTGCTCAAAACGGTCAGAAACAGACTCCATGAGGGTGGTAGTAATGAGGGCCCAACGTCCACAGGTGGGGGTTGTGCTTATACAGCCCAACACCGTGCAGGACATTTGGCATTTGCCAGAGAACACCAGATTGGCAAATTCGCCACTGGCACCCTGTGCTCTTCACAGATGAAAGCAGGTTCACACTGAGCACATGTGACAGAGTCTAGAGACACTGTGGAGAACGTTCTGCTGCCTGCAACATCCTCCAGCATGACCGATTTGGCAGTGGGTCAGTCATGGTGTGGGGTGGCATTTCTTTGGGGGGCCGCACAGCCCTCCATGTTTTCGCCAGAGGTAGCCTGACTGCCATTAGGTACCGAGATGAGATCCTCAGACCCCTTGTGAGACCATATGCTGGTGCGGTTGGCCCTGGGTTCCTCCTAATGCAAGACAATGCTAGACCTCATGTGGCTGGAGTGTGTCAGCAGTTCCTGCAAGAGGAAGGCATTGATGCTATGGACTGGCCCGCCCGTTCCCCAGACCTGAATCCAATTGAGCACATCTGGGACATCATGTCTCGCTCCATTCACCAACACCAAAGACTGTCCAGGAGTTGGCAGATGCTTTAGTCCAGGTCTGGGAGGAGATCCCTCAGGAGACCATCCGCCACCTCATCAGGAGCATGCCCAGGCATTGTAGGGAGGTCATACAGGCACGTGGAGGCCACACACACTAAAATTTTGACTTATTTTAAGGACATTACATCAAAGTTGGATCAGCCTGTAGTGTGGTTTTCCACTTTAATTTTGAGTGTGACTCCAAATCCAGACCTCCATGGGTTGATAAATTTGATTTCCATTGATCATTTTTGTGTGATTTTGTTGTCAGCACATTCAACTATGTAAAGAAATAAATATTTAATAAGAATATGCAGCTGAAAACGTATGATCCGGTTGGAACTTTATTGGATATATATGATAATAACATCCTGAAGAATGATTCTCTACTTAGTTTGACCAGTTTATTCGACCTGGAATATATCTTTTTGAAGTTTTCGTGCGAGTTATCCTGGACCAGCAGTCAGTTTTTGGGCATGTGAGCTGAAAGTGTAGCAAATGCAGCTAATTGGACACTATTATTGGACATTATGGAACAAAACAACGATTTATTGTGGAACTAGGACTCCTTGCACTACATTCTGATGAAAGATCATCAAAGGTAAGGGAATATTTATGTTGTAATTTCATATTTCTGTTAACTCCAACATGGCGGAGAAATACTTTTACGTCTGAGCACTGTCTCAGATTATTGCAATGTCAGGCTTTTTCCGTAACGTTTTTAAAAGATCTGACACAGCGGTTGCATTAAGAACAAGTGTATCTTTAATTATATGTAGAACATGTATCCTTAGTCAAAGTTTATGATGAGTATTTCTGTTATCTGGCGTAGCTTTCTATAATTCCTCCGGATAGTTTGGAGGCAGTTCTGAACATGGCGTCAATGTAAACCGAGATTTGTGGATATAAATATGCATATTATCGAACAAAACATAAATGCAATGTGTAACATGTCATGAGTGTCATCTGATGAAGATTTTCAAAAGGTTAGTGATTCATTTTATCTCTAATCCTGCTTTTGTGACTCTAATCCTGCTTTTGTGACTCTAATCCTGCTTTTGTGACTCTATCTTTGGCTGGAAAAAATTGCTGCGTTTTCCCTTTGATTTGGTGGTGGTCTAACATAAATATATGTTGTGTTTTCGCTGTAAAACATTTAAAAAATCGGACATGATGGGTAGATGAACAAGATGTTTATCTTTCATTTGAGGTATTGGACTTGTTAAATATTTCTAAAGAATATTTTTGAATTCCCTGCTCCACCTTTTCAGCTGAATAGGGGGGTGGAGTTCCCTGAGGGTTCCCTCCTTGCCATAACAGGTTTGCTAACCTGACATAGAATACCTAATGGTAAGCCGCAGACCTAATTATCACTGCTGTCTACATCCCTCCCCAAGCCAACACTACTTTGGAGCTTTACAAACTATATGGAGTCGTAAACAAACTACAAAATGCACACCCAGAGGCAATGTTTCTTATGGGCAGAGACTTTAATGCAGGGAGACTGAAATCCAATCTACCTTACTTCTACCAACACGTCTCCTGCGCCTCAAGGAGCGCTAAAACTCTGGACCACTTTTATTCTACCCACAGAAACGCATACAAGGCCCTCCCTTCGGCAAATATACCACAACTCTATCCTCATGCTTCCTGTTTACAAACAAAAGCTCAAACAGAAAGTACCGGTGTCGCGCTTAGTACAGAAGTGATCCGATGAAACATACACGAAGCTACAAGACTATTTTTCTGGTACAGACTGGGATATGCTCAAGGATTCATCTGATAGCATTGAGGAGTTTACTACATCCGTCAAAGGCTTCATCAATAAGTGCATCGACGACATTGTCTCCACAGTGCGAATGTATCCAAACCAAAAAACATGGATTACAGGCAATATCCCCGTTGGGCTAAAGGTTAGAGCTATTCCTTATACAAGGAATGGACACAGACCTGGATGTATACAAGAACTTCTACTATGACCTCCAACGAGTCATCAAACATAAAAAAGGAGAATATAAGAGGAGGGTGGAATCTTATTACAGTGGCTCTGATGCTTATTGTTCTGTGGTAGGGCTTGCGGACGATAATGAATTACAAAGGGAAACCCAGTATAGAGTAGCCCAGTGACAAACTCCAAAACAAACTAAATGCCTTTTGTGCTCACTCGAAGGAAAGAAACACTGAGTCATGCATGATAGCCGCCCCCTGCTGTTCCAGACAACTGTGTGATCATGCTTTCTGTGGCTGATGTGAGGAAGACTTTTAAACAGGTTTTTTATTTATTTAACCTTTATTTAACTAGGCAAGTCAGTTAAGAACAAATTCTTATTTTCAATGACGGCCTAGGAACAGTAAAACAGATTTGTACCTGGTCAGCTCGAGATTTGAACTTGCAACCTTTCGGGTTACTAGTCCAACACTCTAACCATCCCAAGGTTAAGGCCGCCGGGCTAGATGGAATACCAGGGCGCATTCTCAGAGCATATACAGACCAGCTGGCAAGTGTCTTTACAGTGTCTTTACAATCTCGCCTTGGCCCTGTCCATAATCCCAACATGTTTCAAGCTGACCACCATTGTCATTGTTCCCAAGAACTCTGAGATAACCTGCCTAAATGACTCACATCTGTAATCTTGAAGTGCTTTGAAAGGCTGGTCATGACACACATCAACATTTTCATCCCAGACACCCTTTACCCACTCCAATTTGCATACCACCCCAACATATCCAAAGATGACCAGGGTTGGGTAGGTTACTTTGTAAATGTAATTCATTACAGTTACTAGTTACCTATCAAATTGTAATCAGTAATGTAACTTTTGGATTACCCAAACCCCATAACGTAATATAATTACATTCAGTTACTTTTAGATTACTTTCCCCTTAATTAAGAGGCATTAGAAGAAGACAAATGTTGAACGACATCTATTGCAAGATAAATCAATGTTAAAGTTTACATAGCTGGCCATATGGATGTTACATTTTACTTTATGGGTTGGTTATGTGGGCTTCGTCTAACTCAACACTTTCTACTACATATAATAATACGATTAAATTATATCTTTACATTATAGAATTTATAAATCCAAAAATATATGTAGCAACTACAGATTGATAAATCTATCAAAAGATTCCGAGTTTGAGCATGTGTCCATTAGGCCTATGGATTTTTTATTTTATTTATCAGCATGAATAACATTTAGCAATTAAATCCCCACTTTTACTCCATAGGCTGGGATCCGCACTATGCAGATGTTGCAAGAGCACATTTTTCTCTGGCTTGTCCACTGGTTTCAAAACAATGATTGATAGGAATCTTAAACTTTTTGATTTAAACCATTATTGGGTTCAAATACACATTTCTGAACAGCCATCCACAATAACCACAATCCGTAAGGTGCAAATAGCTAAATGAGAGGGCAGCAGTGTGATTCACATCAATGCGCTATGTAGATATCATTAATAAGCGATATCTGTATCGCCGTAGACTACACCACTGCTGTCATTCTTACCTCCAAGCGTTTAATCAAGTTTAACAATCTTTGGATGTCGACAGCAGTCGCACCATTGGAAGACATAGCTTGTACTCTAGCCTACAAAACCCTATTGTAGCTGGATCCTTGACTTCGTGACGGGCCAGCCAATGGTGGTGAGGGTAGGCAACAGTCCCTCTGCCGCGCTGACCCTCAAAACAGTGTGCCCCCCAGGGGTGTGTGCTTAAACCCCTCCTGTTCTCCTTGTTCACCCACAACTGTGTGGCCACGCACGACTCCAACACCATTATCCAGTTTGCTGATGACACGACGGCTGTAAGCCTGTTATGGACGGCGATGAGAACAGCCTACAGGGAGGAGGTCAGAGACCTGCCTGTGTTGTGCAAGGACAACAAACCTCTCCCTCAACATCAGTAAGACCAAGGAGCTGATCGTGGACTATAGGAGAATGAGGGAAGAACAAGCCACCATCCACATCGACAGGGCTGCAGTGGAGTGGGTCAAGAGAACAACTGTTCTCTAACTTAAACAGTACTGTAAAAAAGTACACTTACAGAAACATTAAACATGATTTAAACATGGAAAAGTGATTATTTCTGTATTTCAATATTGAAAATTGCTGAAAATTGTCCAGTGTTCCTACCAGCTAGTTTAAACAGTACGGCAAAAATTGCACCTACAGAGTGCATCAACCATGATTTAGACCTTGTTTATGGAAAAGTGTTTATTTCTGTATTTCAATGTTGCAACTTGCTGAAAAATGTCCACAGTGTTCATATCATCTAGTTTAAACAGTACTGCAAAAACAATTCACTTACAGCATACATCAAACGTGATTTAAACATGGAAATGTGTTTATTTCTGTATTTCAATGTTGCAACTTGCTGAAAATTGTCCACAGTGTTCCTATCATCTAGTTTAAAAAGTACTGCAAAAATTGCACATACAGAGTACACCAAACATGAATTAGACATTGTTTATGGAAAGGGGATTATTTCTGTATTTCAAGATTGAAATACAGATATAAACACCTTTCCATGTTTAAATCACGTTTGATGTACTGTATGTGCAATTTTTGCATTACTGTTTAAACTAGATGATATGAACACTGTGGACAATTTTCAGCAAGTTGCAAGATTGAAATGCAGAAATAAATACTTTTCCTTGTTTAAATCATGTTTGATGCACCCTGTAGGTGCAATTCTTTTGCATCATTGTTTAAACTAGCTGGTGGGAACACTGTGGGCAATTTTCAGCAAGTTGCAACTTTGAAATACAGAAATAAACACTTTTCCATAAGGTCTAAATCATGTTTGATGCACTCTGTAGGTGCAATTTTTTTGCAGTACTGTTTAAACTAGCTGGTAGGAACACTGGACAATTTTCAGCAAGTTGCAACATTGAACAGTGCATCAAACATGATTTAAACATGGAAAAGTGTTTATTTCTGCATTTCAATCTTGCAACTTGCTGAAAATTGTCCACAGTGTTCATATCAGCTAATTCAAACAGTCTGTAAAAAAGTACACTTTACAGAATACATCAAACGTGATTTAAACATGGAAAAGTGATTATTTCCGTATTTCAATCTTGCAACTTGCTGAAAATTGTCCACAATGTTCATTTCATCTCAAATAGACAGCACAGCAAAAATTGGACATCCAGAGTGCATCAGACATGATTTAGAGCTTGTTTATGGAAAAGTGCTTATTTTTGCATTTCAATGTTGCAACTTGCCGAAAACAGTCTACAATGTTCATAACATCTCGAATAAACATAACAAAAACCATTTTTAATCCAGAGTGCATCAAACATGATTTAGAGCTTGTTTATGGAAAAGTGCTTATTTTTGCATTTCAATGTTGAAACTTGCTGAAAATTGTCCACAATGTTAATTTCATCTCAAATAGACAGCACAGCAAAAAATTGGACATCCAGAGTGCATCAAACATTCTAAATAGTTTTGACATCTAGCAGAAGTCCTAGGAACTGCAATCTGGGAGGATTTCGCCTCATAATAAACATGACAGCCATTGGTAACAGGGTATGCTGAATTGTTTTGGGGGAGGATGGTTTATCCTCGTGGTTTCGCCTGCCGTATCAGTTCTGTTATACTCACAGACATTATTGTAACAGTTTTAGAAAGTTCTGAGTGATTTCTATCCAAATCTACCAATTATATGCATATCCTAGCTTCTGGGCCTGAGAAACAGGCAGTTTGCTTTGGACACGCTTTTCATCCGGACGTCAAAATTCTGCCCCCTAGCCTAGCCCAGGTTAATGAAACATCATTGCGCAAGAGAGAGTTGAGAGAAATTAAATGTGATCATTGGAAAAGAGGACAGTCCTGAGAGTGCACAGGCCAGGTGAGAGTGCAAATTAAACTTGAGCGCTACAGTGGTTCTTCCTTTAAAAGTTGTGTTGTACTGCAGGACAGCTTGTTGGCTGCCGCACAATTCTATGGTATATTATTTACAGTAAGTGTCAGCCATTGCTGCCATTAATGGTAGTTAGTGCTAGTTTGCCCACCAGAGGGCATCTTTGAGAAGCTAAGTTATTGACATGACATGGAGCTGTAGGCCTAAGAGTCAAAGTGAGCCTTGAATAGAACATACTATATGGGATTGATGTGTAGCTTAATTAGCTTAATATTATGGTTTTTCTATTCCAAGAAAAACTCAAATGCAAAAATGTCTTACTGTAGCCGATGTACTGAAATGCATTTTCGTTTTTATTTGAATAGGAACACATTGTACAGTGCCTTAAGGCCTAAAGGTTTCTGTTAGGAAAATATGGCACTGTACGTGTTTCTATTCCAAGAAAACAAAAATGCATTTGTTACTGTAACTGTTTAATCGTAACTTACTTATTGGCATAAAGGCCTACTTAAATATACATTACATCAATCACTCATTCATTTGTGCATGTCATCACACAGCATACAAGTCATCTATGTCTTTAAATACAGTCAAGAATTTGACCTATAAAACAAAATAAAAAAAGGGAACCTTGATTAATTTTACAATCACGGCTAAAGCAATTTAATTAAGGGTTTCAGTTAGGAAAATATGGCGCTGTACAGCGTGACCAATCGGGAGTAGGCCTAAGCTACTAAGTGACTGCAAGTGAAGAGCAAAATAATCCTTACATTTCCACATAAAAATCTGATAAAGACCAGTCCCCATGCTCTGTCACTGACTGAATTTTATTCCCATAGTATTTCGTTATGGATCCATCCAGATGGTGGTTAGAAAACAGTGCATTTGGTGGTCTATGCAAAAGATATGGGAGAAGTGACATGCCTTGTAAACATCCATTAACACTTTACATTTAAAGTCCCTAAACTCGGCAAGAGTGTAGTCCCTAAACTCTCCTCTCAAGGGTGGATGGCTTCTAGCCTATCAAGGACACATTGTTTGTGGAGTTCACAAACATGAGGGGGAGTTCCAGAGCACACAGGTGTGCCTGGCATGAATTGTGACTCCATCTCATTCCTCGCCCTCTTCAATGCGTCATTCTCCGCTTGACTCTCCGCCAATGCCGCCTGACTCTCAGCCAATGACAAGTGACTCTCCGCCAATAAGACCTAGCTCTGGACCAATGCATCAGCTGTCGCCCATATCTCTGCCCTCAGAGAATGTTTCTCTTTCTGTAGCTTAATTAATTTGATTAATATTATGGTGTTTCTAAGGTTGCAACCTTCTGGTTACTAGTCCAACTTTCTAACCACTAGACTACCCTGCCACCCCTTTGGACCCAAATGCATAATGAGGGCTGTTCTCCCCCTTGTGGTGGTCTGGAGCTATGAAGCCGTGACACTAGGTAAATCTAAGTCCCCGAGCTGACAGGGTACAAATATGTCGTTCTGCCCCTGAACAGGCAGTTAACCCACTGGCTGTCATTGAAAATATGAATTTGTTCTTAACTGACTTGTCTAGTTAAATAAAGGAAAAAAAAATATGACCAATCATATTGAGTGGTTCCAATGATGAATTGTGACACGAGCCACCCTTGCCTTGTGGCGTTCTTCAACAAAGATGGCGGTCGAACCAGATGTAAGTTGTCATAACGAGTCAAACTAAAAAAATACAATTGAGAGGAATATGTCAGTTAATGTAGAGACAAACGTTTGTGAATATTTTTGTCATAATGTTAATTTACAAAAATCGCTATTTAGCAAGTTATCTGACCAGCTAACATTAGCCAGCTAGCTAGTGTTAGGAGAATGAATTTGTAATTTCTGTTGCTTAATGTTTCATGGACTCCAGCAAACCAGGCTGTCGTCTTGTGAAATAGTGAATGTAAAGAATCTAGCTAGCTAACTATCTACGTGCTTATTGTATAGTGGAGTATAAAAATAACTGTATGCCTATGGATGTGTAGCTAGCTACAGTATGTAGCCGATCTGTGCGTGGACCCTAAGGTTTTGAACTAATAGTCATACCAATCTATGAACCTCAGCTATCATAGTTGTTGTATCAACTTCAAGTCTGAATGGCATTAATGAAGCCTATGGATAGAGTAGAATACAATAACTTTATTGTGCCAAGGATGTAAGTCCTATAAACACGTGTACTGTAGTTATCACCATGCATAAGATTCCCATATTGTAGCCTGTATATTGAATATATTCACTGATCATGTACTCTTCCTTGGCAAATAAAGTGCTGTTCAACTATGAATCTCTGAGACATTATTTTTCAGTCATATCAAACTCCATTATTTTAATGATGCTGTGTCTGCATGTTTGTATTACAATTATACACTTCAACAGTGTTTACCACTCCTGCTCCTGGGACATCAATGATTTCAAATTGTAACTATGCAATTAATAGAAACATGGTTGATTTGTAATTCATATACACAGAAAAAAAATATGCGTATCTAACTCTCTTAATCTGATTAATCTGGACACAGGACAGTATTTCAATGTGATACTTAATTTCAACCAGTGGAGAATGTGAAACGCTTTATTGAAAGAAGATCACGATCACAGGTGTTATAAATACATACAAATCAAATCAAATCAAAGTTGAAGCTCGCATCCGCTACAAGACCATGGTGCTTGCCTACGGAGCTGTGAGGGGAACGGCACCTCAGTACCTCCAGGCTCTGATCAGGCCCTACACCCAAACAAGGGCACTGCGTTCATCCACCTCTGGCCTGCTCGCCTCCCTACCACTGAGGAAGTACAGTTCCCGCGCAGCCCAGTCAAAACTGTTCGCTGCTCTGGCCCCCCAATGGTGGAACAAACTCCCTCACGACGCCAGGACAGCGGAGTCAATCACCACCTTCCGGAGACACCTGAAACCCCACCTCTTTAAGGAATACCTAGGATAGGATAAAGTAATCCTTCTCACCCCCCTTGAAAGATTTAGATGCACTATTGTAAAGTGGCTGTTCCACTGGATGTCTTAAGGTGAACGCACCAATTTGTAAGTCGCTCTAGATAAGAGCGTCTGCTAAATGACTTAAATGTAAATGTAAATCAAATTTATTTATATAGCCCTTCGTACATCAGCTGATATCTCAAAGTGCTGTACAGAAACCCAGCCTAAAACCCCAAACAGCAAGCAATGCAGGTGTAGAAGCACGGTGGCTAGGAAAAACTCCCTAGAAAGGCCAAAACCTAGGAAGAAACCTAGAGAGGAACCAGGCTATGTGGGGTGGCCAGTCCTCTTCTGGCTGTGCCGGGTGGAGATTATAGCAGAACATGGCCAAGATGTTCAAATGTTCATAAATGACCAGCATGGTTGAATAATAATAAGGCAGAACAGTTGAAACTGGAGCAGCAGCACGGCCAGGTGGACTGGGGACAGCAAGGAGTCATCATGTCAGGTAGTCCTGGGGCATGGTCCTAGGGCTCAGGTCCTCCGAGAGAGAGAAAGAAAGAGAGAAGGAGAGAATTAGAGAACGCACACTTAGATTCACACAGGACACCGAATAGGACAGGAGAAGTACTCCAGATATAACAAACTGACCCCAGCCCCCCGACACATAAACTACTGCAGCATAAATACTGGAGGCTGAGACAGGAGGGGTCAGGAGACACTGTGGCCCCATCCGAGGACACCCCTGGACAGGGCCAAACAGGAAAGATATAACCCCACCCACTTTGCCAAAGCACAGCCCCCACACCACTAGAGGGATATCTTCAACCACCAACTTACCATCCTGAGACAAGGCTGAGTATAGCCCACAAAGATCTCCGCCACGGCACAACCCAAGGGGGGGGCGCCAACCCAGACAGGATGGCCACAACAGTGAATCAACCCACTCAGGTGACACACCCCCTCCAGGGACGGCATGAGAGAGCCCCAGTAAGCCAGTGACTCAGCCCCTGTAATAGGGTTAGAGGCAGAGAATCCCAGTGGAAAGAGGGGAACCGGCCAGGCAGAGACAGCAAGGGCGGTTCGTTGCTCCAGAGCCTTTCCGTTCACCTTCCCACTCCTGGGCCAGACTACACTCAATCATATGACCCACTGAAGAGATGAGTCTTCAGTAAAGACTTAAAGGTTGAGACCGAGTTTGCGTCTCTGACATGGGTAGGCAGACCGTTCCATAAAAATGGAGCTCTATAGGAGAAAGCCCTGCCTCCAGCTGTTTGCTTAGAAATTCTAGGGACCATTAGGAGGCCTGCGTCTTGTGACCGTAGCGTACGTGTAGGTATGTACGGCAGGACCAAATCAGAGAGATAGGTAGGAGCAAGCCCATGTAATGCTTTGTAGGTTAGCAGTAAAACCTTGAAATCAGCCCTTGCTTTGAAAGGAAGCCAGTGTAGAGAGGCTAGTACTGGAGTAATATGATCAAATTTTTTGGTTCTAGTCAGGATTCTAGCAGCTTATTTAGTGCTTTATCCGGGTAGCCGGAAAATAGAGCATTGCAGTTGTCTAACCTAGAAGTGACAAAAGCATGGATTAATTTTTCTGCATCATTTTTGGACAGAAAGTTTCTGATTTTTGCAATGTTACGTAGATGGAAAAAAGCTGTCCTCGAAATGGTCTTGATATGTTCTTCAAAAGAGAGATCAGGGTCCAGAGTAACGCCGAGGTCCTTCACAGTTTTATTTGAGACGACTGTACAACCATTAAGATTAATTGTCAGATTCAACAGAAGATCTCTTTGTTTCTTGGGACCTAGAACAAGCATCTCTGTTTTGTCCGAGTTTAATAGTAGAAAGTTTGCAGCCATCCACTTCCTTATATCTGAAACGCATGCTTCTAGCGAGGGCAATTTTGGGGCTTCACCATGTTTCATTGAAATGTACAGCTGTGTGTCATCCGCATAGCAGTAAAAGTTTACATTATGTTTGCGAATAACATCCCCAAGAGGTAAAATATATAGTGAAAACAATAGTGGTCCTAAAACGGAACCTTGAGGAACACCGAAATTTACAGTTGATTTGTCAGAGGACAAACCATTCACAGAGACAAACTGATATCTTTACGACAGATAAGATCTAAACCAGGCCAGAACATGTCCGTGTAGACCAATTTGGGTTTCCAATTTCTCCAAAAGAATGTGGTGATCGATGGTATCAAAAGCAGCACTAAGGTCTAGGAGCACGAGGACAGATGCAGAGCCTCGGTCCGATGCCATTAAAATGTCATTTACCACCTTCACAAGTGCCGTCTCAGTGCTATGATGGGGTCTAAAACCAGACTGAAGCATTTTGTATACATTGTTTGTCTTCAGGAAGGCAGTGAGTTGCTTCGCAACAGCCTTCTCTAAAAATTTTGAGAGGAATGGAAGATTCAATATAGGCCGATAGTTTTTTATATTTTCTGGGTCAAGGTTTGGCTTTTTCAAGAGAGGCTTTATTACTGCCACTTTTAGTGAGTTTGGTACACATCCAGTGGATAGAGAGCCGTTTATTATGTTCAACATAGGAGGGCCAAGCACAGGAAGCAGCTCTTTCAGTAGTTTAGTTGGAATAGGGTCCAGTATGCAGCTTGAAGGTTTAGAGGCCATGATTATTTTCATCATTGTGTCAAGAGATATAGTACTAAAACACTTGAGCGTCTCTCTTGATCCTAGGTCCTGGCAGAGTTGTGCAGACTCAGGACAACTGAGGTTTGGAGGAATACGCAGGTTTAAAGAGGAGTCCGTAATTTGCTTTCTAATAATCATAATCTTTTCCTCAAAGAAGTTCATGAATTTATCACTGCTAAAGTGAAAGTCATCCTCTCTTGGGGAATGCTGCTTTTTAGTTAGCTTTGCGACAGTATCAAAAAGGAATTTCGGATTGTTCTTATTTTCCTCAATTAAGTTAGAAAAATAGGATGATCGAGCAGCAGTAAGGGCTCTTCGGTACTGCACGGTACCGTCTTTCCAAGCTAGTCGGAAGACTTCCAGTTTGGTGTGGCGCCATTTCCGTTCCAATTTTCTGGAAGCTTGCTTCAGAGCTCGGGTATTTTCTGTCTACCAGGGAGCTAGTTTCTTATGATAATCTTTTTTAGTTTTTAGGGGTGCAACTGCATCTAGGGTATTGCGCAAGGTTAAATTTAGATCCTCAGTTAGGTGGTTAACGGATTTTTGTCCTCTGGCGTCCTTGGGTAGACAGAGGGAATCTGGAAGGACATCAAGGAATCTTTGTGTTGTCTGTGAATTTATAGCACGACTTTTGATGTTCCTTAGTTGGGGTCTGAGCAGATTATTTGTTGCAATTGCAAACGTAATAAAATGGTGGTCCGATAGTCCAGGATTATGATGAAAAACATTAAGATCCACAACATTTATTCCATGGGACAAAACTAGGTCCAGCGTATGACTGTGACAGTGAGTGGGTCCAGAGACATGTTGGACAAAACCCACTGAGTCGATGATTGCTCCGAAAGCCTTTTGGAGTGGGTCTGTGGACTTTTCCATGTGAATATTAAAGTCACCAAAGATTAGAATATTATCTGCTATGACTACAAGGTCCGATAGGAATTCAGTGAGAAACGCTGTGAGAAACGCTGTATATGGCCCAGGAGGCCTGTAAACAGTAGCTATAAAAAATAAAAAATGATTGAGTAGGCTGCATAGATTTCATGACTAGAAGCTCAAAAGACGAAAACGTCTTTTTTTTTTTGGTAAATTGAAATTTGCTATCGTAAATGTTAGCAACACCTCCGCCTTTGCGGGATGCACGGGGGATATGGTCACTAGTGTAGCCAGGAGGTGAGGCCTCATTTAAAACAGTAAATTCATCAGGCTTAAGCCATGTTTCAGTCAGGCCAATCACATCAAGATTATGATCAGTGATTAGTTCATTGACTATAATTGCCTTTGAAGTAAGGGATCTAACATTAAGTAGCCCTATTTTGAGATGTGAGGTATCATGATCTCTTTCAGTAATGACAGGAATGGAGGTGGTCTTTATCCTAGTGAGATTGCTAAGGCGAACACCGCCATGTTTAGTTTTGCCCAACCTAGGTCGAGGCACAGACACGGTCTCAATGGTGATAGCTGAGCTGACTACACTGACTGTGCTAGTGGCAGACTCCACTATGCTGGCAGGCTGGCTAACAGCCTGCTGCCTGGCCTGCACCCTATTTCATTGTGGAGCTAGAGGAGTTAGAGCCCTGTCTATGTTGGTAGATAAGATGAGAGCACCCCTCCAGCTAGGATGGAGTCCGTCACTCCTCAGCAGGTCAGGCTTGGTCCTGTTTGTGGGTGAGTCCCAGAAAGAGGGCCAATTATCTACAAATTCTATCTTTTGGGAGGGGCAGAAAACAGTTTTCAACCAGCGATTGAGTTGTGAGACTGCTGTAGAGCTCATCACTCCCCCTAACTGGGAGGGGGCCAGAGACAATTACTCGATGCCGACATCTTTCTAGCTGATATGCACGCAGAAGCTATGTTGCGCTTGGTGATCTCTGACTGTTTCATCCTAACATCGTTGGTGCCGACGTGGATAACAATATCTCTATACTCTCTACACTCGCCAGTTTTAGCTTTAGCCAGCACCATCTTCAGATTAGCCTTAACGTCGGTAGCCCTGCCCCCGGGTAAACAGTGTATGATCGCTGGATGATTCGTTTAAAGTCTAATACTGCGGGTAATGGAGTCGCCAATGACTAAAGTTTTCAATTTGTCAGAGCTAATGGGGGCTGCGGGGACTGTGCCAGGGGATTTATACTACTATCTGTACTTACTGGTGGCACAGACGCTGTTTCATCCTTTCCTACACTGAAATTACCCTTGCCTAACGATTGCGTCTGAAGCTGAGCTTGCAGTACAGCTATCCTCACCGTAAGGCGAGTACAGCGGCTGCAATTAGAAGGCATCATGTTAATGTTACTACTTAGCTTCGGCTGTTGGAGGTCCTGACGAATCGTGTCCAGATAAAGCGTCCGGAGTGAAAAAGTTGAGGAAAAAATAAATATATGAACGGTAATTAAAAAGTGAAAACCGTAAAGTTGTCAGGTAGCAAAATAGGTTGGTAACAAAACGCACAGCAACTCGAAAACAAGCCTGCAGTTGAAGCCGGAAAATGACATACACCTTAGCCAAATACATTTAAACTAGGTCAGTTAGGATCTCACCACTTTATTTTAAGAATGTGAAATGTCAGAATAATAGTAGAAAGAATTATTTATTTCAGTTATTATTTCTTTCATCACATTCCCAGTGGGTCAGAAATTTACATACACTCAATTAGTATTTGGTAGCATTGCCTTTAAATTGTTTAACTTGGGTCAAACGTTTCGGGTAGCCTTCCACAAGCTTCCTACAATAATTAGGTGAATTTTGGCCCATTCCTCCTGACAGAGCTGGTGTAACTGAGTCAGGTTTGTAGGCCTCCTTGATCGCACACACTTTTTCAGTTCTGTGCTCAAATGTTCTATAGGATTGAGGTCAGGGCTTTGTGATGGCCACTCCAATACCTTGACTTTGTCCTTAAGCCATTTTGCCACAACTTTGGAAATATGCTTGGGGTCATTTGTCCATTTGGAAGACCCATTTGCGACCAGGCTTTTACTTAACTGATGTCTTGAGATGTTGCTTCAATATATCCACGTAAAATTCCGTCCTCATGATGCCATCTATTTTGTGAAGTGCATCAGTCCCTCCTGCAGCAAAGCACCCCCAAAACATGATGCTGCCTCCCCCGTGCTTCACGGTTGGGATGGTGTTCTTTGGCTTGCAAGCCTCCCCCTTTTTCCTCCAAACATAACGATGGTCATTATGGCCAAATAGTTTTATTTCTATTTCTTCAGACCAGAGGACATTTCTCCAAAAAGTATGATATTTGTCCCCCATGTGCAGTTGCAAACCAAAGTCTGGCTGTTTTATGGTGGTTTTGGAGCAGTGGCTTCTTCCTTGCTGAGCGGCCTTTCAGGTTATGTCGATATAGGACTCGTTTTACTGTGGATATAGATACTTATGTACTGTTTCCTCCAGTATCTTCACAAGGTCCTTTGCTGTTGTTCTGGGATTGATATGTACATTTCGCACCAAAGTACGTTAATCTCTAGGAGACAGAAGGCATATCCTTCCTGAGCAGTATGACAGCTGCGTGGTCCCATGGTGTTTATACTTGCGTACTATTGTTGGAAATTTGCTCGCAAGGATGAACCAGACTTGTGGAGGTCTGCAATTTTGGGGGGCTGATTTCTTTTGATTTTCCCATGATGTCAAGCAAAGAGGCACTGCGTTTGAAGGTAGGCCTTGAAATACATCCACAGCTACACCTCCAATTGACTCAAATTATGTACATTTTCCTATCAGAAGCTTCTAAAGCCATGACATATTTTCTGGAATTTTCCAAGCTGTTTAAAGGCAGAGTCAACTTAGTGTATGTAAACTTCTGACCCACTGGAATTGTGATACAGTGAATTATAAGCGAAATATTCTGTCTGTAAACAATTGTTGGAAAAATTACTTGTGTTAATTACACTTTATGTTGGCTGACAATTTGTTAGCTACGCTGTACTTACGAACCACATAGCATATCATTGCAGCAGTATGTACCCGTATGTTAGCTAGCTACCTAACGTCATTAGTTATACATCAAACTTGCCAGGCTATCTAACTACTCAACGTTTTATGACTTGACTATTCTCGTCATTCTTAGTTTAGCTAAATGGTATAGTCATTGTGCATTGTGACATTCAGGTGCTTTCGTAAATTCGCTCTGGCTATCTATAGGCTAGATAATAGAACGAGTCAAAATTCACACAAGGCTGAAAAACGGCTTAAGAACGTTGGCTAAATTGGAACACTAAGTGCGAGCCCATAGCAAATTAAATCTTAGTCCTGTAGAGCCGAGTTGTCGTCAAGTTGCATGCATTTAAGAAAAAGCCATTTCCAAAGCCATTAATCAGTGTTGCAGAATTAAACATTTATTTTGGCACAGAGAGAAGCCTCAGTATAGGTTCACATACTGACCTTGGTATTAAAGAAAACTGTCTGTTACTCTTCATGACATCAGTGAAGCATCAAGTATGTCTTGATTGATACTCCAAAACATTGCGAAAGAGCCTGAAGTATGAATAAGTAAATATTACATTTTTTCACTGTTCTTGATGAGCTGTTTGGATTCTCCAACTGAAAATGTCAGGACAGGTATGATGGATAATGACACATGCAGAAAAACAGTGCCTGCCATACAACATATTACAGTAGCAGTCCTATTGGTAATTGAGACAAGCAAATTTATACTGAACAAAAATATAAACGCTACATCAAAATGAAATTGTATTTGTCACATGCACTGAAAACAAGCCCTTTAACCAACAATGCAGTTTTAAGAAAAAATAAGTGATAAAGTATTTACTAAATAAACTGAAGTAAACAATTAACTATAAAAAATAACCAATAATTATTGGTTATTAAAGAGCAACAATACAATAACAGTAATGAGGCTATACACAGAGTCAATGGCATAGAAATAAACAGAGTACGCGGTGCGTTCGTGTTAGTAAATTCAGAACGTTTTCAGATTGTCCATTCTCGGAACGTTCAGAGCGCACACTGGACGCTATGGCCTAGGAGTAGGGTTGTTCCGAGCGTTCTGGCCTCAACGGCAGTCAAGCACCCAAGCTTACTGGCTAAAGTTAACTCGCTTGCTAGCTACTTCCAGACAACATTGAGATATATCCGGCAACACAGTTACAATCATCAACGCTATGGATAACATGAACAAACAAACACGAACAAAGCCTAGCTCTGCAGAGCTCTCTAGGCTTTGTTCATGTTATCCAAAGCGTTGGTGATTGTAACTGTGTTTCTGGCAACAATTTAATTACGTTTCTTTGCCGAGTTGACTGACACCGGTCATATTTAAGGCGTATTGAACGTTCATAAATTCATCAGTTATTCTGCACTTTAGCACACTCAGACGGGAGTGCTCTGAAATCGAAGTACATAGCCAGAGTGAATTTACGAAAGCGCCCAGAGAGTAGCAGCATTTTTTTAACAAGATAAACTGTAGAAATGGGCGGTGTTTATGTATGTTGCGCGGTGGGTTATGGGTGTGAGCAGAGAAGTAAAATGGCGGAATTGGCAAACGAAGGTGAGCAGTGTCCGTGTGAGGAAACAAAGCAAAACTTGAATTATCTGCATGGCCGTTTACGTATTTATAAAAAATAAAAAAAAATAAAAAACTTTGCAATAAACGTAGTTGTTTACAGCATTTAAGTAAAATAGTGGAACTAATTGTTGTTTCAGACCGGCTACATAAGAAAGAACATGTTAATTTTCACAATACAGGTAATGTTAGCTAGCTACCATAGCAAGCCAGCCACATCTAACTTCGGCTATTTAGGCGGGGATGGGAAGCTGGCTAACGCTAGCTAATCAGATATGTTTGCTAACGTTACTTTTAACTACATTTAGTAAGGTATACTGTAGCTAATCAGTTAGCTAGTTAACGCACATTGGCCACCTTGTTAGCTATACGAGTTAATTTGTTACAGTCACAGCTAGGTTGCTAACAATTTCCTTAGCTAACGTTAACCGGTGAAATGACATTTCATGGGACTATGGCTAGCTAGCTACCTTCCTCTTAATGCTAACTTTCTATATCATGCATTGGCATTAGTAGTAACTAGCTATTTGTCAAGGACATTGATTTAGCTAATACAATTATGAAGTCTCTTTAAAGGTAGCAAGCTATTTGTTCACACCCCACTTGCCAGCGAGGTAACAGTTAGTGTTAGCCAACTTAGCAAATGTTGCTAGCAATCTTAGCCAATGAATGCTGCACATTCTGAACTGGGTGACTAATTTATCAAATCTGGTTGGTGCGCCAAATCCTGTTAGCTAACTAGCTTGTAGTTGGCCAGCGCTATATTGTGACCGCATTTATATTACCCAGACTATCCACATTTTGTAGTTATCTAGTACGGTTGGATATGTGGATTGGAAGCTAGGCTATGATGACACTCGTGACAATCAAGCTACACATATTGTTAGATCATGTGCTTGTATTTATTTACAAAGTATGACAGTCCTTTCTCTGACCCTGGCCTGCTGAGGTGCTAGTTGTCCTTGTAGTTTCAGTTGGATAGGCCATGAGTTTTAATGGTCTAAATCCAATGCTCTTGTCAAGTCCATACATGTAGCCTGTGTTTAAAATAGCATTTGTTTGATGCACACATTGTCCTATTTGAAATGCCTAATTTGATTTAGATACATTTGTTTTAGTAAATATAATGTCCCTTATCAATTCTAGGCTAGTATGGTTGTTTTTGTTGACTGAACTGATTGTTTACTTCAACTTCTCTGAATGGAATAAATTATTATATAATGCAAGTTGTTTATTCTCAAACCTTGCATCATGGTCATTTGGCATCTATTCAGAAGTATCTCAATTGAATGGGGAGAGTTGAAGTCTGTGTAATAGACCCAGTTAGCAGAAAGTTGGAGGAAGGACAAAACAGTCTGAATCCATGTGTTGGGATTCTTTTTGGCAGAAATATTTTCTGTCTAGGTTTATGGTTTAGCCTTAGCTAAGTATTCCTGCATTTCCCCAAGTGGCACTCTGAACATCTTTGTGGAATTAGAAACACATGCCTACGTTAAACAGAGAATCCAGAGTGTCAGACATGGAATTGCACAGATGTAGGCCTTTTAGCTTTCTGAAAAAACATTATGGCAGAACCTGTGTCAACTCAAAACTGCTGCAGGGTGTTTGCTCATGACAAATGTGTTTACTGTGACAATGTTTTTCATTGTTGACACAAACAACTGATTCACAGGCTGTGATGTCTTGATGTTAGGCCTACACTTCACACAAGTCACAAATGTACTCTTCTGTATGGTAAAGCATGATTTCCCTCTTCATTAAACAGAGAAGCCTGCCATAGTGCCACCAGTGTTTCTGTTCCAAAAAGATAAAGCACAGAAGGTAAGCTAGACAGTATTCTATTCTTTCCCCTCACATTGATGGAAATCAATGGCCCTTCATGGAAATTCACTGTAAAGCTTCATAATTTGACTCAGTTGTTTCTAGTCTGAGAAACAAAGAGTTGACCTTGTGCTGCTCTCTATATTACAGAGATCAGCTGATGGCTCGAGTGCAGAAGATGAAGGTAGGTTATGCATACATTGCATCTGACTGTTAGCCTATTTCATCATATGATTTCCATCTAACCTTATAATGCCCTTAATACTAGTGTAGTTAATTTACCAGGGATCAAATTATACTGCGTAGTAGGGCTGACCCCTTTTAGTCCACTGGTCGATAGGCTGTTGATCGACCGAGATTGATTTAGACGAGCCTTGCAAATGGACAATTTTTTTCATGTCATGCAAGACACCTGTCTGATTTGCTCCTGTCTCAGTGGACTAATTCATTGATGAGGCTGCGGGCATGCCATAGTCCAAGAAGAAGGGGAGTGTGGCTAATATGCACAAGGCACGTCCCTCTCCAGAATGCACTCTCCCACCATTTCATGTGCATTCATTGTTTCCCAACTTCATTGTGTGAATTATTTGCCTTTTGATTGTTTGTGTCTATCAATTCCCCATAACATATCACCAGTAGTATATTTACTGTTAATTCCCATAATTTATAATCTTCCATGCTTGTTTGGTAATGGTAATTTCTGTTCATGCGTTCAACATATTATAATTAATGTTGTTTACTGTTCTCATTGTTGGAGTGGACACGTTGTTTGCAAAGCTCAAAACCTATGCTACACTTGTGAGAAACAAGTTTCAGTTTATTTCAAAATAAACCAAAACTTGATTACTTATCCCTTACACAAATAGCCTTACAGCTGTGTCTGTCCCAAGCTCACTGGAGCGGGAAACTCTGAGGTCCCAGAATATTTTATAACATTTTGTAAGTTTGCTAGTAGAGGTCGACCGATTAATCGGAATGGCTGATTTAATTAAGGCCGATTTCAAGTTTTCATAACACTCGGTAAACGGCATTTTTGGACACCGATCATGGCCGATTACATTGCACTCCACGAGCAGACTGTGTGCAGGCTGACTACCTGTTATGCGAGTGCAGCAAGGAGCCAAGGTAAGGTGCTAGCTAGCATTAAGTATATTATAAAAAAACATTAATTCATTCAAACAGCACCTTACTGCGTTTGCCAGCAGCTATGCTGCTTCAAGCATTGCACTGTTTATGACTTCAAGCCTATCAACTCCCGAGATTAGGCTGGCAATACTAAAGTACCTATTAGAACATCCAATAGTCAAAGGTATATGAAATACAAACGGTATAGAGATAAAGTCCTTATAATAACTACAACCAAAAACTTCTTACCTGGGAATATTGAAGACTCATGTTAAAAGTAACCACCAGCTTTTATATGTTCTGAGCAAGGAACCTTAGCTTTTTTACATGGCACATATTTACTTTCTTCTCCAACACTTTGTTTTTGCATTTTTAAACCAAATTGAACATGTTTCATTATTTATTTGAGACCTAAATTGATTTTATTCATGTATTATATTAAGTTAAAATAAAAGTGTTCATTGTTCATTCAGTATTTTTGTAATTGTCTTTATTACAAATATATATATTAAAAAAATTATTGGCCCGAAGCTCGCACTAGCAAATAGAGGTCGACCGACTATGATTTTTCAACGTTTTCAGCGAGCTTCGGGCCGGACCCCGTTGATTATCAGGTTAGTTGCAAACAGGCCTTGTGTAGCCAATGTGATTTATAGGATATTCATTTTTATCAGGATATTTTCTACCTGCAAGCTGCAGTGTTTTATATGTGTAGGCTATTTGTACATAGTTGGCAATGGCAATAGTTGCTTTCAGATTTGTATCATTGTCGTTAAGATTGAGATATAATGTTGATTGACCATATGACAATGATTTTGAGATATGAACACATTATTATAAATTAAAAATGTTCCACAAAAATGTGCATATGAAAATCATAACTGTCACGCAGATCGATAGAAATAGTAAGATAAATTGGCACTCCAACTGGTAAAGTTTGCTGACCCCTGGTGTAGCCAGGTAATAGTACCGGCAACTTCAGGAGCGTAGCAGCAGGCCAGCAGCAGCAGCAGGCCAGCTGGTTAGGCAATCTTGATCTCTGGCCCCCGCTTGAGTGATTTGTGTCTTAATTATTTAATCAAACAGTGTGCTTAAAGCATCAGACGTGTTCAGTAGCCTTTAAAATACATCTAGTAGCCTATAGTTGATTTTATTAAAACATACAGGCTGTGTCAAAATATGGAAAAATACACATTTTTAAATTTCAACCAATCGATTAGTCGAAAGAACAGATGACTCTCGATCGACCAGTAGGACAGCCCTACTGCGTATCTTAGTGCCCAGGTAGAGCATTTTAATTAGTCATTTCAACAGAAGGCTAAAATAAGACAATTTGCTTATTTTCAGGTTCAGACAAAGAGGATGGTGGCTACTTTCCTCCAGTAAAAAGAGAGAGGACTTCATCTTTAACACAGTTCCCACCTTCACATTCTGGTAATGAAACTTATTAGATAATTCTTTCCCTGCTGAATGTATTTTTCTTGATTTGTACTTAATTGTTGGAAAATAATATATTTTCTAGATTTGCTCTTGTATGTATTGTGTGTAATGCTGCCTCTCTCCTGCTCTCTGCAGGGTCTAGTAAGAACAATGTCTTCATGCCCTCAAGTTTCTGCCAGTCTCCAACTGGGAATTCAGAGGACTCAGAACCAGGTGAGACTTGTCTACTTCTAGTAACTCCTCATCATAAAGGCTTCACTCACTGTAGTGCAGCTGTGTTTATTTAATGATAAAATGTACTGAGGGTACAATAATACTTTGAACGCTGCCGTTTAGTTATTGATTTTTTAAAACAATTCTACATGTTCTGTTTTTTCTTCCTCTTGCCAGATGAGAAGCCTGTAGGGTTTCGTTTAAAACCACCTACTCTCATCCACGGCCAGGCGCCTAGTTCAGGTGGGTATTGATGCCTGTGTATGTGTGGTTCTGTAGAGGCTGGTGGGAGGAGCTATAGGTGGATGGCGCTATAGATGGATGGCCTTATTGTAATGGCTGAAATTGAATAAATGGACCTGAGTCAAACATGTGGTTTCCATATATTTGATACCGCTCCATGTTTACCATTACAATGAGCCCATCCCGCTCCTCCCACCATCCTCAACTGGTGTGGTCTGGTATGTGGCATGCTGACTTGACTAGGAGAAAAACTGGGCCCTTGTTATAGCCCATGACTAGGCCCTATAAGTTTTCCTGGTCAGGTTAAGTAGTCAGGAAAAACTCCTGGTCCAAGTAAATTTATAAACGTAGGTGGCAGTACAGCATGTTAATATGGATGGTGGTAGTTCTGATATAGTACATGGTGGTGCATGTTAGTTCTGATATAGTGTTGATGTAGTACGTGGTGGTGCATGGTAGTTGTGATATAGTACATGGTGGTGCATGTTAGTTCTGATATAGTGTTGATGTAGTACGTGGTGGTGCATGGTAGTTCTGATATAGTACATGGTAGTTGTGATATAGTACATGGCATGGTGGTGCAAGGTATAGTACATGGTTGTGCATGGGGTAGTTCTGTAAGGCATTCAGATCCAATCCATTAGCAGATTGTGTTCCAGGCGTCCCCAGTCAGAAACCCAAGGAGCAGCAGCGCAGTGTGCTCCGGCCAGCCTTGCTCCAGGCCCCACCAGTCAAGTCCAACTCAGAGTCCACTAACGGGGTGAATAAGTTTTCTGACGGAACGTCAGAAGGGTCGAGCATCTTCCAGAACAACACTGAGCACTCAGACGTCCTCGCTAAGTCACCGGTGAGGACTACGATCATGGTCCTGTCTAATATACAGAGGCAGAAATGTACTAGCGCTACATGCCACACTTGAGATTTGATTAGCTTGTAATTGCATAAAGAGAGTAGTAACTGCCCAGAGCTACTTTTTGGAAATAATTTACTGTCAGAATCCTGCAGTTGTTTATTTTCGGGTTGCCCAATTATTATTATTATTTTACAACAATAAATGAAAGCTGAATTGCCCAAACCCATCAGTATGACTGACTGCTGTATCTTGCCTCCTGTAGAAACATGAAAGGGAGGATGGAGCAAGCAGAGAGAAGAACGATTGTTCTGCAGAGTCCTCATTCGTGTTTGGGCAAAATATCAAAGACCGAGCAAAGGTGGTTATTTCCCCTTTAAACAATCACTTCAAATTATTCAAGGGTGATGTTTAAATATCCAATTTATTTTAGTAAAAAAGAATCTTAGCAAGAAACATCAGAATATTTATTTTAGCTGACGGTTCTCTTTATCTCCCTTTCTAGTTGGACGAGAATAGTAAAGATGGCAAGTTGTTACCCCTGGATTCTCAGGAGGGAACAAACTATTTCTTACAATACATCACCACCCCCAGGTAACATTTTATGTCACTGGCTTTTCAGACCTTTGCTCTGGCAGGGAATCTGCTTCTTTATGAGTTCAGATCAGACTTGTTCTTTTCACAATTTTTTATGGTTTTGCAATAATCGTAATATGATTGTTTTAGCTGCTTTAATTGAATGCATTTAATTGTAAGTTGCTCTGGATAACTGTCTGTTAAATGACTAAAATATTCTAATATCTTCTTGTTCTTCTTGATTCCTTTCAGTTCAAAGAACGCCATACACAATACCGACAAGGGGGCCAAATTTGTCTTTGGACAGAACATGTCAGAGAGAGTCCTAGTGAGTAGAGACTGTCCGTTTGATTAGTAGGGGCATTGCCCTTTAGGCCATGACATAGACCATAGAGATGGTGATCGAGCAAACCCAGTTGAACCCAAATAGAGATGGCTCCTGAGAAATACAACTGCCTGGGACTGTTATGGAGACGAGAGAACTGTGTGTGTGTACTGTGCACATGTATTTTGACTTATAGTGCATTCGGAAAGTATTCCGACCGCTTCATTTTTTCCAAATTTTGTTACGTTACAGCCTTATTCTAAAATTGATGAGGATAATTGTTTTATTTAATCAATCTACACACAATACCCCATAATGACAAACCGAAAACAGGTTTAGATTTTTTTGCAAATTTATTACAAATAAAAAAACAAATGCATAATTATTCAGACCCTTTGCTTTGTGACTTGAAATTGTACTCTGATGCATCCTGTTTCCATTGATCATCCTTGAGATGTTTCTACAACTTGATTGGAGTACACTTGTGCTAAATTCAATTGATTGGACATGATTTGAAAAGCCACATACCTGTCTATATAAGGTCCCACAGTTGACAGTTTGTCAGAGCAAAAACCAAGCCATGGGGTTGAAGGAATTGTCCGTAGATCTCCAAGACAGGATTGTGTCAAGGCACAGATTTGGGGAAGGGTACCAAAACATTTCTGCAGCATTGAAGGTCCCCAAGAACACAGTGGCCTCGATCATTCTTAAATGGAAGAAGTTTGTAACCACCAAGACTCATCCTAGAGCTGGCCGCCCGGCCAAACTGAGCAATCGGGGGAGAAGGGCCTTGGTCAGGGAGGTGACCAAGAACCCAATATTCACTCTAACACCTCCGGAGTTACTCTGTGGAGATGGGAGAACCTTCCAGACAGACAACCATCTCTACAGCACTCCACCAATCAGGTCATTATGGTAGAGTGGCCAGACAGAAGCCACTCCTCAGTAAAAGGCACATGACAGCCCACGTGGAGTTTGCCAAAGAGTTCAAAGGACTCTCAGACCATGAGAAACAAGATTCTCTGGTCTGATGAAACCAACATTGAACTCTTTGGCCTGAATGCCAAGTGTAATGTTTGGAGGAAACCATGCACCGCTCATCACCTGGCCAATACTATCCCTACGGTGAAGCATGGTGGTGGCAGCATCATGCTGTGGGGATGTTTTTCATCGGCAGTGACTAGGATACTTGTCAGGATCGAGGGAAAGATGAACGGATCAAAGTTGAACAGAGCAAAGTACAGAAAGATCCTTGATGAAAACCTGCTCAGGACCTCAGACTGGGGCAGAGGTTCCCCTTCCAACAGGACAAGAACCCTAAGCACACATCCAAGTCAATGCAGGAGTGGCTTCGGGACAAGTCTCTGAACGTCCTTGAGTGGCCCAGCCAGAGCCCGGACTTGAACCTGATCAAACATCCGGACTTGAACCCGATCAAACATCTCTGGAGAGATCTGAAAATAGCTGTGCAGCGACTCTCCCCATCCAACCTGACAGAGCATGAGATGATTTGTAGAGAAGAATGGGAGAAACTCCCCAAATACAAGTGTGCCAAGAAGACTCGAGGCTGTAACCGCTGCCAAAGGTGCTTCAGCAAAGTACCGAGTAAAGGCTCTGAATTCGTAGGTAAATGTAATATTTATTTTTAATAGATTTGCCAACATTTCTAAGCCTGTTTTCGCTTTGTCGTTATGGGGTATTGTGTGTAGATTGATGAGAAAAGGTTTTTCATATAAATGTTTAGAATACTTTCCGGAATGCGCTGTATCAGGAGTGAACTGTAGGAATGGACTTTATTATTGCGCTGTAGTGACAATGCATGGTTGGCTGACAGTACTGTGTATTTTCAGAGCCCTTCCAAGGGAGGGGAAGCATCAGTGGAAGACTGTAAAGTCTTACCAGCTCCCCCTGTGTCTGAATCCTCTTCCAAGGAAAACATACCAGAGAAGGGTAAGACTCACGCACAGCCCAGTGCTGATCCCTGTGTATATTTCTAACTTGTTACGTGTGTGTGTGTGTGTAATCACAGGTAACAACGTGACAGAGTCACTGGAGGAATCTGCAGCAGCGTACACCAAAGCCACAGCCAAGAAGTGCATCTTGGAGAAGGTAGACGTCAAAACTGGAGAAGAATCAGAAAGTAACGTTTTGCAGGTAGGTGTCTAGTCTCTGGCTGACGATATACGAATACATCAGGGCCCATATTCACATAGCGTCTCAGAGTAGGATTGCTGATGTAGGATTAGTTTAAAACATTTAGATTACAAGGACATGGGTGATTTCTCCCCCCGATAAGTAATGTGTGTGTCTCCCCCCTCAGGTCCAGTGCAAGTTGTTTGTGTTTGACAAGACAGCCCAGACGTGGATAGAGCGGGGTCGAGGGCTGCTCAGGCTTAATGACATGGCATCCACAGACGACGGATCACTACAATCACGTCTAGGTAGGTACACACTCACCTGGACACACACTGGCCTGTACACATTTCATTTTGACTGATTGTTTGTCTCAGTAAATAATATACTGAACAAAAATATAAATGCAACACTCAACAATTTCAAAGATTTTACCGAGTTACAGTTCATATAAGGAAACCAGTCAAATGAAATAAATTCATTAGGCTGTAATCTATAGATTTCACATGACTTGGAATACAGAGATGCATATTTTGGTCATATGTACCTTTAAAAAAAAAAAAAAGTTGGGGCATGGATCAGAGAACCAGTCAGCATTTCCTTCGCATAGAGTTGATGGCTGTTGACCACTTTGCTTCAATGGCTGTGCGAAGTTACTGGATATTGGCGGGAACTGGAACAACCTGTCGTACACAATCAATCCAGAGCCATCCAAAACATGCTCAATGGGTGACATGTCTGGTGAGTATGCAGGCCAGGGACAAACTGGGACATTTTCAGCTTCCAGGAGTTGTGTACATATCCTTGCGACATGGTGCTGTAAATTAGCATGTTGAAACATGAGGTGATGGCTGCAGATGAATGGCACGACAATGGGCCTCAGGATCTCGTCACGGTCTCTCTGTGCCTTTAAATTGCCATCAATAAAATTGTGTTTGTTGTCCGTGGCTTATGCCTGCCTGTCAATACCATAACCCCAACGCCACCATGGGACACTGTCCAGGCGACTCCGGGATGCTTGCCTTCTAGTCAGAGTTCATCTGTCCAGTGGCTGTTTTCTTTTGCCCATCTTAATCTTTTATTTTTATTGGCCAGTCTGAGATATGGCTTTTTCTTTGTAACTCTGCCTAAGAAGGCCAGCATCCCGGACTCGACTCTTCACTGTTGACATTGAGACTGGTATTTTGCAGGTACTATTTAATGAAGCTGCCAGTTGAGGACTTGTGAGGCGTCTGTTTCTCAAACTAGACACTAATGTACTTGTCGTCTTGCTCAGTTGTGTACCGGGGCCTCCCACTCTTTCTATTCTGGTTAGAGCCCGTTTGCTCTGTTCTGTGAAGAGAGTAATTACACAGCATTGTACGAGATCTTCAGTTTCTTGGAAATTTCTCACATGGAATAGTCTTCATTTCTCAGAACAAGAATAGAAAGTTCTTTGTTTCTGGCCATTTTGAGCTTGTAATCGAACCCACAAATGCTGATGCTCCGGATACTGAACTTGTCTAAAGAAGGCCTGTTTTATTGCTTCTTTAATGAGAACAACCGTTTTCAGCAAAAGGGTTTTCTAATGATCAATTAGCGTTTTAAAATTATCAACTTAGATTAGCTAACACAACGTGCCATTGGAACACAGGAGTGATGGTTTCTGATAATAGGCCTCTGTACGCCTATGTAGATATTCCATTTACAACATTAACAATGTCTATTAACAACAGTATTTCTGATCAAGTTCATGTTATTTTAATGGACCAAAAATGTGCTTTTCTTTAAAAAACAAGGACATTTCTAAGTGACCCCAAACTTTATAACGGTAGTCTACCTATTTTTTTTCTGTTTACATTTTTTATCTAACTTCCTTGACCCATATACCTCTGTGTTCCCCAAGTGATGCGGACCCAAGGCAGCCTTAGATTGATCCTGAACACCAAACTGTGGCCTCAGATGCAAGTGGACAAGGCCAGCGAAAAGAGTGTCCGTGTCACCGCCATGGACACAGAAGACCAAGGGGTTAAGGTCTTCCTAATATCGGTATGACATCACCATTGCCCAGCGTTTAGCCTGCTTTACGTTAGTCGTATCACACGCTTTGTGTATAGTTTTTGCATTTTATCTGGGGTTGGGTGTTGTATTCAGCTCTAGTTTTTTTCCATCTGTCACACTTTTGGGGGGGAACTTAACGAACCAAACGGAAGCCAACAGAACGAAATGGGGAGGGATCTACCTGGATTTGTCCAAAAGACTCTTGATTTCATTACAGAACATTTTCCATTTGGAGTAACTGGTTTCCGTTGCGAAGCTCTTTACAACTGTTTGCAACTGCTTTCTGCGATCTTGTCTAAATTAAAATACCCCTGTGTTTGTACCTGTCCCTATTTAAATAAATTATTTTGAAATGTGGTGTAGTACTCAGTAGAGACACTAGAGGAAGTACAGGGTTAAGGAAGTAGACGGGTGCTTGAATTCAACGCCTCATCAGCACAAGTGTTTCTGATAACTTCCGTGTCCCTGTCATTGTGGTTCAATTGAGGCTAGTTTTTAGGACACAGTGCAGCAGTTGTCTGTCTGATGTGTTCTTTATCCCTATTATTGTTGTGATGTTTTTAATGACTTCGCTCTGTCCGTCCTTGCTGTTATTGTCATCATCTTCAGGCTAGTTCTAGGGAGGACACAGGTCAGCTGGCAGCAGCCCTGCACCATCGTATCCTGGCCCTGAAGAGCCGGGCGGACCTGGAGCCCCAGGAGGCCCCGGCTGCAGACTGTGCCCCTGAGGCTGACTTGCCCCACTCTGAAGGGGACAGCGATGAGGAAGATCAGGTCAACAATGCTGCAGGTCTGATCAATAACTAGATACATCTCTAGTGGGCTTACTGTGTGTGTGTCTGTGTGCACGTGCGTGCATCAGTCTCTGGTTTAGACCAGAGATTGGTGCACGTGCGTGCATCAGTCTCTGGTTTAGACCAGAGATTGACATGTGTGAGTGACTTTGGTGTGTGTCTGTGGCATTCCAGCACTTAGTGTGACTTCAAAATTCTTCAACTGCCTCTGTGGTATATTGTGAATAATTATTCCCAACTGTGCCCATTGCTCTAGTTGTTGTAGTCTTCTCCCTGCAGTTAGCAGCATGTCTTCATGTATCTTTCCAATCACTATTTATGTACTACTAGTCTTTCTGTCCATCATACAGTATAACAGGTATTAACATTGTTGTTGCTCTGTCCTGCAGTTAACTCAGAGGGAGGAGAGGCCCAGGCTGCTGGAAGTACATAGCGTTAGTCCCCCTAAAGGATTGCCTGCCAGGATACTGCTACTGCTGTTTTGGCATTTTACTGAGGGCATCCCAACGGACATCCTACCCTGACCAACATGGGTCCTTCAGACCAGTACTTTTGGATACTCAGAAGTCTAGCTCCAGTTATTTTTTTCTTTACATTCAATCAACATAAAAACATCTGGAGTTGTATTTTTTATTGTTATATTTTATTTTTATCTTTTGTTTTCTCAGCTGCAAAAATAAATACTTATTTTTGCAGCTGAGACAAAAAAAAATTGGGGACTTGGCTGCTCATCATATTGATGAGTGTGGGGGTGTTTTCCTATCCAACATTTTAAGGTATGGCACATGTTTAAGACTGCAGTTTCTACCTTGGGACTTTTTTACTCACCAGACCACCACCACACCTCTGGGACCCAACCAACCACCCCAGGCTCCAGAGGAACTCCTGTCTGTCACCGTATACTGACCTGTCTTATGGTCAGTCATTTGACTGGTTTCTACGTCATCCCCATCCATTCAGCTTTCACATGGGGGCTGATTCCGACCTGAGTTAAGCGGGCGTAAATGGAACGTAATTCCCTTTTTATGCACTTCTCTCTGACCTTGAACTTAATCCACTAATAATTCCACCACCTTTACGTGTGAGGAAACCATGAATATGGCAGGAAAGTTTATGAAATGCTGTGTCGTTATGCAGAATTTAATTTGTACGGCCTTTTAACTTGCAGGGATGAGCACTCTCAAAAGTCTTAATTTTAAGCTACCCCCAACTTTCTCCGTTTCCTATTTCTATCATGTTAAATATTAGCCACTATCAGTATCGACGGTCAGTAGGCCTAATAACCACACTTATACCATGGCGTTGTTAAGTACTAGTTTCTGAAGGGGATTCTAGAGCGTGCGTTATAGGGAAATAAAGCACGGTATATCAGCACGGTAGAATTCAATGGCTATAGTTCATCCTTACGTGTTCTGTGTTTGAGCTGCATTGAAAGCAAAAGTCGAATTGAAAACATTGGCATTGTTGAATTAGATTTTCATAATCGCAAACTAGGTCTGATGGTTTGGTTAGCTAAACTAGCAAGTCTGTTTTGTTATCTAGTAAAGTTCCTAGCTACCTTAGTGGATGTTGAACACATTTCTAGAGGCAAATGTGTTAAATTATTGGCATGGTATAAAAGGGATAATCTACTCTGGGCTCTGCTTTCTCTGGAAAATAATGCAACTCGTGGAAGGTCAGTTCCACTCTAGTGCGTCGTGGGACACACCTTCCACGTCGTTCATTATTTTCCATAGAACGCATAGCCGTCGTTGATTATCCCTTAAATATTTGTTCTGCCAATTTACTGTTCCCTTTAATTACATTGTTTTATTTACCTTAATTTGCTTCCTCTGTAAATGCAGTCATGGCTATGTGGTTGTTGCTGACGATCATTAGTAACAGTTGGTAATATATTTTTTAAACGTGTAGGCAAATTAAATCATGGAGTTGAGCGCAAACCAAGCTGTAACAGTTTGAACACGACACAATACTTGGCCGTGTCATCACACAGTTTCATGGTCAGTGCATGCAATAGACGATGGTAGAGCCTACTATTGTACACTATTCTCCCTATTATAATTCAATATACGCTAATCTTCCAACATTGCCATGGGTAATTGAATGTGGCAATTTTCAGAATGAATCAAACCACCTTTTTCTTTCTTTCGTGCATAAAGTCTCGATAAACCTGTTTTTTTTAATGATTCATAAATACTTTCCTAAACCTGAATAATCGACAAGATCAGAGTATTTTTCAATCTACCGACTGGTGCTGAAAACGGACAGATATGCATATGTTTAGATTGCTATCTTTCATTGATCCATAATATTCTGAACTCGTTCTCAATATATTCTAGTGAGTCTGTCATCAAAATTCAAACTGAAAGGTACACCATATTGGAAGGGATGGCTTAAGATAAATGTGCTGAACCCTGTTGGATGAAAAATCTGTTTGCCAGCAAATGTGATTGAATAAATTTTTTTCAGAGCGTGTTACCCGACTAAGGTAAGTCTGAATACCAAATACTGAGAAGTGTGTAGGAAACGCATACGTTTCCTAAGTCTGAATCTGCCCCATGTTGAATATTTTCCAGACATGTCATTACATTTTGGTCATGAATTTCATGCGGCATCTAACAAAAATATGTTTCTAATGGCTAGGGCTGGTTAGCATCCCTCAGACTTTGATAGCAGTTTCTTAGTTTTCCTATTGACTTACATAAAGTACTAAAAAAATACATAACTCTCGTATGGGTTAATGCTCCAAGCATAACCAAGTAAGGGGCTTAACCCCCAATATCTTCTGAAGTGTGCACTCATTCACTACCCACAAATCTAAAAGCAATGAATCGGAGGCATGGGTTTCCACCACATCTGTTCCACCAATTATTTCCTTTCAAATCAGTGAAAGGAAGTGAACTACACACTAAAGGATGAAATAGAATTGAGACTAAGCCAAGCATACACCTGGAAAGTTTCTATGGCTGAGTTGTCTACTCATTGACTGTTGTTTTTGTTAGTTTTATGTTTCTCAGTAACATTTAAATTTACATTTAAGTCATTTAGCAGACGCTCATTAACGTGACGAATATATACTGAACAAATATTTAAATGCAACAATGCAGAAATTTCAAAGATTTTACTGAGTTACATGCAGTTCATATGAGGAAATCTGTCAAATGAAATAAATATATTCGGCACTGATCTGTGGATTTCACATAACTGGCATCTGTTGGTCAAAGATACTTAAAAAAAAACAAATGGCCATCAGGATTTCGTCACGGTATTTTTGTGCATTCAAATGGCTATTGATAAAATGCAGTTGTGTTCGTTGTTCTGCCCATACCATAACCACACCGCCGCCATGGGGCATTGTTCACAACTTGACATCAGCAAACCGCTCGCCCACACAACGCCGTACACATGGTCTGCAGTTGTGAGGCCAGTTGGATGTACTGCCAAATTCTCTAAAACAACATTGGAGGCGGCTTTCGGTAGAGAAATTATCATTAAATTCTCTGGCAATAGTGGACATTTCTGCAGTCAACATGCCAATTGCACACTCCCTCAGCTTGAGGCCTTGTGGGACAAAACTGCACATTTTAGGGTGGCCTTTTATTGTCACCAGCACAAATTGTACCCGTGTAATGATCATACTGTTCAATCAGCTTCTTGATATGCCACATTTGTCAGGTGAATATATTATCTAGGCAAATGAGAAATGCTCACTAACATGGATGTAATCAAATTTGTGCACAAAATTTGAGAGAAATAAACTTTTTGTGTGTGGACAATTTCTGGGATAATTTATTTCAGCTCATTAAATATGGGACCAACACTTTACATGTTTCTTTTATATTTTTGTTCAGTATACATTCTGCATGTCATTGTTTTAATTTCTGACATCTTGAGGATTACTATTGTTATTTTTTTATTTTTATGTATTTGATATAGGAACTTTTTTAATCAATTTTCATTACAGATAAATGTTGGAATAAAGATTGATTTTGTGTGATCTCTGTTGTGTGCATTCAAACAACCGTACTAACCTTGTACTGCATGTACATTTGAATATATACTCCTTTAGTAGAACACAATGTTAATCAACTCCTTGCCCTCTTTACAAAATAATTTTTTTTAGACTAACTTTTGTATTTTTCATTATGAAACCTTTGACCCTTCATTAAATACTCTTCAATCATTTCTCCCAGATTTAAAATAACAAATAGAGACTAGATTACATTTACTGCACTTGCAATGACATTCATTCACAATGTGCAGTGGAAAGGAAGCTTGAGAAGTTTCCACTAATTTGACCGAAGTTTGTGTTTTGTTTTCTTCCTTTTGTTGAGATCTAATTGGTTCTTAGTACACAATAAGTAATCTGTAAGGACGACTACTGCTATACACACACATTGTGTCCTGTCGAGATGTTTACACCAGGGAATCTTAGTATATTTTAGGGAGGAATTCCGACCCGAGTTAAGCTTGTGTAAATAGAATGTAATTCCCTTTTTATGCATATACACTACCTGTCAGAAGTATGGACACACTCATTGTACATTGTAGAATAATAGTGAAGACATCAAAACAATGAAAAAACATGTAATAATTTAGTAACCAAAAAAGTGTTAAACAAATCTAAATATATTTTAGGTTCTTTAAAGTTGCCACCCTTTGCCTTGAAGACAGCTTTGCACACTTGGCATTCTCTCAACCTTCATGAGGTAGTCACCTGGAATGCATTTCAATTAGGTGTGCCTTGTTAAAAGTTAATTTGTGGAATTTCTTTCCTTCTTAATGTGTTTGAGCCAATCAGTTGTGACAAGTTAGTGGTGGTATACACACGATAACACTATTTGGTAAAAGACCAAGTCCATATTATGTCAATAACAGCACAAATAAGCAAAGAGAAACGACAGTCCATCATTACTTTAAGACATGAAGGTCAGTCAATGTGGAAAATCTCAAGAACTTTTAGAATTTCTTCCAAGTGCAGTTTAAAAAAAAATCAAACACTGATGAAACTGGCTCTCTGCTGTAGAGGTAACCACTACTAATAAGATGAATGAATAAGAAGAAGAGACTTGCTTGGGCCAAGAAACACGCTCAATGGACATTAGACTGGTGGAAATCTGTCATTTGGTCAGATGTGTCCAAATTTTTGGTTTTTGTTCCAACCACTGTGTCTTTGTGAGACGCGGAGTAGGTGAACGGATGTTCTCCGCATGTGTGGTTCCCACCATGAAGCATGGAGGAGGAGGTGTGATGGTGTGGGGGTGCTTTGATGGTGACACTGTCAGTGATTTATTTAGAATTCAAGGCACACAACCAGCATGGCTACCACAGCATTCTGTGGTGATTACGCCATTCCATCTGGTTTACGCTTAGTGGGACTATAATTTGTTTTTCAACAGGACAATGACCCAAAACACACCTCCAGGCTGTGTAAGGGCTATTTGACCAACGAGAGTGATGGAGTTTCTGCATCAGAAGACCTGGCCTCCACAATCCCCCGACCTCAACCCAATTGAGATGGTTTGGGATGAGTTGGACCGTAGAGTCAAGGAAAAGCAGCCAACAAGTGCTCAAGACTGTTGGAGAAGCATTCTTCATTTTATTTTACCTTTATTTAAAGAGGCTAGTCAGTTAAGAACAAATTCTCATTTACAATTATTCTGCAATGTAGAAAATAGTCAAAATAAAAACCCTTGCCTGAGTAGGTGTGTACAAACTTTTGACTGGTACTGTAATAATACAAATTGAATGGTTTCCAATCTTCCCATTTAGAATTTCTAAATGGAAAGATTTAGAAATGCCCTCATCCAGATGGTGTGACAAAGCATTTCCCAACAGACCTGCTAACTTTCTTTATTTTTACTTTTAAGGTTGGAACCAATATGCATTACCTCCAGCAGGAAGAGAGGCAAGAACCATTTGTCTACCAGCTCAGGGACAAGTTACACTATTCACTGCCCTGTTCAATGTAATTTCATTGCTAGAATTTTTAAAATGTAATGTATTGTTTTAAAAATGTACAAATAAAATGAAATGTATATATAGTGTCATGTTTAATTGTTTTAGCTGTTGGTGATAATTCCCCAAGTGGTAATACATTTGTGTTTACATCATTAAGTTTTATGTGTTATGAATGACTAAAGGCGTCAGACTTTATAGTAAGTACAGTATCATATGATAAGACATTTATGTTTGTGTTATAAATGACAACATTTAGTACATTTTATTTAACTAGGCAAGTCACTTAAGAGCAAATTCTTATTTACATTGACGGCCTTCCCGGGGAACAGTGGGTTACCTGCCTTGTTCAGGGGCAAAAGGACTGATTTTTACCTTGTCAGCTCAGGGATTCGATGCTGCAACCTTTCGGTTACTGGCCCAACACTCTAACCACTAGGCTACCTGCCGCCCCAAAGGGAGCAGACTTTAAATTAAGTACAGCGTCACGCGATATAGAGTCTATGGACGTGTTATGAATGACTGATGGTGTCTCATTTAAAACTAAGCATCACAGGACACTACATAAAGTTATTAACATTCTGCTGATTTGTGAAGGTTATTTCATGATCCACAGTTTACTGTAGGGTGTGAGATGTATTTAAATGGATTGATGGACCTCCAAAACTTGCGTTTGTGTGGGTGTGTTTGTCAGAACCAAGATTATTTGGAGTAGTCCAACCTGAGACTACTGCACCAGGCATTCCTCTTCTGTTCCCATGCTGGAGACAAGGGCTTGATTATAACCTGTTATAATGGTGCCAACATTTTGTGGTTGATCTTTCAGCGGGGGAGTGGGTGAATGTGTCAAAGTGCTCTGTTGTCTCCACCAAGTCGGCCTCCAAACAATTTGATTAGCTGGTTTTAGACATTAAGCTTTCAAATATCTCTTTGTTGACTGTTGCTGGGTGTTAATTCTCCATCATCAGAAACAGTCTGTACCCTAAACTCAGTCAGAATTTTTCCTGTTGGTTGACCTTAACCGGGACATGCTTAAAAAACCCTTCTGGACATGACCCTTCATCTCAATTTCCACCTAAAATGACATACCCAAATCTAACTGCCTGTAGTTCAGGACCTGAAGCAAGCATATGCATATTCTTGATACTATTTCAAAGGAAACACTTTGAAGTTTGTGGAAATGTGAAATGAATGTAGGATAATAACACAATAGATCTTGGTAAAAGATAAAACAAACAATGTAGCTTCCCTACATAAAAGGTACTAACATGAGATGAGAACGCTGATCCAATGCCTCACAACACAGATGTGAACTATTTAAGATATAAGGGTCAAATTAGCAGCAAACACTTATCTAATGTCATAAGTGCACAAACCACACTCAAAGTGAAAAAATATTTACACACTATCGACAATTAGAGTATTTAGAGCACCCACTGTCCTCTACACAAGATTGTGCTGCTGATGCCAAGTCCTATAGCAGTCTCTTTCTGCTGTGAAGCAGAGGGTAACAGCGCAAGTAGTACAGGGGATGGGAGATGTCTTGAGGCACAGAGTACAATGATGCCTACCACTTTTGGCCCTGAGGCACATTCAGGTCTGCAGTTATGTATTTTGGTCAGGCGGGGGTGGGTGTGGAGCCAGAGATAGCAGCAGGGGTCAGACTGGAGGAACCAGTTCCTACGTTTGAATGAGTGAGGGATGGAGGACTTGATAGTGGTCACTGACCCAAAGTCAGTAATGTCCAAGCGCAACAGCACTACTAGTGTGCTGAACCGGTCTTTTCCATGAACGGCCCTGCATGCTTACTGCCTGTGTCGTAGGTTTTGTATGAATGGGTCTGACACGGGTTAAATCCAATTCAAATATACAGGGTAAAACCCTGGTTATTGGTGCGAAAGGGGTATAAGTATTAATATAGATGTTTTAGGGGGGTAGATCAGCTATAATATTAAAGATTTAATTGTCTGTATCATTTCCAATCCCCCAATCAGTTTTTATTTGTAAATATATATATTTACTACACAGTACCAGTTAAAAGTTTGGACACACCTACTCATTCAAGGGTTTTTCATTATTTTTTTTAACTGTTTTTTACATTGTAAAATAATAGTGAAGACATCAAAAATATAATAACACATATGTAGTAATCTCTCTTTGGCTGGAAAAATGGCTGTGTTTTTCTGTGACTTGGCTCTGACCTAACATAACCGTTTGTGGTGCTTTCGCCGTAAATCCTATTTGAAATCGGACTCTGTGGTGGGATTAACAAGAAGTGTATCTTTAAAATGGTGTGAAATACTTGTATGTTTGAGGAATTTTAATTATGAGATTTCTGTTGTTTGAATTTGGCGCCCTGAACTTTCACTGGCTGTTGTCATATCGATCCCGTTAGTGGGATCTCAGCCCAAATTAAGTGTTAACGGACCATTCCCACACTCTTGTAGGTGGACATATTGTTTAAAACTCCTATTTTGGCGATTTGGGAGTTTGGCCAAGTGAAATCTCTTGTTCTCTCTGTGGTCTCTCTCTCTGTATGAACAGGGGAAGAGAGTCTCGGCCAGGAATTTACGAACTGAGATAACAGAATCTGGGTGTAGCAGAGAGTGAGTACTCAACTACTCTAAAGAAGGCCAGTTTTATTGCTTCTTTAATCAGGACAACAGTTTTCAGCTGTGCTAGCATAATTGAAAAAGGGTATTCTAATGATCAATTACCCTTTTAAAATTATAAACTTGGATTAACTAACCCAATTTGCTATTGGAACACAGGAGCGATGGTTGCTGATTAAATAAAAATGAAAAATCGGCTGTTTTCAGCTACAATAGTCATTTACAACATTAACAAAGTCTACACTGTATTTCTGATCAATTTGATGTTATTTCAATGAACCAAAAATGTGCTTTTCTTTCAAAAACAAGGACATTTTTAAGTGACCCCAAACGTTTGGACAATAGTATATGTATATGAGGTTACAGCTTCAATCTCATTGCCCTGACAGGTAGTAATAGGTAAAAGGTTCAGAAGTCTATTTCTCGCTTTAGAAAACACCATTAGTTTAGTTTTGTCAGCATTGAGGATAAGCTATAATTAACACAAGGTATGTTGAACAGTATAAAAAGCAGTTTGCAAGTTCTGGAAAGTTTTTGTGAGAGACGATGTACAACACATAATAATCAGCATAAAAGTGAAGTTGCTAATTTTTGTCTAAATTATTTATATAAAAAGTGAATAAAAGGGGACCAAGTACAGAGCCCTGGGGCAAACCATTACAGACAGACAAGTTAACAGAAATAAGCCCATCAACTTGAGTGCACTGAGTTCTATCAGACAGATAGTTAGCAAACCATGCAACTGCATGCTCCGAAAGACCTACGTTCGACAATCTCTGCCTCGGTATAGCATGATCAACTGTATCAAAAGCCTTAGAGAGATCAATAAAAAGTTAGACACAGTGCTGTTTTTTTGTCAAGGGCTTCAGTGATATTGTCACACCCTGACCATAGTTTGCTTTGTATGTTTCTATGTTTTGTTTGGTCAGGGTGTGATCTGAGTGGGCATTCTATGTTGTGTGTCTAGTTTGTCTGTTTCTGTGTTTGGCCTGATATGGTTCTCAATCAGAGGCAGGTGTTAGTCATTGTCTCTGATTGGGAACCATATTTAGGTAGCCTGTTTGGTGTTGGGTTTTGTGGGTGATTGTTCCTGTCTCTGTGTTTGCACCAGATAGGGCTGTTTTGGTTTTTCACATTTCATTGTTTTGTAGTTTGTTCATGAATAGTTTTTCTTATTAAAAACAAACATGAAAACACCACGCTGCGTTTTGGTCCGCCTCTCCTTCGACTCAAGAAAACCGGTACAGATATCATTTAAAACCTTCATGGCTGCTGTAATTGTGCAATGATAAAATAGTTAGTATATAAAAGCTAGTTTAGCTGTTCACTAACAAGGGTTTCAAGTATTTTCGCCAGGGGTGACAGCTTTGAGATTGGCCTATAATTATATAAAAGAGTTGGATCTCCCCCTTTTAAAAGTGGTAGGACAAATTCTGATTTCCAGTTCTTTGGAATTTCATTATATTCCAGGGTTAAATTTAACAGATATGTAAGTGGTTCAGAAATCAGCTGCCAGTTTTAAAAAGCAGGGATCAAGAAGATCAGGACCTGCAGGCTTTCTCTGATCTAAGGATTTGAGGTCTTTATGTACCTACTGCACTGAGAATAGCAAAAAGCTAAAGGTTTGACCAGCTCTCACCGTTTCATCCACATAGGTTTGTGCAGAGAAAGAGGATACTGAATCAAACAGCCTACCAGATTACACAAAGTGCTCATTCAGCATTTCAGTTTTGTCAAATACAGCAACAGAGTGCTCACTGAAACAGGAATGGAAGAGCTATTACCACTCAAACAAATGTTTCTGTCAAACATGTATCCCAACTTCTTTAACTACTTGGGCCCTACTCACGTTGATTTGCCAATCTCAGGCACTCAGAGCTTGCGAGCACAACTTTTGAAGCATCGAAAGCAAGCCAGGCTAAGAGCTCAGACAGCTCGGTTTTCAAGCTTTGGGGGGGGGGCAATCACTCTAGTTGGAAGGTGTGGCCTCAGGGACAGGAGGGGCAAAAGATGATGCACAAGGTGGGTGGCTACCAAGTAACAACCACACTGATAACCACCACAGTAACGATAGCTATAAAGAGCGTCTTCAACCAAACAGGCCCCATAGAGATCGCTACTTTTCTACACCTAACCCTCACAAAGGGTCAGGGCACAAAGTAACAAGCATAACAACAGCAACAAAGGGTTCAGTGACGATCAAAACGTCAACCGAAATGGTCTAGTAGCTCTGATAAAATATGTACTGCAGCGGAAGAATTTTGAGAAAGAGGACAAGGATAAGTCACCTATGACTAGGCGTAAAGTTACAGAGTCCGCCGCAATTCACTCCATTCGCCAGGATGTCAACATTCACTTTACCCCCGCCCTCACTCAAATCCCTGTCCAAGGCCCGCTCGATCTAGACACAGGCCCACGAGTTTTGTCTACATACTCTGATACAGATGTAAGCAGTGTTGCACAAGGTAAGCAGTGTTGCAACGTTGACTCCTCTCCCATTCCGATAGAGGACCCACTGGATCACAAAGGTGGTTATTTGTCTTGAAAATCGACACAGATAACCAAACGCTCCGTTATTCCAACACACCCCAACACAGAAAAACGAACTCAAACAGACCATACCTCATAGCAGTCTTAGAGGACTGTTTGACCTGTGATGCACTGATAGATTTGGGTTCAACTATTTCCCTCATATCGCACACTTTGCTGGATAAACTCAAAAGCGCAGTGGACACAGCCAAATGTTGGTTAAAAACCGAACATTGCGACTCTACACTTTGAGGTTACCTCGCCTCTAACCAAGCAAGGTAAATCTCCTTAAACTGAATTTCAAAAGCGTGTCACTTATACACCCTGTGTACATGACTGTCATTGACGCCAATGCTGATTGGGATAGATTTAATTGACCGTTTGGCACCACTAATGGATTGGAAAACCAACCAAGTCTGGTCACAAATAACTATGCCAACTATGTTGACTTCACCGCATTTATCAAAGGCTACATGCCATGCATTGTTCAACAACGAGGGTTCGACATCATCAACTGACGTAACCCTGGTGAACTTGGTCCACCATTTGTGAACACCAGTTCACCATTTGTGGCAAATGACAGGTTGACTCGGAAATTCAACAGAACATGAGGTATTCCTGTGTGGCTTGGGTGAATCACCAGCCGACACATACCACCCTCCACTGATGGGTGGCGTGTGCCTAAACTGCACGATGGTTGAGGATGCCATACTGGCAACCTAGACCGAAAGATCTGCAATCAGTTTGAAAGTGTTCAACGACATTTTGAAAGCGGCTAACTGCCACCCCTTGTTCCGAAATCGTTCCGATTTCCACTGGGAATGACTCCCCATACATCACTCTTTAGGGGTGTGTGTGCTATCACTCCGCTTTGGAACAAAGGAAGTTTCTCATTAACTAATGGTTGTCGCGATCCTCCCACATACAGTCGATGTGGGAGCGGACATTTTGGTAAGATTGGGTGTTAAACTTGATACTATACACCAAGTTCTTTGGTCTTTGGTGCAGCCAGACCAACAAACCTTTTCTTATAACCCTGTGCGGATGGTATCCGGGCAGACTATTCCTGAAGCTTGCAAAGTGATAACTAAGTCCGCCGCGGTGATACTGGTAAGAACCACAGAGGTGGCCTCCCGATTGGTGCAGTGGTCTAAGGCTCTGCATCGCAGTGCTAGCTGTGCCACTAGAGATTCTGGATTCGAGTCCAGGCTCTGTTGCAGCCGGCCGTGACCGGGAGGCCCATGGTGCGGCGTACAATTGGCCCAGCCTCGTCCGGGTTAGGGAGGGTTTGGCCGGCAGGGACATCCTTGTCTCATCGCGCACTAGCGACTCCCGCGGAGGGACGGGCGCAGTGCACGCTGACATGGTCGCCAGGTGTACGGTGTTTCCTCCGACACATTGGTGGGGCTGGCTTCCGGGTAGGATGGGCATTCCGGGTAGGATGGGCTTGGTTTGGTTGTGTTTCGGACACATGGCTCTCGACCTTCGCCTCTCCCGAGTCCGTACGGGAGTTGCAGGGATGAGACAAGACTGTAACTACTGCCAATTGGATACCACGAAATTGGGGAGAGAAAAGGGATGAAAACAATATTTAAAAAATAAAAAATAAATAAAAGAACCACAGAGGTTTCTGTAAGACGGAACCTGGTAACCAGATAGAAGGCACCCTCTCTGCGATTATTATTATTCTGGTGGGTGCTGAGGGCATCCTGCCACAAGCAGTCCACAACATCAAAACATCTACAAAGCTTTATGAGGTGCTTATGAGGTACACACTTCTTCAGAGTGTGTAATTACTCCCGTCAATGAATTGAAAAATATGTCGACTTGTCAAAGTCTTTGACCCGTCTTCTTCAGAAAGACACCCAGTTCATTTGTGATGCCACTCACAACGAAGCTGTGACTTCCTTGAAAAACCTGCTTTGTGAGGCACCCTGCCTGGTATACCCCAACAAAGAGAAGACGTTGTTTTTGGAAGTCGGTTCTCAAAGCACTGCCTTAGTGCTGGGTTGTACCAAAAATATGACCAAGACAGATGTGTGGTTGCTTACGCAAGCAACACAAGTACTTGGACTGCGAAAAAGCGCTGCTGTCGACAGTCTGGGCGGTCAAGCACTTCATCAGTTATGTTGGCAGACAAAAGGTGATCAAAGAAACATGTCACCAGCCCGTGACTTTTATGAAAAGCCAATGAAGCCGAGGGTGCTGTACACAACAGCAGAATAGTGGCTTGGCTAATGACGCTGCAGAGCCACGATGTGGTAGTAAACTATGCAAAAGCAGAAACACCTGCCTTTAGGCGGGGCTCTGGTGGTGAGTTACCACTGTGGTGACGACGACAGCTCCGCTGTTGCCTTCGAACCATGACTACTTTGAAGAGAGCGTGTGCTTGGCATGCCAATGGTATTTGTGGATGGCTGTTCTTACCATCATCTAGAACACTTGCAAACTGGTGTGGGATTGGTATGGCACAACATTCCGTGTAAACCTCTTCAATTTCAGCTAGGCAACAAGACCAGCCAGGTCGCAGAAGTTGCTGGCGCACTTATCACTGAGCAAACGGCGGTGAAACATGACTTGTCAGAACTGGCAATCTGCATCGACTTAAACAATCCAAGACTCACCTTCTTATACCATTTGCCGTTTTGGAAACAAAAGCACATGACTACTTCGAGTGTAAAGAAGTGAAAAACAAAGAGCTCATTGTAGCTTGCGATGACCTCCTAACCAAATACGACATACATGAGTATTGGAAGAAAGTCAAGGGATACTCCAAATCATCTGGTCGTGACAAACTTGGCATTGACCATGCCGACAGCATGGCAAAATCTGGTGCAATTCACGGCACCCCTTGGGTGTTCGATGCCCAGAATGCAATGATCACTGAGGCGACCATGGTATCTGCAGTAACACGTAGCCATGTAGTAGAAAACATCTTCGCACTAATATATTGTGTCGCTAACTCATTCATTCCTGAATGGTGACTTGGTAGCAATGTAACACCAAGATGAGTCCCTCGCCACTTTGATGGCTTTCTTGTCTGATCCTGTCAATCACTCAGTGTCCGAGCTGGCTTTGGCAGGCTCACACGATTTGCATTCGCAGTACGCAACTAAACAGCACCTTACACTTGTAGATGACCTACTGGTTTATGTTTCAGAAACTGACGCCATACAAATGTGGGTGGTTCCTAAAACATGGAGGGGGATAATGATAGCTCATGCCCACGACGTGCCATGTGGAGGCCATAGGGGGGTCAAGGCTACATGTGAAACATTGCGACAGGTGGCCTACTGGTCTCACATGGAACAAGACATGGCACAATACGTGAGGGGTTGTCTAGTTTGCTGCCAGTTTCAACCCTCCAAGCCCCTCCACAGAGCACCCTTGCAACGCTCAATCCAGATTGACTGGGTTGGCCCAGTTGCCAGGTTGGCTAGAGGCAACAATTATCTCCTCACAGTGACGTGCGCATTCACAAAGTGGGTGGAGTGCCTGCCCGCAACCATAATGACCAAAATGTGGCGGCTCCTGGGAGTTGAACTCTACATCACGTACCACCCTAGGAGCTCCGGCAGGTTAGAAAGGAGCAATCAGACAATCGTCAGTATCCTGAGGAAATATGTAGCAGCCAACCACAAATATTGGGACCTCAAACTCCCAATGGTACAGATGGCAACCAGAGCCACACGTAATAGGTCTATGCGTGCTTTTACACCTGCATTGTTTGCTGTTTGGGGGTTTAGGCTGGGTTTCTGTACAGCACTTTGAGATATCAGCTGATGTACGAAGGGCTATATAAATAAATTTGATTTGATTTGATTTGATATGGGAATAACCCCATTCGAGAGAATGATGGGCCGGCAAACGACGCTTCCACTGCATTTCCTGTACCAACCGGGAGATGTCGCCTCAGCCACCGCCTACACGGCTCATCAATACATGATGGACTTGTGAATGCACCTCCAGACTACCTTTGCGTATGCTCAAGGAAAGTTGGAAAGAAGTGCAGAAGGTGACAAAACCCACTACGACAAAAGGCCTCGAGGTCGGGGATAAGGTGTGGAACTACAAATACACCAAACCCTTGGGCGTCTCAACGAGTTCCTGCCCCACTGGACAGCGAGATTGTGGTGAAGCTGTCACCTCTCGCTTCAGAATCATCAAAGGTCAACAAAACACCACGTTCATGTGGGTCCATAGGAACCAAATCAAGTTGTACAATCCCCCATGGGAATAGAAGGGGTGCAATCCAGCACCAAATAGATAGAAACCTAGCAAAGTCAGAGGTACTAAGAAAACTCTTAAGTATCCTCAGCTGATCCCTTTCAGTAGATCAGTACGTTGCACCTAACATCTTTTCTTCTCTTCCCAGCTACAAGATATACGTTCATGTCACTGTCGATATTGTCCTGCGCTGTGCTGTTCGAAATAGGGAAATCAGCAAAAGTTGTTTCATAACATTTTCATTTACAAAAACCAGATAACTGAAATAATCAAACAATATCTCCAATTATGCATTTTTTAGAATGGAGTTCCTGGTCAAAACTAACCCAGCAGATACTCACAAGTGAAACCCCCTACGGGAATCGTTCTCAACGATAATCCAGGACTCCTTATAATCAACTGCAGAGTGCAGAGAACATTTACTGCCAGCACATTCCACCTGTGGCACATTTGAGTTTGGCCAGGGCTGACTGGACCACACAGGCAGTTAAGCACTGCCCATATGTTGGCCCAACTCCAAAAGTTCACAGTCACCCAGTCAAAACCAGCAGAGCCCAGGCGAGAAAAACGTTTTGTTGGGCGCTACTCTCGATAGGTGCAGCCGTAGAGTCACTATTTGCTCTAGGTACCACTGCTGTCAATGCAGTCAGTTTAGCCACAGTCAAAAGAAACGTTAGGGAGATCCCTAAAGATATGCCACTTATCCAGCAACAGATGAAATCACAGATACTCAGGTTGCAACATGTGGGAAAGTCTCTCCAGGATTCTATTACGGTGGTAAACACAGACGCTACTCTCCTGAACAAAACCCTCCTGTTGGTAGGAAAGCTAGCAGAGGTCATGAACCAGGACTATGCCCATGTCCAATTGGTTTGATTGTTATTGGAGGATTTCTCAGTGAAATTAGCTCTTCTTTGGATCACTTGGCCATGAATAGAATCCCCTCATACAGTTGAAGTCGGAAGGTTACATACACTTAGGTTGGAGTCATTAAAATTTGTTTTCAACCACTCCACAAATTTCTTCTTAGCAAACTACAGTTATGGCAAGTCAGTTAGGACATCTACTTTGTGCATGACACAAGTACCTTTTCCACCAATTGTGTACAGACAGATTTAACTTATATCACAATTCCAGTGGGTCAGAAGTATATATACACTAAGTTGACTGTGCCTTTAAACAGCTTGGGAAATTCCAGAAAATGATGTCATAGCTTTAGAAGCTTTTGATAGGCTAATTAACATAATTTAAGTCAATTGGAGGAGAACCTTTGGATATATTTCAAGGCCTACCTTCAAACTCAGTGCCTCTTTGCTTGACATCATGGGAAAAGCAAAAGAAATCAGCCAAGACCAAAGAAAGAACATTGTAGACGTCCACAAGTCTGGTTCATCCTTGAGAGCAATTTCCAAACGCCTGAAGGTACCACTTTCATCTGTACAAACAATAGTACGCACATATAAACACCATGGGACCATGCAGCCGTCATGCCGCTAAGGAAGGATACACATTCTGTCTCCTAGAGATGAAGGTACTTTGGTGCGAAAAGTGCAAATCATTCCCAGAACAACAGCAAAGGACCATGTGAAGATGCTGGAGAGAACAGGTACAAACGTATCTATATCCACAGTAAAACGAGTCCTATATCGACAACCTGAAAGGCCGCTCAGCAAGGAAGAAGCCACTGCTCCAAAACCGGCATAAAAAAGCCAGACTACGGTTTGTAACTGCACATGGGGACAAAGATGGTACTTTTTGGAGTAATGTCCTCTGGTCTGATGAAACAAAAACTGTTTGGTCATAATGACCATCGTTATGTTTGGAGGAAAAAGGGGAGGGTTGCCAGCCGACAAACACCATCCCAACCGTGTAAGCACGGGGGTGGCAGCATCATGTTGTGGGGGTGCTTTGCTGCAGGAGGGAATGGTGCACTTCACAAAATAAATGGCATCATGAGGAACAGAAATTATGTGGATATATTAAAGTAACATCTCAAGACATCTTTCAGGAAGTTAGAGCTTGGTCGCAAATGGGTCTTCCAAATGGACAATGACCCCAAGCATACTTCCAAAGTTGGCTTGAGGACAACAAAGTCAAAGTATTGGAGTGGCAATCACAAAGCCCTGACCTCAATCCTAGACATTTTGTGTGCAGAAAAACGGAAAAAGCCTGTGCGAGCAAGGAGGCCTACAAACCTGACTCAGTTACACCAGTTCTGTCAGGAGGAATGGGCCAAAATTCACCCAATTTATTGTAGGAAACTTGTGGAAGACTAACCGAAATGTTTGACCCAAGTTAAACAATTTAAAGACAATGCTACCAAATACTATTTGAGTGTATGTAAACTTCTGACCCACTGGGAATGGGATGAAATAAATTTAAGCTGAAAAAAATAATGATCTCTACTATTATTCTGACATTTCACATTCTTAAAATAATGTGGTGACCCTAAAAAAAACGGTTAAATGTATTTGTCTAAGATGTATGTAAACTTCAGACTAGATACAGACTTCAAATGTATCTAGGTGCCCCTCTCAGTGGTGCACAACATATTGACCCCAGCTACCACAACCACGATAAATCCACTACAGTCACCTTTGGCCTATAGTCCTGGGGTCGGCAATTCCAATACACGTTGATGATTACTGATGATGTCGGATGTTGAACTGGAGAATATCTATAGATTAAAAACGATTCTAAATGTAGGATTTTGGCACGACAGCATCCATGTGAAAATTGCCACACCCCCAGTCGCAGTTCATCAGGAACACAATCCAGATTTCTATCTCACCCCTAACCTATTAATACAGTATGTTTTCTAACCAAAGAAGTCCACTAACTTTGTCCTAGCAAACCATTCGTCAGGGATAAAACTGAACGCCTTTTTGGACTTTAGCCTATCACCAGCAAAGAACGCTGTCAAGCCAAACTAACAGCAAGGTATGGGGTCACCACCACACAAGTGGAGGATGTAGGGAATCAATAGTTGGTTAACACCCCTTTTGCATCCGCCACTATGACTTACGAACGCTATGACTCAACCACCCAACTGAACCTCCCCAACCAGACTGCTTTTAAGATAACAGAGTGGGCGATTATCGACATAGACAACCTCACTCTATACCAACTTCCCGATGACAGGTCGACACAGATATTGAAATTATGCTTTTGCTAAACGTTCCCTTGAGTTACCACAAACTATTCAAAACCAAATCCAGTACGAGCGTACTGGATGCATTAGTTGACCCGACTGACTACAAGCCAAAACATTGGTCTGTCACCTGCTCTTGGACGTTGCCAGACAGTGTCCTGGCTGTTACCATGATCCTTGGTCTTCTTGCCCTTGTCGTGTGTACCTACTATGTACATAGGCGCACACATGCAATGGAAGACCTAATGTGGTCCTACACTAGGATCAGCAGTGGGGCGTAAGCGATCCTGATTTTCGGAAAGTCGGCAATATATCCTGAAACCCCATTATGTGATCCATCTTAAGCAAATTACCCAAGCATTAATTGAGAGTCAGGTGAACCACTGTTCTGTGGTCTGGTGAAATGCATCAGCAAGTGAAAATAGGAGGCTGCAGATTGCACAGAAAAAAAGCAGCAATGATTGTTTTAAGGGGGAGATATGGGTCTCATGCTCATGGTTGGTCATCAATCAACAAGATTGTTGACCAATATCCATAACAGTTTGGTTGGTAACGGACAGACATTCAGTAATTCCCAGGAATAGCATCTATGTGTTATCCAGACAGAAAAGAGATATAGGAAAAATAACTTTTAAATTTAAAGCAATAAAGAAGTGGAAAAATGTATCTGAGCAAACCAGAAACATTTCAATATATACATTCCAACAATATTTTAAAACCGGTTAAATATAATACATAGGGAAGTTGTGCTGGACTATGGTAGATGAATAATCTATCTTTTTAGACTGTTAAGAGTATTTATCTGGTCAATATGTCAGTGTATCATGTCTGTTTGTAACAGTGTGATATATGTGAAAATGGGATCATATAATAAATTGTATTTTAATGTTTAAAGACTCTTGGAAGATTCGTCCAAACGAGGACTAAAAGAGATCCTAATAAAATAAAATAAAATCCCCAGCTTTTTCTCCAGATTTCGTTAGGTCAGCCCTGTAGTGTCCCCAATATAAGCTTTGTCATTTAGGTTGCAGATGTTCTGAAAGAGCTGCAAAACCTGGAGCCGTACAAATCATCTGAGCTAGACAATCTGGACCCACTCTTTCTAAAACTATCCGCCGCCTTTGTTGCAATCCCTATTACCAGTCTGTTCAACCTCTCTTTCGTATCGTCCGAGATCCCTAAAGGTTGGAAATCTGCCGCGGTCATCCCCATCTTCAAAGGGGGTGACACTCTAGACCCAAACTGTTATAGACCTATATCCATCCTGCCCTGCCTCTCTAAAGTCTTCGAAAGCCAAGTTAACAAACAGATCACTGACCATTTCGAATCCCACCGTACCTTCTCCGCTATGCATTACGGTTTCCGAGCTGGTCACGGGTGCACCTCAGCCACGCTCAAGGTACTAAACGATATCATAAGTGCCATCGATAAAAAACAGTACTGTGCAGCCGTCTTAATCGACCTGGCCAAGGCTTTAGACTCTGTCAATCACGGTATTCTTATTGGCAGACTCAATAGCCTCAGTTTCTCAAATGACTGCTTCGGCTGGTTCATCAACTACTTTGCAGACAGAGTTCAGTGTGTGAAATCGGAGGGCCTGTTGTCCGGACCTCTGGTAGTCTCTATGGGGGTACCACAGGGTTCAATTCTCGGGCCGACTCTTTTCTCTGTATATATCAATGATGTCGCTCTTGCTGCGGGTGATTCCCTGATCCACCTCTACACAGACAACACCATTCTGTATACATCTGGCCCTTCTTTGAACACTGTGTTAACTAACCTCCAAACAAGCTTCAATGCCATACAACACACCTTCCGTGGCCCCCAACTGCTCTTAAACGCTAGTAAAACCAAATGTATGCTTTTCAAACGTTCGCTGCCGCACTCGACCGCCCGACTAGTATCACTACTCTGGATGGTTCTGACCTAGAATATGTGGACAACTACAAATACCTAGGTGTCTGGCTAGACTATAAATTCTCCTTCCAGACTCATAGTAAACATCTCCAATCCAAAATCAAATCTAGAATTGGCTTTCTATTTCGCAACAAAGCCTCCTTCACTCATGCCGCCAATCTTACCCTAGTAAAACTGATTATCCTACCGATCCTCGACTTCGGGGATGTCATCTACAAAATAGCTTCCAAAACTCTACTCAGCAAACTGGATGCAGTCTTATCACAGTGCCATCCGTTTTGTTACCAAAGCCCCTTATACCACCCACCACTGCGACCTGTGTGCTCTAGTCGGCTGGCCCTCGCTACATATTCATCGCCAGACCCACTGGCTCCAGGTCATCTATAAGTCTATGCTAGGTAAAGCTCCGCCTTATCTCAGCTCACTGGTCACGATAACAACACACACACGTAGCACACGCTCCAGCAGGTATATCTCACTGGTTATCCCCAAAGCCAACACCTCCTTTGGCCGCCTTTCCTTCCAGTTCTCTGCTGCCAGTGACTGGAACGAATTGCAAAAATCGCTGAAGCTGGAGACTTATATTTCCCTCACTAACTTTAACCTCATAGTCCACCAATGCCGGATCCGGTATCGTGACTACAGCTCAAGCTCATTAGCATAACGCACAATGCGAAAAAATATTCCTAAAAATATTTAACCTCCACACATTAACAAGTAAAATAGCTCAAATGAAAGATAAACAAGTTGTTTATCTACCCAGCAAGTCAGATTTCTAAAATGTTTTACGGCGAAAACATAGCACATATTTATATTAGATCACCACCGAAACAAAAGGCAAGCGTAGCATAGACCATTTTGTCCCAGAAAAAATAAAATTTAAAAGTAGGATTAAAAAATAAATAATTCACTAACCTTTTGAAAATCTTCATCAGATGACAGTAATATTACATGTTACACAGTACATTTAATTTTTTTTCAATAATATGCTATATAATATCCATAAATCTCGGTTGACGACATTTAAAAAAAAAACATGCTACTCAAATGTCAGGAGAAATGATGATAGCTCCGACAGATAACGTCAGATAACAAGCAATAAACATGACTAAATATACATGTTCTACATATTTTTACAAAGATACACTTCTTCTTAATGCAACCGCTGTATTACATTTATTTTTAACGTTACAGACATCGTTCACTTGGCTATACTAGGAGTCGGCGCTCCGATATTAGCAGTACGTTTGGAGTCCACAGAAACCCAAAATAACCACATAAATATTCCCTTACCTTTGATGTTCTTCCATCAGAAGACGTAGAAGGAGTCATACTTACCCAATAAATCGTTTGGTTTCACGTTGCGTGTCCCTGTATTAGCATATGCTAACTGCTTCAGCTGAAATGCATCAAAAATGACTTCTTGTCCAGCACTCTTGCGCACCAAAACTTCCAATTTACATATTATATGTCGATTAAACTGGTCAAACGATGTGCAAAATCGAGCTTTATGCTGTTGTTAGCATGTAGAACAAAGGACAGCGCTAACAGACAAACCGGCTTCAATTTGTGTATCTTGGAAAAGACCGTTCCCCAAATCGGCCGCGCGCAATAGAGTGCCCGGTTTTGAGAGGGACACGCGGAATTTCGCGCGCCAAAGGTGCAGGGCTTGTGCGATTCTCACAGTGAACGCGCCATTTGAAAGCAGACATTGCGCTGAACTGATAGAGACTGTTCCTGGATCCGTAGCTGCCTGGGAAGGGTGTTGTCGATGACATCAAAGTAGACCTAACTTTTCTATTGTTGACAGAGTGTTTGGGAGAATGGCTCTCCTGAGAGTTCTGCTTTACATACAGACATAATTTAAACGGTTTTAGAAACTTTAGAGTGTTTTCTATTCAATAATAATTTTTATATGCATATATTAGCAATTTTGGGAAAAAATATTTTCAGTTTACTATGGGCACGCACTTTCTCCAACGGGGGCAGTATAGAGCCCTAGGCTTAAGTGGTTAATGTTTATGGTGCGATCGATAAACTTACACAAACGGTTGGATTGCTTTCGGTGTAAAGCATAATTTCAAAATCTGACACGACAGGTGGATTAACAAAAGGCTAAGTTGTGTTTTCCTATATTGCACTTGTGATTTCATGAATATAAATATTTATAGTAATATTTATTGTATGTAGCGCTATGCTATTCAGCGGTTGTTGATGACAATTATCCCGATAGGGGGATTGTAGCCATAACAAGTTAACACTGGAGTGATAAATGAGCAGATGATGATGTGCAAGTGGAGATACTGGTGTGCAAAAGAGCAGAAAGTAAATAAAAAACAATATGGGGATGTGGTAGGTAGATTGGGTGGGCTATTTACAGATGGACTATGTACAGCTGTAGCGATCAGTTAGCTGCTCAGAGAGCTGGTGTACACTTAGCATCAGGTAGCTCGGTCACAAAAATCTGAAAAGCAATCAAATTAATTGTTTACCTTTGATGATCTTCGGATGATTTCACTCACAAGACTCCCAGTTACACAACAAATGTTCCGTTTGTTCCATAAAGATGATTTTTATATCCAAAATACCTCTGTTTGTTTGTCGCGTTATGTTCAGAAATCCACAGGAAAGAGCGGTCACGACAACGCAGACGAAAATTCCAAATAGTTTCCATTATGTCCACAGAAACATGTCAAACGTTTTTTTAATCAATCCTCAGGTTGTTTTTAAAATATATAATCGATAATATATCAACCGCAAATGTCTTTCACAGTAGGAGAGGGGAAAACAATGGCTGTCCAAATTCTGTTGCGCAAGCAAAACTCATGTGACCACTTGACGCGATGTTATTTTTCAAAATAAAGGCCTGAAACCAAGTCTGAAGACTGACACCTTGAGGAAGCGATAGTAAAAGGAATCTGGTTCATATCTGTTTAAATCGAGCAAAGGGAGGCTATGGAACATGGAGTTTTCAAAATAGAAGCCACTTCCTGTTTAGATTTTTCTCAGGGTTTTTCGCCAGTAATATCAGTTCTGTTATACTCACAGACAATATTTTGACAGTTTTGGAAACTTTAGAGTGTTTTATATCCAATACTAATAATAATATGCATATATTAGCAACTGAGACTGAGGAGCTGGCCGTTTACAATGGGCACCTTTTCATCCAAGCTACTCAATACTGCCCCTGCAGCCATATGAAGTTAATCTGCTAAATTGTAATTACTTCACTACTATGGCCTATTTATTGCCTACCTCCTCACGCCCTTTGCACACACTGTATATAGACTTTCTTTTTTTCTCTAGTGTTATTGACTTTACGCTTGTTTTTTCCATGTGTAACTCTGTGTTGTTGTTTGTGTCATACTGCTTTGCTTTATCTTGGCAAGGTCACAGTTGTAAATGAGAACTTGTTCTCAACTAGCTTACCTGGTTAAATAAAGGTGAAATAAAATAAATAAAATAGAAACTGCCTGTTACTCAGGCCCAGAAGCCAGGAAATGCTATAATTGGTAGCAGTGGATATAAAACACTTTGACGTTTCTAAAACTGTTAAAATAATGTCTGAGACTATAAAATAATTGATATGGCAGGCGGAAGAATATTATTTTGTTTTTGAGCTCCCAGGCTCTTATTATGTAAACCTATTATTTCTATGCATGTCCGTCACCCAGATTGCAATTCCTATGGCTCCCACTAGATGTAAACAGTCTTTATTCGAGGTTTCAGGCTTCTTTTTTGAAAATCAAACAAGTATTTGGTGCGTTTGTTAGGTTACCACCTGAAGCAAATCGGTCTTTCGGCTCGAGAAGGAGAGGAGAGGCTTATGAATTTGCCTTTCATATTGAACATACTACTTTCTGTGTGAAATAGAGGGGGTGGGGGATTGATGTGGGGGTTTATAACACCTCACCTCGATCGTTAATTGTAATGCAGCAGATGGTTCCTTTCTGGTCTTTAGTATGGGTGAATGGAATGTCTTTTTGTTACAGAAGAGTGTGCCTCCCAAAACTTCAACATCAAACAATGAACGTGGGACAATATATTTCAACATCCGAATGTTGGGAATGATGAGAGACGGAATTTATAAAATGATTGTCTATTTTGTGATGTCATTAAAAATTATATAAAGAAATTAGAACAAAACATTGTAACTTGAGGAGCTTTTACACGGTGTATATCAGGTTTACATCCATTACGTGTTGTAGAAAATGATGACGAAGAGAATGTTTTTGTGGTGATAGGACCTGTGATTTTAGTTCTCTAATGAGATCATAGTAATTAGAATACTTTGCCTCGTAACTAGCCACAACCCAGGGAGCACGGAGAGCGTGTCAGCATGACAAAAATGCCCCCTTTTAACCCGGGTGTAAAAAAGATTGAGTTAACATACCAGACTAAAAGGACCACAAGCTACGGCTTGGTCTATATTAGTCATGACCCTGGAAGAAGACAAAGGAACCTCTAACAATCAATGCTGCGGTTGAGTAGCTGTTCTAAGTACTGTATCTAAGAAAGTGAATTTAAGTAGTTTATTCTCTTCAATTCATCGTCGGCTACACTGCTCTCATCATCACTCTGGGGATCATCGACATGGCTGATTAGCTGTCCTCAGAAGACCTCTCTTCCAGAACCAGTGCAAGTCAACAGGCAACTAAGAAGAAGGACATTGTGACCTCTTGTGGAAAATCAGAGACTTACACCTGAGAACAAAGGGGAAGGTTATCCGAAGAAGAAGGCCCAATCGAACACTTCTCACAAAGCGGAACCCTTTCCACAAAGGTCTGGGCCAAACAGAGATACCAGATGAAGACCTTCAACACGTAAATACATGCATTACTTCTTACCCCAAAAAGTGGCAGTTTGGGCAAAGGTATTAGGGTTACTGTGAGCGTCATTCCCAAATGTATCCAAGTGTTGCTTCTATTTCTCTCTCACTTTCTCTCTCTTTAACTTCTTGGTGATAGGGGGCAATATTTTCACGTCCAGATGAAATGCATTTCAACTACCTGCTACTCATCCCCAGAAGATAAGATATGCATATTACTAGTAGATGTGGATAGAGAACACTCTGAAGTTTCTAAAACTGTTTGAATAATGTCTGTGAGTATAACAGGCAAAACCCAGAGGACAAACCATTCAGATTTTTGTTTTGAGGTCACTCTCTTTTCAATGGGTTTTATTGGGAATCCAGATTTCTAAGGGGCCTTCTTGCAGTTCCTACCGCTTCCACTGGGTGTCAACAGTCTTTAGAAATTGGTTGAGGTTTTTCCTTTGAGAAATGAAGAAATAGCCCTGTTAAGAACGAGGATAACTTGTAGTGTACTGTTTGTTAGAGGCGCGTGACCAGAAAGCATGCTACAGTTTGTTTTCCTCCTGTATTGAACACAGATCATCACGTCTTCAATTTTATCGATTATTTACATTAAAAAAATACCTAAAGTTGCATTACAAAAGTAGTTTGAAATGTTTTGGCAAAGTTTGTAAACTTTGCCAAAACATTTCAAACTACTTTTGTAATGTTGTTACCTGTAGGTAACTTTTGAGATATTTTGTATCCTGTGTTATCATTTAGTTTGTTAGTAAATAAATAATCAAATCAATTTGTGTGGTATGGAGTGATTAGTAAGACTCGAGTTTGTGCAGATTCATGAAGTCTGTGATGTTCAGAATGAGACCGATATGAGGAAATGATTAATTAGTGACTGTTATCAATATATATATTATTGAGTTAAATTCGGGAGACAGTATCTCGGTAAAAAACTTCTCCCGTGGTGCCCCAATTTCCTAAAGAGTTAATTGTTACATGATTAATTTAATCCAGTAACAATTCAACATAGTAGGTTATTATTCAATAAATAACAGTCATTAATGAGAGTCACGCCACAACACTAATTACACAATCAGGGCTACAAAGAAGCTGGGCAGGGTATATGACTCCGTCTGAAATGGGACCCTGGTCCCTATATATACAGTCCCTGGTCCCTATATATACAGTATAGCCCTATGGGGCCTGGTCAAAAGTATGCTACTTTGGACACAGCCTAAAACCACCACATGTCTCTCTCCAGACTTTAATGGTGACAAATCAATTCCCCAGGAATCTCCTGTTCATAATGAGCCAGTATTACACCAACAACGTGCCTGTTTAGACTTAAAGGTAGACTTCTATTAACTATCAAACGAGGCAAACAATACCACACTGTCTTCACAGAGTCCTCAGTGATGCAATCAGTCCCTACGGACCAACTTAAGACGGAACTACAGTTGATGTCGGGAGTTTTACATACACCTTAGCCAAATACATTTAAACTCAGTTTTTCACAATTCCTGACATTTAATCAGAGTAAAAACTCTCTGTCTAAGGTCAGTTAGGATCACCACTTTCTTTTAAGAATGTGAAATGTCAGAATAATAGGAGAGAGAATGATTTATTTCAGCTTTTATTTATTTCATCCCATTCCCAGTGGGTCAGAAGTTTACATACACTCAATTAGTATTTGGTAGTACTGCCTTTAAATTGTTTAACTTGGATCAAACTTTTCGGGTAGCCTTCCACAAGCTTCCCACAATGAGTTGGGTGAATTTAGTCCCTTCCTCCTGACAGAGCTGGTGTAACTGAGTCAGGTTTAGAGTGTGTAGTTTTAGAGTGATTATCTTAATTTACCGAGGTTAGCTAGCCAGCTATTCGTCGTCCTTAACGTAACAGAACTTCCGAACTCAACAATCCGGTCGCATTTCGCTTCGCTCCACAGGTAGTATCACATTTTTCATTTCATTACAGTACAACGGCTTGATTTGTTTGATCGTAGCTAGCTACATAGCCGTCTTTGTATCAAAGATAATTGTGTAGTCTTGAGCGATTTCCTAGGTTAGCTAGCCAGCTATTGTCGTTCTTTTAACGCAACGTAACGTAAATCAACACTGCTAGCTAGCCAGCTAGCCCCGAATAGCAGCACAGTAGCACAGTAGAAACCATTACACTCAACGGAACGACTTGATTAGTGTAGTGTCAACAACGCAGACACTGCCAGCTAGCCTACATAGTCAACAACGCAGCCTCTGCCAGCTAGCCTACTTCAGCAGTACTGTATCATTTTAATCATTTTTAGTCAATAAGATTCTTGCTACGTAAGCTTAACTTTCTGAACACTCGAGACGTGTAGTCCACTTGTCATTCCAATCTCCTTTGCATTAGCGTAGCCTCTTGTGTAGCCTGTCAACTATGTGTCTGTCTATCCCTGTTCTCTCCTCTCTGCACAGACCATACAAACGCTCCACACCGCGTGGCGCGGCCACCCTAATCTGGTGGTCCCAGCGCGCCCGACCCACGTGGAGTTCCAGGTCTCCGGTAGCCTCTGGAACTGCCGATCTGCGGCCAACAAGGCAGAGTTCATCTCAGCCTATGCGTCCCTCCAGTCCCTCGACTTCTTGGCACTGACGGAAACATGGATCACCACAGACAACACTGCTACTCCTACTGCTCTCTCTTCGTCTGCCCACGTGTTCTCGCACACCCCGAGAGCTTCTGGTCAGCGGGGTGGTGGCACCGGGATCCTCATCTCTCCCAAGTGGTCATTCTCTCTTTCTCCCCTTACCCATCTGTCTATCGCCTCCTTTGAATTCCATGCTGTCACAGTTACCAGCCCTTTCAAGCTTAACATCCTTATCATTTATCGCCCTCCAGGTTCCTCGGAGAGTTCATCAATGAGCTTGATGCCTTGATAAGCTCCTTTCCTGAGGACGGCTCACCTCTCACAGTTCTGGGCGACTTTAACCTCCCCACGTCTACCTTTGACTCATTCCTCTCTGCCTCCTTCTTTCCACTCCTCTCCTCTTTTGACCTCACCCTCTCACCTTCCCCCCTACTCACAAGGCAGGAAATACGCTCGACCTCATCTTTACTAGATGCTGTTCTTCCACTAACCTCATTGCAACTCCCCTCCAAGTCTCCGACCACTACCTTGTATCCTTCTCCCTCGCTCTCATCCAACACTTCCCACACTGCCCCTACTCGGATGGTATCGCGCCGTCCCAACCTTCGCTCTCTCTCCCCCGCTACTCTCTCCTCTTCCATCCTATCATCTCTTCCCTCTGCTCAAACCTTCTCCAACCTATCTCCTGATTCTGCCTCCTCAACCCTCCTCTCCTCCCTTTCTGCATCCTTTGACTCTCTATGTCCCCTATCCTCCAGGCCGGCTCGGTCCTCCCCTCCCGCTCCGTGGCTCAACGACTCATTGCGAGCTCACAGAACAGGGCTCCGGGCAGCCGAGCGGAAATGGAGGAAAACTTCGCCTCCCTGCGGACCTGACATCCTTTCACTCCCTCCTCTCTACATTTTCCTCTTCTCTCTCTGCTGCTAAAGCCACTTTCTACCACTCTAAATTCCAAGCATCTGCCTCTAACCCTAGGAAGCTCTTTGCAACCTTCTCCTCCCTCCTGAATCCTCCTCCCCCTCCCCCTCCTCCCTCTCTGCAGATGACTTCGTCAACCATTTTGAAAAGAAGGTCGACGACATCCGATCCTCGTTTGCTAAGTCAAACGACACCGCTGGTTCTGCTCACACTGCCCTACCCTGTGCTCTGACCTCTTTCTCCCCCTCTCTCCAGATGAAATCTCGCGTCTTGTGACGGCCGGCCGCCCAACAACCTGCCCGCTTGACCCTATCCCCTCCTCTCTTCTCCAGACCATTTCCGGAGACCTTCTCCCTTACCTCACCTCGCTCATCAACTCATCCCTGACCGCTGGCTAAGTCCCTTCCGTCTTCAAGAGAGTGAGAGTTGCACCCCTTCTGAAAAAACCTACACTCGATCCCTCCGATGTCAACAACTACAGACCAGTATCCCTTCTTTCTTTTCTCTCCAAAACTCTTGAACGTGCCGTCCTTGGCCAGCTCTTCCGCTATCTCTCTCAGAATGACCTTCTTGATCCAAATCAGTCAGGTTTCAAGACTAGTCATTCAACTGAGACTGCTCTTCTCTGTATCACGGAGGTGCTCCGCACTGCTAAAGCTAACTCTCTCTCCTCTGCTCTCATCCTTCTAGACCTATCGGCTGCCTTCGATACTGTGAACCATCAGATCCTCCTCTCCACCCTCTCCGAGTTGGGCATCTCCGGCGCGGCCCACGCTTGGATTGCGTCTTACCTGACAGGTCGCTCCTACCAGGTGGCGTGGCGAGAATCCGTCTCCACACCACGTGCTCTCACCACTGGTGTCCCCCAGGGCTCTGTTCTAGGCCCTCTCCTATTCTCGCTATACACCAAGTCACTTGGCTCTGTCATAACCTCACATGGTCTCTCCTATCATTGCTATGCAGACGACACACAATTAATCTTCTCCTTTCTCCCTTCTGATGATCAGGTGGCGAATCGCATCTCTGCATGTCTGGCAGACATATCAGTGTGGATGACGGATCACCACCTCAAGCTGAACCTCGGCAAGACGGAGCTGCTCTTCCTCCCGGGGAAGGACTGCCCGTTCCATGATCTCGCCATCACGGTTGACAACTCCATTGTGTCCTCCTCCCAGAGCGCTAAGAACCTTGGCGTGATCCTGGACAACACCCTGTCGTTCTCAACTAACATCAAGGCGGTGGCCCGTTCCTGTAGGTTCATGCTCTACAACATCCGCAGAGTACGACCCTGCCTCACACAGGAAGCGGCACAGGTCCTAATCCAGGCACTCGTCATCTCCCGTCTGGATTACTGCAACTCGCTGTTGGCTGGGCTCCCTGCCTGTGCCATTAAACCCCTACAACTCATCCAGAACGCCGCAGCCCGTCTGGTGTTCAACCTTCCCAAGTTCTCTCACGTCACCCCGCTCCTCCGCTCTCTCCACTGGCTTCCAGTTGAAGCTCGCATCCGCTACAAGACCATGGTGCTTGCCTACGGAGCTGTGAGGGGAACGGCACCTCAGTACCTCCAGGCTCTGATCAGGCCCTACACCCAAACAAGGGCACTGCGTTCATCCACCTCTGGCCTGCTCGCCTCCCTACCACTGAGGAAGTACAGTTCCCGCTCAGCCCAGTCAAAACTGTTCGCTGCTCTGGCCCCCCAATGTGGAACAAACTCCCTCACGACGCCAGGACAGCGGAGTCAATCACCACCTTCCGGAGACACCTGAAACCCCACCTCTTTAAGGAATACCTAGGATAGGATAAAGTAATCCCTCTCACCCCCCCCCCTTAAAAGATTTAGATGCACTACTGTTCCACTGGATGTCATAAGGTGAATGCACCAATTTGTAAGTCGCTCTGGATAAGAGCGTCTGCTAAATGACTTAAATGTAAATGTAAATGGTTTGTAGGCCTCCTTGCTTGCACACGCTTTGTGATGGCCAATCCAATACCTTGAATTTGTTGTCCTTAAGCCATTTTGCCACAACTTTGGAAGTATCCTTGGGGTCATTGTCCATTTGGAAGACCCATTTGCAACCAAGCTTTAATTTCCTGACTGATGTCTTGAGATGTTGCTTCAATATATCCACATAATTTCCCGTCCTCATGATGCCATCTATTTTGTGAAGTGCACCAGTCCCTCCTGCAGCAAAACACCCCCACAACATGATACTGCCACCCCCGTGCTTCACGGTTGGGATGGTGTTCGACGGCTGGCAAGCCTCCCCCTTTTTCCTCCAAACACAACAATGGTCATTATGGCCAACCAGTTCTATTTTTGTTTCATCAGACCAGAGGGATTACTCCAAAAAGTACCATCTTGTGCATCTCGTCCCCATGTGCAGTTGCAAACCGTAGTCTGGCTTTTTTAAGCCGGTTTTGGAGCAGTGGCTTCTTCCTTGCTGAGCGTCCTTTCAGGTTATGTTGACATAGGACTCGTTTTACTGTGGATATAAATATGTTTGTACATGTTTCCGCCAGCATCTTCACAAGTTCCTTTGCTGTTGTCCAGGGATTGATTTGCACTTTTCGCACCAAAGTATGTTCATCTCTAGGAGACAAAAGGCATATCCTTCCAGAACAGTATGATGGCTGCATGGTTCCATGGTGTTTATACTTGCGTACTATTGTTTGTACTGATGAACATGGTACATTCAGGCGTTTGGAAATTGCTCCCAAGGATGAACCAGACTGGTGGACATCTTACAATTTTTTTCTGAGGTCTTGGCTAATTTCTTTTGATTTTCCCATGATGTCAAGCAAAAAGGGACTGAGTTTGAAGGTAGGCCTTGAAATACATTCACAGGTACACCTCCAATGGACTCAAATAATGTCAATTAGCCTATCAGAAGCTTCTAAAGCCATTACATAATTCTCTGGAATTGTCCAAGCTGTTTAAAGGCACAGTCAACTTAGTGTATGTAAACTTCTGACCCACTGGAATTGTGATACAGTGAATAATAAGTGAAATAATCTGTCTGTAAGCAATTGTTGTAAAAATTAGTTGTGTCATGCACGAAGTAGATGTCCTAACCGACTTGCCAAAACTATAGTTTGTTAACAAGAAATGTGTGGAGTGGTTGAAAAACTAGTTTTAATGACTCCAACCTAAGTGAATGTAAACTGCCGACCAACTGTATATTTAGCCTCTGAAACAGAGGTTGCTCCAGTCTTGTTCCGACCAGAGGCATTTGTTTATGTTGACAAAACACGGGAATAGGCTGAGAGGGACAGAATTATTGCCTGCTCGTGCTTACCTTTATCCTTAATTTCCCCACTGCTGAGAGCAGAGGGCAGCTTGGACAGTTTCTCTCCATCAGAGTCGGAAGTGTGTATGACTGTGTTTTACTGTGAGGAAAACAACACATGAAAGTGCTGCATTTAGATAAAATCTGAGCTACCTAATTCATTCAAGTTGAGAGGAAGTTAATTGAATGTGAACTATGGTCAGGAGTATTTTTAATTATTGTGGTGGCAGATTACTTACCCTGCAAGAGTCTAGTCTGTCACACTTGAGTAACGATGAGGAACTCTGGGACTCTGGCTCATAGTAGGAGGTTCCACTCACCTCCTCAATGATCTAGGTGCCAGCCAAACATCAAGTACGAATTCATAACAGAACACACACAAAATCTTTAGGGGCAGAATTTTCTGTGGAGATTCTTCACTGATCTTGATTTTATGTCAAGGACCAGGCTTAATATGTGTCCAGGAATCTGCTTTGATGCTGACACTTATCCAGCCATGCCCTATATCTCCCAAGTTCCAAATACTGTCATAACTATCAAATTGTCCCAGTCTGATAATAACCTGATAATACAGCATTTAATTTCAGATAGGCTAGACAGGCCTGTTCGGACAATCATGGGCTTACCCATCCAAAAAGCCATTTCCTTTGACTCCTCCCTTTGCTCTACATTGCTGGCTACTTCTTCTGTAGGTGTCATTGTGTGCTCCACTCCGGCTTCTAGGTCACCAGGCTGCTTGTTATGGCGCACACCTGTCACCATCATTACTCGCACCTGCACCTGCACATCCTCAGACTCACCTGGACTACATCACCTCCCTGATTACCTTCCCTATATGTGTCACTCGCTTCGGTTCTTTCCTCAGTTGTTATTGACACTGTTTTCATGTCAGTGCGTTGTTTGTGTTACGTGTTTCATTTATTTATCAAAACACTAACTCCCTAAACTTGCTTCCCGACTCTCAGCGGACTCGTTACAGAATAACACCTCACCTCCGGGAATGTTTTTTTTTTTTTTTTTTTGTCAGGTGGAATGACGTCGGTTCCGGGAGCATTTACAGGTTTTTATGCCTCAGCCAGATTGCCAGGCTCCCCTGCCTATGCCGGCTCGTCAAACTCTCATGCCTAAGCCAGGTTCCCCTGCCTCAGACGGTCTGTCAGGTTCCCACGTCCCAGCCAGCGACAGGTTCCCGCGCATCAGCGGAGGTGCCCGCCGGGGATGGGGTATGCTCTCTTTCCGGCGCTCTAGGTCGCCATGCTCCTGCGTCTCCGCCGGTTTGACAGGTTTCCTGTCAGCTCCTGATCCCAGGTATCGTCTCTTTGGTCGGCATCCTGCGGCTGGGGCCGTGCGTCGGAGAGGGGGTACTGTCACGTGTGCTCCCTCTCCAGCCTCCAGGTCACCAGGCTGCTTGTTAAGGCACACACCTGTCACCATCGTTGCGCACACTTGCGCATCCTCAGACTCACCTGGACTCCATCACCTACCTGATTACCTTCCCTATATCTGTCACTCCTGTTGGCTCTTTCCTCAGGTGTTATTGACTCTGTTTTCATGTAGGTGCGTTGTTTGTGTTACGTGTTTCATTTATTTATTAAAACACTCACTCCCTGAACTTGCTTCCCGACTCTCAGCGCACTCGTTACAGTAGGCTATCTTATTACAAAAAATGTTTTATCTTTCTTGCTGTTTCTCACTCTGTGGGACTATGTTGTAATGATAAACACAACCAAACCTTCCTCCATTCCTCCGCCTGCTGGCAGCTCTGGAAACCAATCACCACCATGTCAGAGCCAGCCACCACCTTAAGCTCGTGCTGCATCTTCTTGTTATGCTTGTACTTGTACACCACTTGGCAGCCCTGCAGGTTTAACTCCAGCAGAGGGTAGAGGTCCTTGGCACATTTGTAGCACTGTTATTCAAAATAGGAAAATCACATTTGAGTTTGCTTGTTGCAGGTGCCTACCTGGATGAAAAATGTTCGAAACACGTTCACCGACACCCAGCAGGTGACTTCACCGTGTATTCTGTCCGTAGGGATGTGCTTACCAAGAGCAGATTGTTGCGGACGAGAAAGAGCTGTTTGGTCCATTTGCCCAGCCATTTCTTCCTCCACAGGTAGCCACAGATGCGTGACTCGGGAGTGGGCCACAGACAGGGCTGGGAGGCACACCTTTGGATGTAGGGGGCCCGGTCTTTCACAAACTCCTCATCTTCCTCCCCGTATGACTCGTAGTGACTGCTGTCTGAGTCACCTTTGTCTGGAGGACATGCACGGATGAACACACACACACACACACACACACACACACACACACACACACACACACACACACACACACACACACACACACACTGTAAAAAGTGAGACATGCAGGGTTTTTATTTAGAGTAAAATACATAGTATACAACTGTGGAAGTTCAAAGGTTTGAGGATGAAATATAGCACAATTATAAACTGGGTGGTTCGAGCACTGAATGATGATTGGCTGACATCCGTGCTATATCAGGGGTATGACAAAACCTTTGTTTTTAACTGCTCTAATTACGTTGATAACCAGTTTATAATAGCAATAAGGCACCTCAGGGGTTTGTGGTATGTGGCCAATATACCACGACTAAGGGCTGTATGCAGGCACTCCGCCCTTAGCCGTGGTATATTGGCCATATAAATATCACACGCCTGGAATTTTCAAGTAAATTATTTGACTGTAGAAACAGCACAAAGTCACATGTATCCCATTGTGAAAGTAACTCAAGTTGCTGGCAATGACTCTTGACAGACAGTGGGAGAGAGAGAGGGCGGGAGAGACTGATGTATTTAATGACTTGTTGAGCATACCTGTGGGGTGATTGACTGAAACAAAGGGCTCAGCCTCCTCGTAGCAGTCCTCATCTAAACCTTCTGACGGATGAAGGGGTACAGCCGGCCCCTGGCTCTGAGGGGGAACACATGAAGTGGTCATGAGATGGGGCATTCAAGTTTTATTATCAAATGCAAAAGTACAGTTAAATATCTTTCATGCAAGTTATTTCCCAACACTGCAGTAATCAATATAAGTACTATATAGTTAGGTAGAACAAAAACACCTGAGAAAAAGAAATAAGAAGAACCAGAGAAAGTAAGCAAGCTACTGTATATACACGGTCAGTCCCAGGATCAGTTACAATGCCATATTTACATGTGTAGGATACACGCCTAGAAAAAATGTGCTAAGTAGAACCATGGGGCGGCAGGGTAGCCTAGTGGTTAGAGTGTTGAACTAGTAACTGTTCCTAGGCCGTCATTGAAAATAAGAATTTGTTCTTCACTGACTTGCCTAGTAAAATAAATAAATACAAGTTCTTCAGGTTTTCTCCATAGGGGAACCTTTGATGGTGCTGCGTAGAGCCCTTTGTAGAGGGTTCTATGTCGGGATCTTCAAAGAACCCTGTGCATATGGTTCTTACCAGAACCCTCTATGAAGGGTTAAGAACCCTCTATGAAGGGTTCTACCAATAACCATTTTATTATCTAAAGGTTTTTCCTATTATTTATAACAAAACAAATATCGCAAGGCCTTTCTTTGAGGGTCTAGTTATACCCTAACTGTCACGAGTCCGACCGAGGGTGGCTTCCCTTCCCGGTCGGGTGGCACTCGGCGGTCGTCGTCACCGGCCTATTAGCTGATTGCCACTGATTGTCTTTCCTCCCCCTCCTTGTATGTTTATTGTAGACAGTGTTTGGGGACGTTATTTTTGTGAGCACCCTGTGGTGCGTTTGTGCATTAAAAAGCACAGCATTGCACTCTCTGTTTCCTGCGTCTGACTCCACACCCATGACAACCGGAGCATTACACTAACACAGTGGTGTAAGAAATATCCTGGTTTACAGGTATCAAGTGATGTGTAAATCCTATTGGAATTCCACCAGAGTTAGGATATCCAACAAGTGGAATTGTCAATCACCCCGGCAACCTGCATTCAGAATGACTGAATACTGAGACTACCTCCGTCATCTAAACTACACAAGGGCACTGCGTTCATCCACCTCTGGCCTGCTCGCCTCCCTACCACTGAGGAAGTACAGTTCCCGCTCAGCCCAGTCAAAACTGTTCGCTGCTCTGGCCCCCCAATGGTGGAACAAACTCCCTCACGACGCCAGGACAGCGGAGTCAATCACCACCTTCCGGAGACACCTGAAACCCCACCTCTTTAAGGAATACCTAGGATAGGATAAAGTAATCCTTCTCACCCCCCTTAAAAGATTTAGATGCACTATTGTAAAGTGGCTGCTCCACTGGATGTCATAAGGTGAATGCACCAATTTGTAAGTCGCTCTGGATAAGAGCGTCTGCTAAATGACTTAAATGTAATGTAAATGTAAACTGGAACAATCATCTCAGTATGCAATAAATCCAACCGATTGGATTAGTTTGGGAAAACTGTCTGTTATTTATCTTCGTGAGACATGACCCAATCTATTTCTACGCCCAAATGGCACCCTACTCCATATATATTGCACTCCTTTTGACAAGGGTCCATGCTCAAAGGTAGTGCACTATGTAGTGCCATTTGAGACACAACTCAGATATATCTGTGCTTCAATGCTTTTGCCAACTAACGGAATACATACATTCTGTATGTTTCTTGCTTCACATAATTGCTTCCACTGTTTGGAACATCACCCAAACAGGTGAATGGTAACATTCATCTGCACAATACAACCATTATGGCAAGCAACATCTACTTTTAAAGGGTGAAAGCAATGAGCCAACATGTAATTACGGGGTTCAATATCCAGTGAACACAACAAACATTTTTACTGGAAAGAGGACATTTTTTAAGCATTCAGAGGTCAGGCAGTGCAACAGCAAAAATGAGAAAAATGCCCAGACTGTTTGAATGTAGTGCATAAATAATGTAAATCCTTCTCATAGGTCAGTCATTTGTATTGTACCCCAGGGAACTAAAACCAAAACCTGATCCGGTTTTGCGCATCAATCGTTGAGTCCATCCTCACCGCCTCCATCACCGTCTGGTTTGGATCTGCGTCTGCAACGCATTGTACAGTCTGCAGAGAGGTCCTGCACGATTTCAGGGCAAGGAAGCGAGTAGGAAAGATCATCCCCGACCCCTCCCATTTCAGTCACCCCCTCCTCTAAAAATTAACCTCTGACAGGTGGTTCAGGTCATTCATGACCAAAACCTCCCTCCACCTGAAAAGTTTCTTCACCCATTCTATGACCCTCACCAACTGACCATCTGGCCCACAGAGACTAAAGGACTATGCACTCTATGCTGCACACTGCATCAGGCATCTCTGAACTGTACACAAAATAACTGCACTATACTGTATTGCACTCTGTCCATCTCTCTGCATTTAGATATATTCATACTGATACCGTAAATGTGTAAATACACTGTATATCAACCGTATACCCACTGTACATTGGTATAGCTGCTCATTCTCTTGTATTGTAGCTTTATGTTCACTTTACCTAGTTGTACGTGTATATAATGTATGTAAACTTAGTTTTAACTTCATTGTCTGTGTGTCTCTAAATGTTGTCTATCACTGGCAGCACCATATCACAGAGTAAAATTCTGAGTATGTGTAAATGTTCTTGGCGAATAAAGGTAATTTAGATTCATAGTAGTACTACGGCACTGGATGAGAGTCTTGAGTGAGTCTTGAGTTTCGGACGGTAAACAGAGCAGCCTCCTATGTGGTCTTCAAAAGTGCTCCTTCTCTTGGGGTTCTGGACCTACTTATTGTGTGTGAGTGTATGTGATACCTGCATGAATGTGTATGTAGCCTGCCATTTAAGTGTGTGTGTGTGTGTGTGTGTGTGTGTGTGTGTGTGTGTGTGTGTGTGCCCACAGAACGGAAGGCTGCCACTGAGTTCATGGTCTCTCACACTCTCTCTCTTTCCTTCTCTCTTTCTTTCTCTCTCTCGGAGGACCTGAGCCCTAGGACCATGCCCCAGGACTACCTGACATGATGACTCCTTGCTGTCCCCAGTCCACCTGGCCATGCTGCTGCTCCAGTTTGAACTGTTCTGCCTTATTATTATACGATCATGCTGGTAATTTATGAACATCTTGGCCATGTTCTGTTATAATCTCCACCCGGCACAGCCAGAAGAGGACTGGCCACCCCACATATGCTCTCTCTAATTCTCTCTTTCTTTCTCTCTCTCGGAGGACCTGAGCCCTAGGACCATGCCCCAGGACTACCTGACATGATGACTCCTTGCTGTCCCCAGTCCACCTGACCGTGCTACTGCTCCAGTTTCAACTGTTCTGCCTTATTATTATTCGACCATGCTGGTCATTTATGAACATTTGAACATCTTGGCCATGTTCTGTTATAATCTCCACCCGGCACATCCAGAAGAGGACTGGCCACCCCACATAATAGCCTGGTTCCTCTCTAGGTTTCTTCCTAGGTTTTGGCCTTTCTAGGGAGTAGTTCCTAGCCACCGTGCTTCTACATCTTCTTCATTGCTTGCTGTTTGGGGTTTTAGGCTGGGTTTCTGTACAGCACTTTGAGATATCAGCTGATGTACGAAGGGCTATATAAATAAATACATTTGAAATTTTGGGGAGTTTTGACTCTGGCCATTGGACTTCCTCCTCCTGTGTGGGTGTTCTATCACTCCATCACATAGACAGATGTAATTGTGGCATTAACATCCACTTCCTCTACCGTGGCTCCATCTCCACCAATGGCATCAGAGGAGGAGATGGCCTCTCGCATAAACAGAGCATTTCCTCTCTTGCTGAAACTGACCCTCTTTCCCCTCAACCGTTCATTCCCACTTTGATTCTCAGCATAAACCCTGATTACGAATCCCCATGCTGGGATTCTCTCTGGCCCTGACAAAAGCCTCGAGGATGGAAGAACAGAGTTCCATGCAGCAGAGAAGAGGCTTAGTTTACAGTGGTTGCAGTTGATCATCTATGAAGATTAATAGTTAGGCTACCCCCCCCCCCCCCTTTATGTTGTTTATTTTGGGTCTCTCCCACTGGCCATTTAAAAAGGCCCGTGTTCGAGGCAGGAGAGTGCCCTCTGACCTCTTGCACTCCTCAACACTTGGCGAGACATGTGGTTGGACCTCCACAAACCTCAGCAGTGCTTCTCATTAGCGGCCCACATCACAGACCCCCTGCCCTCCTCCCCCTCGCTGCCCCAATGGCACTCAGGTGCTGCACGGCCCAGCGCTTTTCCTTGTCATTATAGTCACATGCTCTGGCGAAGGACCTGAAAATAAATGCTGTCACTGAATCTTCGCCTCCTTGCTGTAACTTTCTCTCCCAGTCATCTGAAGAGGAGCACTGGCCACTTACTCTGTAGCCCACCAGAATGTACTCCCAACCTTCCAAAATGTCTGCTGCATCACATAATTAAAACAGGTTGGGTAACAAGTGCTGCATATATTTTTTGTGACACAATAACAAAGTCGGCTCTGAATTTAGAAAGCAAACCTATTCTTACATCACTCAGGTATGTTTCCCTTTTAGTTGGAACATTTTATAATGCAGGCCAAATTAGTCCTGTGAATGTTCACCTCACATTACTGTGTGATAAAAGCACACTAACTTGGACTTGAGGCTGCTATTTTAAACATCTCAGGACTCCAACAACAAGACACCCCTTTTCACAATTAAGTCCCAACACTGTTGAAAATGTTGCTTACAGTACTACTGTCAATGGACACAACCCAAATGTAAGATATTCAATTGATTTCATAGGCACTGGGAACAAAGATCACGAAACCAAAGATACACATCATCAGCTATAATGAATCACATATACCCAAAACATCCTGACAAAGACTAGTTAGCTTATTAAGCCACCAACCTTTGTAATCCCAGACATCCTGCGCATCTGTCCACAAGAGGTTACAAACTCATGACAATTCTTATTGAATTTGATGCAGCTGAGTAGAAACTTAACACTAAATTGGTGAATTTAGTGGAAACTTGCCCATTTATGACAAGCATGGCAACAAGTATTTTTTGCAGTAGCTCTATAATTACAGACTGCAATTACCACCAGTTATGTTGTTATTACAGTGTAACTATGAGTTACTACAATTAACTACAATACTTCTTATCGTGTAATTACACATGCAATTACACTGTAATAAGAACCCCTAAAAATAAAGTGTTACCCAAATAGGTTAAGAATTTAATCTATGGGGTTTAACATTGTTCAATACAGGGTGTAAGTGGAGGAATGCACACCAAATGACCTGAACTAAAGTTATGGCAACATATGGCAAGTGTGGCAAGTGTTGTGATAAGCACTAACCCCTTTCCGTAGCCATTCGGGGGACGCAGAGGACGAGGGTTCCTTGGCTGAGTCCGGGTCTGGTCCTGACTGGAAAAGGCCATCTGGCGGTAACGGTCACAGCTAGGTTACAGGTTAAATGTCAGAGGTTACAGGAAAAAACACCTGTATAACCTCCACCTCAATACATTAGTGACAAAATCAAATGTACATGATACTGATGAGAGAAATGCAGTCATGTACCTGTGCCTGACAGCTGGGTTTCCCTGAGATCGTTGCTTGGGGCCCCTGATGGACAGCTCATGAACATATACTCAGCATCCTCAACTGGAACACAAGAACACAGACAAACAAAAATGTCTCAATTAATTTTTCAAGGTCCCTATCTCTGTTCAGATGTTTCCAAATTGTGTCAGGATCCTGAATTCCAGCTATTCAAGATTAGATTTTACAGTTTGTAAATTATTTGGACCATATACTGAACAACAGTATGGTGCATAGATTCTTCCTTATTAACCTTGTGTAGCATGATGTGCTAAATCATCCACATATATTTGTTCTTCAGACAAACATTGGCCTGTCTCTTAAAATGCAAAACAAATACATGTGCCTACATGGCACCCCATACCATTTATAGTGCTCTACTTTTGACCAGGGCCCATGGAGGTTGGATGATGCACTCAGGCAGATTCATCTCCTGGACAGAGATGAGAGGATCGGTCCCAGACACACTTCCCTTGAATCTGCAGGAGAGCTGGAGAAGAATCCTCCTGGTTCAGCTCCAAGAAGCGTGCTCTGTCATCCATGGCCCAGATTTTCCTTCCACGCTGATACAGTGGCCAGCAGGATAACAGGGACACAGAAGGACTTTACAAGGACAGGGGAATCTTCTATAAAGTGCAGTAGAATGTTGATCCCGAAGGTTGATTCCAAGTATGTCTCTCGACTATTCTGTCAGCATAAACTCAGTCATTCTGAAAGTTTTTCTTCTAATGACAGAAACGCAGACAAGGACCCGGCACTATGTTGCCAATACAGCCACTTCCAGATTCAGCAGTGTGTTTATTCAATGGTCAGATGCATGATGACTGAATTTTCATTGGCATTAGAGGTCGTAAAGGTGGCAAGAGTGGTAACAACAGTAGAGTACGTGGTTAGTAGATAAGTAAGTATAGCCATGGTAAACATATTGTTTTCAAAATACCGTTCAAGAGAGGCATAATAAGTCATGTCAAACTGTGCAGAATAGCAAGAAATGCATTTTGAATTTGTCAAAACAATTCCAGAGGGAGGACCCCCGGGCCCCCCCGTCTACTGTTTGTCCCTCCCACCAATATCCACATCACAATTTTGCTCTTTTATGTATATAGACGGGGGGCCCGGGGTCTTCCCTCTGGAATTGTTTTGATAGATTTAAATTTCATTTCCTGCAAATCTGCACAGTTTAACATTACTTTTTATGCCTATTTTGAAGGGTATTTTGAAAACAATATAAAGTAGAAGGATAGGTGGAAGGATAAGTTGTCACCATCATTAAGCCCCTATGGTTGATATCCCTGCACCCGTGGAAATATAATGAGAATAATAAAAGAAATCTCCATAAAATTTGCTCCGTTTTTTGCTCTGGATGCGTCTCAATCCAACACATCCGCCTATGTGACACTTCCACATCGGCGGTGAAAGAGAGGTGTTTGCCAGAAAGGTGTTTGTCAGACCATGAGACATTCCGAAAATCGGTCTTCTCACAAAATCGTCTGTAGCACCCGAACTGTTTGGCCTACAAACTATTAAGGGACATCAACCCTTTATGGAAGATGAAACTCTCACAAACACGATGGTGTTCTTTCTCTAAGATCCCACAATTGTCTTGGGACATGTCTTAAGCCGGTCTAGCCAATCTGCCAACTTCTGTTTGTAGCGTCCTAACCGTTTGGGCTACACTCTATGCACAAAACACACAATACACCCCTATATGTAAAGGTGAGACTATCACAAACACATACATATTGGTTTATTTGCTCTAGGATGCCCACAGGTCTCACAAGACTCGTGTCTGTTATTCCATGTGTTTGAATGGGTTTAAATAGTTTAAATATATTTTTGAGAAACTTCGACAATTCAAAATTAACCTGTTAGTCCTATAGGGGCAGTATTTCATTTTTGGATAAAAAGACGTGCCCGTTTTAAGCGCAATATTTTGTCACGAAAAGATGCTCCATATATGCTTGGAATTGATAGTTTTGGAAAGAAGACACTCTTACGTTTCCAGAACTGCAAAGATTTTCACTGTGAGTCCCCTAGAACAAATGCTTCGGGCAAAACCAAGATGTTTGACCGACCAGGAAATGAACAGGATTTCTGAGGCTACGTTTTCCATGATCGCCTTATATGGCTGTGAATGCGACAGGAATGAACGGACACTTTCTCTTGTTTCCCCAAGGTCTCTGCAGCATTGTGACATATTTGTAGGCATATCATTGGAAGATTGACCATAAGAGACTACAATTGCCAAGTGTCCCGCTTGGTGTCTGCGTGGCAATTGGTGCGCAAAAGTCAGCTCCCAGTATTTTTCCATTCGAATCAGAGAACAAAGCTTGCTTCAAGGACTGGGGTTTCAATGGAGAGATATATGACAAACCACCTTCAGGATTGATTCAAACAACGTTTTCCATGTTTCAGTCGATATTATGGAGTTATTTCGGAAAAAAAGTTTGACGTGTAGGTGACTGAATTTTCGGTTAGTTTCGGTAGCCAAATGCATAGTAACAAAAGGGAACGATGTGTCCTACACAAGAATCTTTCAGGAAAAACTGGACATCTGCTATGTAACTGAGAGTCTCCTCATTGAAACATCTGAAGTTCTTCAAAGGTAAATTATTTTATTTGATTCCTTGGCTGGTTTTTGTGAATATGTTGCGTGCTAAATGCTAACGCTAAATGCTAAGCTAGCTATCACCACTCTTACACAAAATATTGATTTTCTCTGGTTCAAAAGCATATTTTGAAAATCTGAGACGACAGGATTGTTAACCTCTTAAGTCGACCCTCTACTTTTTTGAACATTCTGTTAAAAATCGCGCAACATTTCAGCGCCCTGCTACTCATGCCAGGAATATAGTATATGCATTTGCTTAGTCTGTGTGGATAGAAAACACTCAGACGTTTATAAAACTGGTTAAATCACTGCTGTGGCTTTACCAGAACAATCACTGCTGTCGATTTACATCGAAAAGCACAGGAAAAACTGATCACTGAAAATGGGAAAATATATCCATGCGCTACTTGAACCCATTGATAAAGGTGAACCACAATTAATTGACTGAGGTTGCAGTACCTACAGCTTCCACACGGTGTCTAGAGTCTTGTCATTTCCCTTCGAGTTTTTTCTTGGTCAAACACATGCAGGGCACCATATCTCCTTTGGTCTAGGACCGGATATTTTCGTTGAGTTTCTAGCCGGACATTTTTCCAGACGGACAGCTAATGATCTTTACATCGCCTCCTGATGAATTGTATCGCTTATTAACGTTTACTAATACCTAAAGTTGCATTACAAACGTATTTCGAAGTGTTTTGTGAAAGTTTATCGTCGACTTTTTGAATTTTAAAAAATGACGTTACGTTTTGAAACAATGTTTTTTTCGTTTATCACACAGTCTACATATAACGATATCTAGGCTTTATATGGACCGATTTAATCGAAATAAAGACCCAAATAGTGTTTATGGGACATCTAGGAGTGCCAACAAAGAAGATGGTGAAAGGTAATGAATGTTTTCTATTTTATTGTGCGGTTTGTGTAACGCCGAAATGCTAATTATTTTGTTTACGTCCCCTGTGGGTCTTTTGGGGTGTTACATGCTATCAGATAATAGCTTCTCATGCTTTCGCCGAAAAGCATTTTAAAAATCTGACTTGTTGCCTGGATTCACAACGAGTGTAGCTTTAATTCGATACCCTGCATGTGTATTTTAATGAACTTTTGAGTTTTAACTAATACTATTAGCATTTAGCGTAGCGCATTTGCATTTCCAGAGCTCTAGTTGGGACGCAAGCGTCCCGAGTAGAAGCAACAGGTTAAGAAAAGGATAAGCTTGAGAGCAGGCATATTTATTTCATTTCATTTGCGATTTTTAGAAATCGCTAACGTTGCGTTATTGTAATGAGCTTGAGGCTGTAGTAACGATACCGCATGCGGGATGGGGCGGACTATGAGGTTAAGTAGCTAAATGATCCTTGGTATGACCTTCTTAAAACAATTCCATATAGCTTAGTAGTACCCTCCCCCAGCCCCGGTTTAGACGGGGCTTAGACTGTTCCAAGGGAAATATTAAGTATACACAAACGATGAAGACTGAGTTGTGTTATAGTGATGCCGACATGCGTATGTATTTATTATTATTAAGAAGACTATATATACACTACCAGTCTAAAGTTTTCTAACACCTACTCATTCAAGGGGTTTTGTTAATTTCTACTATTTTCTACATTGTAACATAGTATTGAAGAAATCAAAACTATGAAATAACACATGGAATCATGTAGGAACCAAAAAAGTGTAAAACAAATCAAAATATATTTTATATTTGAGATTCTTCAAATAGCCACCCTTTGCCTTGGTGACAGCTTTGCACACTCTTGGCAATCTCTCAACCAGCTTCATGAGGTAGTCACCTGGAATGCATTTCAATTAACAGGTGTGCCTTCTTAAAAGTTCATTTGTGTAATTTATTTCCTTCTTAATGCGTTTGAGCCAATCAGTTGTGTTGTGACAAGGTAGGGGTGGTATGGACCAAGTCCATATTATTATGTGAGAAATGACAGTCAATATTTACTTTAAGACAGGAAGGTCAGTAAATATGAAACATTTCAAGAACTTTTAAAGTTTCTTCAAGTGCAGTCGTATAAACCATCAAGCACTGTGATGAAACTGGCTCTCACGAGTACCGCCACAGGAAAGGAAGACCCAGAGTTACCTCTGCTGCAGAGGAAAGTTCATTATAGTTACCAGCCTCAGAAATTGCAGCCCAAATAAATGCTTCACAGAGTTCAAGTAACAGACACATCTCAACATCAACTGTTCAGAGGAGTGAATCAGGCCTAAGAAGAGACTTGCTTGGCCGAAGAAACATGAGCAATGGACATTAAACCAGTCACGTTCTGACCTTTATTTCCTTTGTTTTGTCGTTATTTAGTATGGTCAGGGCGTGAGTTGGGGTGGGCAGACTATGTTTGTTTTTCTTTGATTTGGGGATTTCTATGTTTCGGCCTAGTATGGTTCTCAATCAGAGGCAGGTGTCATTAGTTGTCTCTGATTGAGAATCATACTTAGGTAGCCGGGGTTTTACTGTTTGTTTGTGGGTCATTGTCTATGTTAGTTACTTGTGTCAGCACAGTTCTCATTATAGCTTCTGTCCTTTGTCCTGATGAGTCCAAGTTTGAGATTTTTGGTTCCAACCACCGTGTCTTTGTGAGGGGTGCTTTGCTAGTCAAGGCAGACTTAACCAGCATGGCTACCAATGCATTCTGCAGCGATACGCCATCCCCTCTGGTTTGCGCTTAGCAGGACTATCATTTGTTTTTCAACAGGACAATGACCTAACACTCTTCCAGGCTGTGTAAGGGCTATTTGACCAAGTAGGAGAGTGCTGCATCATATGAGCTGGCCTCCACAATCACCCGACATAGTCCCAATTGAGATGGTTTTGGATGAGTTGGACTGCAGAGTGAAGGAAAGCAGCCAACAAGTGCTCAGCATATGTAGGAACTCTTTCAAGACTGTTGGAAAAGCATTCCAGGTGAAGCTGGTTGAGAGAATGCCAAGAGTGTGCAAAGTTGTCATCATCATGGCTACTTTAAAGAATCTAAAATCTAAAATATATTTTGATTTGTTTCACATTTTTTTAGTTACTGCATGATTCCAAATGTGCTATCTCATAGTTTTTATATCTTCACTATTATTTTACAATGTAGAAAATAGTAAAAATAAAGAAAAACCCTTGAATGAGTAGGTGTGTCCAAACGTTTGTCTGGTACTGTAAATGAGCTCTCCACAATGGATTTCAATAGAAAACTAGTAAAATTAGACAAGATATGAGAACTTTTTTCCACTTTATCTGGGAGGCTAAACCACGATAAAGAATGCATATCTATCAGGTTTGAAGGTAAGACCCAGATACAGACTGTGTTGAAGTAACAATGTTTACTTACAGCAACAGCGACAGGCAAACGGCAAGTCAAGGCAGGCAGGGGTCGATAATCCAGAGTAGTGTGACAAAGTAACAGGTCTGCAGGCAGGCTCAGGGGCAGGCAGAGTGGTTAGGCAGGCGAGCTCAGAGACTGGACAGGCAAGGGTCAAAACCAGGAGGGCGAGAATAGAGTGACTAGGGAAAAGCAGGAGCTGAGACAAAACCATTGGTTGACTTGACAAACAAGACAAACTGGCAACATATAACCAGAGAACACAGGCATAAATACACAGGGGATAATGGGGAAGATGGGCGACACCTGCAGGGGGTGGAGACATTCACAAAGATAGGTGAAACAGATCAGGGCGTGACACCTATCTGTAAAATCAATATGAACTGGGTGGGTTGAGATTATTAAATATAAAAGCACTAAACCTCTGTCTTAAAGCTTCACTTATACAAAAGGTTTACTTGAACCTTAAATGTTAAAACTTGAACCTCATTGTTAAAACTTTTACTTTTTATGCCTTTGTGCAGATTGCCATGTCTCATTTATGATTAATTGAATCTTTTTCAAAGTTTCTACCTTTTTTTAAACAAGCGTCGCAGAGGTGGTTACAATTTCATTCCTCTGAAAAGATAGAACAAATATTACAAAATTTGACAACAAATATGTTTCAAAATGGTATTTTGTTTTTACATTATATTTTAAATTGGAATTGGTAGAGTAAAGTCTTCAGAATTGTATGGGAAAGTCTGCTCAATCCAATATTACAACCAATTGATTACAGCATTACCCCAAAAATGGAGGAGGCAGGTGGCAGGTGGCAGCTGGAGGAGGTCTGTCTGCCCAATATAAGGACCAAAACTGGTGGAGGAATAAAAAATATCATAAATAGGAAAGCTTCATTTGAGGACCAGGATGTTGACAGGTGTGCCATACAGATTGCAAAATAGTTGTGAGAGCTTGTTGATGTACCGATTTCATGGTACATGATTGTATGAGTTGATATATAAAACGACGGAAGATTCAAGACTTTGTGCTTTTCAACTATAATTATTGTACAGAATTCTTGCCACCAACAAAATGTTTAATATTTTGGACATACAATCATCACCAATGTCATGACGTGTTTATCATTAATCTGATGACTGTTATTTATCCAATCAAACGAACTATGTTTATTGTTATCTAATTATCCAATTAACTAATTAGGAATTTGGGGCACCATGGAAAAAGTTGTTTAATGAGTTACCATCTCAGAATTAACTCTTAGAAAATATATAGACGTATCGATAACAGTCACTTACTAATCATTACCTCATTAGTCTCAATCTGAACGTCGTAGACCTCTTGATATCTGCAAGACCCCTAACCTTATTGATGAATAAGCAATACACAAATTTGCTTAACTCTTTATTTACTAACTAACTAAATAATAATCTGCGGGAGCCATCATGTGACCACTTGCTCAATGTGGTCCCTTACGGCTATTCTTCAACATAAATGCGTAAAAAGACGTCACAATGCTGTAGACACCTTGGGGAATACGTAGAAAGCGTAAGCTCATTCGTAGCCCATTCACAGCCATATAAGGAGTCATTGGCATGAAGCGCTTTAAAAAAATGCAGCACTTCCTGATTGGATTTTTATCTAGGTTTCGCCTGTAACATCAGTTCTGTTGCACTCCCAGACAATATCTTTGCAGTTTTGGAAACGTCAGAGTGTTTTCTATCCAAAGCTGTCAATTATATGCATAGTTGAGCATCTTGTCGTGACAAAATATCCTGTTTAAAACGGGAACGTTTTTTATCCAAAAATGAAAATACTGCCCCTAGAGTCGCAACAGGTTAATGACATCACAAAATAATAAATATGACATCATTATTCTTTAGATCCCCATGGACCATTCTTAATATTCCTATCTCGTGAATATTGCTCCAACCTTCATTCTTTGGCCATTAGAGTTTTTCCTGCAAAGGTCTTAAGTAGACAAAGGGATTCCTTTCCCAATACTGCAGGGCAAGAAAGAGATGTATGACCCAGTGTTAAGGTGTCAAGACAGGCACAGCCCCCTGCTCCTCTTCTGTTGGAGAGAGGAGGTCTGGCAATCTCTTCAAACATTTGCCTAGCTGATGGGTCTTTTGATCCACTGTCAGGAGAGTCATGACACAGCTCTGCACATTTTGTTGTGAGCATACAGAATCAATAGACCACTTGTTTTGGTATTGCCCTCAGGTAGTATGTTTCTGGTCTCAGGTTCAGGAATGGCTGAAAAAGCATAACATTAATCTAAAATTGACCCTAGATCTAGAGAGACCTGGTAAGTCAATTACTAATACTCTTAGTAAAATTATTTATATTCAACTCGCAATCTGTGGATTCTATTCGATTAGATAGATTCAAAATGTTTGTTAAACATCACAGCATAGTTGAAAGATATATGGGGCGAAGAAATCCGAAGAATGTGGCCAGCAGAGATACAGTAGATGGGATGGGCTGAGATAAACTGAGGGTGGGGATGTGGAAATGGAGACAAGAGGGAGTGGAGTTGCTGGGTGGGGGATAGAATGACGGTCAAAGATAAAAGTAAAAAAATGAACTCATTTGGATGATTGAGCGGCAGCTCTGAGGGAAACGTGGGAGGGAGGGGGTCTTGGAGGGCTAGTGGCCTGGCAGTTGGGAGCTTGGGCCAGTGACTGATAAGTCATTGACCTTGTGGGAAATCTGTCGAAGTGCCCTTTAGCAGGGCGTTCACCCTGGTTGCTTCTGTGTGTCGCTCTGCATGGGTGTCTGTTATATGACTGAATGTCATTTAAATGTTGAACGGCTTCACTTACAAAATGTACAAAAAATGTACAAAAAAAAGCTTTAAAAAAAGGGCCAGAATTCATTAACGCTCTTGTGGCTGAATGGAAGCAAGTCCTCACAGCAATGTTTCAACATCTAGTGGAAAGCCTTCCCAGAAGAGTGGAGGTTGTTATAGCAGCAAAGGGGGGACCAACTCCATATTAAACCCATGATTTTGGAATGGGATGTTCAATGAGCAAGTGTCCACATACTATATACAGTGCCTTGCGAAAGTATTCGGCCCCCTTGAACTTTGCGACCTTTTGCCACATTTCAGGCTTCAAACATAAAGATATAAAACTGTATTTTTTTGTGAAGAATCAACAACAAGTGGGACACAATCATGAAGTGGAACGACATTTATTGGATATTTCAAACTTTTTTAACAAATCAAAAACTGAAAAATTGGGTGTGCAAAATTAAAGTTCAAGGGGGCCGAATACTTTCGCAAGGCACTGTATATACGTATATACATTTACAAAATAACATGGGTAACTATTTACACACTTTCAATATTTGGAAGACTATCAAATCAAATCAATTTATATAGCCCCAGCCTAAAACCCCAAACAGCAAGCAATGCAGGTGTAGAAGCACGGTGGCTAGGAAAACCCCCCTAGAAAGGCAAAAACCTAGGAAGAAACCTAGAAAGGAACCAGGCTATGAGGAGTGGCCAGTCCTCTTCTGGCTGTGCCGGGTGGAGATCAAGGTGGTTGTAGAGGGTGCAACAGGACAGCCCCTCAAGAGTAAAAATGAACAGTTTAGGGTTCCATAGCCGCAGGCAGAACAGTTGAAACTGGAACAGCAGCAAGGCCGGGTGGACTGGGGACAGCATGGCAGGTAGTCCTGAAGCATGGTCCAAGGGCTCAGGTCCTCCGAGAGAAAGAAGGAGAGAAAGAGAGAGCAGACTTAAATTCACACAAGACACCGGATAAGACAGGAAAAGTACTCCAGATATAACATACTGACCCTAGCCCCCACCCACTTTGCCATATAACCCCACCAACTTTGCCAAAACTCTAGACAATATTCTGCTGCTGATGCCAGATGCCATAGCAGTCTCTTTCTGATGTAAAGCAGAGGGTCACTGAGCATGTGGTGCATGTGATTGGGAGACTTCATCTTGCAAACAACACAGCAATGCCTCCATGCTGTGCCCTTAGGCACATCCATGCCTGCAGACATATATTTGGGCAGATGAACACTTGTGGCAGGAGCAGAAGGGACAGGGCTTGGTGCAGTAGTGCTGTAGCCAGAAAGCTCCTTGATGCTCCCTCTAATATAGACTGATTGGAGGAAGCATGCTGGCTGTGTCGAGATGTATGGGTTTGCATAGATATAGATATATCTATATATCTATATCTATATATATATACACTGCTCCAAAAAATAAAGGGAACACTAAAATAACACATCCTAGATCTGAATGAATGAAATATTCTTATTAAATACTTTTTTCTTTACATAGTTGAATGTGCTGACAACAAAATCACACAAAAATTATCAATGGAAATCAAATTTATCAACCCATGGAGGTCTGGATTTGGAGTCACACTCAAAATTAAATTGGAAAACCACACTACAGACTGATCCAACTTTGATGTAATGTCCTTAAAACAAGTCAAAATGAGGCTCAGTAGTGTGTGTGGCCTCCACGTGCCTGTATGACCTCCCTACAAGGCCTGGGCATGCTCCTGATAAGGTGGCGGATGGTCTCCTGAGGGATCTCCTCCCAGACCTGGACTAAAGCATCTGCCAACTCCTGGACAGTCTGTGGTGCAACGTGGCGTTGGTGGATGGAGCGAGACATGATGTCCCAGATGTGCTCAATTGGATTCAGGTCTGGGGAACGGGCGGGCCAGTCCATAGCATCAATGCCTTCCTCTTGCAGGAACTGCTGACACACTCCAGCCACATGAGGTCTAGCATTGTCTTGCATTAGGAGGAACCCAGGGCCAACCGCACCAGCATATGGTGTCACAAGGGGTCTGAGGATCTCATCTCGGTACCTAATGGCAGTCAGGCTACCTCTGGCGAATACATGGAGGGCTGTGCGGCCCCCCAAAGAAATGCCACCCCACACCATGTCTGACCGACCGTCAAACCGGTCATGCTGGAGGATGTTGCAGGCAGCAGAACGTTCTCCACGGCGTCTCCAGACTGTCACGTCTGTCACATGTGCTCAGTGTGAACCTGCTTTCATCTGTGAAGAGCACAGGGCGCCAGTGGCGAATTTGCCAATCTTGGTGTTCTCTGGCAAATGAAAAACGTCCTGCACGGTGTTGGGCTGTAAGCACAACTCCCACCTGTGGACGTCGGGCCCTCATACCACCCTCATGGACCGTTTGAGCAGACACATGCACATTTGTGGCCTGCTGGAGGTCATTGTGCAGCTCTGGCAGTGCTCCACCTGCTCCTCCTTGCTCCTGTTGTCTATTCCATTTGCACAACAGAATGTGACATTTATTGTCAATCAGTGTTGCTTCCTAAGTGGACAGTTTGATTTTACAGAAGTGTGATTGACTTGGAGTTACATTGTGTTGTTTAAGTGTTCCCTTTATTTTTTGAGCAGTGTATATATACACACACAGACATAGGCTATGGTCGTTCTCATACAAACAAACAGACCCTCACTCACAATGCCAACGTGTACTTTACCCATTTCATTACATCTTTATATATTGCAAATAAAATGTAAAAACAATCACAAATAATATTTTATATTAATTTCAAACAAAGGCATTAGCATGAGAGCAACTTACCAGTCCTAAGAAATGTCCTCTCCGTTCAAAAAATATGCCTCAGTTTCAGTCTTCAAAATGCAGATCTGTCTCACTTCCCTCTAAAATTGTTTCTACATTCGTATATCTAGTCTTAGAATTAGCTTTCCTTGACTTATTCACCATGATGTTGGATAAATAAACAGCTGAAGATGCAAGTCACCGAAATACTGCTGTGCGTAATAAGCGTCGCTCCTTCACGGTTGAATTGGCAATGGCGAAAGAACGGTCCTTACGCCAGCGTTCAATGGAAAGGTTTGTCTTACAACAAAGAACCATGGGATATTGCCGTTTACCTCTGCTCATTGACTATCTATCCAGTTAGATTTCAAGACGATCAATGCAATCTGTGATTTTGTTACGCAAGTGCTGGCTGAATAAGTAGTTTGATATGGGGGTCTGTGCTCAGATAATCGCAGCGTATTATTTCGAAATAAATCATTTAAAAATCTGACAACGCAGTTGGATTAGGAAGATTCTAGGCTTTCGAACTATGTGAGACACTTGTATTTTCATGAATGTTTAATATGACTATTTATGTAGCGATCACCGTATGTTGTCGAACTTAATCCCGCTAACGGGTTCGGTGCGAAGAGAGGTTAAAAATACACAAATTCCAAATGGCTATAATTAAACTCTATAATTAAACTCTCTGGCATCTTTCCCAATATTTGGAAAAAAAGACTGATCACCTCAATCCACAAAAGTGTAGACAAATTGGACCCCAATAACAGGGATATGTGTCAACAGAAGCCTTGGGAAAATCCCCTGCATTATCATTAATAGCAGACTCGCCAATTTCCTCAGTGAAAACAATGCACTGTACTGAGCAAATGTAAAATTGGCTTTTTACAAAATTACCGTACGACAAACCACATTTTCACCCTAATTGACAAAGCAACAAACCAAAACCAAGGCAAAGTGTTTTTATGCTTTGTTGATTTCAAAAAAGCTTTTGACTCAATTTGGCATGAGGGTCTGCTATACACATTGATGGAAAGTGGTGTTGGGGGAAAACATACAACATCAAATCCATGTACACAGAACAGTCTACAGCACCCAGCCTCACAGTACTAGAATCTGAAGTCAAATTGTCTACTGTTTGCTGACAATCTGGTGCTTCTGTACCCAACCTAGGAGGGCCTACAGCAGCACCTAGATCTTCTGCACAGATTGTGTCAGACCTGGGCCCTGACAGTTCGGGTTTGTGCAGTGGGTGAGATCTTCGTGGACTATACTCAGCCTTGTCTCAGTGTAGTAAATTGGTGGTTTGTGGATATCCCTCTCGTGGTATAGGGGCTGTGCTTTGGCAAATTGCGTGAGGTCATATGATTGGCCCTGTCCCAAGATTGGGCAACAGTGTCTCCTGACCCCTCCTGTCTCAGCCTCCAGTGTCTATGCTGCAATAGTTTGTAGTTTATCTGGTGTAATTCTCCTGTCTTATCTGGAGTCATTTGTGAATTTAAGTATGCTCCCTCTAATTCTCTCTCCCTCCCGGAGGACCTTAGCCCTGGGTCCATGCCTCAGGACTACCTGGACCGATGACTCCTTGCTGTCCCCAGTCCACTTGGTCAGTTTCAAATGTTCTGCCTGCGGCTATGGAACCCTGACCTGTTCACCAGACATGCAACCTTGATCTCTCTCTCTCTCTCTCTCTCTCTCTCTCTCTCTCTCTCTCTCTCTCTCTCTCTCTCTCTGTCTGTCTGTCTGTCTGTGGGTCAGAAGTTTACATACAATTAGTTGACTGTGCCTTTAAACAGCTTGGAAAATTCCAGAAAATTATGTCATGGATTTAGAAGATTCTGACATCATTTTAGTGAATTGGAGGTGTACCTGTGGATGTATTTCAAGGCCTACCTTCAAACTCAGCGCCTCTTTGCTTGACATCATGGGAAAATCAAAATAAATCAGCGAAGACCAAAGACAAAAAAATGGTAGACCTCCACAAGTCTGGTTCATCCTCGGAAGCAATTTCCAAATGCCTGAAGGTACCATGTTCATCTGTACAAACAATAGTACGAATGTATAAACACCATGGGACGTCGCAGCTCAGGAAAGAGACGCGTTCGGTCTCCTAGAGATTAATGTACTTTTTTGCGAAAAGTGCAAATCAATCCCAGAAAAGCAGCAAAGGACCTTGTGAAGATGCTGGAGGAAACAGGTACAAAAGTATCTATATCCACAGTGAAACGAGTCCTATATCGACATAACCTGAAAGGCCGCTCAGGCCACTGCTCCAAAACTGCCATAAAAAGCCAGACTACGGTTTGCAACTGCACATGGGGACAAAGATCGTACTTTTTGGTGAATTGTCTTTTGGTCTGATGAAACAAAAATAGAACTGTTTGGCCATAACGTCCATTATTATGTTTGGAGGAAAAAGGAGGAGACTTGCAAGCCGAAGGACACCATCCCAACCGTGAAGCACAGGGGTGGCAGCATCATGTTGTGGGGGGATTTGCTGCAGGAGGGAATGGTGCACTACACAAAATAGATGGCATCATGAGGGAAGGAAAAATATGCGGATATATTGAAGCAACATCTTAAGATATCAGTCAGGAAGTTAAAACTTCTTAGCTGCAATCCCATTAAATTAACGGGATATGACAACAGCCAGTGAAAGTGCAGGGCGCCAAATTCAAAACAACAGTAATCTCATAATTAAAATTCCTCAAACATACATTAGGCTTTACGGCGAAAGCACCACAAACGATGATGTTAGGTCACCACCAAGCCACAGAAAAACAGTCTCAAAAAGCACAAATAGAGATAAAATGAATCACTAACCTTTGATGATCTTCATCAGATGACACTCATAGGACTTCATGTTACACAATACATGTATGTTTTGTTGATAAAGTTAAAAAAATCTGAATTTACAATGGAGCATTACGTTCACTAGTTCCAAAAACATCCAGTGATTTTGCATAGCCACATCGATTCAACAGAAATACTCATCATAAATGTAGATGATAATACAAGTTATACACATGGAATTATAGATATACCTCTCCTTAATGCAACCGCTGTGTCAGATTTTTTAAAAACGTTACGGAAAAAGCAAGCCATGCAATAATCTGAGACGGCGCTCAGAAAATTTATCAAATTAGCCGCCATGTTGGAGTCAACAGATACCAGAATTGACGTGATAAATATTCCCTTACCTTTGATGATCTTCATCAGAATGCACTCCCAGGAATCGCAGTTCCAGAATAAATGCTTGATTTGTTCGATAATGTCCGTTATTTATGTCCAAGTAGTTGCTTTTGTTAGCGTTAGGTACACATATCGTTTGGACAAAAACTTTGGACAAAAACTTCAAAAAGTTATATTACAGGTCGAAGAAACATTTCAAACTAATTAAAGAATCAATCATTAGGATCTTTTATCATAAATCTTCAATAAAGTTCCAACCGGAGAATTCCTTTGTGTCTACAGAAGCAAGTCGATATCATGTGGAATGCGTGTGACCAGGAAATGGCTCTCTGCCAGTAAGCTGACAGCTCTTATTCAGTCCCACAACACAGCAGAAGCCTCATTCAAGTTTCTAAAGACGGTTGACATCTAGTGGAAGCCCTAGGAAGTGCAACTTCATTCATATCCCAATGTGAATTCAATAGGGGTTGAATGAAAATATACCAACCTCAGATTTCTCACTTCCTGTTTGGATTTCTTCTCAGGTTTTTGCCTGCCACATGAGTTCTGTTATACTCACATACATCATTCAAACAGTTTTAGAAACTTAATAGTGTTTTTTTATCCAATACTAATAATAATATGCATATATTAGCAACTTAGACTGAGGAGCAGGGCACCTCTGGGCACCTTTCATCCAAGCTACAATACTGCCCCTGCAGCCATAAGAAGTTAAAGCTTGGTCGCAAATGGGTCTTCCAAATGGACAATGACTTTAAGCATACTTCCAAAGTTGTGGCAACATTGCTTAAGGACAACAAAGTCAAGGTATTGGAGTGGCCATCACAAAGCCCTGACCTCAATCATATCAAATATTTGTGGGCAGAACTGAAAAGCATGTGCGAGCAAGGAGGCCTACAAACCTGACTCAGTTACACCAGCTCTGTCAGGAGGAATGGGCCAAAATTCACCCAAATTATTGTGGGAAACTTGTGGAAGGCTACCCAAAACATTTGCCCCAAGTTAAACAATTTAAAGGCAATACAACCAAATACTAATTGAGTATGTAAACTTCTGGCCGACTGGGAATGTGATGAAAGAAATAAAAGCTGAAATATATCATTCTCTCTCCTATTATTCTGATATTTCGCATTCTTAAAATAAAGTGGTGATCCTAACTGACCTAAAACAGGGAATTTTTACGAGGATTTAAATGTCAGGAATTGTGAAAAACGGAGTTTAAATGTATTTGGCTAAGGTGTATGTAAACTTCAGACTTCAACTGTACATTTGATTGATTGATAGTAAATCTCAGTAAGACAAAAATAAGTGTGTTCCAAAAAAGTTCCAGTTGCCAGAACCACAAATTCTAGACACCCTTGCCCTAGAGCACACAAAAAACTATACATATCCTGGACTAAACATCAGCGCCACAGGTAACTTCCACAAAGCTGTGAACGATCTGAGATACAAGGCAAGAAGGGCCTTCTATGCCATCAAAAGGAACATATAATTCAATATACCAATTAGAATCAGTTATAGTTATCAGTGATAGTTATCCGTTATAAACATTGCCCTTTATGGTTGTAAGGTCTGGGGTCTGCTCACCAACCAAGAATTCACAAAATGGGACAATCACCAAATTGAGACTGCATGCAGAATTCTGCAAAAATATCCAGTGTACAACATAAAACACCAAATAACGCATGCAGAGCAGAATTAGGCCGGTACCCGCTAATGATTAAAATCCAGAAAAGAGCCGTTGAATTCTACAACCAATTAAAAGGAAGTGATTCCCAAACCTTCCATAAAAAAGCCATCACCAATGGTGGAACAAAAATGTAAATGTAAATCACCTACAGAGAGATGCACCTGGAGAAGAGTCCCTTAAGCAAGCTGGTCCTGGGGCTCTGCTCATAAACACAAACAGACCCCACAGAGCCCCAGGACAGCAATACAATTATACCCAACCAAAGCATGGGAAAATAAAAAATATAATTCCTTGACACGTTGTAAAGAATCAACAAGAAAACTGAGCAAACTAGAATGCTATTTGGCACTAAACAGAGAGTACACAGTGGCACAAAACCTGACCAATGTGACTGACCCAAACCTAAGGAAAGCTTTGACTTTGACTATGCACACTGCCCACAAAATGAGTTGGAAACTGAGCTGCACTTCCTAACCTCCTGCCAAATCTATGTCCATATTAGAGACACATATTTCCTTCAGATATTTCTCAGATAGGGGATCCACAAACCCAATTTTGATAAACTCCCATATCTATTGGTTGAAACATCACAGTGTGCCATCACAGCAGCAAGATTTGTGACCTGTTGCCACAAGAAAAGGGCAACCAGTGAAGATCAAACACCACTGCAAATACAACCCATATTTATGTTTAAATAGTTTCCCTTTTGTACTTTCTTTATTTGCAAATAATAAGACCTTTGTAATGTCTTTATTATTTTTGAACTTTTGTGAGTGTAATGTTTACTGTACATTTTTGTATTGTTTATTTAACGTTTGTTTTTTTATCTATTTCACTTGCTTTGGCAATGCAAACACGTTTCCCATGCCAATAAAGCCCTTCAATTGAATTGAAATGAGAGAGAGAGACAGAGACAGGGGGAGAGAGACAGAGAGAAGAGAGAGACAGAGAGAGAGAGAGACAGAGAGAGAGACATAGAGACAGAGACATAGAGACATAGAGACAGAGAGAGAGAGAGAGAGAGAGAGAGAGAGCGAGAGATACAGATGGAGACAGAGACAGAGAGACACACACACACACACACACATAGGGGTGATTTACCTGTTTGGAGGTCTTCCATGGAGATAGGTGACCTGCAGAGAAACAAACAGCAAATGCTAGTCCTTTGAGCAGACAGAGAAAAATAACTGTATGATAGGTTATCTTATCATTACAGCGGCAGAAGTAAAGAACAGTAGGGAAATTTTGTAAAAGAGTAAGTAGGCTGTCGGTACAAAACAATAATTCAATATCACAATTTCTCTTGGAATCCATACATCGTAGGCTTTTGAGAAACCAAGGCTATTGAGTCTGCCGATAAGAATGTGGTGATTGACAGAATCAAAAGCCTTGGCCACGTCGGTGAAGACGGCTGCACAGTACCGTCTTTTGTCGATGGAGGTTATGATATCGTTTAGGACCTTGAGCGTTTAGGACCTTGACCCATGACCAGCTCAGAAACCAGATTGCATAGTGGAGAAGGTACGGTGGGATTCGAAATGATCAGTGATCTGTTTGTTAACTTGGCTTTCGGAGATTTTAGAAAGGCAGGGCAGAATGGATATATGTCTATAACAGTTTGGGTTTAAGAGTGTCTCCCAACTTGAAGAGGGGGATGACCGTGGCAGTTTTCCAATCTTTGGGGATCCCAGAGGAAACAAAAGAGAGGTTGAACAGGCTGGTAATAGGGGTTGCAACAATTTCGGCAGATAATTTTAGAAAGAGAGGGTCCAGATTGTCTAGCCCAGCTGATTGGTAGGGATCCAGATTATGCAGCTCTTTCAGAACAGCAGCTGTCTAGATTTGGTTAATGGAGAAATGGGGGGGTGCTGAGGTGTTGGCCGGGATAGGTGGAAAGCATGGTGGAAAGCATGGAGTGCCGTAGAAAAATACATATTGAAATGATCAATTATCGTACATTTATCGGTGGTGACATTGTTTCCTAGCCTCAGTGCAGTGGGTAGCTGGCAGGCGGTGCTCTTATTCTCCATGGCCTTTACAATGTCCCAATGTCCCAAAACATTTTGGAATTGGTGCTTCCCTAACTGACTGAGAATATTGGTTCCTGACTCCCCTGAAAATGTGCATATCGCGGGGGCTATTTGATGCTAATGCAGAACTCCACAGGAGGTTTTTGTGCTGGTCAAGGGCAGTCAAGTCTGGGGTGATCGAAGGGTTATATCTGTTCTTAGTTCTATTTTTTTTTGAATGGGACATACTTATTTAAGATGGCGAGGAAAGCACTTTTAAAGAGAAACCAGGCGTCCTCTACTGACGGGATGAGGTCAATATCCTTCCAGGATACCCGGATACCTGATTAGAAAGGCCTGCTCGCTGAAGTGTTTAATTGAGCGTTTGACAGTGATGAGGGGTGGTCGTTTGACCGCGGACCCATCACGCACGCAGGCAATGAGGCAGTGATCGTTGAGATCCTGGTTGAAGACAGCAGAGGTGTATTTAGAGGGCAAGTTGTTCAGGATGATATCTAAGAGGGTGCCGATGGTTACGGATTAAGTGTTGTACCTGGTAAATTCCTTAATAATTTGTGTGAGATTGAGGGCATCTAGCTTAGATTGTAGGACAGCCAGGGTGTTAAGCATATCCCAGTTTAGGTCACCTAACAGTACGAACTCTGAAGATAGATGGGGGGCAATGAATTCACATATGGTGTCCAGGGCACAGCTGGGGGCTGGAAGGGGTCTATAACAAGCGGCAGCGGTGAGAGACTTGTTTCTGGAAAGTTGGATTTTTAAAAGTAGAAGCTCGAATTGTTTGGGCACAGACCTGGATAGTATGATAGAACTGCAGGCTCTCTCTGCTGTAGATTGCAACTCTGCCCGATTTGGCAGTTCTATCTTTTTGGAAGCTGTTATAGTTAGGGATGGAATTTTGTTGTAGTCCATTCCTGATAAACCAGGGAGATGACAATGGAAATCATGCAGTTGTATTTTTGTGAGACTACATTAATCCATCCCCATCCACTATCTATATAAACCAAAAAACAGGGCTAAGTAGACTACTGTACCCATTGGAATGAACCACAAAGTCAGGATTGTAGTTTACATGGGTGGTTCTCAAATCTTTGAAGTGTCAAAATGTACACTATACCCAGTTGTTTATGAATAATAACATATTGTTCATGAACCATTCTGTTGTGAATTTGTGAATTAGGGGAGAAGGATTGCAGCTGCGATCAGCTCAGGCTCTTGAAACATATGGCTGAAGCGTTTCTTAAGTCCAAATTGTAGCACATCCACCAGAGGCTCACATTACTTCAGAGACAACTTGATTCAGTTCAGTTTTGTTATCAGCAAGTTGATAGTTGGAAGAAAAAAAAGCTCTCAAGAAGTTGTCTTTTGTAGTTGTCTGTTGTCTGTTGTAGTTCTTACAATCTTACCCTGGATTTCGAACTCAGAATAGATGTAATTTAGGGCACCTGCCAGCACATCAAAGGTGTGCAAGCTTCTGCCAGACTGTCAGGGTCTAGCCAATGGGCTGTAACACCAATGGTGGTGGTGGCGAAGTGGTCACCACTTCTCATGGCCTCAGTCAGCTTCTTCTTCATTTAATTTGAGGCTTCATCTATCCTGGAGCGCAGTGTCGGCAATGATATGATCTGTGAGTTATGCTCAAGCCTGGACAAACCCTCTGAACAGTTCTTGTTCTACAACAGTGAATGATTGGAGCCCTTGGACCACATACTTCACCACAGCTTTATCGATGGATTTTTGGGACACTGTCTCCAGTAATGTTCTCTGCTTGATGGTGGAGGGAGACTGAGGGGCATGTTTTCTCTTCAAAGTGTTTACAGTCAGTTCTCCATATTTCTTAAGATGGTGTACTTTGATATATTAAGAAAAGGAAAAGAAAGAAATCAGAAAGACTGTTACTTAGTTACCGTCACTAAATACTTAAGGTATAGATTCCGAATTTTAAAGCTATAAACAACATTAGATAAGTGAGAGTTTGTGAACACCGTTTAATTAAGTCTACAGTAATTATCTAGGTAAGAATAACAACTTTATCAACTAACACAAGTAAGATATTGTCTTGCTAACTAGCTAAGCTAGTGGGTGTTAGCTAAAATTAGAAAGCTAACATTAGCTAGCTAGCTTGACAGCGGTGTTTAGAGAAAAGGTATTTAGCTATACTAACATTAGCTGACTAAAATGTGCCCAGATTCGCAAACTAGCTAGTTAGCTCATGTTAGTTTAGTTAGATTGCATTAGCTAACAAAGTTTCTGAATCCGGGCACATTTTAGCCAGCTACTAGCAATGGAACCATTTATGTATAGGATTAGCTAGCATAAACTAACACTGCTTGTTGCATTAGCAAATGTGGCCTACCTAGCTAGGTTAGCTCATTTTAGCTAGCATGCTAGTATAAGTATCATTAGCTAGCATGCTAACTTTATTCCAGCTAGCTGGCAAGCTAACAGTAGACTTACCTCAATGTGTTTTTTTAGATTCGACGGCGAGTTCTTGAATGCTGGTATTTCTTGAACTTTAGGTAAACATAACCGACATTTCATTTGCTAGGATGAATCCTTCATTCTGAGAAAATAAAACATTTATTTTAGATACGGCCAGGGGTGTTCGTCCTCATCAGGAGGTGGTGGTGGTAGTGGTATCGATTTTGGACATTCTTGGGAAAAGTGCTGCAGAGTGGATGACTATTTTGTAAGTAACTGGCTCTCGGTGGGTGGGGTTTACACTTTAGGACCCTGATGCGGATTGGATCAACTTTGCTTGCATGTCGTCGCCTGCTGCCTTGCAAAACAAGTTCACCCATGAGTGAGCCGACTTGCCGACCTTGCATATTCTTTCCAACATTATTCATATTTTTTTTCAGCTTCAGATTGATTTGATTTTGTAGCGAGTAACGAAGGCTTGGTGGTCAAAGGCCCGATTGACCCAGAGTCCTCCGGGTCATTGTAAATAAGAATTTGTTCTTAACTGATTTGCCTAGTTAAATTAAAAATTTTAAATAAAGAATCAAGGTGAAAGTATACATTTCCATTTGAAAATGTAGTGAAGTAAAACTAAAAGTCGATAGCAATAGAAATAGTAAAGTACAGTACAGATACCCCAAAAAACTACTTAAGTACAGTAACATAGCATTTCTACTTTGTTACTTTACACAACTGCTTCTCTCTGCGTTCTTGAGCCTCCAGTATTTATGCTGCAGTAGTTTATGTGTCGGGGGGCTGGGGTCAGTTTGTTATATCTAGAGTACTTCTCCTGTCCTATTCGGAGTCCTGTGTGAATCTAAGTGTGCGTTCTCTAATTCTCTCCTTCTCTCTTTCTTTCTCTCTCTCGGAGGACCTGAGCCCTAGGACCATGCCCCAGGACTACCTGACATGATGACTCCTTGCTGTCCCCAGTCCACCTGGCCATGCTGCTGTTCCAGTTTCAACTGACCTGAGCCCTAGGACCATGCCCCAGGACTACCTGACATGATGACTCCTTGCTGTCCCCAGTCCACCTGGCCATGCTGCTGCTCCAGTTTCAACTTCCACCTGACTGTGCTGCTGCCTCAGTTTCAACTGTTCTGCCTTATTATTATTCGACCATGCTGGTCATTTATGAACATTTGAACATCTTGGCCATGTTCTGTTATAATCTCCACCCGGCACAGCCAGAAGAGGACTGGCCACCCCGCATAGCCTGGTTCCTCTCTAGGTTTCTTCCTAGGTTTTGGCCTTTCTAGGGAGTTTTTCCTAGCCACCGTGCTTCTACACCTGCATTGCTTGCTGTTTGGAGTTTTAGGCTGGGTTTCTGTACAGCACTTTGAGATATCAGCTGATGTACGAAGGGCTATATTTTTTGAAAGCCCTGCATGCCAATGACTCCTTATATGGCTGTGAATGAGCTACGAATGAGCTTACGCTTTCTACGTATTCCCCAAGGTGTCTACAGCATTGTGACGTCTTTTTACGCATTTATGTTGAAGAATAGCAGTAAGGGACCACATTTAGCAAGTGGTCACATGACGGCTCCCGCAGAAAATCTTGCGTAAAGTACACAAGTAGCCATTTTTCCAATCGCTTCTTATGAGAAACCAATTGTCCCGACGGATATTTTATCGAACAGATATGTGGAAAACACCTTGAGGATTGATTCTAAACAACGTTTTCCATGTTTCTGTCGATATTATGGAGCTAATTTGGAAAAAAGTTTGGCGTTGTAGTGACTATATTTTCCGGTCGATTTCTCAGCCAAACGTGAAGAACAAACGGAGCTATTTCGCCTACAAAAATAATATTTTTGTAAAAAGGAACATTTGCTATCTAACTGGGAGTCTCCTGAGTGAAAACATCCAAAGTTCTTCAAAGGTAAATTATTTAATTTGATTGCTTTTCTTATTTTCGTGAAAATGTTGCCTGCTGGTACCAGAGCCTAGCCATAGAATTATGCCATGATAAACTTACACAAATGCTTGTCTAGCATTGGCTGTAAAGCATATTTTGAAAATCTGAGATGACAGTGTGATTAACAAAAGGCTAAGCTGTGTCTCAATATATTTCATTTGTGAATTTCATGAATAGGAAGATTTTCTAGGAAGATTTATGTCCGCTGCGTTATGCTAATTAGTTTGAGGCTACGTTACGCTCCCGCATGCGGGTTTGAGAGTCATGAGAAGTTAACTCCGTAAGAGGCCCTACCTGCACAATCAATGAACCAACATCATCGCCTAGGCCTATACCTTCTCTCCCAGACTCTGAAGCATAGCACAAGGAGCGTAGCACAAATCAATCCAGTCTGCATAATAATACAGTCAACATTCAAAGGCGAATACTATAATTTGTTAAATTTGCAGTATAGACTAGACCAATTAGATACCAAAGACATATTACATCTATGTCTAAAAAAAGATGTATGTATTGTATAATGGCACAATCATTATTTTAATTCTGTTTTTTTTGGGGGGGGGGCTCATATATAGGTCTATGCAGTGTTTTGAATTACAGTTGAAGTCAGAAGTTCGCATACCCTTAGATGGGAGTAATTGAAAATAGTTTTTCAACCACTCCACAATTTTTTTGTTAAAACTTCTTATGGCTGGGGGGCAGAATTGAGTAGCTTGGATGAAAAAGGTGCCCAGATTAAACTGCCTGCTACTCAGGCCCAGAAGCTAAGATATGCATATTATTAGTAGATTTGGATAGAAAACTCTCTGAAGTTTCTAAACTGTTCGGATGATGCCTGTGAGTATAACAGAATTCATATGGCAGGTAAAAACCTGAGAAAAAATCCACCAGGAAGTGGGAAATCTGAGGTTGGAAGTTTTTCAACTCTTTGTCTATCCAAGATACAGTGTAAATTTGGTCCGATTGCACTTCCTAAGGCTTCCACTAGATGTCAACAGTCTTTAGAACCTTGTTTCAGGCTTCTACTGTGAAGGGGGAGCGAATGAAAGCTGTTTCAATCAGGTGTCTGGCAGTAGGCCATGAGCCTCCATGAGCCTGCATTTCCAAAAACAAAGGAATTGTCCAGTTGGAACATCATTAAGATTTATGTTAAAAACATCCTAAACATTGATTCTATACATTGTTTGACATGTTTCTATGAACTGTAACGGAACCTTTTGACTTTTCGTGTGGACCTAGTGCTCATGCCTCATGAATTTGGATTTGTGAACTAAAAGCGCGAACAAAAACAAGGTATTTGGACATAAATTATGGACTTTATCGAACAAATCAAACATTTATTGTGGAACTGGGATTCCTGGTAGTGCATTCTGATGAAGATTATCAAAGGTAAGTGAATATTTATAATGCTATTCCTGACTTCTGTTGACTCCACCACATGACTGGTATCTGTATGGCTTGTTTTTGTGTCTGAGCGCTGTACTCAGATTATTGCTGAGTGTGCTTCTTCCGTAAAGCTTTTTTAAAATCTGACACACTGGTTGCACAAGGAGAAGTATATCTATAATACCATGGAAAACACTTTTATCAATGTTTATTATGAGTATTTCTGTAAATTGATGTGGCTCTCTGCAAAATAACCAGATGTTTTGGAAGTAAAACAATACTGAACATAAGGCGTCAATGTAAACTGAGATTTTTGGATATAAATATGAACTTTATCGAACAAAACATACATGTATTGTGTAAAATCAAATCAAATCAAATCAAATGTATTTATATAGCCCTTTGTACATCAGCTGATATCTCAAAGTGCTGTACAGAAACCCAGCCTAAAACCCCAAATAGCAAGCAATGCAGGTGTAGAAGCACGGTGGCTAGGAAAAACTCCCTAGAAAGGCCAAAACCTAGGAAGAAACCTAGAGAAGAACCAGGCTATGTGGGGTGGCCAGTCGTCTTCTGGCTGTGCCGGGTGGAGATTATAACAGAACATGGCCAAGATGTTCAAATGTTCATAAATGACCAGCATGGTCGAATAATAGTAAGGCAGAACAGTTGAAACTGGAGCAGCAGCATGGCCAGGTGGACTGGGGACAGCAAGGAGTCATCATGTCAGGTAGTCCTGGGACATGGTCCTAGGGCTCAGGTCAGTTGAAACTGGAGCAGCAGCATGGCCAGGTGGACTGGGGACAGCAAGGAGTCATCATGTCAGGTAGTCCTGGGGCATGGTCCTAGGGCTCATGTCCTCCGAGAGAGAGAAAGAAAGAGAGAAGGAGAGAATTAGAGAACGCACACTTAGATTCACAAAGGACACCGAATAAGACAGGAGAAGTACTCCAGATATAACAAACTGACCCTAGCCCCCCGACACACAAACTACTGCAGCATAAATACTGGAGGCTGAGACAGGAGGGGTCAGGAGACACTGTGGCCCCATCCGAGGACACCCCCGGACAGGGCCAAACAGGAAAGATATAACCCCACCCACTTTGCCAATGCACAGCCCCCACACCACTAGGGGATAATCTTCAACCACCAACTTACCATCCTGAGACAAGGCTGAGTATAGCCCACAAAGATCTCCGCCACGCCACAACCCAAGGGGGTGGCGCCAACCCAGACAGGATGACCACAACAGTGAATCACCCCACTCAGGTGACGCACCCCCTCCAGGGACGGCATGAAAGAGCCCCAGTAAGCCAGTGACTCAGCCCCTGTAATAGGGTTAGAGGCAGAGAATCCCAGTGGAAAGAGGGGAACCGGCCAGGCAGAGACAGCAAGGGCGGTTCGTTGCTCCAGAGCCTTTCCGTTCACCTTCCCACTCCTGGGCCAGACTACACTCAATCATATGACCCACTGAAGAGATGAGTCTTCAGTAAAGACTTAAAGGTTGAGACCGAGTTTGCGTCTCTGACATGGGTAGGCAGACCGTTCCATAACAATGGAGCTCTATAGGAGAAAGCCCTGCCTCCAGCTGTTTGCTTAGAAATTCTAGGGACAATTAGGAGGCCTGCGTCTTGTGACCGTAGCGTACGTGTAGGTATGTACGGCAGGACCAAATCAGAGAGATAGGTAGCAGCAAGCCCATGTAATGCTTTGTAGGTTAGCAGTAAAACCTTGAAATCAGCCCTTACTTTGACAGGAACCCAGTGTAGAGAGGCTAGCACTGGAATAATATGATCCAATTTTTTGGTTCTAGTCAGGATTCTAGCAGCCGTATTTAGCACTAACTGAAGTTTATTTAGTGCTTTATCCGGGTAGCCGGAAAGTAGAGCATTGCAGTAGTCTAACCTAGAAGTGACAAAAGCATGGATTAATTTTTCTGCATCATTTCTGGACAGAAAGTTTCTGATTTTTGCAATGTTACGTAGATGGAAAAAAGCTGTCCTTGAAATGGTCTTGATATGTTCTTCAAAAGAGAGATCAAGGTCCAGAGTAACGCCGAGGTCCTTCACAGTTTTATTTGAGATGACTGTACAACCATTAAGATTAATTGTCAGATTCAACAGAAGATCTCTTTGTTTCTTGGGACCTAGAACAAGCATCTCTGTTTTGTCCGAGTTTAATAGTAGAACGTTTGCAGCCATCCACTTCCTTATGTCTGAAACACATGCTTCTAGCGAGGGCAATTTTGGGGCTTCACCATGTTTCATTGAAATGTACAGCTGTGTGTCATCCGCATAGCAGTGAAAGTTAACATTATGTTTTCGAATAACATCCCCAAGAGGTAAAATATATAGTGAAAACAATAGTGGTCCTAAAACGGAAACTTGAGGAACACCGAAATTTACAGTTGATTTGTCAGAGGACAAACCATTCACAGAGACAAACTGATATCTTTCCGACAGATAAGATCTAAACCAGGCCAGAACATGTCCGTGTAGACCAATTTGGGTTTCCAATCTCTCCAAAAGAATGTGGTGATCGATGGTATCAAAAACAGCACTAAGGTCTAGGAGCACGAGGACAGATGCAGAGCCTCGGTCCGATGCCAATAAAATGTAATTTACCACCTTCACAAGTGCCGTCTCAGTGCTATGATGGGGTCTAAAACCAGACTGAAGCATTTCGTATACATTGTTTGTCTTCAGGAAGGCAGTGAGTTGCTGCGCAACAGCCTTCTCAACATTTTTTGAGAGGAATGGAAGATTCGATATAGGCCGATAGTTTTTTATATTTTCTGGGTCAAGGTTTGGCTTTTTCAAGAGAGGCTTTATTACTGCCACTTTTAGTGAGTTTGGTACACATCCAGTGGATAGAGAGCCGTTTATTATGTTCAACATAGGAGGGCCAAGCACAGGAAGCAGCTCTTTCAGTAGTTTAGTTGGAATAGGGTCCAGTATGCAGCTTGAAGGTTTAGAGGCCATGATTATTTTCATCATTGTGTCAAGAGATATAGTACTAAAACACTTGAGCGTCTCTCTTGATCCTAGGTCCTGGCAGAGTTGTGCAGACTCAGGACAACTGAGGTTTGGAGGAATACGCAAGTTTAAAGAGGAGTCCGTAATTTGCTTTCTAATAATCATAATCTTTTCCTCAAAGAAGTTCATGAATTTATCACTGCTAAAGTGAAAGTCATCCTCTCTTGGGGAATGCTGCTTTTTAGTTAGCTTTGCGACGGTATCAAAAAGGAATTTCGGATTGTTCTTATTTTCCTCAATTAAGTTAGAAAAATAGGATGATCGAGCAGCAGTAAGGGCTCTTCGGTACTGCACGGTACCGTCTTTCCAAGCTAGTCGGAAGACTTCCAGTTTGGTGTGGCGCCATTTCCGTTCCAATTTTCTGGAAGCTTGCTTCAGAGCTCGGGTATTTTCTGTGTACCAGGGAGCTAGTTTCTTATGAGAAATGTTTTTAGTTTTTAGGGGTGCAACTGCATCTAGGGTATTGCGCAAGGTTAAATTGAGATCCTCAGTTAGGTGGTTAACTGATTTTTGTCCTATGGCGATGTCCTTCCAGAGGGAATCTGGAAGGACATCAAGGAATCTTTGTGTTGTCTGTGAATTTATAGCACAACTTTTGATGTTCCTTGGTTGGGGTCTGAGCAGATTATTTGTTGCAATTGCAAACGTAATAAAATGGTGGTCCGATAGTCCAGGATTATGAGGAAAAACATTAAGATCCACAACATTTATTCCATGGGACAAAACTAGGTCCAGCGTATGACTGTGACAGTGAATGGGTCCAGAGACATGTTGGACAAAACCCACTGAGTCGATGATTGCTCCGAAAGCCTTTTGGAGTGGGTCTGTGGACTTTTCCATGTGAATATTAAAGTCACCAAAGATTAGAATATTATCTGCTATGACTACAAGGTCCGATAGGAATTCAGTGAGAAACGCTGTGAGAAACGCTGTATATGGCCCAGGAGGCCTGTAAACAGTAGCTATAAAAAGTTATTGAGTAGGCTGCATAGATTTCATGACTAGAAGCTCAAAAGACGAAAACGTCATTTTTTTTGTAAATTGAAATTTGCTAAATGTTAGCAACACCTCCGCCTTTGCGGGATACACGGGGGATATGGTCACTAGTGTAGCCAGGAGGTGAGGCCTCATTTAAAACAGTAAATTCATCAGGCTTAAGCCATGTTTCAGTCAGGCCAATCACATCAAGATTATGATCAGTGATTAGTTAATTGACTATAATTGCCTTTGAAGTAAGGGATCTAACATTAAGTAGCCCTATTTTGAGATGTGAGGTATCATGATCTCTTTCAGTAATGACAGGAATGGAGGTGGTCTTTATCCTAGTGAGATTGCTAAGGCGAACACCGCCATGTTTAGTTTTGCCCAACCTAGGTTGAGGCACAGACACGGTCTCAATGGTGATAGCTGAGCTGACTACACTGACTGTGCTAGTGGCAGACTCCACTATGCTGGCAGGCTGGCTAACAGCCTGCTGCCTGGCCTGCACCCTATTTCATTGTGGAGCTAGAGGAGTTAGAGCCCTGTCTATGTTGGTAGATAAGATGAGAGCACCCCTCCAGCTAGGATGGAGTCCGTCACTCCTCAGCAGGTCAGGCTTGGTCCTGTTTGTGGGTGAGTCCCAGAAAGAGACAAATCTACAAATTCTATCTTTTGGGAGGGGCAGAAAACAGTTTTCAACCAGCGATTGAGTTGTGAGACTCTGCTGTAGAGCTCATCACTCCCCATAACTGGGAGGGGGCCAGAGACAATTACTCGATGCCGACACATCTTTCTAGCTGATATGCACGCAGAAGCTATGTTGCGCTTGGTGATCTCTGACTGTTTCATCCTAACATTGTTGGTGCCGACGTGGATAACAATATCTCTATACTCTCTACACTCGCCAGTTTTAGCTTTAGCCAGCACCATCTTCAGATTAGCCTTAACGTCGGTAGCCCTGCCCCCTGGTAAACAGTGTATGATCGCTGGATGATTCGTTTTTTTGTCTAATACTGCGGGTAATGGAGTCGCCAATGACTAAAGTTTTCAATTTGTCAGAGCTAATGGTGGGAAGCTTCGGCATCTCATACCCCGTAACGGGAGGAGTAGAGACCAGAGAAGACTCGGCCTCTGACTCCGACCCGCTGCTTAATGGGGAAAACCTGTTGAAATTTTCTGTCGGCTGAATGAGCGACACCGGTTGAGTTCCTAGAGCATTTCCTTCCAGAAACCGTGAGAAAGTTGTCCGGCTGCGGGGACTGTGCCAGGGGATTTATACTACTATCTGTACTTACTGGTGGCACAGACGCTGTTTCATCCTTTCCTACACTGAAATTACCCCTGCCTAACGATTGCGTCTGAAGCTGGGCTTGTAGCACAGCTATCCTCGCCGTAAGGCGAGTACAGCGACTGCAATTAGAAGGCATCATGTTAATGTTACTACTTAGCTTCGGCTGTTGGAGGTCCTGACGAATCGTGTCCAGATAAAGCGTCCGGAGTGAAAAAGTTGAGGAAAAAATAAATAAATATATGAACTTGTATGTTTGAGGAATTTTAATGATGATTTTTCTGTTGTTTGAATTTAGGGCCCTGCACTTTCACTGGCTGTTCTCATATCGATCCCGTTAACGGGATTTCAGCATTAAGAAGTTTTTAATTAACCAACTATAGTTTTGGCAAGTCGATTAGGACATATACCTTGTGCATGATAAGTCATTTTTCCAACAATTGTTTACAGACAGATTATTTAACTTATAATGCACTGTATCACAATTCCAGTGGGTACACTAAGTTATGTGCCTTTAAACAGCTTGGAACATTTTAGAAAATTATGTCATGTCTTTAGAAGTTTCTGATAGGCTAATTGACATCATTTGAGTCAATTGGAGGTGTACCTGTGGATGTATTTCAAGGCCTACCTTCACACTCAGTGCTTCTTTGCTTGATATCATGGGGAAATCAACAGAAATCAGCCAAGACCTCAGAAAAAAAATTGTAGACCTCCACAAGTCTGGTTCATCCTTGGGAGCAATTTCCAAATGCCTGAAGGTACCACGTTCATCTGTACAAATAATAGTATGGAAGTACAAACACCATGGGAACACGCAACTGTCATATCGCTCAGGAAGGAGACGCGTTCTACTAGAGATGAACGTACTTTGGTGCGAAAAGTGCAAATCAATCCCAGAACAACAGCAAAGGACCTTGTGAAGATGCTGGAGGAAACAGGTACAAAAGTATCTATATCCACAGTAAAAACGAGTCCTATATCGACATAACCTGAAAGGTTGTTCAGCAAGGAAGAAGCCACTGCTCCAAAACCGCCATAAAAAAGCCAGACTACAGTTTGCAACTGCACATGAGGAAAACAGTGTACTTTTTGGAGAAATGTCCTCTGGTCTGATAAAACAAAAATAGAACTGTTTGGCCGAAGAACACCATTCCATCCGTGAAGCACGGGGGTGGCAGCATAATGTTTTGAGGTGCTTTGCTGCAGGAGGGACTGGTAAACTTCACAAAATTGATGGCATCATGAGGTATGAAAATTATGTGGATATATTGAATCAACATCCCAAGTTAAAGCTTGGTCGCAAATAGGTCTTCCAAATGGATAATGACAACATGCATAATTCCATAGTTGTTTCCAAATGGTTTAAGGACAACAATGACCTCAATCCTATAGAAAATTAGTGGGTAGAACTGAAAAAGTGTGTGCGAGCAAGTAGGCCTAAGAACCTGCCTCAGTTCCACCAGCATTGTCAGGAGGAATGGACCAAAATTCACCCAACTTATTTTGGGAAGCTTGTGGAAGGCTACCTGAAATGTTTGACACAAGTTAAACAACTTAAAGGTAATGCTACCAAATACTAATGGAGTATATGTAAACTTCTGACCCACTGGGAATGTGATGAAAGAAATGAAAGCAAAAAAATAAAAAATCCCACTACAATTTTTTTATTTAACCTTTATTTAACCAGGTAGGCTAGTTGAAACCAAGTTCTCATTTACAACTGCAATCTGACCAAGATAAAGCAAAACATTTCGACACATACAACAACTCAGAGTTACACATGGAATTAACGAACATACAGCAAAAAAAGTATATATACAGTGTGTGCAAATGAGGTAAGATAAGGGAGGTAAGGCAATAAATAGGCCATGGTGGCGAAGTAATTACAATATAGCAATTGAACACTGGAATGATAGATGTGCAAAGATGAATGTGCAAGTAGAGATACTGGGGTGCAAAGATAAATAAAGCAAGATAAAGAGCAAGATAAATAAATAAATACAGTATGGGGATGAGGTAGTTGGATGGGCTATTTACAGACGGGCTAAGTACAGGTGCAGTGATCTGTGAGCTGCTCTGACAGCTGGTGCTTAAAGCTGGTGAGGGAGATATGAGCCTCCAGCTTCAGTGATTTTTGCAGTTCGTTCTAGTCATTGGCAGCAGAGTACTGGAAGGAAAGGCGGCCAAAGGAGGAATTGGCTTTGGGGGTGACCAGTGAAAAATACCAGCTGGAGTGCGTGCTATGGGTGGGTGCTGCTATGGTGGCCAGTGAGCTGAGATAAGGTGGGGCTTTACCTAGCAAAGACTTTTAGATGAACTGGAGACAGTGGGTTTGGTGATGAGTATGAAGCGAGGGCCAGCCAACAAGAGTGTACAGGTCGCAGTGGTGAGATGGTGGATAGTATGGGGCTTTGGTGACAAAACGGATGGCAATGTGATAGATTTCATCCAGCTTGTTGAGTAGAGTGTTGGAGGCTATTTTGTAAATGACATCGCCGAAATCGAGGATTGACAGGGTGGTCAGTTTTACGAGGGTGTTTGACAGCATGAGTGAAGGATGCTTTGTTGTGAAATTGGAAGCCGATTCTAGATTAAAATGTTGTATTGGAGATGCATAATGTGAGTCTGGAATGATAGTTTACAGTCTAACCAGACATCTAGGTATTTGTAGTTGTCCACATATTCTAAGTCAGAACCATTCAGAGTAGAGATGCTCGACGGGCGAGCAGGTGTGGGCAGCAATCGGTTGAAGAGCATGCATTTCGTTGTATTTGCATTTAAGAGCAGTTGTAGGCCACGGAAGGAGTGTTGTATGGCACTGAAGCTCATTTGGACATAGTTAACACAGTGTCCAAAGGAGGGCCAGAAGTTTACAGAATGGTGTCGTCAGCGTAGAGGTGGATCAGCGAATCACCAGCAGCAAGAGCGACATCATTGATGTATACAGAGAAGAGAGTGGGCCCGAGAGTTGAGCCCTGTGGCACCCCCAGAGAGACTGCCAGAGGTCCGGACAACAGGCCCTCCGATTTGACACACTGAACTCTATCATAGAATTAGTTGGTGAACCAGGCGAGGCAGTCATTTGAGAAACCAAGGCTGATTAGTCTGCCGATGAGAATGTGGTGATTGACAGAGTCGAAAGCCTTGGAAAGGTCAATGAATACGGCTGCACAGTAATGTCTCTTATCGATGGCGGTTATGATATCGTTTAGGACCTTGAGCGTGACTGAGGTGCACCCATGACCAGTTCAGAACCCAGATTGCATAGTGGAGAAGGTACGGTGGGATTCGAAATGGTCGGTGGTCTGTTTGTTTACTTGACTTTCCTTAGACCTTAGAAAGGCAGAGTAGGATAGACAAAATTCTGTAGCAGTGTGGGTCTAGAGTGTCTCTTCCTTTGAAGAGGGGGATGGCCGTGTAGCTTTCCAATCTTTGGGAATCTCAGATGATACGAAAGAGAGGTCGAAGAGGTAGTAGGTGTTTTAGAAAGAGAGGGTCCAGATTGTCTAGCCCAGCTGATTTGTAGGGATCCAGATTTTGCAGCTCTTTCAGAACAATAGCTATCTGGATCTGGGTCAAGGAGAAATGGGGAGGCTTGGGCGAGTTGCTGTGGGGGGGTACATGGCTGTTGACCGTGGTAGGGGTAGCCAGGTGGAAAGCATAGCCAGCAGTAAAAAAATGCTTCTTGAAATTCTCAATTATATTGGATTCATCGGTGGTGACATTGTTTCCTAGCCTCAGTGCAGTGGGCAGCTGGGAGGAGGTGCTCTTATTCTCCATGGACTTTACAGTGTCCCAGAACTTTTTGAGTTTGTGCGACAGGATGCAAATTTCTGTTTGATAAAGGCAGCCTTAGATTTCATAACTGCCTGTGTATATTGGTTGCTAACTTCCCTGAAAAGTTGCATTTCACGGGGGCTATTCAATGTTAATGCAGTACGCCACAGGATGTTTTTGTGCTGGTCAAGGGCAGTCAGGTCTGGAGTGAACCAAGGGCTATATCTGTTCCGGGTTCTACATTTTTTGAATGGGGCATGCTTATTTAAGATGTGAGGATGGCACTTTTAAAGAATAACCAGGCATCCTCTACTGACGGGATGAGGGTGATATCCTTCCAGGATACCCGGGCCAGGTAATTTAGAAAGGCATTCTCACTGAAGTGATTTAGGGAGCGTTTGACAGTGATGAGGGGTGGTCGTTTGACCGCAGACCCATTACGGATGCAGGCAGTGATTGCTGAGATCTTGGTTGAAGACAGCAGAGGTGTATTTGGAGGGCAAGTTGGTCAGGAGGATATCTATGAGGATGCAAGTGGCAATGGTGGGAGACTTGTTTCTGGAAAGTTGGATTTTTAAAAGTAGAAGCTTGAATTGTTTGGGTACAGACCTGGATAGTAAAGGCAGAACTCTGCAGGCAATATCTGCAGTAGATTGCAACTCCGCCCCCTTTGGCAATTCTATCTTGTTGGAAAATGTTATAGTTAGGGATGGAAATTTCAGGGGTTTTGGTGGTATTCCTAAACAAGGATTCAGAGACGGCTAGGACATTCGGGTTGGCAGAGTGTGCTAAAGTAGTGAATAAAACAAACTTAGGGAGAAGGCTTCTAATGTTAACTTGCATGAAACCAAGGCTTTTACGGTTATAGACGTCAAGAAATGAGAGCACCTGGGGAATAGGAGTGGAGCTAGGCACTGCAGGGCCTGGATTAACCTCTACATCACCAGAGGAAGAGAGGAGGAGTAGGATAAGGGTACGGCTAAAGGCTATAAGAACTGGTCGTCTAGTACGTTCGGAACAGAGAGTAAAAGGAGCAGGTTTCTGGGCACAGTAGAATAGATTCAAGGCATAATGTCCAGACAATGGTATGGTAGGATGTGAATACAGTGGAGGTAAACCTAGTCATTGAGTGATGATGAAAGAGATATTGTCTCTAGAAACATAATTTAAACCAGGTGATGTCACCGCATGTGTGGGAGGTGGAACTAAAGTGTTAGCTAAGGCATATTGAGCAGGGCTACAGGCTATACAGTGAATTAAGACAATAATCACTAACCAGAACAGTAATGGACAGGGCATATTGACATTAGGGAGAGGCATGCGTAGCCGAGTTATCATAGGGGTCCAGTAATTAGTTAGGCTGGCTAGAGACACGGCGATTCAGACAGCTAGCGGGCCGGGGCTAGCAAGCTAGCAAATTAGAGGGACGTCACGTCGGAAGAAGTCTTATAGCTAAGGTGTATGTAAACTTCCGGCTTCAACTGTAATCATCACCTTAGAAAGCACTGTCCATTTCGTTGTGTTTTGCGTTGAAACAACATCCACAACGACCATGTTTTCCACTCAGGGTGTTAAACTCCTTCCATGGAGGGCCAGGTTTTTGTTTTTTCCTTTCAATTAAGTCCTAGACAACCAGATGTGGGGAGTTCCTTACTAATTTGTGACCTTAATTAATCAATCAAGTACAAGGGAGGAGTGAAAACCCGCAGACACTCGGCCTTCCTTTGAATGAGTTTGACACCTTTGGGTTAGAGAGACAAATAGAGCTCTGAGTACCAGTCCATTAGCGACCGGAAGGTTGTTAGCAGGTTAGGTACAACCAACACATGTTCAGAGTACATAACAGGAGATTACCTTGACTCAAAGGTCACATGGAATTTGACTGCGGTCATGACTCACGACTGCCGGTGTGGCGGTAATATGCAACAGCCCTATGATTAATAATGAATAAATTATGAATAAACAATTTCATCATGTATTAATACTTTGTAAATACTTTATTACGTGGCTATTATAAAGTGCTATGCTGTTTAGTGCACTACTTATGACCAGGACCCACAGGGCTTTGAATGAATGGAATTCTGAGTGTTTACAGTTTCCATGGTCAGTTATTTGTTCCATGTTCATTCTTGGGCTAGCCTACTGGCATGGGAGAGATCGCATTTGTAGAATGATCAGTAGCGATCCATCATTCAGGGCAGAGCCCCACCTGTTTCGCTAAAATACAAATGATTTCATATTATTATTATTATAATATACACTACCGATCAAAAGGCTAATTGATCATTAGAAAACCCTTTTGCAATTATGTTAGCACAGCTGAAAACTGTTTTCTCTTCATTGTTGAGTCGCCTCTTCACTGTTGACGTTGAGACTGGTGGTTTGCGGGTACTATTTAATGAAGCTGCCAGAGGCGTCTGTTTCTCAAACTAGACACTAATGTACTAGTCCTCTTGCTCAGTTGTACACCGGGGCCTCCCACTCCTCTTTCTATTCTGGTTAGAGCCAGTTTGCGCTGGTCTGTGAAGGGAGTAGTACACAGCGTTGTACGAGATCTTCAGTTTCTTGGCAATTTCTCGCATGGAATTGCCTTCATTTCTCAGAACAAGAATAGGCTGACAAGGTTCAGAAGAAAGTTATTTGTTTCTGGACATTTTGAGCCTGTAATCAAACCCACAAATGCTGATGCTCCAGGTACTCAACTAGTCTAAAGAAGGCCAGTTTTATTGCTTCTTTAATCAGAACAACAGTTTTCAGCTGTGCTAACATAATTGCAAAATGGTTTTCTAATGATCAATTAGCCTTTTAAAATGATAAACTTGGATTAGCTAACACAACGTGCCATTGGAACACAGGAGTGATGGTTGCTGATAATGTGCCTCTGTACACCTATGTGGATATTCCACTAAAAATCATCCGTTTCCAGCCTACACAATGCTAATGAATAGCTGCAGTCAGTATTGGCTCCTAAACAAGTTCTCCCCCCACACAGCTACTATATCAAGTCTGTGGTCAGTGCGACATGGCAGTGGAACCTCACAGACTAGCCTGCTGAGTCCTGGGCCCTCCTGCCCCTCCCATGGCAGTGTGATATGCATTCTCATTGGTGAAGGAGGCTGTCTGTGGTCTCCAGTTGGCTTGATGCTAAACAGACTGTCAGGGGACGTAGATGTGAACATGATCGGAGCTCAGTGGACACTGGCGACATGCCAACACTGGGGTAGTCAAACAAAGGAACACATACACACACACACACACACACACACACGGACAGTCTGACGCCTATTGTGAGTAATTCTGAGCCCTGTCTGTCTTTTACCCTGCAGCCAGTTACCCCGAGGCATTCGGTATACATCTGTGTGTGTGTTTGTGTAAGTGTGTGCGTTTGGTGTGTCAGGATGATATTCTCTTTAGGGACATTGCCCTGAGCTGTGTGATGTAGGGGGGACAACGGGTGGGATAGGGGATGTGTGTGTGTGTGTGTGTGTGTGTGTGTGTGTGTGTGTGTGTGTGTGTGTGTGTGTGTGTGTGTGTGTGTGTGTGTGTGTGCAGCAGGGTCAGAGTGTACAGGCACCCATCAATCACACCAGTGATACTATACTATTCAATGTCCATCCATGTCTGAGGATGTCAGGAGATGAAGTGGAAACCGGCACTAGGGGGAACAGTGAGGATTGTTGCATTCAAGTAGGTTTCAGTTTTGCTAGCTGGATGGGGATGGTGGATGGGCTAAGCATCTGCCTCGTACTCATAGGTTGCAAGTTCAAATCCAGTATTAGAAAGTTATTTTTGTTTTAAGCCTATCCCAAACCTTAACCCTTACCTTAAGCACCCTAACTCTGATTTCAGAGTCAATACCTAAACTTAACCCTAACCTTAATTTGGAGTTAATGCCTAAACTTAACCTTAAACACTTTGAAATATGAGTTTACTAACATGGATGAACGTATAATTCTGACGTGAGACTGTGAGATCTAGTGCATGGTGTTGATGATGGGATATGTAGATAGGGCGAGTCGGTCAAGGATCGATTCAGACAAGGTGGTAAATTGTATGACAAGCGACAGTTTATTCAGAGTAAAGATATCTGGTACAACGTATACGGGCTCATTCATTTGGCTCACAAGGAACCAGCAGAAAGAAGCCCCGATAACAGATTGCAAGCATGTTATGTACAGTAAAGAAAGTGGGTTGAGTCTGGAAGTCCCGGTCTTTTGGTTGGCCACAGTTGAGGTGTTGTCTTCTTGGATTGGTCCTGTTGAGCCGTCCGTCGTTCCTCCGGGTCTCGTCGAGCCGTTCTCAGTCACACAATGTTCGGCTAGGAAGGAGATTGTGTGTGTGTGCTTGTTTCTGTCTCAAGGCTGTGTGTCCTCCTCCCAATGTGTGGGTGTATGTCTTATCTGTGTGTCCTCGGCAGTTAGTGTGTGTAATGTGTGTGTGCTGTGTGTGTGGGTGTGGGAGCTATCCTGTATGGGACCTAACATGTTTTACTGTGAAAATACGTTGTCTCAGTTATAGCAATGTAATAGCAGTAGGCTGGTCACCTGCATAAGAAATAGCACTTCCTTACAAATCCCTCTCTTCACGTCTCCCCAGAGACGTGACACAACCTAACTAGATCCAGACACAAAAAGAAAACTTTTCCCAGAAGGAAAAGTTTTGTGATTCCCTCTCTTCACATCTCCTAAGAGATGTGATATAGTCCAGATACATTACTCCAAGCAAAAACAAAAACATAACCCAAAAAGGAAAACAGCCTAAACTAGGTAAGTCTATACGGAATGGCCCACAAAGGCCGCAATGCCCCCTCTTCCCATCTCAGAAGAGGCACGACATACAATGGAGAAGCTTAATCAATAAAAGCAACTGGATCCCCCTCTTCATACTCGGGTTCCCCATCCTCTAAAAGGGGAAACATCTGGGACGGGCTTGCTGGGTCAATGGCCTTAGATATAACTCTAGTAGTGAGTGAGCGAATACACGGAATGCAACAGCAGCTGCACAACACTAAAATGGCTGCAAAAACTGAAAGATGGGTCTCATGCTCCATACCGTTATCTCGCACCTGGCTCCTGTTATCTAAACAAAAGACCGCTTGTTCTCGCAACACCCCGCTCTGAATGTTCCCCCTCCCAACTCATTTGAACAGTTCGTCTTCATGCTACTCTGTATTTTTCCATCATGAGAAAGTCCCATGGCCCTGATACTTTCAACAATTTTCAATTCAATGCTTAAGTACTCTGAAGTGCTAACTCAAAACAGCAATACAGTATTTCTTCATCAACATCTTTATGCTTTCGTTAATTAAATTAAATAACGAGAAAAAAGACATTCAAATTTATATTAACTACATTTTAGTCGCACTTTCACCCAGCTCCACGACCACAGATAAAACCTTGCTGAGATGATAGGTTCATGCTCTACAACATCCGCAGAGTACGACCCTGCCTCACACAGGAAGCGGCGCAGGTCCTAATCCAGGCACTTGTCATCTCCCGTCTGGATTACTGCAACTCGCTGTTGGCTGGGCTCCCTGCCTGTGCCATTAAACCCCTACAACTCATCCAGAACGCCGCAGCCCGTCTGGTGTTCAACCTTCCCAAGTTCTCTCACGTCACCCCGCTCCTCCGCTCTCTCCACTGGCTTCCAGTTGAAGCTCGCATCCGCTACAAGACCATGGTGCTTGCCTACGGAGCTGTGAGGGGAACGGCACCTCACTACCTCCAGGCTCTGATCAGGCCCTACACCCAAACAAGGGCACTGCGTTCATCCACCTCTGGCCTGCTCGCCTCCCTACCACTGAGGAAGTACAGTTCCCGCTCAGCCCAGTCAAAACTGTTCGCTGCTCTGGCCCCCCAATGGTGGAACAAACTCCCTCACGACGCCAGGACAGCGGAGTCAATCACCACCTTCCGGAGACACCTGAAACCCCACCTCTTTAAGGAATACCTAGGATAGGATAAAGTAATCCTTCTCCCCTCCCCCCTTAAAAGACCTAGATGCACTATTGTAAAGTGGCTGTTCCACTGGATGTCATAAGGTGAAAGCACCAATTTGTAAGTCGCTCTGGATAAGAGCGTCTGCTAAATGACTTAAATGTTAAATGTAATGATCAATGTATTTGTTGCATTGTTGTATTGTCAATTTCTCTAGCCAAAACATATTGATGGCCTTGACCAGTTCATCTTTGCCTGTCGGCTTGGCAGAGTTACTGATTAATGTTTTCAGTTGATGCCAAACTTTATCAATTGGAATCTTTAACATGTGGAAAGGGAGAAAAGGTGTTATTTGTTTTCACAAGCATATTAGGATGAGCTATTAGCTGAACAATAGGCTATTCAACCTTTACTAAAGAATTGTCTAATAGCCGAGCAAGGTGTGAAGCCCCCTCTCCAACTTGCAACAAATAATTTGTATCTTTCCACATCTACCAACACACTTATCTACCTACACATGGTTAAGTAATCTAAAGTGTTACATTTCCAACTCAAAACAGCATTTCTTCATCAACATCTTTATACTTTCGTTAATTTTCTTGATCTTCTTCCTTTTTTTCTTTAGCAATTTTGAGCAAATTTCTCAAGGGCGACGGTTGATTAGTCTGTGAAGATGGCGTTATTGAATGTCTTGCCAGCTTAGATCCATGCCTGGGCTTGCAGGACGCAAAGTTCTTTGTTTGTCAGACAAATCATTGGAATCATTGACTCACATGTTGAAAGGGCGAGGAAGGAGATGGAGTCAGATTTTTTTTTTTTTTACCTTTATTTAACCAGGCAAATCAGTTAAGAACACATTCTTATTTTCAATGACGGCCTGGGAACAGTGGGTTAACTGCCTGTTCAGGGGCAGAACGACAGCTCGGGGGTTTGAACTCGCAACCTTCCGGTTACCTCTAAATGTAATTATTGGCGGACAGTCACATCATTAAAAAAATATTTGTAGATGTATTGTTAAAATGGTGTAAGTCTTATTTATTTAAAGAGCATGTAAAGGTTAGAAGCAAAAGCCTACACTATTTTAGCACCGTTTCGTGCTGCTCTGAGGCAGTGAGATTTTATTTTCACTTAATCGCCATTTGAGTATTGGTTAGACAAGAATTAGAAAATTAGGGTACAGAAATGTTATGCACTTAGTGTAACCTTTATTTAACTAGGTAAGTCAGTTTAAGAACAAATTATTACTGACAAGGACAGCCTACTCCTTCCTCGTGCCCTGCAGGGATTCTTTAGCTAAATAGCCCAGTACTCTACTGCCGACCGTCATGTTGTACAGCACCATATTTTCGTTCCAGCAAGTACCAGTAAAAAGTTGACACACCTACTCATTCCAGAATTTTTCTATATTTTCTACGTTGTATAATAATAGTGAAGACCTCGCAACTATGACATAACACAAATGGAATCAGTTAAGAACAAATTCTTATTTACAAGGACAGCCTACTCCTTCTTCCCCAATGGGGATTTGAACCCCGGTCTCCCGAATTCCCCACCTTCTGTAGTTCAGACATGGCCTGCTCACCCTTATGTAAAGGTATGTAAGGCTACGCAGGAGACAGCCATGACAGAGCCGTTCAATGATAAAGAACATTTGTCTGTTTTTGGGTCCCCATTTTAGTAGTCATCAAGGTAAGCAGTAGAGATTCTAGGAAAAAGAAACATGTTGCAGTGCGCACACACACCTTGCCTTGACGTTCATGTGATGAAAATGTCTTTGTTGTCTGATGGCCAGAACCACAGCTAACTACTATAACAGTCCGTCTGCTAACTATTTATATTGCTCATTATTCAATGGGTTTTCCTACATGTGAAGATGGCAGGAATTTAACAGCTGTAATTTACATAGAGTCACTTGTCTCAAACCTCTAATTAATTTTAATGATCCACCAGATGGCTCTTTGGTTTTGCTCTTTGCCACTAAAAATATTTGTATTTTCCCCTTTTTCTTCATTCCTCTGGACATTGGATAGGACTTGGACGGCGTCCGGCATACTTTCTGCACTCCCCGTGCAGTCTATATCAATCAAATTATGTTTTAGCACAAGTGCATGGCAACAGAGAAACAAAGAGAGACATGGTGAATTCTTTCTCCGACCACTTTTTGAATGACTGATCGTGTAAAAACCTGCCACGACTTCCAGATTGCAAACATCAGTGCTCTGAGACCGCAAACAAACCATCCCTCTAAATAGGACTGTCTATTTCTGTTGGGCGAGAGGGAAACATGTGCTAGACATCAGTGTTACTCTCAGACATTTTGCAATGGGCCTTCATTCACAGTCTGTCCCATTTGGAGCTCCATGCTCCACTATGTAGCACTGAGCACTATATGTAGCCTTTGGTGAGGTTAGGTCCTTCTACCTAGAACCCTCAATGAAGGTTTGTGTCCAGAACCCTCTATGAAGGGATCTACCAAAAACATTTTATTATCTAAAGGTTCTTCCTAGAACTCTCTATAAAGGGTTCTACCAAGAACCATTTTATCTTAGGAGGGTTCTTCCTATGAACGGTTCCACCAGCCTTATTAGTCTTTAAAATGAAATTATTTACATACTGTATATCATAAGGCCTTTCTTTGAGGGCCTAGTTGTTTCTTAACAAAGTGTTGTTAAGAATCTCCTTGTTACAGTCCACATCAGGCCTCGCAAAAGTCACATTATGCTGGCTTCCAAGTGATGTGTAATTCCTATTGGAATCCAGACAGAGTTAGGATATCCAACAAGTGGAATTGTTAATCACCCGCAACCTGCATTCAGAAAGACTTCCAGGGTCGGGGAGATTAAATACTGAAACTACCTCAATCATCTAAACTGGAACAACCATCTCAGTAACAGGTGCAATAAATCCAATTACTAACAGATTGGATTTGTTTAGAAAACTGTACGTTATTTATATGGTCTAGCATAAAATGAATCAACCAATCAATGTACATGCAAAAACACATATTACAATAAAACAATTCAGAAAATATTCCTGCAATAGAGCATGCTGGGGAACATTATATATGGTTATGTAGAACTGTTCTTGCCTTCTAAATATTTATTCTTGCCTCCTTCCAAAAAAACACCAAAGAACCCTTTCTTCCAAAAACTGTTCATTGGATGTTAAAAGTTCTAGGTAGAACCATTTGACTTATAAAGAACCATTGTCTTCCAAAAAGGGTTCTTCTTGTCAAACAGTTCTTGGTAGAACTCTGTCCATCCGCAAACAACCCTTTTGGAACCCTTTTTTCTGTCTACATCCCCCATCCGTCCAGCGGAAGGGGAATGGAAGATCTGTGTGACTAACTCTCCCTGTAATTTCAGTTCACGTTTTTCCACAAGGACCAATCCATCTTACCCACCATGTGGTGGTGAGCTGCCACAACCACTCACTGCAGGCCAGGGTATAAATACACACCCTCATACACACAGGTATTCTCTATGACCCATTTCCCAGTGTGTTGCAATGATAACATACTTGTGGTGCTGTAAATGGAAAACCTTCCTGCCACAACCTTCCAGCACTTAAGACGTGGATGATGATTTAAGGCAGCCCCCCGCACCTCTCTGATTCAGAGGGGTTGGGTTAGATGCGGAAGACATATTTCAGTTGAAGGCATTCAGTTGTACAACTGACGAGGTATCCCCCTTTCTCTTTCCTTTTCCAGAACCTACCAGCGCCTTCAAGCTCCTTCTAGGACCTTCCCAGCAAGGAGCCCACTGAGCTTCTCTACCCCGAGACCTCTCTTAGCTCTGGTCTGTGGCAGTGGCCTCTCCCCAGGCTCTGGTACAATACTGTGCATTAATGAAGGCCTACGCTATCTGAAGATGATCTCCTTCCAATGTGACCATTAAGTTAGAAATATGGTGAGGGTAGTATGGTGAGGTAGAGGATATCTCCTCAATCATAAATCAAGTGTAGGGCAGAAATAGAAAGTGGCCTAAACCACATGAAGAAACAGGGAGGCTGGTGTGTGTGTGTGTGTGTGTGTGTGTGTGTGTGTGTGTGTGTGTGTGTGTGTGTGTGTGTGTGTGTGTGTGTGTGTGTGTGTGTGTGTGTGTGTGTGTGTGTGTGTGTGTGTGTGTGTGTGTGTGTGTGTGTGTGTGAGAGAGAGTGTGCACATCGATCTATACGTTAATCTATACAGTATGGCACTGTAATAAACCCGTCAGGATCAATGTCACCTCTACCCGTTAGTCTTTCACCATACTGAGATATGCCCCTTCTATTCATTCATGCAGCTATAGGTGTGTATAAAATTACCTTAAAACGTGTCAATGTATTCACATTGCATTCACATGGCTTGTTGGTTGAATTACCTAAAAGTTATTAATGTACCGCATTGATCTCATTTTAACAAAAGTTTCTACCCACAGCGATGGGCTGGGTGTCTCTAACATATTGTAAGTTGAAGGTTCATGACATGACAGACAGGAGGGCTCTACATCTACCCACATCAAAGCTATTACAGAGATTACTACTCTTCACTTACTACCCGCCATCAAGGCAGAGAATGTATGGTTGACTAAATGATTGTAACTATTACAGTATTATACCAGTTAGTAATCAAAATAATCATAATAAAGAAGTAGTGGCATTTCAAATACCGGGAATAAAAGGTATCTATATATATCAGAAACTGGTGCAGACATAGAACATTCTTCACAATCATCATGCATATTGGGCAAGTATTACTAATAGGAGTATTTCCCAACCATATGACCTGACCAGGAAAAACTCAATGCCTTATAAGGCCAAAGTCCCAACAGGAAGCAACAGTGTTCACTTGTTGACCTTTGACCTTATCACCTCAGTTCAAATGCTGTTTGTTCTAAGCACTTCAGTTGTCCAGATAGGTAAGAGTCAAAACCCCTTACACTTGTGGGCCTATATGGATATGGCTAACTTGAAGTGTTTCTTATAGAAGAAATATGGAATGCCTAATCACGGTAGCAATTACAAGAGAAAAGTTTGGAGATTATGGGAAAATTATTAGACTAAAGGTGAGGACACAACAATTAACCTAATACAAGACTAAATCCAAACATTCCACTTGAATTTAGGTGCGTTTTACATTTACTGTGATTTTCGTAGCATTTGTTGATTACGAAATCTTAAAATAGCCTGGATAGATTCAGTGTCATGATAAGAATATTCTTGCAAAATGTGGGAGGTCTACCTGGTGTTTCGAAGTGGCCACAGACCTCTCCAATGTCATTTCAATGCACTTTGTGAATTAAAGTCTTCAAATATGTGTTTTTTATCGATCCTCGCCATGCTTTTGAGGAATTTGAGCAATCACACTTGTAGTTGTTTTGTTTGGAACACAGCCCTGCATCCCCGCCTTTACACAATTACTGTTGTTTACGCAAACTGTCTATTATAAATCACAATCTGGGTCAGGTGGGAATTATTTGAAAGCTTGTTTCATTGTCAACATGACTAGCTAAATGATAAAATATGATCTTACAGTGTTAGGCTTTCACAAGGCAATTCAGAGAAGCAGATCAGATCATAATTTTGATGCACATAGAATGAGTGCATTCAGATTAGAGGTTGACCGATTAATCGGAAAGGGCGATTAATTAGGGCTGATTTAAAGTTTTCATAACAATTGGTAATCGCCATTTTTGGACACCGGTAAGTTGCTAGCTAGCATTAAACTTATCTTATAAAAAACTATCAATCTTAACATAATCACTAGTTAACTACACATGGTTTATGATATTACTAGTTTATCTAGCTTGTCCTGCGTTGCATATAATCGATGCGGTGCCTGTTAATTTATCATCGAATCACAGCCTACTTCACCAAACAGGTGATGATTTAACAAACGCATTCATGAAAAAAGCACTGTCATTGCACCAATGTGTACCTAACCATAAACATCAATGCCTTTCTTAAAATCAACATACATGTATATATTTTCAAACCTGCATATTTAGTTAATATTGCCTGCTAACATGAATTTCTTTTAACAAGGGAAATTGTGTCACTTCTCTTGCGTTCTGTGCAAGCAGAGTCAGGGTATTGTCACGTTCTGACCTTAGTTTCTTTGTTTTGTCTTTTGTTTTAGTATGGTCAGGGCGTGACTTGGGGTGCGCAGTCTATGTTCTTTTTTCTATAATTTGGGATTTCTATGTTTGGCCTGGTATGGTTCTCAATCAGAGGCAGCTATCAATCGTTGTCCCTGATTGAGAACCATACTTAGGTAGCCTGGTTTCACCTTTGAGTTGTGGGTGATTATTTTCTGTTCAGTGTTTTTTGTATTCACCGTTCAGGACTGTTTCGTTTCGTTCTCTTGTGTTTATGATAATAAATTATCAATATGGACACTTACAGTGCCTTGCGAAAGTATTCGGCCCCATTGAACTTTGCGACCTTTTGCCACATTTCAGGCTTCAGACATAAAGATATAAAACTGTATTTTTTTGTGAAGAATCAACAACAAGTGGGACACAATCATGAAGTGGAACAACATTTATTGGATATTTCAAACTTTTTTAACAAATCAAAAACTGAAAAATTGGGTGTGCAAAATTATTCAGCCCCTTTACTTTCAGTGCAGCAAACTCTCTCCAGAAGTTCAGTGAGGATCTCTGAATGATCCAATGTTGACCTAAATGACTAATGATGATAAATACAATCCACCTGTGTGTAATCAAGTCTCCGTATAAATGCACCTGCACTGTGATAGTCTCAGAGGTCCGTTAAAAGCGCAGAGAGCATCATGAAGAACAAGGAACACACCAGGCAGGCCCCGAACACGATGGCGTCTAGGCCTCAACGGTTTTTGAGTTATGGCTATTTCTCTGGGATTAAAGGTCCAAAATGAAAATATAGACATTAAGGAGAAATTAAGTCAAGGAGCCTCCGGTGTCATTAAAAAATGAACCAGCCATTTATCTATCGTCATTTAAGAGAAATCGTACAATGACAGATTGGTGATGTTCAAAGATAGTTTTTTTTTTTTTCAACGGTTACAGATCCAGTTGCAGGGTGTTCATACGAATCTTTTTAAAGTGTGCTGCGGAGCTCTGCGTGATTTTCTATGATTTTCTGAAATAACACACACTCACTAAACCCTCCGTAAATAACTCAGTTCTTAACGTAAAGACTTAAAACTCTGTAAAAGATTCTGTAAAGGCATACCCCAATCAGGATATGAGTTTATTTATAGCTTCCTGTGCCAACCGGAAGTGCATTAACCTCTTCCTTCTACCCTCTACTTTTTTGAACATTCTGTTAAAAATCGCGCAACATTTCAGCTCCCTGCTACTCATGCCAGGAATATAGTATATGCATTTGCTTAGTCTGTGTGGATAGAAAACACTCAGACGTTTATAAAACTGGTTAAATCACTGCTGTGGCTTTACCAGAACGGCATTTACATCGAAAAGCACAGGAAAAACTGATCACTGAAAATGGGAAAATATATCCATGCGCTACTTGAACCCATTGATAAAGGTGAACCACAATTAATTGACTGAGGTTGCAGTACCTACAGCTTCCACACGGTGTCTAGAGTCTTGTCATTTCCCTTCGAGTTTTTTCTTGGTCAAACACATGCAAGGCACCGTATTTCTTCAGGTCTAGGACCGGATATTTTCGTTGAGTTTCTAGCCGGACATTTTTCCAGACGGACAGCTAATGATCTTTACATCGCCTCCTGATGAATTTTATCGCTTATTAACGTTTACTAATACCTAAAGTTGCATTACAAAAGTATTTCGAAGTGTTTTGTGAAAGTTTATCGTCGACTTTTTGAATTTTAAAAATGACGTTACGTTTTGAAACGATGTTTTTTTCGTTTATCACACAGTCTACATATAACGATATCTAGGCTTTATATGGACCGATTTAATCGAAATAAAGACCCAATAGTGTTTATGGGACATCTAGGAGTGCCAACAAAGAAGATGGTGAAAGGTAATGAATGTTTTCTATTTTATTGTGCGGTTTGTGTACCCTGCATGTACCCTGCATGTACCCTGCATGTACCCTGCATGTGTATTTTAATGAACGTTTGAGTTTTAACTAATACTATTAGCATTTAGCGTAGCGCATTTGCATTTCCAGAGCTCTAGTTGGGACGCAAGCGTCCCGAGTAGAAGCAAGAGGTTAAATGGTGTCACAGTGGCAGTTTCCAAGGGTTAAAAAGGTCAGATCTTTTCAAAACTTCATATGTGTGATTAGGCAACCCCCATAAACTGTAAGTCAGTCATTTCTCCCAACAGATGTCAAAGAAAAGCTCTCTGTCACACACACACACAGAAACACACACACAGCAAGGATGGAGTGACAAAGTGTGGTGCTTAACCTCATAATCCGCCCAAACCCGTATGCGGTAGCGTAACTACAGCCTCAAGCTCATTACCATAACGCAACGTTAGCGATTTCTAAAAATCGCAAATGAAATGAAATAAATATGCCTGCTCTCAAGCTTATCCTTTTCTTAATAATCCTGTCGTCTCAGATTTTCAAAATATGCTTTAGAACCAGAGAAAATCAATAATTTGTGTAAGAGTGGTGATAGCTAGCTTAGCATTTAGCGTTAGCATTTAGCACGCAACATATTCACAAAAACCAGCCAAGGAATCAAATAAAATAATTTACCTTTGAAGAACTTCAGATGTTTCAATGAGGAGACTCTCAGTTACATAGCAGATGTCCAGTTTTTCCTGAAAGATTATTGTGTAGGACACATCGTTCCCTTTTGTTACTATGCATTTGGCTACCGAAACTAACCGAAAATTCAGTCACCTACATGTCGAACTTTTTTCCGAATTAACTCCATAATATCGACTGAAACATGGAAAACGTTGTTTGAATCAATCCTGAAGGTGGTTTGTCATATATCTCTCCATTGAAAGCACCGTCCTTGTAGCCTGGTTTGTTCTGAGATTCGAATGGAAAAATACTGGGAGCTGAGTTTTGCGCACCAAATGCCACGCAGACACCAAGAGGGACACTTGGCAATTGTAGTCTCTTATGGTCAATCTTCCAATGATATGCCTACAAATACGTCACAATGCTGCAGAGACCTTGGGGAAACAAGATAAAGAGTCCGTTCATTCCTGTCGCATTCACAGCCGATCATGGAAAACGTAGCCTCAGAAATCCTGTGCATTTCCTGGTCGGTCATACATCTTGGTTTTGCCCGAAGCATTTGTTCTAAGGGACTCACAGTGAAAATCTTTGCAGTTCTGGAAACGTAAGACTGTCTTCTTTCCAAAACTATCAATTCCAAGCATATTCGAGCATCTTTTCGTGACAAAATATTGCGCTTAAAACGGGCACGTCTTTTTATCCAAAAATGAAATACTGCCCCTAGAGTACTAACAGGTTAAAGACACACAGAGCCTGCAATGGCATTTCCATACTCTCTAGGCCGTGCCGAGTTCAACGAGATATCCCGCTTGACCGTAGCTCGCTCGGTCTAAGCGCAGCGACCATTAGAAAAGTAGGCCCAAAATGAAGCCTAGCCCTAAATGTCATTTGTTTTGGGTGACAGTGAGAGAACTGTTAGGGTGAGAAGCACAATTCGACCTCAGGTACGTTCCTAAAATACTCCCAATCCGTGCAAGCCTAACCTTGACCGTGTGGCATTAACCCTTAATAGTTAAAAGAAGGTGTTTACTTCAAAGAGTTTGCATTGACTTCTCTCCCCATAGGAATACATTGCCTGCACCCCTAAATTCAACCTGAAGCCTATATGGGTTATGAATGCCGTATGAACCTGTCTTTGGTAACAGTCAATCAGGCCAGTATGAGGTCTACCTGTGTTGATTCTAAGCTACCTGGACCAACCGGAAGTGGTTAAAATCACCCTAAAAGTGTATATCCATACCCTGCCTGCAGTTTGATAGACATAGTGCATTCAACCCTGTGTAAATCAGTCAGTTCTTAACGTAAGGACTTAAAACTCAGGATTCTGTAAAAGCCTACCCCAATGAGGATATGTGTTGACTTATAGCTTCCTGTGCTAACCGGAAGTGCCACAATTGGTGTCTCAGGGGATGTTTCGAGGGGTTAAAAAATCAGATCTTTCCAAAACTTCATATATGTGATTAGGCAACCCCCATGAACTGTAAATCAGTCATTTTTCCCATAAAATTTCAAAGGAAAACTAAATCACACACACACACAGCTTGGAAGTAGGGACCCCATTGGGGTCCGTAGAGACATACACTGCCTGCATTAGTTAACCTCTTGCTCCTACCTGGCATGCAGGTGTCCCATCTAGAGATCTGGAAATGCAAATGCGCTACGCTAAATGCTAATAGTATTAGTTAAAACTCAAACGTTCATTAAAATACACATGCAGGGTATTTAATTAAAGCTACACCCGTTGTGAATCCAGGCAACAAGTCAGATTTTTTAAATGCTTTTCGGCGAAAGCATGAGAAGCTATTATCTGATAGCATGTAACACCCCAAAAGACCCGCAGGGGACGTAAACAAAATAATTAGCATAGTCAGCGCTACACAAACCGCACAATAAAATATAAAACATTCATTACCTTTGACCATCTTCTTTGTTGGCACTCCTAGATGTCCCATAATCACTATTGGGTCTTTTTTTCGATTAAATCGGTCCATATATAACCTAGATATCGATCTATGAAGACTGTGTGATAAACGAAAAAAAATAGCGTCTTATAACGTAACGTCATTTTTTTAAATTAAAAAAGTCGACGATAAACTTTCACAAAACACTTCGAAATACTTTTGTAATGCAACTTTAGGTATTAGTAAACGTTAATAAGCGATCAAATTAATCACAAGACGAAGTATATTCTATAGCTGTCCGTCTGGAAATACTGCCTGGGTAAATCTCAACCAAAATATCCGGTCGGAGACGTGAAGAAAAAGCCTATCTCTTGTTCGTTTGACCAAGAAACAAAGACTAGGCAAATGACAAGACTGTTGACATCGTGTGGAAGCTGTAGGTACTGCAACCTCAGCCCCTTTTAATGTCGATCACCTATAACAATGGGTTGAAGTGGCGGATGGATATATTTTTCCATTTTCAGTGATCAGATTTTCCTGCACTTTTCGATGAAACGCACGTTCTGTTATAGTCACAGTCGTGATTTAACCAGTTTTATAAACGTCTGAGTGTTTTCTATCCACACATACTAATCATATGCATATACTATATTCCTGGCCTGAGTAGCAGGGCGCTGAAATGTTGCGCGATTTTTAACAGAATGTTCGAAAAAGTAGGGGGTAGGAGTAACAGGTTAACCTTGTTGGAACTTTTAAAGAACCGTCAGACCTAGAGTTCCGAAACTTTAGAATCCTGTTCTAGACCTCCGGTCGATAGTGCGTGGTGAGTTACGTGGCTCTAGAAGGTTCTCGGACTGAGAAACAGCCTCGTACATTTGCAATGACTTCAATTCATTTTTGCATCACGAAAATGACGACATTTAGAAATGTCCCAGAGTCGCAAGACTAGGTGCATTGCGACCGTCTCGGCCCATATAGGCAGACCCCAACGTTTCTGTCCGATAGCTAATTCAAGGACCCCGTAGCAAGTCATGGAAAAAAGTGGATTTTCAGCACCAATTAGGGTTTTGCTTGGACACCAAATTACCTATCGAGCCGAAACTTGGGATTCGGGGTCGCCTCAGCTAGGCCTACACATAACATAAGAAATGGATCTGCAGCTAGAACGTAACTATGTGTTTTATGTTTTTTGTATGGTTTGAACCGAAGGCGTTGTGAATTTTGGGCCAGCTCTGAAGTATGTGATTGTTGGCTACTAAATGAGTTGGAAAAAGTGGGTTTGGTGTCAGTTTGTATCAGTTTGGTGTCAGAATGATATATAATTGACTGATGGACGGTGACTTGCTGGTGACTCTTGTCCATTTGCAATATGTTTAAAACCTGTTAAGGATAGGGCTGACTACTGCCCCCTTTGGAGGAATTGCGTGCCCATAGTAAACAGAAAAAAAATCTGTCCAAAATTGCTAATATATGCATATAATAATAATTATTGAATAGAAAACACTCTAAAGCTTCTAAAACTGTTCAAATTATATCTGTATGTAAAGCAGAACTCTCAGGGCAGCCATTCTCCCAAACTCTCTCTTGTCATCAGAAAAGTTGGCCCAACTTTGACGTCATCGCCCCCTCCCTTCCCAAGCAGCTACAGACCTGGGAACAGTTTCTATGTCTTCAGCGCGATGTCTGCTTTCAATGGGGCTTGCCATTGTGAGAATCGCGCGCCCACGAGACTTTTGGCGGGCTGAAACCTTCGGGTCACGCGAAAAAACAAGTACTTTCATGCGCGTGTCGGCTCCAGAGCTCTCTTTCTTCCAGGATTGACCAAACGATGTCGGTGTTTCTGTTCGTGCTAAGGATTGTTTTCCACGTTTATAACATGCTAAAGCTTGATTCTGCACTTAGTTTGACCAGTTTAGTCGACATATAATATGTAATTTTGAAGTTTTGGTGCGCATCCACTAGAATTTTGGCTGCATTTCGACCGGAATTTGTCGCGTTTGATAACCTAAAGACACAGACTTCAAAACCAAACTATGTTTTTGGTAAGGATAACTCCTTCCAGGTCTTCTGATGGAAGAACATCAAAGGTAAGGGAATATTTATGTGGTAAATTTGGGTTTCTGTGGACTCCAAGATAGAGGAGACATAATGCTAATTTCTGAGCGCCGTCTCATATTATAGCCTAGTGAACGAATTCTGTAACGTTAAAAATAAATATAACACAGCGGTTGTATTAAGAAGAGGTGTATCTTTCTATCTATGTGTAGAACATGTATATTTAGTTAAAGTTTATGATGTGTATGGCTTGTTATCTGACGTTATCTGACGGAGCTATCATCATTTCTCCGGACATTTGAGTAGCATTTTTTGAACATGGCGTCATTGTAAACAGAGATTTATGGACATAAATGGCATATTATTGAAAAAAACATAAATGTACTGTGTAACATGTTATATTACTGTCATCTGATGAAGATTTTCAAAAGGTTAGTGAATTATTTTTCTTTTAATCCTGCGTTTGTTGATTGCATATTTTGTTCAACTTGGCTATTCAAATTAGCTGTGTCTTTGGTGGTGGTTTGACATAAATATGTGCTATGTTTTCGCCGTAAAACATTTTAGAAATCTGACTTGCTGGGTAGATGAACAAGGTGTTTATCTTTCCTTTGAGCTATTGGACTTGTTAATGTGTGGAGGTTAAATATTTCTAAGAATATTTTTGCGTTCCATTGCGCCACGTTCCAGCTGAACGTGGGAGGGTTCGTTCCCAAATGGGTACCATAACCCCCTTCTGGTTAAACAGTGAGGTACCATCACCAAAGTGACATTCTGAAATCAACCCTAACGAGTGATTGAGATGAACCAGAATCACTGCCCAGCCATCCCGAGTTCATCTGGCCAGTCAATTTCGCATTCCTGCAGGATTTTTATAGCATGACAAATTCGTGGTGGTAAATGCCCATTGAACCATATTGCAAATTCACGTGCACTTGCAATATGATTCAACAGTGAAAAAACATCACCAAATGGACATGATGAAGTCAACACAACGAGCGATGGAAAGGAGAAACTATCACTGCCAGGCCATCCTGTGTTCATTAGGCCAGTCAATTTTGCATTTCTGCAGGATTTTTGAGCATGCCAAATTCGTGATGGTAAATGCCCATTGAAACATATTGCAAATGCACGTGCATTTGCAATATGATTCTATAGTGAAAAAACATCACCAAATGGACATGATGAAATCAACACAACGAGTGATGGAAAGGAACAACTATCACTGCCCGGCCATCCTGTGTTCCCATAGCGGGCATTAATATCAGAATGACCGGTAAATGCATTTACAACCATATTTTTATTTTTGGGTTACCAGGTGCCTATTTTCAATCACCAGTTGCACAACAATGCGTATCCATCAGAATATTTTAAACAGTCCATAAAGCACTCAGGACGGCCTCCATAGATAGAGGGCCGTAGTAGGGTACTCCCATAGCGGGCATGGACAATAGGAGTCCCGGTAAATGCATTTATAACCATATTTTTATTTTTGGGTTACCAGTTGCACAACAATGCACGTGCATTTGCAATATGATTCTATAGTGAAAAAACATCACCAAATGGACATGATGAAATCAACACAACAAGTGATGGAAAGGAACAACTATCACTGCCAGGCTATCCTGTGTTCATCAGGCCAGTCAATTTTGCATTCCTGCAGGATTTTTATAGCATGACAAATTCGTGATGGTACATGCCCATTGAACCATATTGCAAATGCACAGTGACTTTGCAAAAGTGAGAAAACATAAACAAATGGACATAATGAAATCAACACAACGAGCGATGGAGAAGATCCACTATCAATGCCCGGCCATCCCGAGTTCATCTGGCCAGTCAATTTTGCATTTCTGCAGGATTTTTTAGCATGTCAAATTTCTTATGGTAAATTCCCATTGAACCATATTGCAAATGCACGTGCACTTGCAATATGATTCAACAGTGAAAAAACATCACAAAATGGACATGATGAAGTCAACACAACGAGCGATGGAAAGGAGCAACTATCACTGCCAGGCCATCCCGTGTTCATCAGGCCAGTCAATTTTGCATTTCTGCAGGATTTTTGAGCATTTCAAATTTCTTATGGTAAATGCCCATTGAACCATATTGAAAATGCACGTGCACTTCGAATATGATTCAACAGTGAAAAAACATCACAAAATGGACATGATGAAGTCAACACAACGAGCGATGGAAAGGAGCAACTATCACTGCCAGGCCATCCTGTGTTCATCAGGCCAGTCAATTTAGCATTTCTGCAGGATTTTTGAGCATGTCAAATTTCTTATGGCATTTTGGCCCCAAAAAAGTGACTTTTGACTTTGACTTTTGACTTCCTATGAAATCATATTGCAAATGGACAAATCATATTCCTTATGCACAAGTAAAAAAAAATGATGATAATAACATTTTACAAAAGCATATTCATACAGTTCTTACTCATGATTAATTGACATAAAATCGAAACAATTTCGAAAAACGGTCCAGAAAGCACTTTTTTACGAGGGTAATACGTTTTTTTTTAAAGTTCACATTTTCGACTTTTGACTTCCTACGAAATCACATTGCAAATGGACAAAACATATTCCTTATGCGCATGTAAACAAAAATAAAAAAAATAATGATAATAAAATTGGACAAAAGTATATTCATACAGTTCTTACACATGTGTAATTGACAAAAAAATCGAAAGAATTTCGAAAAACGGTCCAGAAAGCACTTTTTTAAGGGGTGATAAGTTTTTGACAAAAAAATCATTTTTTCAAAATGTTGCTTTTGGATTGTTGACTTGGGTTACATTTCCAATATGAAAAACCAAGGTGGAGCGGATTCGCCACCTGTTGGATTTTTAAAGTGTTTACAACTGGCAATTGCCATATGGCATTTGCAATACACTTTGCATGAATCAACGCCGAATTGGGTGGTATTGGACAATGTGTATATGGTTTGTCCGATGCCAATGACTTCCCATTCATTTTTGTCCAATTCAGGGGGGTATTCCCTTACCCTTATGTCTGGAAAAAGTCAGTTATAAATTCTTCTGTCCTAGTTCTAAACAATTTATCATCTAGTAGACTTTGGTTAAATTTCCAATATCCTCGCCCATGTGGAAATTCTGTAAGAGTAATATATATGCCAATTATGTGATGATCCGACCGCATTCTGTCCCCTATCAACACTTAAAAAGAAACTTTTGGTGCCAGAGAGAATGGTATAAGAAAGTAGTCAAGGCGACTTGCTTGATTAAGCCTCCGCCATGTATATCTCACTAGGTCAGGGTATTTAAGTCTCCATATATCCACTAATTCCAATATATCCATGACATTCATGATTTCCTTAAGTGCCTGAGGGTGATAGTTTGTAGTGTGATTATCCTTTCCGGTCCATAGAGGTATTTAAGACCGTATTAAAATCTCTCACCATAATAATATAGTCTCGTGCTGCATGTAGAGTTGATAAATTCTTATATAAATTTTCAAAGAAGCTTGGATCATCATTATTCAGACCCTATAGGTTAATAAGCCATATCTGTTTATTGTCCAATAAACATATTTAAAATAATCCATCTACCTAGGATCTGTTTGGACAATTTGCACATTTGGATCAAAAATATTGTTAATTAAAACCATCACCCCTTTTGAATTTCTTTGCCCATGGGAGAAGTATATTTCTCTCCCCGCCCCCTGTTCTTTTTCCACAAAACTTCATCTAAAACTGTTGAATGGGTTTCCTGTAAACAATAGATATTATATTCCTTCTCTTTTAGCCATGTAAATACTGATTGTCTTTTCTTATTATCTGCTAGGCCATTACAAATGTAACTGGCTATACTTATTTCACCACCTATCATAATGAGACACAACTTTCAATTATTTTTATCAAAATATATGTTTGTAAATGTGCCATTAAAAAGTAACATGATGATTGAGTGTCTATATAGCTGTACCATGATCTTTGCATTTCTACTAAGTAAACCTCCAATTGGGCCCTAATATTTCACCCGCTAAAAGCCCGAGTTGGGTTGTCATCCCAATGCGCGGCAGACCACGCTCGACCCCCTGTATCCCATAACCCATAACCGACTGGGATCCATCCTTTGAAAAGAGCACACAGTGCCATTTACCGAATTGAAGTAGATTAACTGCCAAATGCATTTCCATCGCCCTCACGTCGATTTGTATTATATATACAGTGGGGCAAAAAAGTATTTAGTCAAGCCACCAATTGTGCAAGTTCTCCCACTTAAAAAGATGAGAGGCCTGTAACTTTCATCATAGGTACACTTCAACTATGACAGACAAAATGAGAATTATGGTGGAAAATAAGTATTTGGTCAATAACAAAAGTGTATCTCAATACTTTGTTATATACCCTTTGTTGGCAATGACAGACGTCAAACGTTTTCTGTAAGTCTGCAAAAGGTTTTCACACACTGTTGCTGGTATTTTGGCCCATTCCTCCATGCAGATCTCCTCTAGAGCAGTGATGTTTTGGGGCTGTTGGTGGGCAACACGGACTTTCAACTCCCTCCAAAGATTTTCTATGGGGTTGAGATCTGGAGACTGGCTAGGCCACTCCAGGACCTTGAAATGCTTCTTACAGCTTCTTCAGGCAGACATTTGCATCCTGTAGCTCCAACTCCAAAACGTTCTGGGACACTGTGAATTCCATGGAGAACAAGAGCACCTCCTCCCAGCTGCCCACTGCACTGAGGCTAGGTAACACGGTCACCACCGATAAATCCATGCGATAAATTGCGACCACCGATAAACTTCAACAAGCATTTCTCAACGGCTGGCCATGCCTTCCGCCTGGCTACTCCTACCTCGACCAACAACTCCGCCCACCCCCGCAGCTACTCGTCCAAGCCTCTCCAGGTTCTCCTTTACCCAAATCCAGATAGCAGATGTTCTGAAAGAGCTGCAAAACCTGGACCCGTACAAATCAGCTGGGCTTAACAATCTGGACCCTCTATTTCTGAAACTATCCGCCGCCATTGTCGCAACCCCTATTACCAGCCTGTTCAACCTCTCTTTCATATCGTCTGAGATCCCCAAGGATTGGAAAGCTGCCGCAGTCATCCCCCTCTTCAAAGGGGGAGAAACCCTGGACCCAAACTCTTACAGACCTATATCCATCCTGCCCTGCCTATCTAAGGTCTTCGAAAGCCAAGTCAACAAACAGGTCACTGACCATCTCGAATCCTACCGTACCTTCTCCGCTGTGCAATCTGGTTTCCGAGCCGGTCACGGGTGCACCTCAGCCACGCTCAAGGTACTAAACGATATCATAACCGCCATCGATAAAAGACAGTACTGTGCAGCCGTCTTCATCGACCTTGCCAAGGCTTTCGACTCTGTCAATCACCATATTCTTATCGGCAGACTCAGTAGCGTCGGTTTTTCTGATGACTGCCGTGCCTGGTTCACCAACTACTTTGCAGACAGAGTTCAGTGTGTCAAATCGGAGGGCATGCTGTCCGGTCCTCTGGCAGTCTCTATGGGCCGACTCTTTTCTCTGTATATATCAATGATGTTGCTCTTGCTGCGGGCGATTCCCTGATCCACCTCTACGCAGACGACACCATTCTATATACTTCCGGCCCGTCCTTGGACACTGTGCCATCTAACCTCCAAACGAGCTTCAATGCCATACAACACTCCTTCCGTGGCCTCCAACTGCTCTTAAACGCTAGTAAAACCAAATGCATGCTTTTCAACCGCTCGCTGCCTGCACCCGTACGCCTGACTAGCATCACCACCCTGGATGGTTCCGACCTTGAATATGTGGACATCTTATAAGTACCTAGGTGTCTGGCTAGACTGTAAACTCTCCTTCCAGAATCATATCAAACATCTCCAATCAAAAATCAAATCTAGAGTCGGCTTTCTATTCCGCAACAAAGCCTCCTTCACTCACGCCGCCAAACTTACCCTAGTAAAACTGACTATCCTACCGATCTTCGACTTCGGCGATGTCATCTACAAAATAGCTTCCAACACTCTACTCAGCAAACTGGATGCAGTTTATCACAGTGCCATCCGTTTTGTCACTAAAGCACCTTATACCACCCACCACTGCGACCTGTATGCTCTAGTCGGCTGGCCCTCGCTACATATTGCCAGACCCACTGGCTCCAGGTCATCTACAAGTCCATGCTAGGTAAAGCTCTGCCTCAGTTCACTGGTCACGATGGCAACACCCACCCGTAGCACGCGCTCCAGCAGGTGTATCTCACTGATCATCCCTAAAGCCAACACCTCATTTGGCCGCCTTTCGTTCCAATTCTCTGCTGCCTGTGACTGGAACGAATTGCAAAAATCGCTGAAGTTGGAGACTTTTCTCTCCCTCACCAACTTCAAACATCTGCTATCTGAGCAGCTAACTGAACGCTGCAGCTGTACATAGTCTATCGGTAAATAGGCCACCCATTTTTACCTACCTCATCCCCATACTGTTTTTATTTATTTACTTTTCTGCTCTTTTGCACACCAATATCTCTACCTGTACATGACCATCTGATCATTTATCACTCCAGTGTTAATCTGCAAAATTGTACAATGTATATAGACTCTCTTTTTTTCTACTGTGTTATTGACTTGTTAATTGTTTACTCCATGTGTAACTCTGTGTTGTCTGTTCACACTGCTATGCTTTATCTTGGCCAGGTCGCAGTTGCAAATGAGAACTTGTTCTCAACTAGCCTACCTGGTTAAATAAAGGTGAAATAAAAAAATAAAAAAATAAAAAAATAAAACGAAACCACTCCTTCATTGCCTGGGCGGTGTGTTTGGGATCATTGTCATGCTGAAAAACCCAGCCACGTTTCATCTTCAATACCCTTGCTGATGGAAGGAGGTTTTCACTCAAAATCTCACGATACATGGCCCGATTCATTCTTTCCTTTACACGGATCAGTCGTCCTGGTCCCTTTGCAGAAAACCCCCAAAACATGATGTTTCCACCCTCATGCTTCACAGTAGGTATGGTGTTCTTTGGATGCAACTCAACATTCTTTGTCCTCCAAACACGACGAGTTGAGTTTTTACCAAAAAGTTATATTTTGGTTTCATCTGACCATATGACATTCTCCCAATCTTCTTCTGGGATCATCCAAATGCTCTCTAGCAAACTTCAGACGGGCCTGGACATGCACTGGTTTAAGCAGGGGGACACATCTGGCACTGCGGGATTTGAGTCCCTGGCGGCGTAGTGAGTTACTGATGGTAGGCTTTGTTACTTTGGTCCCAGCTCTCTGCAGGTCATTCACTAGGTCCCCCCGTGTGGTTCTGGGATTTTTGCTCACCGTTCTTGTGATCATTTTGACCCCACGGGGTGAGATCTTGCGTGGAGCCCCAGATCGAGGGAGATTATCAGTGGTCCTGTATGTCTTCCATTTCCTAATAATTGCTCCCACAGTTGATTTCTTCAAACCAAGCTGCTTACCTATTGCAGATTCAGTCTTCCCAGCCTGGTGCAGGTCTAATTTTGTTTCTGGTGTCCTTTGACAGCCCTTTGGTCTTGGCCATAGTGGAGTTTGGAGTGTGACTGTTTGAAGTTGTGGACAGGTGTCTTTTATACTGATAACAAGTTCAAACAGGTGCCATTAATACAGGTAGCGAGTGGAGGACAGAGGAGCCTCTTAAAGAAGTAGTTACAGGTCTGTGAGAGCCAGAAATCTTGCTTGTTTGTAGGTGACCTTATACTTATTTTCCACCATAATTTGCCCCTAAATTCATTAAAAATCCTTCAATGTGATTTTCTGGATTTCTTTTCTCATTTTGTCTGTCATACTTGAAGTGTACCTGTGATGAAAATTACAGGCCTCTCTCATATTTTTAAGTGGGAGAACTTGCACAATTGGTGGCTGACTAAATACTTTCCCCCCCCAATGTAGCTGTGGATCATCCTCTATTGTCCCTAACATCTTTTACTCCTTCGCAACAGTTGTGGGATACACACTTACACCCCCACACACTCAACTCATACCCCCACACAACCATAAGCTCACTTACTCAACAATTGCACCACCCCAGAGTCCAACTCAAGAAAGGTCTTGATTTACAAATGCACTTGCAGTTGCAGCTGCAGGAGAAGGCCTGCAAGAACGCACAAAAAATAGGCAAAAATGTAGAGATTTTATTTACCATTGTCATGATGATAGAGGTCAAATGTACACCTTTTCCCTGAAACACCCACAATACGGTTACCCATATTGACCATATTCCCAAGCAGCCCATGCAGTCCGACTTGATTCTGTGCCACTAGTGTCACAATAATATACCCCCTCTCTGAATGTCCAAGTGTGACACCCTCCCCATGGGTTACTGCAGCTAGAGTTGCCAGCACTGCCACTGCCTGGGTGGGGGAACCCCATTGGAATCCCCACCGGCTAGGTACAAGGTCATCAAGGTTCTTATTAGCAGCTTTGAGAATTTCCTTGTGTAGTATGCTCTCCCTTTAGGGGGCTTTGGCTTTGCAGGACCAACCCTGCCAAGCAGGCTCAGAATCTTGAGGGGGCAGTGCTGCTCTTGGTCTCTGACCATCATTTGGCTGCATACAGACCGCTTACAGCATGCATATAAAACAGTTAGGGACTTCTCTTTAGTATCTGGGTCATTCAGGTGGGTGTCTAGGTTATAGGGTCATGGACCGTACCATTAAAATAGGATCATAAATAAATGTAGTTCCCCATGATAGGACAATAACAAATTAAATGTATAATCTATTTTAAAACTGTTCCACCATGATAGGACAAAAAAAACAAGACATATAATTCATTATAAAAGTATATCCATCATCTGAACAACATTGAAAGCCCTCTCATACCCCGGCCCACAGCAATACATTGGCTCTGGGATATGCAACCATTTCATTACTCACTCACTCAACTTTCAAAACCTAACAAATAAAAATAAACATACACCACACCATCCACACATACTGTGCTTTCTGTTTACTTAGTTTTTATCTTCACTATGTTGAATTAGTGCTTGTGTGTTCAATTAGTTATATGTGAAGATATATAGAAAAGCTATATTTTTCATTGTCCTGTTTTACAATCCATAACCGGGCAAGAATTGTATTTATTTTCCTCATCTATGAGAACTTTGCCATTTTTAAAATAAGCATGGAGTAGTCTTTAAGTCTCTGAACAACTGGTTATCACTATATAGTTTATCAATGACGAGAGCTACTCGTTTCGCTTTTAATCTATTTTCTTTGAAAATTGGATACAGAACCTTGCGCCGTTCTGCAATTTCCTTCGGAAACGGATCATTCATGCCAATTTTGGTCCCAGCAAGTCTTTTACCCAGGCTTTTAGACATTATTTGATCTTTAAATGAAATTTAACAATGATTGGGGGCTCACACCTTTGGCCTCTCTGTCCAAAGCGGTGTACACGTTCAAGTTGTATTTTGTCGATAGCTTCGCGTGGGACCTGAAGCGCTGTAAGGAGGAACTCTAACCACAGATTCAGGAACTTCCCCTTCTTTCTCCTGGATACCTGTATGTACCAGATTCTCTCTCATTGATCTAGTTTGTATGCCCAGTAAGGCTTCCCTCAGAACAGTGTTCTCCTTTTTAATTTCATTCATTTCAGTTTCAATCTTATTGACTGTCCCTTTTAGCTTGTGTGTTTCCTTCTCCAATGTGGCAGCTTTTTCATCACTCATCTCGAGGCTTTGCCTTCAACTCTTTTATATCCTTACTAACTAATTCAAGTATACCCAGTTTGTCATTTATTGATTTTAACAGATCGGTTTCGACCTTTACCATTCCCGGTGATGAAAATATTAAATCGTCTGTGTCTGTAGAAGAGTCACGTTTCCATTTTGAAATCGGTTCCCCTGTCTTACTCTCCGTCATGTTTGGGTGTTGCTTGTTTTCGTAATAAATGTCTCTAGTCTCAAGATTTGTTTTGTGTTATTATCCAGATTGAAGGTTACCACCCACCAGATTATGTAGTGCTAATATTTTAGTCTTACTTGCCAATATTGAATATTACGTTTTATCTTGAGGTGCTCTACATAACTTCGTTCAGTCCGCCATTACCTTTACGTTCGCTCTCCTAAAAAGTTCAGTATTGACTGACCTTCATGTCTTAAAGTAATGATGGGCTGTCATTTCTCTTTGCTTATTTGTGCTGTTCTTGACATAATATGGACTTGGTCTTTTACCAAATAGGGCTATCTTCTGTATACCCCCTACCTTGTCACAACACAACTGATTGGCTCAAACACATTAAGAAGGAAAGAAAATGCACAAATTAACTTTTAAGATCGCACACCTGGTAATTGAAATGCATTCCATGTGACTACCTCATGAAGCTAGTTGAGAGAATACCAAGAGTGTGCAAAGCTGTCATCAAGGCAAAGGGTGGCTATTTGAAGAATCTCAAAAATATAATATGTATTTTGATTTGATTAACACTTTTTTGGTTACTACATGTTTCCATATGTGTTAAATCATAGTTTTGATGCCTTCACTATTATTGTACAATATAGAAAATAGTACAACTAAAGAAAAACCTTTGAATGAGTAGGTGTTCTAAAACTTTTGACCAGTAGTGCATGTAACTTCTTATTTTAGGCACTAAACTACTTCCATTTACTGTATACTACCATGCATTTTATAAATGTGTACCGGGGTACCTTCAGACGAGTCTTATGAGGCTTGTTTTATTCGTAGAGCAAGACAACCAACATGCATATATTCATAAGAGACTCACTTTTCCACAAAGGGGTTATATTAGTGTGTAGCCTAAACTGCTTTGACACTACAGACAAATGTTTGCAGATCTGCAGTATCAACTTCAGACGAGTCCCATGACGCTTGTGGGGGTTGTAAGAGCAAAACGGAGAACCCTTTGTGTTTGTGAAAGTCATCTTTCCATGGAGGTGTCATGAATTGTTGCATCTCGCTGTGTTGTTGTCCTCCAGTGGCTAGCTAACTAACCAAAATGGGCTTTTTCCTAAATTATCCATGAATGGAGATAGGGATTTGGACTCGTAGTTTTACTTAATTCTTTGTTCAGGTCAATGATCATAACGGCGATTCTGATCCAACCATAAATTCATACATTGTGCCCCTGAACTAAGAGAGCGGAAGCTCAATATTTACCTAGATGTAGTAGGCTAATGTTAACTAGCTGGCTCATTGTTGCCCATGAAAGGAAGTTAGGCTAGCGAGCAAGAATTTTAGCCAGGTAGCCTAGGACAATTAAAACTAAATGTGTGTACTGTTTCACAGTCAAAGAGCGCTTCATCCACATGAAAGAGAAGAGGATGGCATTGGCATTTCTCTACAAGTATGGTGATTCAAGATGTTTTTTCTACTTGCGCACAGACACACACACACACAGTTAAATCAGAACCATGAATAGTCACATCATATTTAGCATAAATTGTTTTTGATATCTTTTTGATATCTTTTAGCTGACACTGGATTAGGCTAAGCATAGGTGATTTAACGATGTTATCCCAACAGATACTGAAGGCTGTAAAATGGCTTTTCTTTTCTTGGCTTCCCCAGTGATTTTACCCACGCTACTGAGCCTATGCTATTTAATAAACTGTAGTATTAATCCTCAATGGACAGACCAGAATATTCCGTGCCTCCAGCTGAATTGGAAGACAACGCAAAGACCATTAATAACTGTGACGACTTCCACCGAAGGTGGCTCCTCTCCCTGTTCGGTTGGCGCTAGGCGGTCGTAGTCGCCAGTCTACTAGCTGCCACCGATCCTTTTTCCTTTGTTTATGTCTGTCTTGTGTTTCACTTGTGTTCGATTTAGGGAAATTAGGGGGGTATTTTAATTTCGCCATACCCTCTGGGTTTTGTGCGGGATTGTTACGTTAGCTGTGATTTTGTTTGGGTTGCGTTTTCTTGTGTTCTGTTGAACAGGTGGATTTCTGGACGGTGTCCGGTTGTTTTGAGACTACTGTTGTAGTCCTGTTCCTGTTCTTTGGACTTGTATAATAAAACACCCTTTTTTTCTAAATTTACTCTCTCCTGCGCCTGACACCACACCCACTTCTCCTTGGGGAGATAATTGACAGAATCCTGCACCAATAAATCATGGAGTCAGCAGAAGCTGACGCTCCCTCCCCGTCCATGGTGGAGCGTGTTCTCCAGCATTCAGCTGTGCTACACCGTTTGGGGACGGTCACGGATCAGGTGATGGCGAGAATGGAGAGATAGGAGAGGAGCGGCCTCCCTTCCCCGTCTTCGGCCACTCTCCAGCCTGCACCACCACCTTCTCCGGCGGCGTCCGGCCCCAGCGGGATTCGGCTCGCGCTCCCGAGGGAGTACGATGGGACGGCTGCCGGGTGCAAGGGGTTCCTGCTCCAGCTGGAGCTTTACCTGGCGACCGTTCCCCCGAATCCCTCGGGAGAGGAGAGTTTCAACGTCCTCGTCTCCTGCCTTTCAAGTAAAGCCGTGGAATGGGCCAACGCGGTCTGGGAGGGTCCAGACTCGGCGAGGGACCATTACCCAGTGTTCGATCACCCACCGGAGGGCAGAGCGACGGGTGAACAGCTGTTTCATCTAAGGCAGGAGACGAGGAACAAACAGGATTTCGCGCTGGAGTTCCGGACCTTTGCCGCCGGCGGGGGTGGAATGACAGGTCCCTGATGGACCATTATAGGTGTAGCCTGCGGGAAGACGTCCGCAGGAAGCTAGCCTGTTGAGACACCACCCTCACTCTGGACCAACTAATCAACATGTCCATCAGGCTGGACAACTTGCTGGCTGCTCACGGGCGTCCAGATCAGGTCCTATTCATTCCACCCCCCAGCGCTCCTGCTCCGACACCCATGGAGTTAGGGGGTGCTGCAGCTAGGGTGACCCGGAGGAGGAGCCTCCTCCTGGATCAGATGTGGTCGGAGAGGACACACTGCTGACCGGTGCTGGAGGAGCTCGGTGAGTCAGGTGAGTCAGCACCCGGCTCACCCAGAGCCCCCTGTTGGTCATATGTATGTGTTGATTTCCTTTTCTGAGTTTTCCCCTCATTCCCAACATAAGGCACTAGTCGATTCAGGCCCAGGGGGGAGTTTTATGGACCACAGGTTCACGCTTAAGTTAGGGATTCCCTTGGTTGAGATGGCGAAACCCTTCCCCGTGCATGCCCTAGATAGTCGACCATTAGGGTCAGGGCTGATTAGGGAGGCCACGGTTCCACTGGATATGGTGAAGCAGGGGGGGTCATGAGGAGTGGATTAGTCTCTTCCTCATTGATTCTCCTGCGCTTCCAGTGGTGCTGCGGATTCCCTGGTTGGCTTATCACAATCCTACAATTTCGTGGAAACAGGGGGCTCTTAAGGGGTGGTCAGAGGAGTGCTCAGGTAGGTGTGTGGGAGTTCTATCGGTGCGACGACGGTGGAGAGTCCAGACCCAAGTCTCCACCGTGCACATTCCCCCCGAATTTACCGATTTGGCAATCGCCTTCTGTAAAAAGAGGGCGACCCAATTACCACCTCATCAACGAGGGGATTGTGCGATAAACCTCCAGGTGAACGCCGCACTTCCCAGGAGTCACTTGTATCCCCTGTCATAGGAGAAGATGGTGGCTATGGAGACATATGTCACCAAATCTCTGGGACAGGGGTACATTCGGCCCTCCACGTCATCTGCCTCCTCGAGTTTCTCTTTTGTGAAGAAGGAGGGAGGTCTGCGTCCGTGCATTGACTATAGAGGTCTAAATTCCATCACAGTGGGGTTCAGTTACCCGCTACCTCTCATCGCCATGGCGGTGGAGTCATTCCACGGAGCACGCTTCTTCACAAAACTGGATCTCAGGAGAGCGTACAACTTGTGAATCCGTTAGGGAGATGAATGGTGGACTGCGTTAGTACCACATATAGCCATTATGAGTACCTCGTATGGGTTGAAAAATGCTCCAGATGTTTTCCAATCCTTTCTAGAGGATTATCTCCACACTTCTCCTTGGGGAGATAATTGACAATAACTTGAGACAAACATATAGTTTTAAGTCATGGGAACGCCTTGATTGACTGGGGAGTTGCCAAGTCTTTGTCACACCTACTTGTTTATTCATCAAGACCCAGCCCTTTCAATCCACCGCCAGCTATTGCGCTCATAATAAGATCATTGAAAATAGCTCAAATATTTCTGACGCCCCCCCGAACCAATAGCCAGCACTTAGATCTACCATTGTTTAGTTTTAGTTTAGTTCATTTTATTTTTACAGGGACAGTGCACATTAATCAACGTTTCAGTAAAAGTGCCGGTTTTAGCCAGCCGGCTAATTTTCAACCGCAGTCCCTGGGCAGGTTATTAAAAACAATTACAATATAGACAATAGCACCATAGAACAAGCAAGACATAGCAACATAGGACAAGCAAGACATAGCATACAGACAGAGCAACATAGAACAAAAAGCAGCAAGACAAAATTCATAAAAGCAACAAAGTGTTTCCACACCTCACAAGCTAGACAACAGACAACATGGAAAGCGGCAACACACAGCTAGGGACCATGTTCACAAATCTGATTGACCTTCAGCCAGGTCTTCAAGCATTTTGTGAAAGTGTGATATGTGGTGCAGTTATGTGTGTCTGATGGCAGTGTATTCCAGACATGGGAAGCTCTCACAGAGAATGCAGATTTACTAAAGGTGCTTTTCCTTAGGGGAACTATACAGTCACCTCTCATGGCAGACCTTGTGGATCTGCTGCCATATGTCTGGGTTTTCTGTTTAACAAAAATATTGAGTGGAGGGGGAGCCAGGCCATTAAGGATCTTGAATACAAGACATGCGTCGGTGTATTGCACAAGATTTTCCCAACTCAAGAGCTCATGCTTTCTAAGGATGTGACAATGATGATGGCTATTGGGCTTCCTATCAAGCACTTTGAGAGCCTGTTTGTAGACAGACTGAATAGGTTTTAATGTTGTACAGCAAGCTTGGGCCCAACTAGTCAAGCAGTATGTTAAGTGGGGGAGTATCATAGATTTGAAGTACAGTTTTGCTACCTCTGTAGTCAAACAATTTCGTATAAATCGGAAATTAGCTAGATTGAATTTAGTTATTTGAATGACCTTTTTCACATGTTTTTTAAAAGAGAGGTTGGAATCAAGTACGATGCCAAGGTACTTAAAATCGGATACCACCTGGAGCTTCTCCCCTGACACATAGACATCTGGCTCAGTAGCATCTGTTGCCCTCTTTGTGAAGAACATGCAAACAGTTTTTTTCACATTGAGATGCAAACACGAGTCACTGAGCCACTTTGTAACCTGGACCATTACAGTAGTGAGTTCTTGTGCAGCTTGTTGTTTGCTCTTTGCATACACATATATCACTGTATCATCTGCATACATTTGAACTTCAGACCCAGTACAGACAGAAGGCAGATCATTAATGTACAGGCTGAACAGGAGGTTCAGGTTGTGTTTGGTTTGTTAAAACGAGTGTCACGCCCTGGCCATAGAGAGGCTTTTTATTCTCTATTTTGGTTAGGACAGGGTGTGACTAGGGTGGGCATTCAATGTCCTGTATGTCTTTGCTTGGTATGGTATGGTTCTCAATCAGGGACAGCTGTCTATCGTTGTCTCTGATTGAGAACCATACTTAGGTACCCTTTTCCCCCACCTGTTTTGTGGGAAGTTCACTTTGTCTTTGTTCAGGGCACATAGCCCAAAGCTTCACGGTTTGGTTTTGTTCTTTGTTTTGTCGGCGTCATTTTCAATAAAGAGAGAATGTACGTTTACCATGCTGCACCTTGGTCCAGTCCTTCAACCAGCCATGACAACGAGGCCTCAGTGCTATTTTGACTCCAAATTTGCAGTCACAATTAGCAGTCTACTGTTATTGTGCACTGCATGCTAGCATCTTTCAATAACAGAGGCACATTGCTTGAAATATAGGCCCAAATTATGGACACGAGGTTTGAAACACATTTAGATCACACAGAATATGAATACATCGGGATGGGCCCACATTCAAAGAAAATAGGAGTGTAAATTAGGACTTTACTTGGAGACTGACTGACACTGATATTATAGTTACCTCACCCTCTCTCTAACACTCTCTTGAATCACATTGATTAAAAATGCATCCGGATGGGATTATATTCAAATCAAATTGTATTTGTCACATGCGCCAAATACAACAAGTGTAGACTTTATTGTGAAATGCTTACTTTCAAGCCCTTAGTCAACAGTGCAGTTCAAGAAGAGTTAAGAAAATATTTACCAAGTAGACTAAAATAAAAAGTAAAAAAGTAGCAAAAGAAGAATAACAATAATGAAGTTATATACAGGGGGAACCGGTACTGAGTCAGTGTGCGGGGGTACAGGTAAGTTGAGGTAATTTGTACGTGTAGATGGGGATGAAGTGACTATGCATAGATAATAAATAGTGAGTAGCAGCAGTGTACAAAAGGGGGGTGCTAAATGTAAATTATCTGGTGGAGATATCATTATTTGTTCAGCAGTCTTATGGCTTGGGGGTAGAAGCTGGTGAGGAGCCTCATGGTCCTAGACTTGGCGCTCTGGTAGCAGTCTACAGTCTATAACATGGGTGACAGGAGTCTCTGACAATTTTATGGGCTTTCCTCTGACACCGCCTGTTATATACAGTTGAAGTCGGAAAATACATTTGAACTCAGTTTTCACAATTCCTGACATTCAATCCTAGTAAAAATTCCCTGTCTTCGGTCAGTTAGGATCACCACTTTATTTTAAGAATGTGAAATGTCAGAATAATATTAGAGAGAAAGATTTATTTCAGCTTTTGTTTCTTTCATCACATTCCCAGTGGGTCGGAAGTTTACATACACTCAATTAGTATTTGGTAGCATTCTCTTTAAATTGTTTAACTTGGGTCAAACGTTTCGGATACCCTTTCACAAGCTTCCCACAATAAGTTGGGTGAATTTTGGCCCATTCCTCCTGACAGAGCTGGTGTAACTGAGTCAGGATTGTAGGCCACCTTGCTCACACAGGCTTCTCAGTTCTGCCCACAAATTTTCTATGGGATTGAAATCAGGGCTTTGTGATGGCCACTCCAATACCTTGACTTTGCTGTCCTTCAGCCATTTTGCCACAACTTTGGAAGTATGCTTGGGGTCAATGTCCATTTGGAAGACCCATTTGCACCCAAGCTTTAACCTCTTCAGTCGACCCTCTACTTTTTTGAACATTCTGTTAAAAATCGCGCAACATTTCAGCGCCCTGCTACTCATGCCAGGAATATAGTATATGCATTTGCTTAGTCTGTGTGGATAGAAAACACTCAGACGTTTAAAAAACTGGTTAAATCACTGCTGTGGCTTTACCAGAACGGCATTTACATCGAAAAGCACAGGAAAAACTGATCACTGAAAATGGGGAAAATATATCCATGCGCTACTTGAACCCATTGATAAACGTGAACCACAATTAATTGACTGAGGTTGCAGTACCTATAGCTTCCACAGGGTGTCTAGAGTCTTGTCATTTCCCTTCGAGTTTTTTCTTGGTCAAACACATACAGGACACCGTATCTAATCCGGTCTAGGACCGGATATTTTCGTTGAGTTTCTAGCCGGACATTTTTCCAGACGGACAGCTAATGATCTTTACATCGCCTCCTGATGAATTTTATCGCTTATTAGCGTTTACTAATACCTAAAGTTGCATTACAAACGTATTTCGAAGTGTTTTGTGAAAGTTTATCGTCGACTTTTTGAATTTTAAAAAATGACGTTACGTTTTGAAACAATGTTTTTTTCGTTTATCACACAGTCTTCATAGATCGATATCTAGGCTATATATGGACCGATTTAATCGAAAAAAAGACCCAATAGTGATTATGGGACATCTAGGAGTGCCAACAAAGAAGATGGTCAAAGGTAATGAATGTTTTATATTTTATTGTGCGGTTTGTGTAGCGCCGACTATGCTAATTATTTTGTTTACGTCCCCTGCGGGTCTTTTGGGGTGTTACATGCTATCAGATAATAGCTTCTCATGCTTTCGCCGAAAAGCATTTTAAAAATCTGACTTGTTGCCTGGATTCACAACGAGTGTAGCTTTAATTCAATACCCTGCATGTGTATTTTAATGAACGCTTGAGTTTTAACTAATACTATTAGCATTTAGCGTAGCGCATTTGCATTTCCAGATCTCTAGATGGGACGCCTGCGTGCCAGGTAGGAGCGAGAGGTTAAAGAAACTGCGAACTGTATTCCCCCCCAGAAGGTAGGGGTCCTTGGTAACGTCGTCCACATCTCCGACTGTGTTGTACAGGTCGATCATGTACTAAGGTGGCTGCTTATCGCCCTTGAGGAGAGGAGGGTCCTCCTTACCAAAAACCTCCAGAGCCTCTGGTGGTGAGGGTAGGCAACAACATCTCCTCCCCGCTGATCCTCAACACTGGGGCCCCACAAGGGTGCGTTCTGAGCCCTCTCCTGTACTCCCTGTTCACCCACGACTGCGTGGCCACGCACGCCTCCAACTCAATCATCAAGTTTGCGGACGACACAACAGTGGTAGGCTTGATTACCAACAACGACGAGACGGCCTACAGGGAGGAGGTGAGGGCCCTCGGAGTGTGGTGTCAGGAAAATAACCTCACACTCAACGTCAACAAAACTAAGGAGATGATTGTGGACTTCGGGAAACAGCAGAGGGAACACCCCCCTATCCACATCGATGGAACAGTAGTGGAGAGGGTAGCAAGTTTTAAGTTCCTCGGCATACACATCACAGACAAACTGAATTGGTCCACTCACACAGACAGCATCGTGAAGAAGGCGCAGCAGCGCCTCTTCAACCTCAGGAGGCTGAAGAAATTCGGCTTGTCACCAAAAGCACTCACAAACTTCTACAGATGCACAATCGAGAGCATCCTGGCGGGCTGTATCACCGCCTGGTATGGCAACTGCTCTGCCCTCAACCGTTAAGGCTCTCCAGAGGGTAGTGAGGTCTGCACAACGCATCACCGGGGGCAAACTACCTGCCCTCCAGGACACCTACACCACCCGATGTTACAGGAAGGTCATAAAGATCATCAAGGACATCAACCACCCGAGCCACTGCCTGTTCACCCCGCTATCATCCAGAAGGCAAGGTCAGTACAGGTGCATCAAAGCTGGGACCGTGAGACTGAAAAACAGCTTCTATCTCAAGGCCATCAGACTGTTAAACAGCCACCACTAACATTGAGTGGCTGCTGCCAACACACTGACACTGACTCAACTCCAGCCACTTTAATAATGGGAATTGATGGGAAATGATGTAAATATATCACTAGCCACTTTAAACAATGCTACCTTATATAATGTTACTTACCCTACATTATTCATCTCATATGCATACGTATATACTGTACTCTATATCATCGACTGCATCCTTATGTAATACATGTATCACTAGCCACTTTAACTATGCCACTTTGTTTACATACTCATCTCATATGTATATACTGTACTCGATACCATCTACTGTATCTTGCCTATGCTGCTCTGTACCATCACTCATTCATATATCCTTATGTACATATTATTTATCCCCTTACACTGTGTATAAGACAGTAGTTTAGGAATTGTTAGTTAGATTACTTGTTGGTTATTACTGCATTGTCGGAACTAGAAGCACAAGCATTTCGCTACACTCGCATTAACATCTGCTAACCATGTGTATGTGACAAATAAAATTAGATTTTGATTTGATTTGATAGCAGCTGAACGCACTTCTTCAGAATTGTTCTCCATGGAAAAGTGATTTTCCAAATTTAGTGATGGTTTTGCAGTAGCCAAGCACACTAACATGGCAACAGGTAACATCTGTGGTGGTGCATTATTATTGTTGTGGGTCCTTGAGGCATCAGTTTCTTGTCCTCCAGCAGTCGAAGTCCAAGTGACGAGAGAGCTTTGGACGCCCCAGGTTTTTATCAAATGCTCCAGCATTGGCTATAGTGTCCTTAAACCCTCGGACAACAACCATAAACAAATGATGCTATTTAGTCGCAAATGTAAATCAACTATCAGCGAAGGCTAATTTAACAAGGTGTGAACCCGAATGTAGATTTCATTCAAATGTTCCTCTGATGAGAAAAAAAATGTTTTCATGGTAATTTGGGTCAAATTAAAACATTAAATGTAAAAGATCCAGAAAATGATTAAACCTTTCTGTAGACAGCATAGCTGAGGAAGAGGTTAACCGCCACAAAATAAATCCATTCATTTAGACAAATGGGGATAACGTCTTACGGGGAACTACTTGTATAAACATAAGGAGGCCACCTATTTGGGGATGTACACTTCATTTACATTTTAATGTCTTGGCAGCTGGTCAAACACAACACCAACTATTTTGACCTCGCTAAACTCATAATTGAACCCATCTCTAAATATGTATATTCAACATTCATTAGTGTGGATAAATTCAGGCTTGTGCGCCCTCGTGGAATTAACCTGTTGCTTCTACTCGGGACGCTTGCGTCCCAACTAGAGCTCTGGAAATGCAAATGCGCTACGCTAAATGCTAATAGTATTAGTTAAAACTCAAAAGTTCATTAAAATACACATTTAGGGTATCGAATTAAAGCTACACTCGTTGTGAATCCAGGCAACAAGTCAGATTTTTAAAATGCTTTTCGGCGAAAGCATGAGAAGCTATTATCTGATAGCATGCAACACCCCAAAAGACCCACAGGGGACGTAAACAAAATAATTAGCATTTCGGCGTTACACAAACCGCACAATAAAATAGAAAACATTCATTACCTTTCACCATCTTCTTTGTTGGCACTCCTAGATGTCCCATAAACACTATTTGGGTCTTTATTTCGATTAAATCGGTCCATATAAAGCCTAGATATCGTTATATGTAGACTGTGTGATAAACGAAAAAAACATCGTTTCAAAACGTAACGTCATTTTTTAAAATTCAAAAAGTCGACGATAAACTTTCACAAAACACTTCGAAATACGTTTGTAATGCAACTTTAGGTATTAGTAAACGTTAATAAGCGATAAAATTCATCAGGAGGCGATGTAAAGATCATTAGCTGTCCGTCTGGAAAAATGTCCGGCTAGAAACTCAACGAAAATATCCGGTCCTAGACCGGAGGAGATACGGTGTCCTGCATGTGTTTGACCAAGAAAAAACTCGAAGGGAAATGACAAGACTCTAGACACCGTGTGGAAGCTGTAGGTACTGCAACCTCAGTCAATTAATTGTGGTTCACCTTTATCAATGGGATCAAGTAGCGCATGGATATATTTTCCCATTTTCAGTGATCAGTTTTTCCTGTGCTTTTCGATGTAAATGCCGTTCTGGTAAAGCCACAGCAGTGATTTAACCAGTTTTTTAAACGTCTGAGTGTTTTCTATCCACACAGACTAAGCAAATGCATATACTATATTCCTGGCATGAGTAGCAGGGCGCTGAAATGTTGCGCGATTTTTAACAGAATGTTCAAAAAAGTAGAGGGTCGACTTAAGAGGTTAAGGGATTTTACAGGATGCATTACAGTTGTCTTTTTTAGTTCCAGTAAGCAATTAAGTATTTATATCCAGACTAGAACACTCTTGTAAAATATCTTAATCCACTTTTTTGATTGACAATTGTGTGTGGCAATCGAATAATGTTGCTTTTTCGACTATTTTAGCAGTCTCTAGATCTTCTTAAACATGGGCTATTTTTAGCAACAGAACTAGGCACTGAATTGGTTTTTGTTATCAATTTATTATTTACATTATATGTTGTAGTTATCATTATTACTGGTTAGAAAAAGTTTTATAGTGAGTATTAAGCACTACCGGTGGTATGCCCTTTGGTTCCTTTCGTCATTACACACATGTTTTTAGCAAATTGAGAAAAGTCCTGTAAAATTAATAATTTTTAAAATGGCAGTCACCACTTGGGTGGGAGGTAGCAAATAGTTTTAAAAATGCAGTGCCTTAGACCGCTGTGTCACTCGGGAGGCCTGTGACGGATCCCCCCGGTACTGCTGCTCATTCTGTATACAAATTCTGGAGATCTACTTCACCGCATTCTAGGGTTCACTGAACAGGATTTATTATCATCAACCCTGAACTGTCTTGTCTGATTACACTCACCTGGTTCCCATTTCCCCTGATTAGTATGTTAAATATGTGCCCTCTGTCTTTGTCGGTTATTGTTTCCATGTCTGTTGGTGGTGTGAGTACTTATGCGTTGGTGCAGCTGTTATGCTGCGTGTTTCATATATTGTGTGTTATGGGTATCGTTCTGTGTCGGTCAACGAGGTTTACCCTCGCTCTTTTGTTTGGGTACAGCTCAGAGTTTTGTGTATATGTTTGTTTTTGGTGTATTAAAAACCCCTATTGTGTATTCCTGCACCGGTTGCCAAATCCTTTATACCAGTGTGACAAGGCCTTAAATTCAATGTTCCTTGGTGGGCTAGTTACATTTTTGACATAAATCTGCTTTTTATATCTATGGCAAAAACGTAGCCACCCTTTGCCTTGATGAAAGCTTTGCACACTCTTGGCATTCTCTAAACCAGCTTCACATGGAATGCTTTTCCAACAGTCTTGAAGGAGTTCCCACATATGCTGAGCACTTGTTGGCTGCTTTTCCTTCACCCTGCGGTCCAAATCCCAAACCATCTCAATTGGGTTGAGGTCGCGTGATTGTAGAGGCCAGTTCATCTGATGCAGCACTCAATCAGTCTCCTTCTTGGTCAAATAGCCCTTACACAGCTTGTGTTTCTTGTCCAAAACAAGTATCTTCTTATTATTGGTGTCATTTAGTAGTGGTTTCTTTGCAGCAATTTGACCATGAAGGCCTGATTCACGAAGTCTCCCCTGAACAGTTGATGTTGAGATGTGTCTGTTACTTGAACTCTGTGAAGCATTTATTTGGGCTGCAATTTCTGAAGCTGGTGACTTTAATGAACTTATCTGCGGCAGAGGTAACTCTGGGTCTTCCTTTCCTGTGGCGGGCCTTGTGAGAGCCAGTTTCATCATAGCGCTTGATTGTTTTTGCAACTGCACTTGAAGAAACGTTCAAAGTTCTTGAAATTTTTCCACATTGACTGACCTTAATTTCTAAAAGTAATGATGGACTGTCATTTTTCTTTGCTTGTTTGAGCTGTTCTTGCCATAAAATGGGGTTATCTTCTGTATACCACCCCTACTTTGTCACAACACAACTGATTGGCTCAAACACATTTAGAAGGAAAGAAATTACACAAATGAACTTTTAACAAGGCACACTTGTTAATTGAAATGCATTCCAGGTGACTACTTTATGAATCTGGTTTAGAGAATGCCAAGAGTGTGCAAAGCCGTCACCAAGGCAATGGGTGGCTACTTTGAAGAATCTCAAATATAACATATATTTAGATTTGTTTAACACTTTTTACTCCATGATTCCATGTGTTGTTTCATGGTTTTGATGTCTTCACTATTATTCTACAATGTACAAAATAGTCAAAATAAAGAAAAACCCTTGAATGAGTAGGTGTGTCCCGATGTTGACTTGGTTCTGTTATGGGAGAATATGGGCCAGTTTGAGGTTCACTCAATAATTTGATGGCTGATAGCCAGTTGATGAATAGTTTTGGAATACATTTTATTTAGAAATTTATTTTATACATATATTACATACAATACAAGAATATCTTTAGCAATTTTTTGCAAAGAGATCATTAGCTCTACACTGGAGAAATGAATGGTATAGGACTGCAGTCTAAAACAAGGAAGATTTGAAGACCCCACACAAAAATAAACCCTAGCCCCTAATCCTTGGGCACTTTGTGGCACTTCAATGCTGCATTTGGATAGACAAGTGGATTGGCAAGTTACATTACAATCATGCCTTGCTTTTACCTATCAAAGTATTTGAGATCTACATTACTTGCTAAGGGTTAGAGGCTATAGGGGTTGTTTCTGGACCTGACAGGGCAGAAGCTTCTTGTTCTCAGGGGATATCAGTGTGTTTCTGCTCCACTAGAGGGCATCATACTGAGGACTGGTTCAGGACTGACAGAAACAAGAGGAGATGGAGAGAACTGTATGGATCTGGCCATGCTGGTTGAGGGACATGTGGCTGTCGTAGCCCCGAGGGACACAAGAGTTGGTGGGTCTCTCTGCCCACAGATAGCACACTTCAGAATCAGAGTGGCTCCTGCAATACAGAGAGAGAAAACAGAAGTTGTAAGACAACATTTGTCATAAAAAAGCACTCCAAATACTGAAGTCCTATCTATTTCTCTGGTAGACACACTTTCAAATGTTAAAATATAGACGTATCCCTAAAATATACACCGAAATCACAAATCAAAACTTGAAAATGGAAAATACCTTGAGGACAATTGGGAGGGAGTGTAAATCAGAAACCAAACCAAACAAGCCGTATTTAAACCACAACAGCTACACTTTATGGGTATTAGAGTTTTAGAGCTATAAGCTAGCAGGCAGTTGTTAGGATAGGGGTGGTAGAATGATGGAGGAGGAGAAGAGAGGAGGGCTGGAGCGCTTCCGGGAGAGAGGGAGCAGCTGCATGTGTTCAGCTTACCTGAGAAGACAGCGGTTTCCTGTGGTGCAGCCTCCTAAACATCTGCCCACGTCTATTTCCTGTTGGAACATTAGCAATACAGAGACAATGCCATCAGCAATCAAATCACCACAGGCTGAAAAAAACAGCCAGGCCAACCCACCAGCAGGGAGGGGGGGGGGGGTCTATGTTAAATGCTTTGATTCAACACCTGCAAAGACCATTTGTGTTTGCTCTCCTCACACCTTTAGTGAGAGGGGGTTGCAGAAAGTCTATTGCCCTCAAATTCAAATCAGGACCTTGAAGCCAGTTCCACTGCATTTTTTTCTTTTTCTCCCTCTTTTCCCCTCTAATCAGAGACTTATTTAGACCTGGGACCCCAGGTAGGTGCAATTCATTATCAGGTAGAACAGAAAACCAGCAGTAGTCCAGACCTCGTAGGGCAAGATTTGAATACTCCTGGCCTATAGGCTCAATTTAACAGACCTAGATTAGTTAAATAACTATATTTTGTCATCTCTATCTTTGTCAACAAACAATATTGCACGTTTTTAAATATATTTTTTATTTAACCTTTATTTAACTAGGCAAGTCAGTTAAGATCAAATTCTTATTTACAATGATGGCCTACCCTCTGGACAAACCCTCCTCTGACCCGGACAACGCTGGGCCAATTCTGCGCCGCCCTATGGGACTCCCAATCATGGCCAGTTGTGACACAGCCTGGGAACGAACCAGGGTCTGTAGTGACGCTGCAATGCAGTGCCTTAGACCGCTGTGCCACTCGGGAGGCCTAAAATGGAATGTTCCTTCATGGCCTAGTTAAAGTTTTGTCTTAAATCAGTTTTAAAATCTATGGCAAGACTTGAAAATGTTGAACCCCCTTGTACACACGTGAACCCTATGTCTTTTTTGTTTGCTCTTATATATGCATGTGCCTTCAGAAAGTATCTACACCCCTTTGACTTTTCCACATTTTGTTGTGTTACAAAGTGGGATTAAAATGGATTTAATTGTCATTTTTTTGTCAACGATCTACACAAAATACTCTATTGTCAAAGTGTAGGAAAAATCTAACATCTGTAAAAAATAAACACTAATATATCTTGATTAGATAAGTATTCAACCCCCTGAGTCAATTACGTGTTAGAATCACCTTCGCCAGCGATTACAGCAGTAAATCTTTCTGGGAAAGTCTCTAAGAGTTTTGCACACCTGGATTGTAGAATATTTGCACATTATTCTTTTCAAAATTCTTCAAGCTCTGTCAAGATGGTTGTTTGATCACTGTTAGACAGTCATTTTCAAGTCTTGCCATATAATTAAAATCCGATTTAAGCCAAAACTGTAACTAGCCCACTAAGGAATATTTAATGTCGTCTTTCAGGAACATTCAATTCTGTCTTGGTAAGCAACTCCAGTGTATATTTGGCCTTGTGCTTTAGGTTATGGTCCTGCTGAAAGGTGAATTTGTCTCCCAGTATATGTTGCAAAGCTAACTGAACCAGGTTTTCCTATAGGATTTTGCCTAGATGACAAGCATACCCATAACATGATGCAGCCACTACCATGATTGAAAATATGAAGAGTGGTACTCAGTGATGTGTTGTATTGGATTTGCCCCAAACATAACGCTTTGTATTCAGAACATAAAGTTAATTTCTTTGCCACATTTTTTGCAGTTTTACTTTAGTGCCTTATTGCAAACTTATTGCATGTTTTGAAATATTTATTATTCTGTACAGGCTTCCTTCTTTTCACTCTGTCAGTTAGGCTAGTATTGTGGAGTAACTATGATGTTGTTTATCCATACTCAGTTTTCTCCTATCACAGTGACTTTTAAAGTCACCATTGGCCTCATGGTGAAATCCCTGAGCCTTATCCTTCCTCTCCGGCAACTGAGTTAGGAAGGATGACTGTATTTTTGTAGTGACTGGATACACCATCCAAAGTGTAATTAATAACTTCACCATGAGCAAATGTATATTCATTGTCTGCTTTTTACATTTTTTTACCCACCTACCAATAGGTGCCCTTCTTTGCGAAAACCTCCCTGGTCTTTGTGGTTGAATCTGTGTTTGAAATGCACTGCTCGACTGAGGGACCTTATAGATAATTATAAGTGTGGGGTACAGAGATGAGGTAGTCATTCAAAAATCATGTTAACACTATTATTACACACAGACTGAGTCCATACAACTTATTATGTGACTTGTTAAGAACATTTTTACTCCTGAACTTATTTAGGCTTACAATAACAAAAGGGTTAAATACATATTGACCCAAGACATTTCATCTTTTCATTTGTAATTCACTAGTAAAAAATTTCAGAAACATAATTCCACTTTGACATTGTGGTATTGTGTGGTGACAAAAAATTATCTACATTTAATCCATTTAAAATTCAGACTGTAACCCAATAAAACGTCAGTCAAGGGCTGTGTATACTTTCTGAAGGCACTGTAAGTGTTTTGTTTGCATTGTGCCCCATAAAAGGCCACTGTGCATACTATAGCATCCATCCAGTTAAACTTTTAATTTTTTTGGGAGCTGAACCCATTGAAGAGACTATAGCCATCTCTTTATCTCCCAGCCAAAGAAACAGACATTACTTTTTTGGGCAGTCACAGACGTGTACATTAAGAGTACAGCATTTCACACCTGCTGTGTCTGTCTGTGCGGTGCCAACCAGTGGGGAGTGGATTGGATGTGCGGGGGAAATTTATTAAAGTGGGCCAATGACCTTTTATTTACAGATCTATCTGACAAATGGAGGTGACTTGTTAGTGTGTCTGACACTCAGATGGAATCACTAACTTCCTTTGCTCTCTGATCAAACATCTGATTGGTGTGTAGCTGCCTAGCTGATAAATGAATAAGATCAGATAAGGGTTCATCTTAGGTAGTCTGTGCATAGCTTTAAAGTGGCAAAATAGTTTCTATAAAGAATGAGACCAAAAGACAAGGAAAAAGGCATAGGTGTTAGTGCAAGCTTTTCTTTTTGCTATTTCTTTATGAAAAAGAAAATGATACATTGCTAGAGTGTAGCACAGGTAACGTTGGCATATTGGCAGGGCATTGCTAATAAAAAGACAGGATACCAGAACATGAGCTCACCTTGAGTTTCTCCTCTTTGACTCCGTTAGCATCATAGACTATTTCATAGTAGTACTCCATGTAGGGAACTCTATAGCAGCTCTTACTCAGCTCACAGACCTCCACTGTCTGGACCAGGTCTACCTTGTTAGGGGTCTTCACCAAGGCCGAGTCAAATTTAGTGGGCACGCAGGAGAACCCATCTGAGAAGGAAATAGTTATTCAATATTATTACAGTTACTTAGATTCTGAACATGATCATGAACCATGATGATTGTCTGTTTCATGAGCTCTGTGTCCATTAACTGTTTGTCTGATATTTCTTATTCAAATGCTATTGTCTTCCATGCGTCCTGTGATATGGACTTTGTAATTATGCTACCACTGAATTATTATTAGAAGTTTACCAATAGGAACGTATTTGTGTGTGCAAATTGTTGGTACAACAATGAGTGCTATGAAAAATGTTATACCATGTATTACAGCAATGACACACAAATAAGGTTTGAATTTTAAGAACACAAGGACATGTATGTATCAGTGGTTCTGGGAGACAAAAAATAATAATCTACTCCTTCTGGGCTCAATCCTAACCCCTATGCGAGCAACACTTTTATGCACATTGTACATTATCTCCCATACCTGTTTTTTTTTACGCATTACGTTTTTGCGACCATAAAGTTTCAATAAGGGCTGACTGCGGCCCGCATCCTGGAAACTCCAGGGAAGAACCGCCCAGGGAAGAACAGCCCAGGGAAACCAAGCCCCCTCTTTGTCAGGTTAGGATAATTAACGTTCCAGGTAAGGATAATTAACGTAGTAGGTTAGGAGAACTAATGTAGCAGGTTAGGATAATTCATGTATAAGGTTAGGATAATTAGCAGAGCAGGTTAGGAGAACTAACATAACAGGTTGGGTGAATTAGGTTAAGCTTAGGATCAGGGTTAGGTTTAGCTACAATGCTACAGTCGACCCGTAGACCGAGGAAGTAGCCGGGAAACAACAGAAAGAGAAGGCACTTCTTCCCTGGACGCGGTCAGACCCTTCTCAAAATGTTGGCTGTTTTTGTAGTCCTTCAGAAAGATAACAAGCCTACACACCTGGAGAACCTTTCGAACCCGAACAGCTTCCCACGTCGATGACAGTCTCGTATGGGGTCTTAAAGAAGTAGGTTTTGAGCGCCGGAACCCGGACACATTGGGTCAGTTTGTTTTCACAGTGGCATTCCTCTATGACCTCCACCTCCCGGGGACCCTTGAACAGCAGCATCTGGTCCACCCTCACCCCGGTCGGCTCACAGTTATGGTTCACCCCGCAGGACGTAACCTGACCAGAACCCTTGGCACTGATTGGAGTGGTAGGTTTGTGGACCCTTACCTTTTATAAAGGGGAAAATAGAAAACTTGTCGATGTTTTTAGTCAAGACTATATGCCTATTAAGTTGTAATGGTGTTCTTATCTTGGGTCTCAGCACCCTAATGTTGAGATAATAATGTCCCTAATAATGCAACAAGTAACCATATTTACCTAAGAAAAAAGTTAGTTTTGTCATCATCGAATATATGTTTGTATTTTATTGATCAAATTCTCAAATAAGGAGGCCTGATTTAATTCCTTAAAATTCCTAAACTCTTTACAATCCTGAAGGTGTAGCGCTCTCTTTTGGTCATTTGAGGAACTGCTCACTTACTTTTTTGCTCCTGAGGTATTCCAACATGGAGGAATGTTTGGAATAGCCCTGCTGTAGTCCAGCCTCATGTGATGTCCTGCTTTGTTCTCCCCCACAGTGGGTCCTGCACATCCCCACATCCACACTCACAGGATTACCAGAGATGTCTGAGGACAGAAGGTAAACAATCCATGATAACAACAATCATTGCTAAGCCCCCCAATTTCTCTCACCCCAAATTCTGTAAGCTCCTAAACGTCACTATGGAAGCATGTATCTTACACTAATTTACATGAAGATATAATTTTGTTTGCATTTCTCAAACCACATAATTCTGCTGACAAATATTGTTGAATAGGTGGAGATACGTCTATGATAAAACAAGGACATTTTTAGTCAAGGGTTTTTGGAAGACTTTGTATTGTAGTAGCCTAGTCCCTTGGGAAGAGTTGGCTTCAGTATGGGACTAGACTTTGATAGTACCACTTTAGAAGTCATGTATGGGGAATGAGACAGTGCTGCCCTTTTATGGTGCTTTACCATTGATTTACCTTGGCCGATGTAAACAAAGTGGCTCTGTCTCTTGCAGCAGGCTCTCAGTGCAAACGGGTTCCTGTGCTCCACATGTTTGTTCAACAAGGAAGCTGCTGGATAAGATAAACACAGACACATCGACACCTTGTATAGCAGTCCAAGGTGACATCAGCATTCCTGAGCTGTCAGGGCTCTGATTCCTTGGTCAAGTATAATATCTCAGAGTAGGAGTGCTGCTCTAGGATCAGATCCTCCCTTTCCATTAATTACAATTTGAAAGACAAAACGGATCCCAGATCAGCACTCCTATATGTAGGCCTAGACCTTAGTGGCCATGGCCAGTACCAGGACACTACCTAATAATAAAGTGACATACAATATTCTCACGTATAGCATAATAGCTATACATAATATAGCACATCACACAACAAGGTTCTGAAAACCAAACAGTTTAAATCAAACAGCCAGTATCAGACACAGATACACATCAGCAGGTCACACGGCTGTTCTGTTCACACTCTGTACCAGTGCCTGGGTTCTACTGTGTATCAAAATGGATTATAAAGTCTTAATGTTGATTGAAGTCCATCAGTAGGTATCATCACTGTACATCATTGAGCTTTATGGTCAAATCGAGAAAGACAAACAAACAACAGTACTTACAGGCTACGTTGAGAGCCCACAGAATGAGCAGTAGGTAGGGCAGCAGTATATCCATGGTAAATACTCCTTATGCTCCCTTATGGTTCCTCCTCAAAGCACAGCTTCCCTGATAGCTGGTCTCCACACCCTCTGATATTTATATGGGATCAGGCTTTGGTCACAATTGTCACCACCAGCCCAAGGACCCTCTTTGCAAGTGGTGTGGAATTAAAAAGGGCAAACTAATCAAATTTCCATGGTGGTAGCGGACAGGGATGGGGCCTAAAAGGCGGGGGTCATCATTCACATCAAAGGGATGATATCCAAAATATGGAGTTTTCTTTTCACCTCAGCTGGCTGGCTGGGCTGGACCTTGTATATATGCTGTCGGATCCCATTGGTGAGTGTGTCCATCCACAGCTTAATTAAGCTTTGAGCCATTAAACCATTGCTCATTCAAAGGCATTAATCATCTCTTATCTCAGAGGGAAGGTGTTTAGCACCTGGACTTAAAACAGAAACCTGGCTAAAACACATAAACAGGATCAGCATGGGGCAGAGGAGAGCCTGTTTTTAGAGGGGGGAGACACATTTGTGTTTATTCAACATCAAGCCAAATGGTCAGGGTCCTCCCAGGGGTTTGACTCTCAGGCCAGCCTTCCATGTCCCCATGCTGCTCTCTCTTATTTCACTCTTGCTTTCTCTCAGAGCAAGAGGGAGGGAAAGTTTTAGATGTAGAAAAAACGATATGATTTCACCAAACATGTATTGTTAGAACAAGGTTGAACCGTAATCTATTTCAGAAAATTATTTGATTCAAGCCCAGACATTCCAAAATGTGAAAGACAAGTTTGGCTATTTTGGAATCAAGTAAAACATTCTAGAACTCCATAGTAAATGTTCATGAGTTTGCCTAGTTCCATTTGTATCTTAATTTGAAGCACACTTCTAAAATAAAGTCTATGATAATACATAAGTACAAACAACATTTGTGTATATTGTTAATGCTCTTATTTGCTATCTCAATGTTAAATGTTAATCCCGTAAGCCTGTATTGATAAGGTAATAATTCGTTTTTGATGTGCTGGATGTGTTGTCTTGATCCTCTCCTGTCTCACCTACATCATTGGATCAACATCAGGTGACTGGGGTCACACCTTAACCACTGATCAGACACCCTGATTAGGACAACACCCAGCTAGAGTATTTATTGAACCTCCCTTCATCAGGTTAGAGTGAATAATGCAGTTTAATGTCTAATCAAAATTATGATACATTTTTTACCCTAATCCCAATAATTTTATGAAATTATCACAGGAAAAAATAGCATAAATGGAACATGGCAACATCAGTACCACTGGACCTGGGACTATTTATTTATGATTTTACATTAAAGATTAGCTTACATGTACTGTGAACACAATCTATTTCTCTTGAATACAAAGCAAAAAAGATAATGAGCAATGATTTACAATATTAACAGTGCCTTTACTATTGTCTTCAACACAAATTTACTAAGATTGAAAGATACACAAGGCATTGCATGATGTGCGTCTCAAATCATATTTCCCATCATATATGCCTGAATCCTCAACTGGAAGGCCTTTCTCAATGCAGAGTTTGAATTGTAAGGGGAATCTGTAATGTGAGCTGTACCAGAATGTTTCATGGTTTTCAGACATCAAAGTTATACTGTACATGTTAATGTAATGTCAGTGTTAGAGAAAATAAAGAATTCTGCATTTGCAAATAACCCAATAAATAATTTGAGGGGTTTTCCTTCCCATGATATAAAACGTTGTAATTATAAAACACTATATTTGTTATAGTAGAAGATTTAAGTTAAGATATCCTTACCTCAAATCCCCCATATTCTAAATCCATTCAATTTCAATTTCTAAACTCCATTCCATCCATGATTCAACCCACTCTCTTAATCATTCATTAAGTCTGTGTTTCTATTTCTGTGTCTACCCTCGATTACTGATGATGAATATTGCCTGGCCTGCGTGTCTGCTCCTGTATAAACCTACTGCACTTACTGGATGATTTGGTGTATGACTCTGTTGAGATATCCAGGATTGCGACTAAGCTTCTACTGCAGTATGGGTTCCATCACATTTCCGAGTATGGGTTCTATCACATCTATGTACTGACTGACTACTGACTAGTACTACTGACCCAGTCTCAGCCATCTGGCTTGCAGAGTTCAGTAACAATCTTCTTGCAAGTGAGTAGCTAACTTCTCTGGACAGTTCTGGCCCTGTCTTCTCATCACCTGTCTGACTGCACATATATTCATACCTAACCTTATGTACAGTCTAGGATTCATACAGCCATGGCTATCTAGGAGAGCTCAGTTACAGCCGGATGGAGAGTAGGCTAACGTCAAGCCTCACGTGTAGGCCTACTAATACAGGCTATCTGTCCAACAGGGGTTGTATGTATCCTGTTAGAGAGTAACTTCCCGGGGCCTCCCGAGTGTCGCAGTGGTCTAAGGCACTGCAGCGCAGTGCTAACTAGACTAACTGGTCTTGAACATTCTGGTTTGAGTCCAGGCTCTGTGGCGACCAGGAGACCCATGAGACAACGCACAATTGGCATGCATAGTATTTATATCAGCCCTCTGATTACAATAAAGAGCCAGATGTGCCGCTCTGTTCTGAGCCAGCTGCAGCTTAAACATTTATGGATAGCGGGCAGCATTTTCACTTTGGATGAATTGCGTGCCCATAGTGAACTGCCTCCTACTCTATTATTACTATTGGATAGAAAACACTCTGAAGTTTCTAAAACTGTTTGAATTATGTCTGTGAGTATAACAGAACTTATAGGGCAGGCAAACTTCCAAACAGGAAGTGGAAATTCTGGGGCTGGTTGATTTTCAACTCATCGCCTATTCACATCCAAATAAAATATGGATCTGTTCGCACTTCCTACGCCTTCCACTAGATGTCAACAGTTAGTAGAACGTGGAATGAAGCCTCTAATGTGATGTGGGACCGGATGGCAGCTATTTGAGTCACTGGTCTGTCAGAATGCCACTTCCTTGTTACGCTCAGTAGTCATTATATCGCCTTGTGTTCCATTACTCTGTAGACAAAACGAATGCTCCGGTTGGAACGTTATTGATTTATATGATAATAACATCCTGAAGATTGATTCTCTACTTAGTTTGACCAGTTTATTCGACCTGGAATATAACTTTTTGAAGTTTTCGTCCGAGTTCGCCTGGACCAGCGCCAGCTTTTGGACATGTGAACTAAACGTGCTAGCAAAAGTAGCTAATTGGACACTAGTAATGGACATTATGGAACAAAACGATTTATTGCGGAACTAGGATTCTTTGCACTGCATTCTGATGAAAGATCATCAAAGGTAAGGGAATATTTATGATGTAATGTCACCAGTCTTTGGAATTTGGTTGAGGTTATTCATTTGTGCAATGAAGAAGTAGGTCAACTAGGAACTGGGTAACACTGTTGAGAGTTGTGCAAGATGTGAAAAGTAGCATTGATTTGTTGTCTTCCTGTATTGAACACAGATAGACCCGTCTACAATTTGATCGATTATTAACGTTTAAAAATACCTAAAGTTGTATTACAAAAGTAGTTTGAAATATTTTGGCAACATTTATAGGCAACTTTTGAAATATTTTGTAGTGACGTTGCGTTTTTTGGAAGCTGTTTTTTTCTGGATCAAACACGCTTTATACATTGACATTTGGATATATATGGATGGAATTAATCGAACAAAAGGAACAATTGTGATGTTTATGGGACATATTGGAGTGCCAACAAAAGAAGCTCGTCAAAGGTAATGCATGTTTTATATTTTATTTCTGCGTTTTGTGTAGCACCTGCAGGGTTGAAATATGCTACCCTTGTCGTGACCGCTCTTTCCTGTGGATTTCTGAACATAAAGCGCCAAACAAACGGAAGTATTTTGGATATAAAAATAATCTTTATGGAACAAAAGCAACATTTGTTGTGTAACTGGGAGTCTCGTGAGGGAAAACATCCGAAGATCATCAAAGGTAAACGATTAATTTGATTGTTTTCTGATTTTCGTGACCAAGCTACCTGATGCTAAGTGTACTTAATGTTTTGACATGCGATCGATAAACTTACACAAACGCTTGGATTGCTTTATTTCGCATATTTTCAAAATCTGAGACGACAGGTGGATTAACAAAAGGCTAAACTGTGTTTTGCAATATTGCACTTGTGATTTCATGAATATGAATATTTTTTGTAATATTATTTGACTGGGGCACTATGCTATTCAGCGGTTGCTGATGACAATTATCCCGCTTAAGGTATGGGTAGCGTCAAGAAGTTAAGGGTTTCAGTGACTTCATTAGCTGTGGTTGCTTATGCGTCTATGATTGAATCATCAGCATACATGGACACACATGCTTTATTGTGCCAGTGGCAGAACATTGGTAAAAATAGAGAAGAGTACAGGGCCTAGAGAGCTGCCCTGCTGTACAACACACTTTACATGTTTGACATTAGAGAAGCATCTATTTAACAAAACCCTTATATTAGATAGATGGCTCTGAATCCACAATACGTTTTTCAACAACAGGTTATGGTCAACAATATCAAATGCTGCACTGAAATCTAACAGTACAGCTCCCACAATCTTCTTATTATCAATTTCTTTCAACCAATCATCAGTCATTTATGTCAGTGCAGTACATGTTGAGTGCTCATCTCTACAAAAGTGTTGGGTGGTCCTTTGCATGGGGTGATGTAAGTTTCCTTCAAAAATAATTATTCCAGATAGATGACACAGACACAGGAACCTTGGTATAAATCTCTTTAGTAATAAAATGCAATTGCAGACAGAGATTGTCATGGTGGCAGCATGTTTCTGTTTCGATGTGCTACGTGCATGCAATTTAACATTGTCAATGGAACACCTCTGAAACCAGGTAATTTCCCTACGCCAAGAGGACAATTTGTCCAACTTGCCATGGATTTTATAGATCTTGCAGAAAGAAAAGAAAGGAAAAGGTACTATTTAGTCCTTATTGACAGGTTCACCAGGTGGGTGGAGGCATTTCCCACCACACACTGTGATGCTAAGACAGTAGCAAAGCTACTAGTGAGGGAGATAATACCTAGATTTGGTGTTCCTGAGGTTTTATCTGCAGACAATGTGTCAAGAGAATTTTCAATTTCAATGATAATAACAATCAATCCATTACTCTGACCAATCCCTGAGATCTGTAAGACCACAGGTTTAATAATAATTAGTCAAAGACTCAGTTTATGCAAAAAGATAGTACCGTTTATTCAGAGAACGTTCTAAAGTCAAGAATACAAAAACAGCCATTTTATAGCTGCGCACATACTGCGCACATTCACACAAACAGTAGGTATCCTACGCACATATATACACATAAACAGTAGGTGAGTTTTATCCTTCTCCACAGTTCTCACCACCAGCCAACAGTTTCATTCCCCCGAGATTAGGGAGACCTTGAGAAGTACTCTCTGCCCTCTCCCAAGTCTCTCAGAGGCCTAGCCAGGTCGGTCCAAACACAGTTTTAATTGTTCTTCGGTATTTTACTAGGCACACACAAGTTCAAATCCTAAGCTACGCCTTGCTCAGACAGTCTGTGTTTTTCCACTATACATTCTGACTAAAACTACACATATCATCAGATTATAATTTTATGATTCTAATCAATTTCATACAGTTATAAGGTTTCAGAGTGGAATTATTTTATCATTATCTTTCACATATACATTATTTTATCACAATGGTACCCACTTCACTGGTGATGTAGTGAAGCAGGTAGTCATAATGATGGGAGTGGACCAGAAGTTTTTGTCCATCTACCACCCCCAGAGTAATGGGGTTACCAAGAGAGCTAACCAATCCATTAAACAAGGGTTAGCTAAAGGCATGCTACTCCACCAAGAAATCATAGATGGATTGTTTACCACTGGTGTTAATAAAAATGCGCAGTGGTGTTAATAAAGGCCTGGGGTGTACACCATGCTCAGAAAGTGGTCAAAACGACCATTGCTTGAAAGTGAGGCGATGGGTTACAAAAACGGCTCTAGTTAGATTGGTAGCCCCGATTTGAAATCTGACTTTTTCTATGAAGAGCAGAGAAGCAGGGGCAGATTTTAGCTTGCGGAACTTTTTCCTCAAAATGCTCAGAAAGTGGTCAAAACGACCATTGCTTGAAAGTGAGGCGATGATGGGTTACAAAAACGGCTCTAGTTAGAGATTGGTAGCCCGATTTGAAATCCGACTTTTTCTATGAAGAGCAGAGAAGCAGGGGCAGATTTTAGCTTGCAGAACTTTTTCCTCAAAAATGCTCAGAAAGTGGTCAAAACGACCATTGCTTGAAAGTGAGGCGATGATGGTTACAAAAACGGCTCTAGTTAGAGATTGGTAGCCCCGATTTGAAATCCGACTTTTTCTATGAAGAGCAGAGAAGCAGGGGCAGATTTTAGCTTGCGGAACTTTTTCCTCAAAAATGCTCAGAAAGTGGTCAAAACGACCATTGCTTGAAAGTGAGGCGATGATGGTTACAAAAACGGCTCTAGTTAGAGATTGGTAGCCCGATTTGAAATCCGACTTTTTCTATGAAGAGCAGAGAAGCAGCTCAGGGCAGATTTTAGCAAAACGGCTTGTTAGAGATTGGTAGCGGAACTTTTTCCTCAAAAATGCTCAGAAAGTGGTCAAAACGACCATTGCTTGAAAGTGAGGCGATGGGTTACAAAAACGGCTCTAGTTAGAGATTGGTCAGCCCATTGCTTGATTTGAAATCCGACTTTTTCTATGAAGAGATCGATAAACTTACACAAACGCTTGGATTGCTTTATTTCGCATATTTTCAAAATCTGAGACGACAGGTGGATTAACAAAAGGCTAAACTGTGTTTTGCAATATTGCACTTGTGATTTCATGAATATGAATATTTTTGTAATATTATTTGACTGGGGCACTATGCTATTCAGCGGTTGCTGATGACAATTATCCCGCTTAAGGTATGGGTAGCGTCAAGAAGTTAAGGGTTTCAGTGACTTCATTAGCTGTGGTTGCTTATGCGTCTATGATTGAATCATCAGCATACATGGACACACATGCTTTATTGTGCCAGTGGCAGAACATTGGTAAAAATAGAGAAGAGTACAGGGCCTAGAGAGCTGCCCTGCTGTACAACACACTTTACATGTTTGACATTAGAGAAGCATCTATTTAACAAAACCCTTATATTAGATAGATGGCTCTGAATCCACAATACGTTTTTCAACAACAGGTTATGGTCAACAATATCAAATGCTGCACTGAAATCTAACAGTACAGCTCCCACAATCTTCTTATTATCAATTTCTTTCAACCAATCATCAGTCATTTATGTCAGTGCAGTACATGTTGAGTGCTCATCTCTACAAAAGTGTTGGGTGGTCCTTTGCATGGGGTGATGTAAGTTTCCTTCAAAAATAATTATTCCAGATAGATGACACAGACACAGGAACCTTGGTATAAATCTCTTTAGTAATAAAATGCAATTGCAGACAGAGATTGTCATGGTGGCAGCATGTTTCTGTTTCGATGTGCTACGTGCATGCAATTTAACATTGTCTTTCAATGGAACACCTCTGAAACCAGGTAATTTCCCTACGCCAAGAGGACAATTTGTCCAACTTGCCATGGATTTTATAGATCTTGCAGAAAGAAAAGAAAGGAAAAGGTACTATTTAGTCCTTATTGACAGGTTCACCAGGTGGGTGGAGGCATTTCCCACCACACACTGTGATGCTAAGACAGTAGCAAAGCTACTAGTGAGGAGATAATACCTAGATTTGGTGTTCCTGAGGTTTTATCTGCAGACAATGTGTCAAGAGAATTTTCAATTTCAATGATAATAACAATCAATCCATTACTCTGACCAATCCCTGAGATCTGTAAGACCACAGGTTTAATAATAATTAGTCAAAGACTCAGTTTATGCAAAAAGATAGTACCGTTTATTCAGAGAACGTTCTAAAGTCAAGAATACAAAAACAGCCATTTTATAGCTGCGCACATACTGCGCACATTCACACAAACAGTAGGTATCCTACGCACATATATACACATAAACAGTAGGTGAGTTTTATCCTTCTCCACAGTTCTCACCACCAGCCAACAGTTTCATTCCCCCGAGATTAGGGAGACCTTGAGAAGTACTCTCTGCCCTCTCCCAAGTCTCTCAGAGGCCTAGCCAGGTCGGTCCAAACACAGTTTTAATTGTTCTTCGGTATTTTACTAGGCACACACAAGTTCAAATCCTAAGCTACGCCTTGCTCAGACAGTCTGTGTTTTTCCACTATACATTCTGACTAAAACTACACATATCATCAGATTATAATTTTATGATTCTAATCAATTTCATACAGTTATAAGGTTTCAGAGTGGAATTATTTTATCATTATCTTTCACATATACATTATTTTATCACAATGGTACCCACTTCACTGGTGATGTAGTGAAGCAGGTAGTCATAATGATGGGAGTGGACCAGAAGTTTTTGTCCATCTACCACCCCCAGAGTAATGGGGTTACCAAGAGAGCTTGAAATCCGACTTTTTCTATGAAGAGCAGAGCAGAGAAGCAGGGAAGAGCAGAGAAGCAGGCAGATTTTAGCTTGCCTTTTTCCTCAAAAATGCAGATTTTAGCTTAAAATGGAACTTTTTCCTCAAAAATGCTCAGAAAGTGGTCAAAACGACCATTGCTTGAAAGTGAGGCGATGGGTTACAAAAACGGCTCTAGTTAGAGATTGGTAGCCCCGATTTGAAATCCGACTTTTTCTATGAAGAGCAGAGAAGCAGGGGCAGATTTTAGCTTGCGGAACTTTTTCCTCAAAATGCTCAGAAAGTGGTCAAAACGACCATTGCTTGAAAGTGAGGCGATGGGTTACAAAACGGCTCTAGTTAGAGATTGACCATTGTAGCCCCTCTAGATTTGAAATCCGACTTTTTCTATGAAGAGATCGATAAACTTACACAAACGCTTGGATTGCTTTATTTCGCATATTTTCAAAATCTGAGACGACAGGTGGATTAACAAAAGGCTAAACTGTGTTTTGCAATATTGCACTTGTGATTTCATGAATATGAATATTTTTTGTAATATTATTTGACTGGGGCACTATGCTATTCAGCGGTTGCTGATGACAATTATCCCGCTTAAGGTATGGGTAGCGTCAAGAAGTTAAGGGTTTCAGTGACTTCATTAGCTGTGGTTGCTTATGCGTCTATGATTGAATCATCAGCATACATGGACACACATGCTTTATTGTGCCAGTGGCAGAACATTGGTAAAAATAGAGAAGAGTACAGGGCCTAGAGAGCTGCCCTGCTGTACAACACACTTTACATGTTTGACATTAGAGAAGCATCTATTTAACAAAACCCTTATATTAGATAGATGGCTCTGAATCCACAATACGTTTTTTCAACAACAGGTTATGGTCAACAATATCAAATGCTGCACTGAAATCTAACAGTACAGCTCCCACAATCTTCTTATTATCAATTTCTTTCAACCAATCATCAGTCATTTATGTCAGTGCAGTACATGTTGAGTGCTCATCTCTACAAAAGTGTTGGGTGGTCCTTTGCATGGGGTGATGTAAGTTTCCTTCAAAAATAATTATTCCAGATAGATGACACAGACACAGGAACCTTGGTATAAATCTCTTTAGTAATAAAATGCAATTGCAGACAGAGATTGTCATGGTGGCAGCATGTTTCTGTTTCGATGTGCTACGTGCATGCAATTTAACATTGTCAATGGAACACCTCTGAAACCAGGTAATTTCCCTACGCCAAGAGGACAATTTGTCCAACTTGCCATGGATTTTATAGATCTTGCAGAAAGAAAAGAAAGGAAAAGGTACTATTTAGTCCTTATTGACAGGTTCACCAGGTGGGTGGAGGCATTTCCCACCACACACTGTGATGCTAAGACAGTAGCAAAGCTACTAGTGAGGGAGATAATACCTAGATTTGGTGTTCCTGAGGTTTTATCTGCAGACAATGTGTCAAGAGAATTTTCAATTTCAATGATAATAACAATCAATCCATTACTCTGACCAATCCCTGAGATCTGTAAGACCACAGGTTTAATAATAATTAGTCAAAGACTCAGTTTATGCAAAAAGATAGTACCGTTTATTCAGAGAACGTTCTAAAGTCAAGAATACAAAAACAGCCATTTTATAGCTGCGCACATACTGCGCACATTCACACAAACAGTAGGTATCCTACGCACATATATACACATAAACAGTAGGTGAGTTTTATCCTTCTCCACAGTTCTCACCACCAGCCAACAGTTTCATTCCCCCGAGATTAGGGAGACCTTGAGAAGTACTCTCTGCCCTCTCCCAAGTCTCTCAGAGGCCTAGCCAGGTCGGTCCAAACACAGTTTTAATTGTTCTTCGGTATTTTACTAGGCACACACAAGTTCAAATCCTAAGCTACGCCTTGCTCAGACAGTCTGTGTTTTTCCACTATACATTCTGACTAAAACTACACATATCATCAGATTATAATTTTATGATTCTAATCAATTTCATACAGTTATAAGGTTTCAGAGTGGAATTATTTTATCATTATCTTTCACATATACATTATTTTATCACAATGGTACCCACTTCACTGGTGATGTAGTGAAGCAGGTAGTCATAATGATGGGAGTGGACCAGAAGTTTTTGTCCATCTACCACCCCCAGAGTAATGGGGTTACCAAGAGAGCTAACCAATCCGACTTTTTCTATGAAGAGCAGAGAAGCAGGGGCAGATTTTAGCTTGCGGAACTTTTTTCCTCAAAAATGCTCAGAAAGTGGTCAAAACGACCATTGCTTGAAAGTGAGGCGATGATGGGTTACAAAAACGGCTCTAGTTAGAGATTGGTAGCCCCGATTTGAAATCCGACTTTTTCTATGAAGAGCAGAGAAGCAGGGGCAGATTTTAGCTTGCGGAACTTTTTCCTCAAAAATGCTCAGAAAGTGGTCAAAACGACCATTGCTTGAAAGTGAGGCGATGGGTTACAAAAATGGCTCTAGTTAGAGATTGGTAGCCCCGATTTGAAATCCGACTTTTCTATGAAGAGCAGAGAAGCAGGGGCAGATTTTAGCTTGCGGAACTTTTTTCCTCAAAAATGCTCAGAAAGTGGTCAAAACGACCATTGCTTGAAAGTGAGGCGATGATGGGTTACAAAAACGGCTCTAGTTAGAGATTGGTAGCCCCGATTTGAAATCCGACTTTTTCTATGAAGAGCAGAGAAGCAGGGGCAGATTTTAGCTTGAAGAGCGGAACTTTTTTCCTCAAAAATGCTCAGAAAGTGGTCAAAACGACCATTGCTTGAAAGTGAGGCGATGATGGGTTACAAAAACGGCTCTAGTTAGAGATTGGTAGCCCCGATTTGAAATCCGACTTTTTCTATGAAGAGCAGAAAGCAGGGGCAGATTTTTTGGAACTTTTTCCTCAAAAATGCTCAGAAAGTGGTCAAAACGACCATTGCTTGAAAGTGAGGCGATGGGTTACAAAAACGGCTCTAGTTAGAGATTGGTAGCCCCGACTTTTTCTATGAAGAGCAGAGAAGCAGGGGCAGATTTTTTCTATGAAGAGATTAAACTTACACAAACGGCTCTAGGATTGCTTTATTTTCAAAATGAGACGACAGGTGGATTAACAAAAGGCTAAACTGTGTTTTGCAATATTGCACTTGTGATTTCATGAATATGAATATTTTTTGTAATATTATTTGACTGGGGCACTATGCTATTCAGCGGTTGCTGATGACAATTATCCCGCTTAAGGTATGGGTAGCGTCAAGAAGTTAAGGGTTTCAGTGACTTCATTAGCTGTGGTTGCTTATGCGTCTATGATTGAATCATCAGCATACATGGACACACATGCTTTATTGTGCCAGTGGCAGAACATTGGTAAAAATAGAGAAGAGTACAGGGCCTAGAGAGCTGCCCTGCTGTACAACACACTTTACATGTTTGACATTAGAGAAGCATCTATTTAACAAAACCCTTATATTAGATAGATGGCTCTGAATCCACAATACGTTTTTTTCAACAACAGGTTATGGTCAACAATATCAAATGCTGCACTGAAATCTAACAGTACAGCTCCCACAATCTTCTTATTATCAATTTCTTTCAACCAATCATCAGTCATTTATGTCAGTGCAGTACATGTTGAGTGCTCATCTCTACAAAAGTGTTGGGTGGTCCTTTGCATGGGGTGATGTAAGTTTCCTTCAAAAATAATTATTCCAGATAGATGACACAGACACAGGAACCTTGGTATAAATCTCTTTAGTAATAAAATGCAATTGCAGACAGAGATTGTCATGGTGGCAGCATGTTTCTGTTTCGATGTGCTACGTGCATGCAATTTAACATTGTCAATGGAACACCTCTGAAACCAGGTAATTTCCCTACGCCAAGAGGACAATTTGTCCAACTTGCCATGGATTTTATAGATCTTGCAGAAAGAAAAGAAAGGAAAAGGTACTATTTAGTCCTTATTGACAGGTTCACCAGGTGGGTGGAGGCATTTCCCACCACACACTGTGATGCTAAGACAGTAGCAAAGCTACTAGTGAGGGAGATAATACCTAGATTTGGTGTTCCTGAGGTTTTATCTGCAGACAATGTGTCAAGAGAATTTTCAATTTCAATGATAATAACAATCAATCCATTACTCTGACCAATCCCTGAGATCTGTAAGACCACAGGTTTAATAATAATTAGTCAAAGACTCAGTTTATGCAAAAAGATAGTACCGTTTATTCAGAGAACGTTCTAAAGTCAAGAATACAAAAACAGCCATTTTATAGCTGCGCACATACTGCGCACATTCACACAAACAGTAGGTATCCTACGCACATATATACACATAAACAGTAGGTGAGTTTTATCCTTCTCCACAGTTCTCACCACCAGCCAACAGTTTCATTCCCCGAGATTAGGGAGACCTTGAGAAGTACTCTCTGCCCTCTCCCAAGTCTCTCAGAGGCCTAGCCAGGTCGGTCCAAACACAGTTTTAATTGTTCTTCGGTATTTTACTAGGCACACACAGTTCAAATCCTAAGCTACGCCTTGCTCAGACAGTCTGTGTTTTTCCACTATACATTCTGACTAAAACTACACATATCATCAGATTATAATTTTATGATTCTAATCAATTTCATACAGTTATAAGGTTTCAGAGTGGAATTATTTTATCATTATCTTTCACATATACATTATTTTATCACAATGGTACCCACTTCACTGGTGATGTAGTGAAGCAGGTAGTCATAATGATGGGAGTGGACCAGAAGTTTTTGTCCATCTACCACCCCCAGAGTAATGGGGTTACCAAGAGAGCTAACCAATCCATTAAACAAGGGTTAGCTAAAGGCATGCTACTCCACCAAGAAATCATAGATGGATTGTTTACCACTGGTGTTAATAAAAATGCGCAGTGGTGTTAATAAAGGCCAGGGGCAGATTTTAGTGTACACCATGCTTTTAGCTTGCGGAAAAAAATGCTGAAAGTGGTCAAAACGACCATTGCTTGAAAGTGAGGCGATGATGGGTTACAAAAACGGCTCTAGTTAGAGATTGGTAGCCCCGATTTGAAATCCGACTTTTTCTATGAAGAGCAGAGAAGCAGGGGCAGATTTTAGCTTGCGGAACTTTTTTCCTCAAAAATGCTCAGAAAGTGGTCAAAACGACCATTGCTTGAAAGTGAGGCGATGGGTTACAAAAACGGCTCTAGTTAGAGATTGGTAGCCCCGATTTGAAATCCGACTTTTTCTATGAAGAGATCGATAAACTTACACAAACGCTTGGATTGCTTTATTTCGCATATTTTCAAAATCTGAGACGACAGGTGGATTAACAAAAGGCTAAACTGTGTTTTGCAATATTGCACTTGTGATTTCATGAATATGAATATTTTTTGTAATATTATTTGACTGGGGCACTATGCTATTCAGCGGTTGCTGATGACAATTATCCCGCTTAAGGTATGGGTAGCGTCAAGAAGTTAAGGGTTTCAGTGACTTCATTAGCTGTGGTTGCTTATGCGTCTATGATTGAATCATCAGCATACATGGACACACATGCTTTATTGTGCCAGTGGCAGAACATTGGTAAAAATAGAGAAGAGTACAGGGCCTAGAGAGCTGCCCTGCTGTACAACAAAAACGATGGGTTACAAAAACGGCTCTACACTTTACATGTTTGACATTAGAGAAGCATCTATTTAACAAAACCCTTATATTAGATAGATGGCTCTGAATCCACAATACGTTTTTTCAACAACAGGTTATGGTCAACAATATCAAATGCTGCACTGAAATCTAACAGTACAGCTCCCACAATCTTCTTATTATCAATTTCTTTCAACCAATCATCAGTCATTTATGTCAGTGCAGTACATGTTGAGTGCTCATCTCTACAAAAGTGTTGGGTGGTCCTTTGCATGGGGTGATGTAAGTTTCCTTCAAAAATAATTATTCCAGATAGATGACACAGACACAGGAACCTTGGTATAAATCTCTTTAGTAATAAAATGCAATTGCAGACAGAGATTGTCATGGTGGCAGCATGTTTCTGTTTCGATGTGCTACGTGCATGCAATTTAACATTGTCAATGGAACACCTCTGAAACCAGGTAATTTCCCTACGCCAAGAGGACAATTTGTCCAACTTGCCATGGATTTTATAGATCTTGCAGAAAGAAAAGAAAGGAAAAGGTACTATTTAGTCCTTATTGACAGGTTCACCAGGTGGGTGGAGGCATTTCCCACCACACACTGTGATGCTAAGACAGTAGCAAAGCTACTAGTGAGGGAGATAATACCTAGATTTGGTGTTCCTGAGGTTTTATCTGCAGACAATGTGTCAAGAGAATTTTCAATTTCAATGATAATAACAATCAATCCATTACTCTGACCAATCCCTGAGATCTGTAAGACCACAGGTTTAATAATAATTAGTCAAAGACTCAGTTTATGCAAAAAGATAGTACCGTTTATTCAGAGAACGTTCTAAAGTCAAGAATACAAAAACAGCCATTTTATAGCTGCGCACATACTGCGCACATTCACACAAACAGTAGGTATCCTACGCACATATATACATAAACAGTAGGTGAGTTTTATCCTTCTCCACAGTTCTCACCACCAGCCAACAGTTTCATTCCCCGAGATTAGGAGACCTTGAGAAGTACTCTCTGCCCTCTCCCAAGTCTCTCAGAGGCCTAGCCAGGTCGGTCCAAACACAGTTTTAATTGTTCTTCGGTATTTTACTAGGCACACACAAGTTCAAATCCTAAGCTACGCCTTGCTCAGACAGTCTGTGTTTTTCCACTATACATTCTGACTAAAACTACACATATCATCAGATTATAATTTTATGATTCTAATCAATTTCATACAGTTATAAGGTTTCAGAGTGGAATTATTTTATCATTATCTTTCACATATACATTATTTTATCACAATGGTACCCACTTCACTGGTGATGTAGTGAAGCAGGTAGTCATAATGATGGGAGTGGACCAGAAGTTTTTGTCCATCTACCACCCCCAGAGTAATGGGGTTACCAAGAGAGCTAACCAATCCAAAACAAGGGTTAGCTAAAGGCATGCTACTCCACCAAGAAATCATAGATGGATTGTTTACCACTTTGTTAATAAAAATGCGCAGTGGTGTTAATTTAACGGCCTAGGGGTGTACACCATGCTCAGAAAGTGGTCAAAACGACCATTGCTTGAAAGTGAGGCGATGGGTTACAAAAACGGCTCTAGTTAGAGATTGGTAGCCCCGATTTGAAATCTGACTTTTTCTATGAAGAGCAGAGAAGCAGGGGCAGATTTTAGCTTGCGGAACTTTTTTCCTCAAAAATGCTCAGAAAGTGGTCAAAACGACCATTGCTTGAAAGTGAGGCGATGATGGGTTACAAAAACGGCTCTAGTTAGAGATTGGTAGCCCCGATTTGAAATCCGACTTTTTCTATGAAGAGCAGAGAAGCAGGGGCAGATTTTAGCTTGTGGAACTTTTTTCCTCAAAAATGCTCAGAAAGTGGTCAAAACGACCATTGCTTGAAAGTGAGGCGATGGGTTACAAAACGGCTCTAGTTAGAGATTGGTAGCCCCGATTTGAAATCCGACTTTTTCTATGAAGAGCAGAGAAGCAGGGGCAGATTTTAGCTTGCGGAACTTTTTTCCTCAAAAATGCTCAGAAAGTGGTCAAAACGACCATTGCTTGAAAGTGAGGCGATGGGTTACAAAAACGGCTCTAGTTAGAGATTGGTAGCCCCGATTTGAAATCCGACTTTTTCTATGAAGAGATCGATAAACTTACACAAACGCTTGGATTGCTTTATTTCGCATATTTTCAAAATCTGAGACGACAGGTGGATTAACAAAAGGCTAAACTGTGTTTTGCAATATTGCACTTGTGATTTCATGAATATGAATATTTTTTGTAATATTATTTGACTGGGGCACTATGCTATTCAGCGGTTGCTGATGACAATTATCCCGCTTAAGGTATGGGTAGCGTCAAGAAGTTAAGGGTTTCAGTGACTTCATTAGCTGTGGTTGCTTATGCGTCTATGATTGAATCATCAGCATACATGGACACACATGCTTTATTGTGCCAGTGGCAGAACATTGGTAAAAATAGAGAAGAGTACAGGGCCTAGAGAGCTGCCCTGCTGTACAACACACTTTACATGTTTGACATTAGAGAAGCATCTATTTAACAAAACCCTTATATTAGATAGATGGCTCTGAATCCACAATACGTTTTTCAACAACAGGTTATGGTCAACAATATCAAATGCTGCACTGAAATCTAACAGTACAGCTCCCACAATCTTCTTATTATCAATTTCTTTCAACCAATCATCAGTCATTTATGTCAGTGCAGTACATGTTGAGTGCTCATCTCTACAAAAGTGTTGGGTGGTCCTTTGCATGGGGTGATGTAAGTTTCCTTCAAAAATAATTATTCCAGATAGATGACACAGACACAGGAACCTTGGTATAAATCTCTTTAGTAATAAAATGCAATTGCAGACAGAGATTGTCATGGTGGCAGCATGTTTCTGTTTCGATGTGCTACGTGCATGCAATTTAACATTGTCAATGGAACACCTCTGAAACCAGGTAATTTCCCTACGCCAAGAGGACAATTTGTCCAACTTGCCATGGATTTTATAGATCTTGCAGAAAGAAAAGAAAGGAAAAGGTACTATTTAGTCCTTATTGACAGGTTCACCAGGTGGGTGGAGGCATTTCCCACCACACACTGTGATGCTAAGACAGTAGCAAAGCTACTAGTGAGGGAGATAATACCTAGATTTGGTGTTCCTGAGGTTTTATCTGCAGACAATGTGTCAAGAGAATTTTCAATTTCAATGATAATAACAATCAATCCATTACTCTGACCAATCCCTGAGATCTGTAAGACCACAGGTTTAATAATAATTAGTCAAAGACTCAGTTTATGCAAAAAGATAGTACCGTTTATTCAGAGAACGTTCTAAAGTCAAGAATACAAAAACAGCCATTTTATAGCTGCGCACATACTGCGCACATTCACACAAACAGTAGGTATCCTACGCACATATATACACATAAACAGTAGGTGAGTTTTATCCTTCTCCACAGTTCTCACCACCAGCCAACAGTTTCATTCCCCCGAGATTAGGGAGACCTTGAGAAGTACTCTCTGCCCTCTCCCAAGTCTCTCAGAGGCCTAGCCAGGTCGGTCCAAACACAGTTTTAATTGTTCTTCGGTATTTTACTAGGCACACACAAGTTCAAATCCTAAGCTACGCCTTGCTCAGACAGTCTGTGTTTTTCCACTATACATTCTGACTAAAACTACACATATCATCAGATTATAATTTTATGATTCTAATCAATTTCATACAGTTATAAGGTTTCAGAGTGGAATTATTTTATCATTATCTTTCACATATACATTATTTTATCACAATGGTACCCACTTCACTGGTGATGTAGTGAAGCAGGTAGTCATAATGATGGGAGTGGACCAGAAGTTTTTGTCCATCTACCACCCCCAGAGTAATGGGGTTACCAAGAGAGCTAACCAATCCATTAAACAAGGGTTAGCTAAAGGCATGCTACTCCACCAAGAAATCATAGATGGATTGTTTACCACTGGTGTTAATAAAAATGCGCAGTGGTGTTAATAAAGGCCTGGGGTGTACACCATGCTCAGAAAGTGGTCAAAACGACCATTGCTTGAAAGTGAGGCGATGGGTTACAAAAACGGCTCTAGTTAGAGATTGGTAGCCCCGATTTGAAATCTGACTTTTTCTATGAAGAGCAGAGAAGCAGGGGCAGATTTTAGCTTGCGGAACTTTTTTCCTCAAAAATGCTCAGAAAGTGGTCAAAACGACCATTGCTTGAAAGTGAGGCGATGATGGGTTACAAAAACGGCTCTAGTTAGAGATTGGTAGCCCCGATTTGAAATCCGACTTTTTCTATGAAGAGCAGAGAAGCAGGGGCAGATTTTAGCTTGGTCAAACTTTTTTCCTCAAAAATGCTCAGAAAGTGGTCAAAACGACCATTGCTTGAAAGTGAGGCGATGATGGGTTACAAAAACGGCTCTAGTTAGAGATTGGTAGCCCCGATTTGAAATCCGACTTTTTCTATGAAGAGCAGAGAAGCAGGGGCAGATTTTAGCTTGCGGAACTTTTTTCCTCAAAAATGCTCAGAAAGTGGTCAAAACGACCATTGCTTGAAAGTGAGGCGATTTTACAAAAACGGCTCTAAGAGATTGGTAGCCCCGATTTGAAATCCGACTTTTTCTATGAAGAGCAGAGAAGTTTTAGTCAACTTTTTCCTCAAAAATGCTCAGAAAGTGGTCAAAACGACCATTGAAAAGTGAGGCGATGGGTTACAAAAACGGCTCTAGTTAGAGATTGGTAGCCCCGATTTGAAATCCGACTTTTTCTATGAAGAGATCGATAAACTTACACAAACGCTTGGATTGCTTTATTTCGCATATTTTCAAAATCTGAGACGACAGGTGGATTAACAAAAGGCTAAACTGTGTTTTGCAATATTGCACTTGTGATTTCATGAATATGAATATTTTTTGTAATATTATTTGACTGGGGCACTATGCTATTCAGCGGTTGCTGATGACAATTATCCCGCTTAAGGTATGGGTAGCGTCAAGAAGTTAAGGGTTTCAGTGACTTCATTAGCTGTGGTTGCTTATGCGTCTATGATTGAATCATCAGCATACATGGACACACATGCTTTATTGTGCCAGTGGCAGAACATTGGTAAAAATAGAGAAGAGTACAGGGCCTAGAGAGCTGCCCTGCTGTACAACACACTTTACATGTTTGACATTAGAGAAGCATCTATTTAACAAAACCCTTATATTAGATAGATGGCTCTGAATCCACAATACGTTTTTTCAACAACAGGTTATGGTCAACAATATCAAATGCTGCACTGAAATCTAACAGTACAGCTCCCACAATCTTCTTATTATCAATTTCTTTCAACCAATCATCAGTCATTTATGTCAGTGCAGTACATGTTGAGTGCTCATCTCTACAAAAGTGTTGGGTGGTCCTTTGCATGGGGTGATGTAAGTTTCCTTCAAAAATAATTATTCCAGATAGATGACACAGACACAGGACCTTGGTATAAATCTCTTTAGTAATAAAATGCAATTGCAGACAGAGATTGTCATGGTGGCAGCATGTTTCTGTTTCGATGTGCTACGTGCATGCAATTTAACATTGTCAATGGAACACCTCTGAAACCAGGTAATTTCCCTACGCCAAGAGGACAATTTGTCCAACTTGCCATGGATTTTATAGATCTTGCAGAAAGAAAAGAAAGGAAAAGGTACTATTTAGTCCTTATTGACAGGTTCACCAGGTGGGTGGAGGCATTTCCCACCACACACTGTGATGCTAAGACAGTAGCAAAGCTACTAGTGAGGGAGATAATACCTAGATTTGGTGTTCCTGAGGTTTTATCTGCAGACAATGTGTCAAGAGAATTTTCAATTTCAATGATAATAACAATCAATCCATTACTCTGACCAATCCCTGAGATCTGTAAGACCACAGGTTTAATAATAATTAGTCAAAGACTCAGTTTATGCAAAAAGATAGTACCGTTTATTCAGAGAACGTTCTAAAGTCAAGAATACAAAAACAGCCATTTTATAGCTGCGCACATACTGCGCACATTCACACAAACAGTAGGTATCCTACGCACATATATACACATAAACAGTAGGTGAGTTTTATCCTTCTCCACAGTTCTCACCACCAGCCAACAGTTTCATTCCCCGAGATTAGGGAGACCTTGAGAAGTACTCTCTGCCCTCTCCCAAGTCTCTCAGAGGCCTAGCCAGGTCGGTCCAAACACAGTTTTAATTGTTCTTCGGTATTTTACTAGGCACACACAAGTTCAAATCCTAAGCTACGCCTTGCTCAGACAGTCTGTGTTTTTCCACTATACATTCTGACTAAAACTACACATATCATCAGATTATAATTTTATGATTCTAATCAATTTCATACAGTTATAAGGTTTCAGAGTGGAATTATTTTATCATTATCTTTCACATATACATTATTTTATCACAATGGTACCCACTTCACTGGTGATGTAAGTGAAGCAGTAGTCATAATGATGGGAGTGGACCAGAAGTTTTTGTCCATCTACCACCCCCAGAGTAATGGGGACCAGAAATCATAGATGGATTGTTTAGTTTTTGGCCTGGGGTGTAACCATCTACAAAACACCCCTTGAAAGTGAGGCGATGGGTTACAAAAACGGCTCTAGTTAGAGATTGGTAGCCCCGATTTGAAATCCGACTTTTTCTATGAAGAGCAGAGAAGCAGGGGCAGATTTTAGCTTGCGGAACTTTTTCCTCAAAAATGCTCAGAAAGTGGTCAAAACGACCATTGCTTGAAAGTGAGGCGATGATGGGTTACAAAAACGGCTCTAGTTAGAGATTGGTAGCCCCGATTTGAAATCCGACTTTTTCTATGAAGAGCAGAGAAGCAGGGGCAGATTTTAGCTTGAAAGTGGAACTTTTTTCCTCAAAAATGCTCAGAAAGTGGTCAAAACGACCATTGCTTGAAAGTGAGGCGATGATGGGTTACAAAAACGGCTCTAGTTAGAGATTGGTAGCCCCGATTTGAAATCCGACTTTTCTATGAAGAGCAGAGAAGCAGGGGCAGATTTTAGCTTGCGGAACTTTTTCCTCAAAATGCTCAGAAAGTGGTCAAAACGACCATTGCTTGAAAGTGAGGCGATGGGTTACAAAAACGGCTCTAGTTAGAGATTGGTAGCCCCGATTTGAAATCCGACTTTTTCTATGAAGAGCAGAGAAGCAGGGGCAGATTTTAGCTTGAACTTTTTCCTCAAAAATGCTCAGAAAGTGGTCAAAACGACCATTGCTTGAAAGTGAGGCGATGGGTTACAAAAACGGCTCTAGTTAGAGATTGGTAGCCCCGATTTGAAATCCGACTTTTTCTATGAAGAGATCGATAAACTTACACAAACGCTTGGATTGCTTTATTTCGCATATTTTCAAAATCTGAGACGACAGGTGGATTAACAAAAGGCTAAACTGTGTTTTGCAATATTGCACTTGTGATTTCATGAATATGAATATTTTTTGTAATATTATTTGACTGGGGCACTATGCTATTCAGCGGTTGCTGATGACAATTATCCCGCTTAAGGTATGGGTAGCGTCAAGAAGTTAAGGGTTTCAGTGACTTCATTAGCTGTGGTTGCTTATGCGTCTATGATTGAATCATCAGCATACATGGACACACATGCTTTATTGTGCCAGTGGCAGAACATTGGTAAAAATAGAGAAGAGTACAGGGCCTAGAGAGCTGCCCTGCTGTACAACACACTTTACATGTTTGACATTAGAGAAGCATCTATTTAACAAAACCCTTATATTAGATAGATGGCTCTGAATCCACAATACGTTTTTTCAACAACAGGTTATGGTCAACAATATCAAATGCTGCACTGAAATCTAACAGTACAGCTCCCACAATCTTCTTATTATCAATTTCTTTCAACCAATCATCAGTCATTTATGTCAGTGCAGTACATGTTGAGTGCTCATCTCTACAAAAGTGTTGGGTGGTCCTTTGCATGGGGTGATGTAAGTTTCCTTCAAAAATAATTATTCCAGATAGATGACACAGACACAGGAACCTTGGTATAAATCTCTTTAGTAATAAAATGCAATTGCAGACAGAGATTGTCATGGTGGCAGCATGTTTCTGTTTCGATGTGCTACGTGCATGCAATTTAACATTGTCAATGGAACACCTCTGAAACCAGGTAATTTCCCTACGCCAAGAGGACAATTTGTCCAACTTGCCATGGATTTTATAGATCTTGCAGAAAGAAAAGAAAGGAAAAGGTACTATTTAGTCCTTATTGACAGGTTCACCAGGTGGGTGGAGGCATTTCCCACCACACACTGTGATGCTAAGACAGTAGCAAAGCTACTAGTGAGGGAGATAATACCTAGATTTGGTGTTCCTGAGGTTTTATCTGCAGACAATGTGTCAAGAGAATTTTCAATTTCAATGATAATAACAATCAATCCATTACTCTGACCAATCCCTGAGATCTGTAAGACCACAGGTTTAATAATAATTAGTCAAAGACTCAGTTTATGCAAAAAGATAGTACCGTTTATTCAGAGAACGTTCTAAAGTCAAGAATACAAAAACAGCCATTTTATAGCTGCGCACATACTGCGCACATTCACACAAACAGTAGGTATCCTACGCACATATATACACATAAACAGTAGGTGAGTTTTATCCTTCTCCACAGTTCTCACCACCAGCCAACAGTTTCATTCCCCGAGATTAGGGAGACCTTGAGAAGTACTCTCTGCCCTCTCCCAAGTCTCTCAGAGGCCTAGCCAGGTCGGTCCAAACACAGTTTTAATTGTTCTTCGGTATTTTACTAGGCACACACAAGTTCAAATCCTAAGCTACGCCTTGCTCAGACAGTCTGTGTTTTTCCACTATACATTCTGACTAAAACTACACATATCATCAGATTATAATTTTATGATTCTAATCAATTTCATACAGTTATAAGGTTTCAGAGTGGAATTATTTTATCATTATCTTTCACATATACATTATTTTATCATGGTACCCACTTCACTGGTGATGTAGTGAAGCAGGTAGTCATAATGATGGGAGTGGACCAGAAGTTTTTGTCCATCTACCACCCCCAGAGTAATGTGGTTATAACCAATCCATTAAACAAGGGTTAGCTAAAGGCAAGCTAGGAAATCATAGATGGATTGTTTACATGGTGTTAATAAAAATGGGCAGTGGTGTTAATAAAGGCCTTTTGTACACCATGCTCAGAAAGTGGTCAAAACACCATTGCTTGAAAGTGAGGCGATGGGTTACAAAAACGGCTCTAAGAGATTGGTAGCTTTTTCCTAATTTGAAATCTGACTTTTTCTATGAAGAGCAGAGAAGCAGAGAAGCGGGGCAGATTTTAGCTTGCGGAACTTTTTTCCTCAAAAATGCTCAGAAAGTGGTCAAAACGACCATTGCTTGAAAGTGAGGCGATGATGGGTTACAAAAACGGCTCTAGTTAGAGATTGGTAGCCCCGATTTGAAATCCGACTTTTTCTATGAAGAGCAGAGAAGCAGGGGCAGATTTTAGCTTGCGGAACTTTTTCCTCAAAAATGCTCAGAAAGTGGTCAAAACGACCATTGCTTGAAAGTGAGGCGATGATGGGTTACAAAAACGGCTCTAGTTAGAGATTGGTAGCCCCGATTTGAAATCCGACTTTTTCTATGAAGAGCAGAGAAGCAGGGGCAGATTTTAGCTTGCGGAACTTTTTTCCTCAAAAATGCTCAGAAAGTGGTCAAAACGACCATTGCTTGAAAGTGAGGCGATGGGTTACAAAAACGGCTCTAGTTAGAGATTGGTAGCCCCGATTTGAAATCCGACTTTTTCTATGAAGAGATCGATAAACTTTACACAAACGCTTGGATTGCTTTATTTCGCATATTTTCAAAATCTGAGACGACAGGTGGATTAACAAAAGGCTAAACTGTGTTTTGCAATATTGCACTTGTGATTTCATGAATATGAATATTTTTTGTAATATTATTTGACTGGGGCACTATGCTATTCAGCGGTTGCTGATGACAATTATCCCGCTTAAGGTATGGGTAGCGTCAAGAAGTTAAGGGTTTCAGTGACTTCATTAGCTGTGGTTGCTTATGCGTCTATGATTGAATCATCAGCATACATGGACACACATGCTTTATTGTGCCAGTGGCAGAACATTGGTAAAAATAGAGAAGAGTACAGGGCCTAGAGAGCTGCCCTGCTGTACAACACACTTTACATGTTTGACATTAGAGAAGCATCTATTTAACAAAACCCTTATATTAGATAGATGGCTCTGAATCCACAATACGTTTTTTCAACAACAGGTTATGGTCAACAATATCAAATGCTGCACTGAAATCTAACAGTACAGCTCCCACAATCTTCTTATTATCAATTTCTTTCAACCAATCATCAGTCATTTATGTCAGTGCAGTACATGTTGAGTGCTCATCTCTACAAAAGTGTTGGGTGGTCCTTTGCATGGGGTGATGTAAGTTTCCTTCAAAAATAATTATTCCAGATAGATGACACAGACACAGGAACCTTGGTATAAATCTCTTTAGTAATAAAATGCAATTGCAGACAGAGATTGTCATGGTGGCAGCATGTTTCTGTTTCGATGTGCTACGTGCATGCAATTTAACATTGTCAATGGAACACCTCTGAAACCAGGTAATTTCCCTACGCCAAGAGGACAATTTGTCCAACTTGCCATGGATTTTATAGATCTTGCAGAAAGAAAAGAAAGGAAAAGGTACTATTTAGTCCTTATTGACAGGTTCACCAGGTGGGTGGAGGCATTTCCCACCACACACTGTGATGCTAAGACAGTAGCAAAGCTACTAGTGAGGGAGATAATACCTAGATTTGGTGTTCCTGAGGTTTTATCTGCAGACAATGTGTCAAGAGAATTTTCAATTTCAATGATAATAACAATCAATCCATTACTCTGACCAATCCCTGAGATCTGTAAGACCACAGGTTTAATAATAATTAGTCAAAGACTCAGTTTATGCAAAAAGATAGTACCGTTTATTCAGAGAACGTTCTAAAGTCAAGAATACAAAAACAGCCATTTTATAGCTGCGCACATACTGCGCACATTCACACAAACAGTAGGTATCCTACGCACATATATACACATAAACAGTAGGTGAGTTTTATCCTTCTCCACAGTTCTCACCACCAGCCAACAGTTTCATTCCCCGAGATTAGGGAGACCTTGAGAAGTACTCTCTGCCCTCTCCCAAGTCTCTCAGAGGCCTAGCCAGGTCGGTCCAAACACAGTTTTAATTGTTCTTCGGTATTTTACTAGGCACACACAAGTTCAAATCCTAAGCTACGCCTTGCTCAGACAGTCTGTGTTTTTCCACTATACATTCTGACTAAAACTACACATATCATCAGATTATAATTTTATGATTCTAATCAATTTCATACAGTTATAAGGTTTCAGAGTGGAATTATTTTATCATTATCTTTCACATATACATTATTTTATCACAATGGTACCCACTTCACTGGTGATGTAGTGAAGCAGGTAGTCATAATGATGGGAGTGGACCAGAAGTTTTTGTCCATCTACCACCCCCAGAGTAATGGGGTTACCAAGAGAGCTAACCAATCCGACTTTTTCTATGAAGAGCAGAGAAGCAGGGGCAGATTTTAGCTTGCGGAACTTTTTTCCTCAAAAATGCTCAGAAAGTGGTCAAAACGACCATTGCTTGAAAGTGAGGCGATGATGGGTTACAAAAACGGCTCTAGTTAGAGATTGGTAGCCCCGATTTGAAATCCGACTTTTTCTATGAAGAGCAGAGAAGCAGGGGCAGATTTTAGCTTGCGGAACTTTTTTCCTCAAAAATGCTCAGAAAGTGGTCAAAACGACCATTGCTTGAAAGTGAGGCGATGGGTTACAAAAACGGCTCTAGTTAGAGATTGGTAGCCCGATTTGAAATCCGACTTTTTCTATGAAGAGCAGAGAAGCAGGGGCAGATTTTAGCTTTACTTTTTCCTCAAAAATGCTCAGAAAGTGGTCAAAACGACCATTGCTTGAAAGTGAGGCGATGATGGGTTACAAAAACGGCTCTAGTTAGAGATTGGTAGCCCCGATTTGAAATCCGACTTTTTCTATGAAGAGCAGAGAAGCAGGGGCAGATTTTAGCTTGCGGAACTTTTTTCCTCAAAAATGCTCAGAAAGTGGTCAAAACGACCATTGCTTGAAAGTGAGGCGATGATGGGTTACAAAAACGGCTCTAGTTAGAGATTGGTAGCCCCGATTTGAAATCCGACTTTTTCTATGAAGAGCAGAGAAGCAGGGGCAGATTTTAGCTTGCGGAACTTTTTCCTCAAAAATGCTCAGAAAGTGGTCAAAACGACCATTGCTTGAAAGTGAGGCGATGGGTTACAAAAACGGCTCTAGTTAGAGATTGGTAGCCCCGATTTGAAATCCGACTTTTTCTATGAAGAGCAGAGAAGCAGGGGCAGATTTTAGCTTGCGGAACTTTTTCCTCAAAAATGCTCAGAAAGTGGTCAAAACGACCATTGCTTGAAAGTGAGGCGATGGGTTACAAAAACGGCTCTAGTTAGAGATTGGTAGCCCCGATTTGAAATCCGACTTTTTCTATGAAGAGCAGAGAAGCAGGGGCAGATTTTAGCTTGCAGAACTTTTTTCCTCAAAAATGCTCAGAAAGTGGTCAAAACGACCATTGCTTGAAAGTGAGGCGATGGGTTACAAAAACGGCTCTAGTTAGAGATTGGTAGCCCCGATTTGAAATCCGACTTTTTCTATGAAGAGCAGAGAAGCAGGGGCAGATTTTAGCTTGCGGAACTTTTTTCCTCAAAAATGCTCAGAAAGTGGTCAAAACGACCATTGCTTGAAAGTGAGGCGATGATGGGTTACAAAAACGGCTCTAGTTAGAGATTGGTAGCCCCGATTTGAAATCCGACTTTTTCTATGAAGAGCAGAGAAGCAGGGGCAGATTTTAGCTTGGAACTTTTTCCTCAAAAATGCTCAGAAAGTGGTCAAAACGACCATTGCTTGAAAGTGAGGCGATGGGTTACAAAAACGGCTCTAGTTAGAGATTGGTAGCCCCGATTTGAAATCCGACTTTTTCTATGAAGAGCAGAGAAGCAGGGGCAGATTTTAGCTTGCGGAACTTTTTCCTCAAAAATGCTCAGAAAGTGGTCAAAACGACCATTGCTTGAAAGTGAGGCGATGGGTTACAAAACGGCTCTAGTTAGAGATTGGTAGCCCCGATTTGAAATCCGACTTTTTCTATGAAGAGCAGAGAAGCAGGGGCAGATTTTAGCTTGCGGAACTTTTTCCTCAAAAATGCTCAGAAAGTGGTCAAAACGACCATTGCTTGAAAGTGAGGCGATGGGTTACAAAAACGGCTCTAGTTAGAGATTGGTAGCCCCGATTTGAAATCCGACTTTTTCTATGAAGAGCAGAGAAGCAGGGGCAGATTTTAGCTTGCGGAACTTTTTCCTCAAAAATGCTCAGAAAGTGGTCAAAACGACCATTGCTTGAAAGTGAGGCGATGGGTTACAAAAACGGCTCTAGTTAGAGATTGGTAGCCCCGATTTGAAATCCGACTTTTTCTATGAAGAGCAGAGAAGCAGGGGCAGATTTTAGCTTGCGGAACTTTTTTCCTCAAAAATGCTCAGAAAGTGGTCAAAACGACCATTGCTTGAAAGTGAGGCGATGGGTTACAAAAACGGCTCTAGTTAGAGATTGGTAGCCCCGATTTGAAATCCGACTTTTTCTATGAAGAGCAGAGAAGCAGGGGCAGATTTTAGCTTGCGGAACTTTTTTCCTCAAAAATGCTCAGAAAGTGGTCAAAACGACCATTGCTTGAAAGTGAGGCGATGGGTTACAAAAACGGCTCTAGTTAGAGATTGGTAGCCCCGATTTGAAATCCGACTTTTTCTATGAAGAGCAGAGAAGCAGGGGCAGATTTTAGCTTGCAACTTTTTTCCTCAAAAATGCTCAGAAAGTGGTCAAAACGACCATTGCTTGAAAGTGAGGCGATGATGGTTACAAAAACGGCTCTAGTTAGAGATTGGTAGCCCCGATTTGAAATCCGACTTTTTCTATGAAGAGCAGAGAAGCAGGGGCAGATTTTAGCTTGCGGAACTTTTTCCTCAAAAATGCTCAGAAAGTGGTCAAAACGACCATTGCTTGAAAGTGAGGCGATGATGGGTTACAAAAACGGCTCTAGTTAGAGATTGGTAGCCCCGATTTGAAATCCGACTTTTTCTATGAAGAGCAGAGAAGCAGGGGCAGATTTTAGCTTGGGAACTTTTTCCTCAAAAATGCTCAGAAAGTGGTCAAAACGACCATTGCTTGAAAGTGAGGCGATGGGTTACAAAAACGGCTCTAGTTAGAGATTGGTAGCCCCGATTTGAAATCCGACTTTTTCTATGAAGAGATCGATAAACTTACACAAACGCTTGGATTGCTTTATTTCGCATATTTTCAAAATCTGAGACGACAGGTGGATTAACAAAAGGCTAAACTGTGTTTTGCAATATTGCACTTGTGATTTCATGAATATGAATATTTTTGTAATATTATTTGACTGGGGCACTATGCTATTCAGCGGTTGCTGATGACAATTATCCCGCTTAAGGTATGGGTAGCGTCAAGAAGTTAAGGGTTTCAGTGACTTCATTAGCTGTGGTTGCTTATGCGTCTATGATTGAATCATCAGCATACATGGACACACATGCTTTATTGTGCCAGTGGCAGAACATTGGTAAAAATAGAGAAGAGTACAGGGCCTAGAGAGCTGCCCTGCTGTACAACACACTTTACATGTTTGACATTAGAGAAGCATCTATTTAACAAAACCCTTATATTAGATAGATGGCTCTGAATCCACAATACGTTTTTCAACAACAGGTTATGGTCAACAATATCAAATGCTGCACTGAAATCTAACAGTACAGCTCCCACAATCTTCTTATTATCAATTTCTTTCAACCAATCATCAGTCATTTATGTCAGTGCAGTACATGTTGAGTGCTCATCTCTACAAAAGTGTTGGGTGGTCCTTTGCATGGGGTGATGTAAGTTTCCTTCAAAAATAATTATTCCAGATAGATGACACAGACACAGGAACCTTGGTATAAATCTCTTTAGTAATAAAATGCAATTGCAGACAGAGATTGTCATGGTGGCAGCATGTTTCTGTTTCGATGTGCTACGTGCATGCAATTTAACATTGTCAATGGAACACCTCTGAAACCAGGTAATTTCCCTACGCCAAGAGGACAATTTGTCCAACTTGCCATGGATTTTATAGATCTTGCAGAAAGAAAAGTAAGGAAAAGGTACTATTTAGTCCTTATTGACAGGTTCACCAGGTGGGTGGAGGCATTTCCCACCACACACTGTGATGCTAAGACAGTAGCAAAGCTACTAGTGAGGGAGATAATACCTAGATTTGGTGTTCCTGAGGTTTTATCTGCAGACAATGTGTCAAGAGAATTTTCAATTTCAATGATAATAACAATCAATCCATTACTCTGACCAATCCCTGAGATCTGTAAGACCACAGGTTTAATAATAATTAGTCAAAGACTCAGTTTATGCAAAAAGATAGTACCGTTTATTCAGAGAACGTTCTAAAGTCAAGAATACAAAAACAGCCATTTTATAGCTGGCACAACTGCGCACATTCACACAAACAGTAGGTATCCTACGCACATATATACACATAAACAGTAGGTGAGTTTTATCCTTCTCCACAGTTCTCACCACCAGCCAACAGTTTCATTCCCCCGAGATTAGGGAGACCTTGAGAAGTACTCTCTGCCCTCTCCCAAGTCTCTCAGAGGCCTAGCCAGGTCGGTCCAAACACAGTTTTAATTGTTCTTCGGTATTTTACTAGGCACACACAAGTTCAAATCCTAAGCTACGCCTTGCTCAGACAGTCTGTGTTTTTCCACTATACATTCTGACTAAAACTACACATATCATCAGATTATAATTTTATGATTCTAATCAATTTCATACAGTTATAAGGTTTCAGAGTGGAATTATTTTATCATTATCTTTCACATATACATTATTTTATCACAATGGTACCCACTTCACTGGTGATGTAGTGAAGCAGGTAGTCATAATGATGGGAGTGGACCAGAAGTTTTTGTCCATCTACCACCCCCAGAGTAATGGGGTTACCAAGAGAGCTAACCAATCCATTTTTCTATGAAGAGCAGAGAAGCAGGGGCAGATTTTAGCTTAGATGGAACTTTTTTAATAAAAATGCCTCAAAAATGCTCAGAAAGTGGTCAAAACGACCATTGCTTGAAAGTGAGGCGATGATGGGTTACAAAAACGGCTCTAGTTAGAGATTGGTAGCCCCGATTTGAAATCCGACTTTTTCTATGAAGAGCAGAGAAGCAGGGGCAGATTTTAGCTTGCGGAACTTTTTTCCTCAAAAATGCTCAGAAAGTGGTCAAAACGACCATTGCTTGAAAGTGAGGCGATGGGTTACAAAAACGGCTCTAGTTAGAGATTGGTAGCCCCGATTTGAAATCCGACTTTTTCTATGAAGAGCAGAGAAGCAGGGGCAGATTTTAGCTTGCGGAACTTTTTTCCTCAAAAATGCTCAGAAAGTGGTCAAAACGACCATTGCTTGAAAGTGAGGCGATGGGTTACAAAAACGGCTCTAGTTAGAGATTGGTAGCCCCGATTTGAAATCCGACTTTTTCTATGAAGAGCAGAGAAGCAGGGGCAGATTTTAGCTTGCGGAACTTTTTTCCTCAAAAATGCTCAGAAAGTGGTCAAAACGACCATTGCTTGAAAGTGAGGCGATGGGTTACAAAAACGGCTCTAGTTAGAGATTGGTAGCCCCGATTTGAAATCCGACTTTTTCTATGAAGAGCAGAGAAGCAGGGGCAGATTTTAGCTTGCGGAACTTTTTTCCTCAAAAATGCTCAGAAAGTGGTCAAAACGACCATTGCTTGAAAGTGAGGCGATGGGTTACAAAAACGGCTCTAGTTAGAGATTGGTAGCCCCGATTTGAAATCCGACTTTTTCTATGAAGAGCAGAGAAGCAGGGGCAGATTTTAGCTTGCGGAACTTTTTCCTCAAAAATGCTCAGAAAGTGGTCAAAACGACCATTGCTTGAAAGTGAGGCGATGGGTTACAAAAACGGCTCTAGTTAGAGATTGGTAGCCCCGATTTGAAATCCGACTTTTTCTATGAAGAGCAGAGAAGCAGGGGCAGATTTTAGCTTGCGGAACTTTTTCCTCAAAAATGCTCAGAAAGTGGTCAAAACGACCATTGCTTGAAAGTGAGGCGATGGGTTACAAAAACGGCTCTAGTTAGAGATTGTAGCCCCGATTTGAAATCCGACTTTTTCTATGAAGAGCAGAGAAGCAGGGGCAGATTTTAGCTTGGAACTTTTTTCCTCAAAAATGCTCAGAAAGTGGTCAAAACGACCATTGCTTGAAAGTGAGGCGATGGGTTACAAAAACGGCTCTAGTTAGAGATTGGTAGCCCCGATTTGAAATCCGACTTTTTCTATGAAGAGCAGAGAAGCAGGGGCAGATTTTAGCTTGCGGAACTTTTTCCTCAAAAATGCTCAGAAAGTGGTCAAAACGACCATTGCTTGAAAGTGAGGCGATGGGTTACAAAAACGGCTCTAGTTAGAGATTGGTAGCCCCGATTTGAAATCCGACTTTTTCTATGAAGAGCAGAGAAGCAGGGGCAGATTTTAGCTTGCGGAACTTTTTCCTCAAAAATGCTCAGAAAGTGGTCAAAACGACCATTGCTTGAAAGTGAGGCGATGGGTTACAAAAACGGCTCTAGTTAGAGATTGGTAGCCCCGATTTGAAATCCGACTTTTTCTATGAAGAGCAGAGAAGCAGGGGCAGATTTTAGCTTGCGGAACTTTTTTCCTCAAAAATGCTCAGAAAGTGGTCAAAACGACCATTGCTTGAAAGTGAGGCGATGGGTTACAAAAACGGCTCTAGTTAGAGATTGGTAGCCCCGATTTGAAATCCGACTTTTTCTATGAAGAGCAGAGAAGCAGGGGCAGATTTTAGCTTGCGGAACTTTTTTCCTCAAAAATGCTCAGAAAGTGGTCAAAACGACCATTGCTTGAAAGTGAGGCGATGGGTTACAAAAACGGCTCTAGTTAGAGATTGGTAGCCCCGATTTGAAATCCGACTTTTTCTATGAAGAGCAGAGAAGCAGGGGCAGATTTTAGCTTGCGGAACTTTTTCCTCAAAAATGCTCAGAAAGTGGTCAAAACGACCATTGCTTGAAAGTGAGGCGATGGGTTACAAAAACGGCTCTAGTTAGAGATTGGTAGCCCCGATTTGAAATCCGACTTTTTCTATGAAGAGCAGAGAAGCAGGGGCAGATTTTAGCTTGCGGAACTTTTTTCCTCAAAAATGCTCAGAAAGTGGTCAAAACGACCATTGCTTGAAAGTGAGGCGATGGGTTACAAAAACGGCTCTAGTTAGAGATTGGTAGCCCCGATTTGAAATCCGACTTTTTCTATGAAGAGCAGAGAAGCAGGGGCAGATTTTAGCTTGCGGAACTTTTTTCCTCAAAAATGCTCAGAAAGTGGTCAAAACGACCATTGCTTGAAAGTGAGGCGATGGGTTACAAAAACGGCTCTAGTTAGAGATTGGTAGCCCCGATTTGAAATCCGACTTTTTCTATGAAGAGCAGAGAAGCAGGGGCAGATTTTAGCTTGCGGAACTTTTTTCCTCAAAAATGCTCAGAAAGTGGTCAAAACGACCATTGCTTGAAAGTGAGGCGATGGGTTACAAAAACGGCTCTAGTTAGAGATTGGTAGCCCGATTTGAAATCCGACTTTTTCTATGAAGAGCAGAGAAGCAGGGGCAGATTTTAGCTTGCGGAACTTTTTCCTCAAAAATGCTCAGAAAGTGGTCAAAACGACCATTGCTTGAAAGTGAGGCGATGGGTTACAAAACGGCTCTAGTTAGAGATTGGTAGCCCCGATTTGAAATCCGACTTTTTCTATGAAGAGCAGAGAAGCAGGGGCAGATTTTAGCTTGCGGAACTTTTTTCCTCAAAAATGCTCAGAAAGTGGTCAAAACGACCATTGCTTGAAAGTGAGGCGATGGGTTACAAAAACGGCTCTAGTTAGAGATTGGTAGCCCCGATTTGAAATCCGACTTTTTCTATGAAGAGCAGAGAAGCAGGGGCAGATTTTAGCTTGCGGAACTTTTTTCCTCAAAAATGCTCAGAAAGTGGTCAAAACGACCATTGCTTGAAAGTGAGGCGATGGGTTACAAAAACGGCTCTAGTTAGAGATTGGTAGCCCCGATTTGAAATCCGACTTTTTCTATGAAGAGCAAGAGAAGCAGGGGCAGATTTTAGCTTGCGGAACTTTTTCCTCAAAAATGCTCAGAAAGTGGTCAAAACGACCATTGCTTGAAAGTGAGGCGATGGGTTACAAAAACGGCTCTAGTTAGAGATTGGTAGCCCCGATTTGAAATCCGACTTTTTCTATGAAGAGCAGAGAAGCAGGGGCAGATTTTAGCTTGCGGAACTTTTTCCTCAAAAATGCTCAGAAAGTGGTCAAAACGACCATTGCTTGAAAGTGAGGCGATGGGTTACAAAAACGGCTCTAGTTAGAGATTGGTAGCCCCGATTTGAAATCCGACTTTTTCTATGAAGAGCAGAGAAGCAGGGGCAGATTTTAGCTTGCGGAACTTTTTCCTCAAAAATGCTCAGAAAGTGGTCAAAACGACCATTGCTTGAAAGTGAGGCGATGGGTTACAAAAACGGCTCTAGTTAGAGATTGGTAGCCCCGATTTGAAATCCGACTTTTCTATGAAGAGCAGAGAAGCAGGGGCAGATTTTAGCTTGCGGAACTTTTTTCCTCAAAAATGCTCAGAAAGTGGTCAAAACGACCATTGCTTGAAAGTGAGGCGATGGGTTACAAAAACGGCTCTAGTTAGAGATTGGTAGCCCCGATTTGAAATCCGACTTTTTCTATGAAGAGCAGAGAAGCAGGGGCAGATTTTAGCTTGCGGAACTTTTTCCTCAAAATGCTCAGAAAGTGGTCAAAACGACCATTGCTTGAAAGTGAGGCGATGGGTTACAAAAACGGCTCTAGTTAGAGATTGGTAGCCCCGATTTGAAATCCGACTTTTTCTATGAAGAGCAGAGAAGCAGGGGCAGATTTTAGCTTGCGGAACTTTTTCCTCAAAAATGCTCAGAAAGTGGTCAAAACGACCATTGCTTGAAAGTGAGGCGATGGGTTACAAAAACGGCTCTAGTTAGAGATTGGTAGCCCCGATTTGAAATCCGACTTTTTCTATGAAGAGCAGAGAAGCAGGGGCAGATTTTAGCTTGCGGAACTTTTTTCCTCAAAATGCTCAGAAAGTGGTCAAAACGACCATTGCTTGAAAGTGAGGCGATGGGTTACAAAAACGGCTCTAGTTAGAGATTGGTAGCCCCGATTTGAAATCCGACTTTTTCTATGAAGAGCAGAGAAGCAGGGGCAGATTTTAGCTTGCGGAACTTTTTCCTCAAAAATGCTCAGAAAGTGGTCAAAACGACCATTGCTTGAAAGTGAGGCGATGGGTTACAAAAACGGCTCTAGTTAGAGATTGGTAGCCCCGATTTGAAATCCGACTTTTCTATGAAGAGCAGAGAAGCAGGGGCAGATTTTAGCTTGCGGAACTTTTTCCTCAAAAATGCTCAGAAAGTGGTCAAAACGACCATTGCTTGAAAGTGAGGCGATGGGTTACAAAAACGGCTCTAGTTAGAGATTGGTAGCCCCGATTTGAAATCCGACTTTTTCTATGAAGAGCAGAGAAGCAGGGGCAGATTTTAGCTTGCGGAACTTTTTTCCTCAAAAATGCTCAGAAAGTGGTCAAAACGACCATTGCTTGAAAGTGAGGCGATGGGTTACAAAAACGGCTCTAGTTAGAGATTGGTAGCCCCGATTTGAAATCCGACTTTTTCTATGAAGAGCAGAGAAGCAGGGGCAGATTTTAGCTTGCGGAACTTTTTTCCTCAAAAATGCTCAGAAAGTGGTCAAAACGACCATTGCTTGAAAGTGAGGCGATGGGTTACAAAAACGGCTCTAGTTAGAGATTGGTAGCCCCGATTTGAAATCCGACTTTTTCTATGAAGAGCAGAGAAGCAGGGGCAGATTTTAGCTTGCGGAACTTTTTTCCTCAAAAATGCTCAGAAAGTGGTCAAAACGACCATTGCTTGAAAGTGAGGCGATGGGTTACAAAAACGGCTCTAGTTAGAGATTGGTAGCCCCGATTTGAAATCCGACTTTTTCTATGAAGAGCAGAGAAGCAGGGGCAGATTTTAGCTTGCGGAACTTTTTTCCTCAAAAATGCTCAGAAAGTGGTCAAAACGACCATTGCTTGAAAGTGAGGCGATGGGTTACAAAAACGGCTCTAGTTAGAGATTGGTAGCCCCGATTTGAAATCCGACTTTTTCTATGAAGAGCAGAGAAGCAGGGGCAGATTTTAGCTTGCGGAACTTTTTTCCTCAAAAATGCTCAGAAAGTGGTCAAAACGACCATTGCTTGAAAGTGAGGCGATGGGTTACAAAAACGGCTCTAGTTAGAGATTGGTAGCCCCGATTTGAAATCCGACTTTTTCTATGAAGAGCAGAGAAGCAGGGGCAGATTTTAGCTTGCGGAACTTTTTTCCTCAAAAATGCTCAGAAAGTGGTCAAAACGACCATTGCTTGAAAGTGAGGCGATGGGTTACAAAAACGGCTCTAGTTAGAGATTGGTAGCCCCGATTTGAAATCCGACTTTTTCTATGAAGAGCAGAGAAGCAGGGGCAGATTTTAGCTTGCGGAACTTTTTTCCTCAAAAATGCTCAGAAAGTGGTCAAAACGACCATTGCTTGAAAGTGAGGCGATGGGTTACAAAAACGGCTCTAGTTAGAGATTGGTAGCCCCGATTTGAAATCCGACTTTTTCTATGAAGAGCAGAGAAGCAGGGGCAGATTTTAGCTTGCGGAACTTTTTTCCTCAAAAATGCTCAGAAAGTGGTCAAAACGACCATTGCTTGAAAGTGAGGCGATGGGTTACAAAAACGGCTCTAGTTAGAGATTGGTAGCCCCGATTTGAAATCCGACTTTTTCTATGAAGAGCAGAGAAGCAGGGGCAGATTTTAGCTTGCGGAACTTTTTTCCTCAAAATGCTCAGAAAGTGGTCAAAACGACCATTGCTTGAAAGTGAGGCGATGGGTTACAAAAACGGCTCTAGTTAGAGATTGGTAGCCCCGATTTGAAATCCGACTTTTCTATGAAGAGCAGAGAAGCAGGGGCAGATTTTAGCTTGCGGAACTTTTTTCCTCAAAAATGCTCAGAAAGTGGTCAAAACGACCATTGCTTGAAAGTGAGGCGATGGGTTACAAAAACGGCTCTAGTTAGAGATTGGTAGCCCCGATTTGAAATCCGACTTTTTCTATGAAGAGCAGAGAAGCAGGGGCAGATTTTAGCTTGCGGAACTTTTTTCCTCAAAAATGCTCAGAAAGTGGTCAAAACGACCATTGCTTGAAAGTGAGGCGATGGGTTACAAAAACGGCTCTAGTTAGAGATTGGTAGCCCCGATTTGAAATCCGACTTTTTCTATGAAGAGCAGAGAAGCAGGGGCAGATTTTAGCTTGCGGAACTTTTTCCTCAAAAATGCTCAGAAAGTGGTCAAAACGACCATTGCTTGAAAGTGAGGCGATGGGTTACAAAAACGGCTCTAGTTAGAGATTGGTAGCCCCGATTTGAAATCCGACTTTTTCTATGAAGAGCAGAGAAGCAGGGGCAGATTTTAGCTTGCGGAACTTTTTTCCTCAAAAATGCTCAGAAAGTGGTCAAGGTAAACGAAACCATTGCTTGAAAGTGAGGCGATGGGTTACAAAAACGGCTCTAGTTAGAGATTGGTAGCCCCGATTTGAAATCCGACTTTTTCTATGAAGAGCAGAGAAGCAGGGGCAGATTTTAGCTTGCGGAACTTTTTCCCTCAAAAATGCTCAGAAAGTGGTCAAAACGACCATTGCTTGAAAGTGAGGCGATGGGTTACAAAAACGGCTCTAGTTAGAGATTGGTAGCCCCGATTTGAAATCCGACTTTTCTATGAAGAGCAGAGAAGCAGGGGCAGATTTTAGCTTGCGGAACTTTTTTCCTCAAAAATGCTCAGAAAGTGGTCAAAACGACCATTGCTTGAAAGTGAGGCGATGGGTTACAAAAACGGCTCTAGTTAGAGATTGGTAGCCCCGATTTGAAATCCGACTTTTTCTATGAAGAGCAGAGAAGCAGGGGCAGATTTTAGCTTGCGGAACTTTTTTCCTCAAAAATGCTCAGAAAGTGGTCAAAACGACCATTGCTTGAAAGTGAGGCGATGGGTTACAAAAACGGCTCTAGTTAGAGATTGGTAGCCCCGATTTGAAATCCGACTTTTTCTATGAAGAGCAGAGAAGCAGGGGCAGATTTTAGCTTGCGGAACTTTTTTCCTCAAAAATGCTCAGAAAGTGGTCAAAACGACCATTGCTTGAAAGTGAGGCGATGGGTTACAAAAACGGCTCTAGTTAGAGATTGGTAGCCCCGATTTGAAATCCGACTTTTTCTATGAAGAGCAGAGAAGCAGGGGCAGATTTTAGCTTGCGGAACTTTTTTCCTCAAAAATGCTCAGAAAGTGGTCAAAACGACCATTGCTTGAAAGTGAGGCGATGGGTTACAAAATGGCTCTAGTTAGAGATTGGTAGCCCCGATTTGAAATCCGACTTTTTCTATGAAGAGCAGAGAAGCAGGGGCAGATTTTAGCTTGCGGAACTTTTTTCCTCAAAAATGCTCAGAAAGTGGTCAAAACGACCATTGCTTGAAAGTGAGGCGATGGGTTACAAAAACGGCTCTAGTTAGAGATTGGTAGCCCCGATTTGAAATCCGACTTTTTCTATGAAGAGCAGAGAAGCAGGGGCAGATTTTAGCTTGCGGAACTTTTTTTCCTCAAAAATGCTCAGAAAGTGGTCAAAACGACCATTGCTTGAAAGTGAGGCGATGGGTTACAAAAACGGCTCTAGTTAGAGATTGGTAGCCCCGATTTGAAATCCGACTTTTTCTATGAAGAGCAGAGAAGCAGGGGCAGATTTTAGCTTGCGGAACTTTTTTCCTCAAAAATGCTCAGAAAGTGGTCAAAACGACCATTGCTTGAAAGTGAGGCGATGGGTTACAAAAACGGCTCTAGTTAGAGATTGGTAGCCCCGATTTGAAATCCGACTTTTTCTATGAAGAGCAGAGAAGCAGGGGCAGATTTTAGCTTTCGGAACTTTTTTCCTCAAAAATGCTCAGAAAGTGGTCAAAACGACCATTGCTTGAAAGTGAGGCGATGGGTTACAAAAACGGCTCTAGTTAGAGATTGGTAGCCCCGATTTGAAATCCGACTTTTCTATGAAGAGCAGAGAAGCAGGGGCAGATTTTAGCTTGGAACTTTTTCCTCAAAAATGCTCAGAAAGTGGTCAAAACGACCATTGCTTGAAAGTGAGGCGATGGGTTACAAAAACGGCTCTAGTTAGAGATTGGTAGCCCCGATTTGAAATCCGACTTTTTCTATGAAGAGCAGAGAAGCAGGGGCAGATTTTAGCTTGCGGAACTTTTTCCTCAAAAATGCTCAGAAAGTGGTCAAAACGACCATTGCTTGAAAGTGAGGCGATGGGTTACAAAAACGGCTCTAGTTAGAGATTGGTAGCCCCGATTTGAAATCCGACTTTTTCTATGAAGAGCAGAGAAGCAGGGGCAGATTTTAGCTTGCGGAACTTTTTTCCTCAAAAATGCTCAGAAAGTGGTCAAAACGACCATTGCTTGAAAGTGAGGCGATGGGTTACAAAAACGGCTCTAGTTAGAGATTGGTAGCCCCGATTTGAAATCCGACTTTTTCTATGAAGAGCAGAGAAGCAGGGGCAGATTTTAGCTTGCGAACTTTTTTCCTCAAAAATGCTCAGAAAGTGGTCAAAACGACCATTGCTTGAAAGTGAGGCGATGGGTTACAAAAACGGCTCTAGTTAGAGATTGGTAGCCCCGATTTGAAATCCGACTTTTTCTATGAAGAGCAGAGAAGCAGGGGCAGATTTTAGCTTGCGAACTTTTTTCCTCAAAAATGCTCAGAAAGTGGTCAAAACGACCATTGCTTGAAAGTGAGGCGATGGGTTACAAAAACGGCTCTAGTTAGAGATTGGTAGCCCCGATTTGAAATCCGACTTTTTCTATGAAGAGCAGAGAAGCAGGGGCAGATTTTAGCTTGCGGAACTTTTTCCTCAAAAATGCTCAGAAAGTGGTCAAAACGACCATTGCTTGAAAGTGAGGCGATGGGTTACAAAAACGGCTCTAGTTAGAGATTGGTAGCCCCGATTTGAAATCCGACTTTTTCTATGAAGAGCAGAGAAGCAGGGGCAGATTTTAGCTTGCTTGGAACTTTTTTCCTCAAAAATGCTCAGAAAGTGGTCAAAACGACCATTGCTTGAAAGTGAGGCGATGGGTTACAAAAACGGCTCTAGTTAGAGATTGGTAGCCCCGATTTGAAATCCGACTTTTTCTATGAAGAGCAGAGAAGCAGGGGCAGATTTTAGCTTGGAACTTTTTCCTCAAAAATGCTCAGAAAGTGGTCAAAACGACCATTGCTTGAAAGTGAGGCGATGGGTTACAAAACGGCTCTAGTTAGAGATTGGTAGCCCCGATTTGAAATCCGACTTTTTCTATGAAGAGCAGAGAAGCAGGGGCAGATTTTAGCTTGCGAACTTTTTTCCTCAAAAATGCTCAGAAAGTGGTCAAAACGACCATTGCTTGAAAGTGAGGCGATGGGTTACAAAAACGGCTCTAGTTAGAGATTGGTAGCCCCGATTTGAAATCCGACTTTTTCTATGAAGAGCAGAGAAGCAGGGGCAGATTTTAGCTTGCGGAACTTTTTTCCTCAAAAATGCTCAGAAAGTGGTCAAAACGACCATTGCTTGAAAGTGAGGCGATGGGTTACAAAAACGGCTCTAGTTAGAGATTGGTAGCCCCGATTTGAAATCCGACTTTTTCTATGAAGAGCAGAGAAGCAGGGGCAGATTTTAGCTTGCGAACTTTTTCCTCAAAAATGCTCAGAAAGTGGTCAAAACGACCATTGCTTGAAAGTGAGGCGATGGGTTACAAAAACGGCTCTAGTTAGAGATTGGTAGCCCCGATTTGAAATCCGACTTTTTCTATGAAGAGCAGAGAAGCAGGGGCAGATTTTAGCTTGCGGAACTTTTTTCCTCAAAAATGCTCAGAAAGTGGTCAAAACGACCATTGCTTGAAAGTGAGGCGATGGGTTACAAAAACGGCTCTAGTTAGAGATTGGTAGCCCCGTTTGAAATCCGACTTTTTCTATGAAGAGCAGAGAAGCAGGGGCAGATTTTAGCTTGCGGAACTTTTTCCTCAAAAATGCTCAGAAAGTGGTCAAAACGACCATTGCTTGAAAGTGAGGCGATGGGTTACAAAAACGGCTCTAGTTAGAGATTGGTAGCCCCGATTTGAAATCCGACTTTTTCTATGAAGAGCAGAGAAGCAGGGGCAGATTTTAGCTTGCGGAACTTTTTCCTCAAAATGCTCAGAAAGTGGTCAAAACGACCATTGCTTGAAAGTGAGGCGATGGGTTACAAAAACGGCTCTAGTTAGAGATTGGTAGCCCCGATTTGAAATCCGACTTTTTCTATGAAGAGCAGAGAAGCAGGGGCAGATTTTAGCTTGCGGAACTTTTTTCCTCAAAAATGCTCAGAAAGTGGTCAAAACGACCATTGCTTGAAAGTGAGGCGATGGGTTACAAAAACGGCTCTAGTTAGAGATTGGTAGCCCCGATTTGAAATCCGACTTTTTCTATGAAGAGCAGAGAAGCAGGGG